>NW_020536999.1:75699516-75756232 GCF_003426905.1 Ctenocephalides felis
TTGTTTATATTAAATTTCGTTATTTTGTAAGAAAATTATTTCGAATTTTAATAAACTTTCCTTTGTAAAATTGTGTTCTCTTATTATTTTTAATCCAAATTATTTTTTTCATCTAAAAAGTAGAAAAATTCCTCCTTAATTTAAATCCCATTCATGTCCGGTTTATGTCCGGAATATTCCGCGCAGGATATCCTACATAAAGATCTGATTTTTGACATTTGCATTTCATTTCAAATTAATTATAACTGTCAAAATATTTTCTTTTGGATCGAAATTTAATATAATATGATATAATATTTAGTTTGTCTAGTTTGTTTTTGTCAGATTGCAATGATACCTTCAGTACTTGTACTGAAAGTCACTTGTACAATTCCATTTAAGAGGTTACAATTTTCTGTATGATTAACGTTTGCGATGGCAATCAAATTTTCTCAACTCATGTAATAATAATATTTTATTTTAATTACACAAATTTCTTTATGCCCCGTCTCCATTGCACGAATCCGTACGGCGAATCTGTTCGCAAAGTGCGCAGACAGAAATTTTTGCAAGCAAAAGCAAACCATACGCATGTCAAAAACAGGATCGCCGTGCGCGTTCGTGCAGTGGAGACGGGCCATTACACTTCGTTAATTATTCCAACGCATGATGCAGGTGTTTTGTTTATTTTAATTTTGTTTATGTCAATTTTTTTTTTAAATTAATGAATAAATCATGTTTCAGTCTAAATTAACAAATCAGTATCTTTATCTGAATATACAATTTTTTATATAAATATTTGATTTTTTACATTTTCATTTAATTGAAAAATAGTGAATGTCAATTTCATATATTCAATATGCAGTATATTTGTAAATGTCAAAATATTTCCTTTTTGGTAGAAAATTAATATATGATATTTATTTTACAATTATGAGCATTTTTGGAAATCTTATACGAAATGAATATATCTAGTTATATTGTAATGTATTTGATTTATATACCACCAGTATTTTCGAAATGATCGAAATCTTAGTAGTATAAGTAGATGATAAATACAAAATTTAAAATTTCAATTAGTTTGAGGTAAACTGAGTTGCTTTATACTTTTTGTTGCCAAAAAAGTTGTAGATTTAAAATTAGGTCCAAATTAACAATTAGACCAACGTTTTGTAAGTTAAAAATATTTATTAAATGATTTACCATTAGATTTGTAGCATTATAAAGTGTTATATAGTTCTTTTCTTGTTTTGTTTAATAAATTTATGAACGTTTTGCATTAATAGAATTTATTACAATTTCTATTTAAGTATTGAAAAAATATGTTGATAATAAATATGTTGCCATATTTGTTCCCTCCAATCAAATAAGTAAAATAGCCCACAATAATGATGTTATTGTTTCTGCCAATCTATAAACAGAAGCATATGACCTCGTTAACGTCGAGACAACTGTCCGACATTATTCTCAGTATTCCAATAGTGTCCCTGGTGCCTCTTCTGTTCTGAAACCAACTGGTCTTCGCTCATGTGCTGCTCAATCTTATTTTCGAGTCGCTCGTAAAGATTTTGGCCAGAACCTTTCCGGTGTGTGAAGTTAACTGATAGTCCTGTGGTCGCTGCATTTATTCGCTTTAGGCTTTTTCTGAAGAGCTATCATCGTGACATCCAAAAAGTCCTTTAGCCATTCACCCGTTCGATATATTTGATTCAACAATTTATACATATATATATATATATATATATATATATATATATATATATATAGTATGTATAAATATATTATAGATATATATATATATATATCTACGTCTATATATATATATATATATATATATATATATATATTCTATAATATATATATATATATATATATATATATATATTGTATATCTTCTATATATAAAAAATAAGTCGGGTTTTTCCTTCCTGACAAAATAACTCCAGAACGCACGAACCGATTTCGACAATTTTGTATTCGTTGGAAAGGTTTTGGGCTCCGCAAGGTTTGAAAGCTAAGAAAATTAGTAGTGCATGGCATCGTGCCTTAATGCAAGCTGCTGGAACTTTACGCGCCGTAATTAAAAATTCGAGTAATGACATTAGTGAGAATTATCAGAATTATGCTTAGTTAAGTCAACGAACTATTCTTGCCGCAAAGAATAATGATGTACACGCACTGAATTTCACCAATCAATCAAAAATTGCTGGCGATTTGGTGACATACCAATGATTCCGACTGGTCTTCCGTTTGACTTCAAACGATTGCATTTCCAGTTCGCCTTGCGTTCGCAATAACAAGTCGCAAGGCCAATCGCTTAGTTTTCGCGGGATAAATTTCAAATAGATTATTTAGAAAATCTAATATTTAGAAATTAGTAGTTCACATGGGCAGTTATACGTTGCCTGTTCATGAGTTGGAAAATCATCCGCTTTGTTTGTGTTAACGCCAGACCAAAAAACAAAAAATGAGGTTTACCAAAGAGCACTTTAATGAAACGGATAATTTGCGGATTCACTTTCATTACTTAGAGAAGTTCAACTAAAAAGACTTTATTTTTGTAATCGAAATAAATTCATTACTGTTGTATATAAAATCACATTTTTCCTTTTCAATATAAAACAAACAAAAAATTTCTTCATCTTTCTCACGAAACCATCTGTTGGCAAACGGAGTTCGTTGGGTTTGCTAGTATATATATATATTATATACATATATATATATATATATATATATATAATATACATATATATATAAAATTAATAATACACATCTCACAAAAATACCTTGTATAGCGTTCACTGGCATGCCTCAGCCAGCTTTTATAGCCTCTGAGATGGCAAACTTAGTCTCATTGGGTAAGTTCTTTACAACAGTTTCTGAAATTATTTATATGTAAGTTTTATTCATAATTTACAACATATCATAAACATAAGAATTATAAATTACCAGTGATGACTTCGCACAGCACAAGCTCGCAATATTTGCGTTTTCTCTCTATCCAAGCCATCATCAAATATTAATTTTAACAACTGTACTGTGACAGATTTGACATTTTTGCCACCTGTCCTAGCCAAATACAAAATCTAAAAAAAAGTTAGTTTATAATAAAGCTAACTAATGAAAATAAATTTACGCGAACTTGTGATTACCAGTTGTATTTTCACATCCTTGTTTCTTAGACTATCCTCCACATTTTGAAGTTCGTCCATTGGACATAGTGGAAACAATTTTAAAACTTCCTTGATCTGGCCCATGTCACTACTCATGACAGCCTTAGGAGACTGGTTTAAAAGATTTAGTTTTAGTTTTTAAAGATTTATTTATTTCATTTATATTAAATTATACATACATATTTCTATACAATTTAATAAACATGTATAACTATCCTAAGATATAAATACATAACTTATATTTAATACTAACTAATAAAGATTAAATTACCTATAAATAATTTTTTAACCATGGTAAAAATAATCACTAAAACCATATTTACAATAATATAACAAAAGAATACATATTACATATATGTTTGGAATATAGTCAAAAGACTAGTAACATATGCTGTAGGAATAGTTTAAGAGTAATTTGATCTCTGTCATATTTTATACTTGATTATCTTTTTATTGATGATGGTAGTTTGTACTTATTGTACCAATTTGTATTGTCGTTCGTTCCAATATTACATATATTAGGATTAAAGTTAAATAAACATTAGTATAAAATCTTTCAGAGATAATTGTTATAAAATCTCTCACTAATGGTACATTAGTGGAATCATGTAGGAATTTTGTGCTAATATAATGCATATTTATTGGATTTCTTGCTTGACCTATAACAAATCTTAATGAAACATTTTGTACTGATTGTAGTTTCTTAATATTATGTTTGTTTGTCATACACCAAATAGGGGAAGCATATATCATTGCGGATCTAATTATTGCCATATAAATTCTTTTTTTATTTTCAATATTAATATAACTATTATAATTTAGCAATGGGTATAATATGTATATTAAATTTTTTAATTTAATTATTTTATTACTAATGTGTTCATTGAAATTAAGTTTTCTGTCTAAGATGACACCCAAATATTTAACAGAACTACTCCATGGTATGATATTATTATTAAGATGCAAGGTTATATTGGGTGTAGGATTAATTCTTCTTTTGGTAAAGAATATAGATTCTGTTTTGTCAATATTTATTTTTATTTTCCATTTATTTGTGTATTTTATAATTTGGTTCAAATGACTTTGTAATTTCTTAATGATTGCTTTATCTGATTTGCCCGAAGTGAAAATTACAGTATCATCCGCATACATTAATAATTGCGTGTTGATTTTTGTAGGCATATCATATGTATAAATGGAAAATAAAATCGGTCCTAAAATACTACCTTGAGGCACACCTGCTGTAATGGCTCTACATGTAGATTTACAATTGTATATACTAACATAAAATTTTCTATTAATTAAATAATTTCTAATTAGACAAATCAAATATTTGGGGAAATTTAGAGCATTCATTTTATAAATTAGACCATCAAACCAAACTGTATCAAATGCCTTTTCTATATCTAGAAGAACTAAGGCACTATTTCTTCTTCTGTTAAAATTAAGGATAGTTTGTTCTGTTAGAATGGATAAAGGATGGAGAGTGGAATGGTTTTTTTCTGAATCCGAACTGATTATTTGGTATCACATTATTATTTGTTAAAAATTCATCAATTCTATTACATATAACTTTTTCCAGTATTTTACTCAAATGGCTTAAGGGGGGCGATACATGTAACAAGAAAAAAAAAATCGATTTTTTTTTTCATAAATCGTTACAATAACATCTCAAAAATATGCCTGTAAATATTCAAAACAAAATTATCATTATTTATACAATAAAAACTCATTTAAGTGCCACGCTTCAACTCGACGCTTGAGTGCTATTGTACTCTTATCTGTTTCTGTGTCAAACTTTAAACGCGTTTTTCTCAAAACGACATTTTTGAAATTTGCGGGCGTGATAACTCAAAAAGTTCTCAACCGATTCCAATGAAATTTTGCACACATCTACTTTACAGTAATAGCTTCTAGTTAAACCTCAAACATTCCAAAAAATGTTTCAAAAATTAACCCTTTTTACCAAAAAACCATTGAAAAAAAGGTGAAAAATCGAACTTTTTTTTCTAAGGTGTGCCAATTTACGATTTTGTGACTTTTTTAATTTTTTTTTGGTTTAACTAGAAGATATATGTTTTATGAACACGTACAAACTAATTTTTTTGATTTCAAATCACCGTACGAAAAGTGAGAACGCCCGCAAATTGATGGCGTTTTCCGAGAGGGTCTTGGCAGATTTATTTTTACGGCAGCCCATTTAAAAAAAAAAATTAAAAAAAAATTTTGTTTTGTATTTTAATATATAATAAATAACTCTAAAAAAGTTCAAAAAGATTCAGTCATTCTTCCTAGTTTAAAAAGTCCTCAAAAAATGGTAAAAATTAAGGCGATTACATGTATCGCCCCCCTTAATAAACTGATAGGCCTGTAACTAGTGGGGAGATCGCTGTCTTTATTCGGTTTTTTAATAGGTATAGTTTTAGAAAATTTTCCAAATGGGTGGAAAATAACCATGTTTAAAATGCTGTTAATGATTTTAGTAATTAGAATAATAGGTTTTCTGCTAAGATTTTTTAATATAATATTCGATATTCCATCTGGACCTGGGGTGCTTCTCGATTTTCTATTTTTTATAATAGTTTTTATTTCTTTAGGAGTAGTGAATTTAATATTTGAGATTATATTACTGGAAGTTGGGAATATCGAATTGATTGTTCTATGGACGTGATTACTAAAGTTAGCATTCCCCAAATTATCATTTTGCTTGTGTGTTTTTCCAAAAACATCAGCTATTAAATTAGCTTTTTCTTTATTATCAGATACATATAAAGAATTTAATTTTAGATTAGGGATATTTTCACGTTTCTTTGTGAATTTTTTAGCATAAAACCATATATTATTGTGATTTAAATTTGATTTCCTTAGTTTATCACACCAAATATTATTTTTGTGCTCTTTAATTTTAGATGTTATGTCCTTAATTAATTTATTTAATAGTACCTTTGCTTCAGAATTATTAGTTTTCTGCCAAAATCTTCTTATTTTATTTTTATATTTGATTAGATCTAATATGTGATTAGGAAGGGAAAATGAATTAATAGTACTAACTTTAGGAATAAACTTATTCATCGCCGTGTGAATGTTATTTGTTAAGCACGTAATTGATTCATCAATTTCTTTGGTGTTATTAATGGTTTTATTAATCATAATATTTTCATTTATATAGGATCGAAATTTATTCCAGTTTGCCTCTTTAAAATTGTACTTCATATTATAATGTGGATTTGTGTAATTTTGTATGCTATTGTATGGTATAGGTAGTATAACAGGATTATGATCTGAATTAGTTTCTGTTATAGTAAATGGTAAATAATTTGTGTAAATATTTTTAGTTAAAGCTAGATCAATAATAGATGATGTTTGGAGTTCATTTACAGGAAATCTGGTCGGAGAAACAGTATAATGCAATGTAACAGAATTAATATTATCACTTAGAAACTTATATAGTTTTTTACCGTTAGAATTTTTGCTGATACAATTCCAAAACTCGTGTCTAGAATTGTAATCGCCTGCAATTAAAATTTTATAATTTAAATTCAGTAATGTTTTTAAATCAGATAATAATAATCTATTGCATGGAAAATAAACTCCACAAATAGTAGTAATGTGATTGTCTAGAATAATATTTACTGCTTCTGCTTCAGCAGCTTGTAAATTTGGGATTCGAACTCTACTAAATTTAATACCATTTTTAATGATCACACATAAACCTCTTTGTCCAGAATTTGAAATGTCTCTTCGTATTATTTTAAATCCAGGAATATAAATTTTGTTGTTAGGTTTTAAAAGAGTTTCAGAAATTAACGCAATATCAATATCATGATTCAATAAAATATCATTCAATTCAATGGTATTTTTAGTAATGCCATTTGCATTCCAATACATAATATTCATGTTATCTCTATTTATGTGCATAATTTTAGAAAGCATTGAAATACTAACATTTGTTTATCTTTCTCGCAGGTAGTATTTTTAATATCCTTAGCAAGATTCAGTAACATATTTATTGTATTTTTAACCGTATTGTCAGAAAACAGTATTTTTAATTCATTAATAGTTTGTAACATTTCATTTACATTTAGGTTGGGATTTGAGTTATTAGGATGATTTGAGGAGTTATCAGTATGTCTACTGGATTGATTAGTTGTAGGAATGTGGGAAGAAAGTGTTGGAAAACTTTTGTTTGTAAACATTTCAGAAAATGGTCTCGTTAGAGGTGTACTTATCTGATTTGACCTTTTCATTTGATTATTAGTACGTTTGTGAATTATTTCTTCAAGATACAAGCACTTTTTATAATTAGCCGGATGTTCCATCCCACAGTTTACACATTCAGGTGCTTGATCGACACGTTTCTCGCATTTTCCAGGTTGATGATCACTTCTGCATTTCACACATCTAAATTTAAGGTTACAGTACGCAGATGTATGACCAAAATACTGACATCTGTAACACTGTAAAATATTGTTGCCACTTGAAATTAATTTTTCCCATGTAACTTTATATCCCATGACATGGTTTAGCCTTTTAATATCGTTAATATTCTGTTCGGGTTCTAGTATAATTATATGTATAGGCAGTTTATATTTAGATTTCTCTACTGTTTTAGTCATTTGAATTATATTTCTAGTTTTGATTCCTTTATTTTGTAAGTAATCAATTATTTCTTCTTTTTCAACAAAAGGTGGAATGCCTTTTGATACCAGTTTTATTTTATTTAAATTCGATTTAGGATAAGTATAATATTGTAACTTATCAGCAGTTAATTTTTCATTATTACATCATGGTCCTTGTCATTGAATGTATATATTGCAGAATTATTAGGACTTCTATACTGTATTATAGTATGTTCACTTGTAATGTTTCTCAAGTCTTTAAAATAGTTAATGTGCGGCAATTTGTCTTTCACTATAATTGGCGGCATTTTACTGTTGGATTTTGCAGTAGATGAATTGGGATTTATAGATTTGGGTAGATTAAATTGGGTAGATTGGGGTATAGATTGGGATTTTCTTCTTTTTCTACTTTGTACTTCTACAAATTCAACCTCAGTATCTGAAGAATCGTCCGATAATGCACTAAACTTATTTGCATGAGCATACTTGGTATATGTTGTATCTTCAGTTATGTTCACATGTTGATCATGGTTAACATCCATATCCAAAGATTTTTCAGTCATGTTTAGATGTTGATTATGGTTAACATCCATATCCAAAGATTTTTCCCGAAGTAAATTTTGTTTATTCATATTGTTAAATCTTTTAAAAATATTCATTTCATGTTGGAAGACTGATTCATGATTAATTATTTCATTCGTTTCAGGAGGAATAACACTATATTTCTTAATATGTTCCCCGGAAGGGAACATATACTATTTAAAAATGTATTCAAACTATTATATTAAATTAACTTGTATTTAAATTATATTTCACTATAGTCACTTCACAAAGGACAACACTTGAATGATATATACAAAGTATTGTTTAAGAATTATACACATACAATATATCTATTTGAGAGCTCACGCACACACGTCCGTTCGCTTCGAAAGCTTGAAGCGGAATCAGGAGACTGGTACGAATCCATTCTCAACATCATTTCCTTCATGTGCTCCACAACACCCACCATGGTTAATCGCATCTTAGTTATCTCCCTGACAAAAATTTCTTCGTCAATTGAATCTAGCAGGGTAGAAATGCCAGCAATTTAAAATATATATTTGTACTAGTAACATAATATTTCAAATACCATGCAGTATACAAAAAGCTTACGCCCAAATGTTATCTTTGTTCCTTCCAATTTGTCTGCTGCTGCCTGCTTTTGTAGAAGATGGCACAGGTGGTAGATAAGCTATTAGGGTGAAAATGTCAGAATTAAAAAAAAAATATTTGTACTTGTAACTTAACATTTCAAATACCATGCAGTGTACAAAAAGCTTTAATTACCATTGTTAAAATCTTGACCCTTTTTGCTTAGGCCTGCTTTCGAAACAGATGGAGACGCCGGCGGTAAATAAGCTAGCAGCGTAGAAATGTCAGCATTATAAAAAATATATTTCAAATACCATGCGATGATACCTTCGCCCTATCTCTCCTCTGCTGAGTTGTTTCGTACTCAGAACCAACAGCTGAGTGCATTACAGCTTCCTTTTGCCGCTTTCTAGCTTTCCCATCATCATCTATATAAATTATATATGTATCTATGTAATAGATTGATCATTACATATGATTATTTAAAATGTTAATTTGAACTCACTCACTCACAAGAAGTCACTATTTTTTTAAATGGATAAAATGGGGCAGGCTCCTAACCTTCTCCATTTTCTCCACAGCCTTATCGAAAGCAAGATCATACTTGAATCGCGGCCAGAGAGCCGTTTTATTTGAGAAATTAATCCAATTTCTTGGTGTTATACTCAGGCCATCCTCAAATTCTACCATGTGGTATTTCTTGCTTTCGTGATTATCTAAAATAAAGCATGGAACATTTATATAATAAGTAGATTATATATATATATATATATATATATATATATATATATATTATATTTATGGTGTATATATATATATTGATGATAGTTTTGTCGACGTTGGTACATATTCGTAATATTTTTGCAGCCCAACCGTCGAATTAAAAAAAAAATTAAATAACAAAATTATTTATTCCATTAAACGTTATATATATATATATATATATATATATATATATATATTTTATATATATATATATATATATATATATTTTATATATATATATATATATATATATATATATATAAAGATTTAGTCATATGTATAATACACAGTAATTGGTACTTACAATTCATTGTTAACTCGTCGTATTGTAACTATAACTTCTCAAGCGCGTATCAAGGAAGAAATGAAAATATAAACTTAACCTACTAAGCGTCTACAAACAAAAACACGTGACGCTATAGTTGAACACTAGCGCCGCTCATCGGACTATATTATAAACAAGCTGAGGCCTAATTCAAATTTAGGCTCGAAATGAAAAGTGTAATGAAAATGCAAACAACAACAGAAAAAGAAAAAAAGAACAAAAATACAAATGAGTAACGATAATCTAAATTACTGTTCGTTTAAATGAAGTAGCGGACATGCAAACATTGTATCATTTTTTGTGTCAGATACAATAAATATTTTATTTTTTATATTTTTTATAGACCAAACTTGAAAGTTTGAAAGATTTGAACCCTTATATATACCAATTAATGAAGAAGGACACGGTAAAGTATAGGCATCTTCCATACTTTTAAACTGCTGACCTATAACAACTGCTTCTCCATTTAAACGGGCAATATTGCTGATATAAATGATGGAGCTATTAATTATTAATTAAAGAAAATGAACAGTTGAAAAACATGGAGTCACTTCATTATGACATTCATTGTTGTGATATTTTTGTTCTAAGTGGTATGCTTGAAATTCATGATATCTACGAGATATTTGTTGTAATGGCCTTTCCGGTTTTCTGAGATATTTTTTCAAAGTTTGCATATAGTTCTCGAACTTAATAGCACTAAACATATCCAATGGACCAAATCTTCATACATCATCAGTTAAATGAATTAAATTATGAATATTATGTGAGATGAGATGCACTCCATAAATAGTTTCAAAACCTTGAATAAAATATTTGAACAGTGATTCGCTGTAATCCAAAAGCAGAGGTAAATTTTGTGAGCATAAAATTCTGATGGCTACATAAACTGGTGTAAATATCAGTTGACACTAAGTGTTTGAGGACAAATGGACCAGTGTATAATAGAAACTGCCTATATTCTGTAGCTTTCCAGGAACTGAGGTATCTCAGAGATCGAGGTCTCCTACAAAAATCAACAGGAATGCAAGTTCTTATGCCCCTTAAACTATCTGAAATTTTTGTGATGCATGTATTACTCAATCTGTGCCTGAAATTACCACTGACCCACATGTCAAGCATTTTGCCCATAACACCTATGCAAACCAGATGCATGTAATCCAAAGGTACATTAGAAACGAAGCCTATGTTATGAATTTCCATTAACCTGAAGAGTTTCAGAAGAGTTCACTTGGAAATCACTATACTTTCCATTGGAAAAAAGTTCATCGGTTTTCTTACGGGCATCCAATCTTGGAAAGCAAACTCTATTTTTTACATAATCATCTTCAGTTATACATTTGGTGCAGCTATTATACCCTTTATTATGACCTTTTACTTGAAAAATAAAAGATTTTGCTGTTGCATCACATACAAAGTATTTAATGAAACAGTTGTAATGTTTTTCTTTATAAATTAGTCCCTCTCTACACAAAACAACTGCTTCATCAATAAAATCTTTCAAGTAATTATCTGCATTTTTTGGTTTTTCTATGCCACAATATATATATACCAATAATAAATACAAATCTTGATGGTATTACAGAACCTAATATTGGTCATAGAACAGTTCTGGATGATTTTGATATAGACAAACCATCAACCTATAATGCTAAATTTTTATTATTGCTTTCAATTTTTTTTTATTTATACTTTCTTTAATACCATTGCCCAAACCAAACTGAATATACGCACCAGGTGTAACAATTCTACTTTGCGATGATCTTTGAGTTTTTACTATCAAGAGGGAAATCTGAATAGCATTTATGCTTTTTCTGAGAGCTGAAAGAGCTTTTTTAGAGAGCTGAAAGAGCATTGTGTTGAATATGGTGTGATAAAACCCATTTTATGAGAAAATTTTGAAGACCAGCATCTTCGAAATCTTTAGAGCAATCACCAACAATCACACCTGGCAACAATTGTGCAACTTTCCTGTAGATTTGCAGAATCGGTAATAGCTGTTGCCTGGATATTAGCCTTTACATAGTACATCACACGCCTTTGAAACTGCCTCTTTGAAATAAATCTAACACTTTTGAATACTTTTTTTGGCGCCATATTATATTAGAAGTTTTAAAATACTATATATTTTAGTGTGTACTCAAATTATAACTCTTAGGTAAAAAATTAAACTGATAAAAATGTAAATTTATTTTTTTCAAGTATGATATAATAATGTTTAGGTCTTTTGGTTGGTCGATATTAATTATTTATTACACACTCAAACAACATTAATTATACAGAACACATGAAATTTCCACTATTATTACTCAAGTTTAGAGAATTTGGATTGTCAATATTAATTATTTATAACACCGCATATATATTTAAACAAAACAAATGGAATTTTCACTATTATTACTCAATTACGCAACAACTATAAAAGCATATAGCAAACGATTCAGAATGATTTGAAACGTTAAGGAAATATAAAAATTCGTAATGTTAAAAAATAAGTGTGTTTATACGTGAGCCAAAGTTTGACTTTTACCTAACGTTTTCTAAGCAACGGTTCCACGATTTCTAAAATTTATGAATCATTTAGTGAAATTTGGGAGGGTTTTGCGTTTATCAGTCGAGCCATTTCTTTATAATTATCACATAAGTGCAAAACTCTCTGTCCTTTAATCGTAATTAATTCGTGAAAAAATATGTTGAAAATATTGATAAAATCTTATATATATATATATATTGTTGGTTCGCGATGGACGCCCAAACTACTGGACCGATTTTAAATTTTATTGGCTCAACGTGTGCATATACGTATCCAACTTAGGTTATAGGAAATTTTGAAAAGTAAATTTAAAATAAAAATATATAATTTTTATAAATTTCTAACAATTTTGACAGAAAATGGCCAAAAAAAAACAAAACACTAAAATGACAAATGTCAAAATTTATGGAAAAATCGAGAAAAAAAGATTTATGATTTTTGAAAAAAAAATTTGACAGTTCAAAAAAGTTAATTCAAAAACATATACATATATAGATATACCCAGCATTTATAACCAAATTAGATGAAATGCTATATTCAAAATCACAATTTATAGTTTTAAATCTAATTTATAAAATCAATGTTTATAAATTTGAATAAATGTTGACATGAAAATCGCCAAATGTCATTTGTCAATATTTATGAAAATAATTATATAAATAGATTTACAATTTATATTTATTTGATTAGCTTACCAAATTATTTCGGATACCAAAACTTCATCAAAACCTTATAGATCAGAGATCACAATAAAAAAGCGACATATTGAATTTAAAATTAATCATAAACAAAAATTTGACATTTCACAAAAAAATGTTTAACGACTTCAATAAGAAACAAATAAATTAATTATTCCAAGTTATATTGCCGAACAAATTATAGATACAACACAATATTGTAAAATAAATATCATATATTAATTTTCTACCAAAAAGGAAATATTTTGACATTTACAAATATACTGCATATTGAATATATGAAATTGACATTCACTATTTTTCAATTAAATGAAAATGTAAAAAATCAAATATTTATATAAAAAATTGTATATTCAGATAAAGATACTGATTTGTTAATTTAGACTGAAACATGATTTATTCATTAATTTAAAAAAAAAATTGACATAAACAAAATTAAAATAAACAAAACACCTGCATCATGCGTTGGAATTAATTAACGAAGTGTAATGGCCCGTCTCCACTGCACGAACGCGCACGGCGATCCTGTTTTTGACATGCGTATGGTTTGCTTTTGCTTGCAAAATTTCTGTCTGCGCACTTTGCGAACAGATTCGCCGTACGGATTCGTGCAATGGAGACGGGGCATAAAGAAATTTGTGTAATTAAAATAAAATATTATTATTACATGAGTTGAGATAAATTTTGATTGCCATCGCAAACGTTAATCATACAGAAAATTGTAACCTCTTAAATGTAATTGTACAAGTGACTTTCAGTACAAGTACTGAAGGTATCATTGCAATCTGACAAAAACAAACTAGACAAACTAAATATTATATCATATTATATTAAATTTCGATCCAAAAGAAAATATTTTGACAGTTATAATTAATTTGAAATGAAATGCAAATGTCAAAAATCAGATCTTTATGTAAAAAAATATTTATTTCCACAATATTCCTGTGTTGAATTTGCACTTTTTTATGAATTTAACAATTATATAATATATTCATTGATAACTTAAAATAATTATTAATTTATAAAAAACAAATATTGACGTATTTGACATGACAAAAGTATAATAAACAAAACGCTATGATGCGAGTGAATTAATTTTTGAAGAATGAAATGTCAAATAATTTTGAAAATTATAACAAGTTTTTAACTATTTGTCAGAAAGAATATATTTTATTACAAATTCATACCCATATCAAGCACCAAAGTAATAAATACTATTTATAAAATGACATATTATTATAGACAATATGATTTAATGCATATTTTAATTATATGTTTTATATAAATATCGAATAAATATATTTATGTTTCACTTGATTTCAATGAAAATAATTCAATGCCAAAATAAAAAGTATACATCTAAATTTATAGTCTAAATATTACAATTTTGATAAATAATCATCCATTATTTTACAGTACGAAAATTGATAAAAAATTAATAAAAGTGCCAAAAATCAAACATTTTATAGATTTGGACTCGGATTTCTCAGAACTTTATCCATGTTAGTTTCAGGGATAGTATGAATATCAATTTGCAGTCGAAAATTTATATGATAAGTGATTAAAACATTATAGATCACAATAAAAAAGCGACATATTGAATTTAACATTAATCATAAACAAAATTCTGACAGTTCAAAAAAAAAATGAATTTTTAACGACTTCAATAAGATACAAATAAATTAATTATTCCAAGTTATATTATAGGCAATATTGGCAATCAAATTATAGATATAAATTATATCAAATTATATTAAATTTCGACCAAAAAGGAAATATTTTGGCATTTAAAATATTTATTGCATATTGGATATATGAAATTGACATTCAATATTTTTAAATTAAATGCAAAAGTAAAAAATCTGATATTTAAATAAAAATTATATAATTAGATAATGGTACTGCGATGATTCAGACTAAAATCTAATTTATTCATTGATTAAAAAAAATATTTCACTATTTGACATAAATAAAATTAAAATAAACAAAGCACTATGATGCGTTCGAATTAATTATCAAAATGTAAAGAAATTTGTGTAATAAAAAAATAACATTATTATTAATATATCATGTATATTATAAGAACTTCTGCAATGCGGCAAAATATTTTTGATGGCAAAACAGCGTTTGCCGGGTCAGCTAGTATATATATATATATATAGTTTCGACAAACATATTGAAATATTACAGACCTACAAAAAGATAATTATAAAAACTTTTTAAAGTTTTTATTAACAGGCCGATTCAAAATTTTTAACGTCTCAATTTGCTAAATCTAATTTCCGTTTTATTAAGCCGATTATTCACATATATTGGAATTTTTTGCAATTGCCTTGAAGCAATACGCCACTTACACCTAGCTTATTTCGATTTCTGTTCAAAAAAGAAAAAAGGGTTGTATGCCCTCCGACCTAATTACCTAATGCGAAACAGGCATATTGAGTTATGATCCGCGAGATGGCACAACATCGGGGACCCAACGTCTGGCGCGCTGTTCAAATTTAATGATCAATTGTGAGGTCCTTGCGAGGCCTCCCGAAGCGAGAGGAATCCATATTTATTACCAATTAATTATTTTAATTTGGACAAGTTTATTGCCCAAGTATATTTTATTTAGAATTTGGATTAAACCTGTTTCTTCATTCTGATATTGGATTTTCAACTCCGATTTACTGATGAAATTATATTTTGAAATGCATTCATATTTGTAAAGAACGGGTACTATCAGGTTCCTTGGACATGACTTTGGTAAATTTGAAAGCAATACTAATCTGGAATTACTTGTTGGATTTAACTCTTTATTACAAAACTTACAACTTGTATTTGCCATCGTTTTCTGTTGTTAGACTTATATTGACAGTTTAAACACTAAAAATAATGCTACGCCCTCAGGGGTGCAAAACACATGCACACCATGTAAATAATTACACAGAATCGAAATGTTTCTATTTGGAGTTATTTTTAATTCTATTTAAGGCATGTATTATCATTATTTTATTTATTTATAAACTCATTTATTTCTCAGAATTGCATTTCTGAGAAATAAAGATTTAAGTCTTTTTAAGATACAAAATTATTTCAGTGCATGAAATTATGAAAACAAAGTATGTATGTGACCTCATGATGGATGGACGGCGTAGATATTACACTACATGGACTGCTAGTCCTCATATGTTTTCCGTTGTAAAAAGTGCTCAAACATAGACGCGTATGTGACGTCACATGTCTGAGCGATCATTACCGAACAAAATTATCAGCCATCACAATTGCCATTATATTATTAAAATACAATATATGACATATGACATTTAATCAATCGGGAGAGTCCGCGATTGTCGTAGCCAATGATCGCGGAAGACCAAGAAATTCTAATTATGAAACAATTCTACGTGTGGTGCAAATATATAAACAATATTTATCTTATATATAAAAATGGAGCTGTCTTTCAAATGTCCGAATAAAACTCGAAAACGGCTGAATGGATTTGGCCAGTCTTAGTCTTGAAAAATTCGTGCCAATCCAGAGATTGTCCAAAAGGTGAGATAATATCTCAAATCCGCGTAGAAACTTTACATTTTTAATTTGAAAATTTTTGTTGAAGCGTAATTTAAATAGAACAATTGACCGTGGCAATTTCGTGAAATGTCAAACGCTTTTGACAGATGATGTTCAATTACGTTTAATAGGATGTTTTACGCGAATATTATTTAATTATGATAAATTTGTAGTAAGTAGTTTTGTTTGTAGTTTCATTTATATACAAAAACGTTATTAAACGGGACGCAAGTGTTACTAGAGACTCAAAATATAAACTTTTTTGAAATGTTAATATGAAAATGCACTTTTTGGCATATTTTTCTCAAACACGGTGCTCTGAAAGATCTCATTTGTATAATTATACACTCATTGGTATTTATAAAACATTTTCTAGGTTATATTATTTTTCATTTATGTTATTTAAATTCAGAATCAAAATTTGGTATCGATCAAATGGACATTTTGTCGAATAACATTTTTCCAGTTATAATTTCCCAGAATTTATCGTAGAATAGATAGTAATATATGAAGGTCCGGGATTAAAACGGTCCACCACCGATGTGCCAAAAATCAGTAAAGTTAAGCATTGTTTAACAACAATATTTGAAAGTAGAGGAAAAAAGATGTATAGCCAGCTACAACCGTGATTTGAAAACGATAATCTTTGAAATGGGGGAGATAAACGGTAATCTTTGAAAATCCATAATAAAAGTATTTTCTTCCGTTGGTAGTTTTAGCATTAGTTAAAAATGTAATTATTTGGTAAAATATCTTTAAAACTATAATAAGGCTTTAAATCTTTTTGCCACCTGCCCGTTTCAAGTTACCCCGCCTATAGGGTAAAAAGGTCTAGATACCAAATTTTTGAAAGACATCAAAAAAGCACATTTCTACAATGATGAAGTAGAAGGCAGTTTACTGAACTCAGATAATTGTTCGTTTGATATGTTTTATTTGCTGTGATATAATTGTTATGGTTTTCACAATATAGTTTATATTTACTCAAAGTCAAAGTGGGCCTTTGTGCCTCGCCCTGCTCTACATATATACTTTATATTAAATTTACTTTAATTCACCGAATGTTACTTGAAACTTTTCAAAAAGCAGGTCAAAAAAGAAATACTTTTTTGAATTTCAAATATTTATTTTCTATCTCTTCTCGCAAAAATTTGAAATTTTTTTATAAGCTCAGTAGTATTATTTACTATTATACACAAAATCCAGAATCCAAAAAGAATATGAAAAACTTGAAACGTTATCAATAAGTCGAAAGACCAAAAATGACTTGGATTGGATTATACTATGTTTCCTATAGAAAGTGTATAAATCTTCCAGTTTGATTGTATTGACATAATATAGATAAATTAATGGGGTTTATTGTTTTTATAATACTTCATTGTATATAGCATTCAAACAACGTAGCCTTATACACTAAAAGTATTAATATTTTTGATTCTCTAGAAATTGTTTAGAATATACCTTACTTAGCAAAACAACGTTTGCCGGGTCAGCTAGTTTTTCAATAAAATTATATCCAAAAATGATAAACTGCGGGATAAAATAGCAAACGTAGTTAATGTAAATAAAAACACAACTCATTCATATATAAAAATAATAAGAATTTATTTCGGGAAATGTATCCAAGGCATAATACACTTAAAATTAAAACGCAATTTGCAAGAGATTCTGATAGCGAAGACTCGAATTTGAGTGAAGTGTCGACTGATAGTGGATATGATAGTAAAACTATACAAATAAAAATTAGTGCAAATGATTTAGTTTGATTTATTATAGTAATAAGAAAAGAATCAAAACTTTCTTTAACTAGTGATATGAAAATATTAGTCGTTCTTTTAATTTCGAAAACATAGAATCAATACTTTTGTAGAAAACATTGTATTTGAAGGTTTTTGTAAATGTGGATCGATAATTAAGGGAGAGCTCGTAGATATCAGAAAATTTGGAATCAAAATGTTTTGTAACCTAGCATTTGGTGATAAAATTCATTGTGATACTCAAAAATTAAAAGGTTCTGAACGTGAACAAATAGGAAACGAACTTTGTATTAACAATAAAAGCTCCAGAATCCTTGAAATTGAGAAGCCTAATAAGATAATACAAAATGATGGTATGAAATTTCCAAACTTGTATTCAAGTCATGTAATGAAACAAGCGAAATACAAGTCCAAAAGGAAATTGCATGCATTCAAAGATCCCATTAGATCCCTAGAATATATGCAACTTAGCAAATATAAAAACTCAATACTCAATATTGGATTAAATCAATTTTTTTGTTCATGGCTTTACGAATTTCCATAAACAATTACATAAAAATTATAACAAAAAAACAACCTTTGTTTAATAATCGATGCAACCGGGGGAGTTGTAGAGAAAATAAACAGTTTCGATGGACAACTGACTAAAAATATTTTTTTTTATATCAATGTGTAGTTATCACCGATAGTGGAACATTTCCAGTGGCTCAAATGTTATCAGAAGCGCATCATATGGTAGCCATACCGACACGCCTAAAGGAATTTGTGTGATCTGGAGTTTTTATTCCGAAGGAAATTGTCTGTGATCAGTTGCAAGCACTTTTGGTAACTTGCGTGAGGGTATTCACCAATTACAATACATTTGTAGAATATGCCGACACATGTCGATTTGCTACAAATTTACGATTCTTTCAATTATATTGATTACATGCAGAAGCGAAATTGAAGGCTTTAATAAAAATGGTTCCAAAACACATTGTGAAATGGAAAAAAAAAGTTATTCAAACTGTGTCGCAGGAAAAAATTGAATTAGATAATAATACAATGATTTCAATACAAAGGGAAGATATGATTGATGAAGGTACTCATTTTTAAAATAACTTATTATGTATATATGTATATATATATATATATATATATATATATAATACAATTACAATAATTATTTATACATTTTAATTTAGATTTCGAAGAAACTGGCAGTGGGTACTGGAAAGCATGGCGTCAAAATATTTCTTCCATTGTAAACAGTAAAATTAAAAATGTCTTTGGCCTTGGCGTAAATGCACATTATTATCCTCAACTAGGCGGCTATTAAAACATGTTAATATATTGCCACTATGGTCAGGTGTATCAAGAACAAAATTTGGATATAGCAGTATACCATCGCCCAGTGCAGGGGTGGAAGCTGTATTTAATGTATCAAAAAATTATGTTTTTTCTAAATTGCTAGTAAGGGCAGATATTTTTGGGCAAACGCATTTTAATTATATTAATGGCAAAATTAAACTGAATCATATTAATAAACCTACAATAATATCCGAATGTTCTAATGTAGAATGTCTACCTTGAACTCACAAACAATCAAATATATAATGATAATGCAATTACAACGCTATTATAAAAGATAAAAAAAATATAAATTGAATAAATTTTATATTTATTGCAGCTGTTTTATTTAGAGTCACCGGAAGTTATATTTTATTATATTTGAAATTTATTTCGATTTAAGCATGACGGTATTGCCAAAAGCATAGTTAAATAAATATTAAGAGTATTGCTAGAAGTGTGTTTATGCATTGCGTAGAAAAGAATACATAAAAACTATATATCCCTTCACTAAATATGATATTAAAATTATAAATAATAATTTTGATTTTATATTCTCTATTCCATTATATCTCTAATTATATTTGTAAAATTGTAATAAATATCATGTTATTAAAATGAAAATACATATTGACTGTAAAAGGTTGAAAGAAAGTGAAGATTTGTGTTCGGAATATGTAAGTTTAACTGCAAATATATTCTGATAATACACACACACACACATATATATATATATATATATATATATATATATATATATATATATATATATATGGCAGTTTTATTGAAAGAAAATGTTTTTATTCAGAGAACATACGTTTCGGGTCTTGATTTGACCCATCTTCAGTGCTATAATTAAATATTTCAGAGTTACAATTGAAAACAATATAAAAAATACATAATAACAGACAAAAATAAATAAAAACATGTAAAAAACATAAATCTAACCAATTTAATAAATTAGTTTTAAAACAAATATATATTGTGAAAGATTCTCTTCATCACATATTTTTTCATTTTTACATTGTCTACCATGGTTTTATTATGTTTCTACATTTTCATTTTTATACACATATTATGTTTAACGGTTGATTATGGATTGTTTCCACATGCCATATTTTTTCTATGTTCCTACTGCGCATGCTCGCTGAGAAAATCTTCGTAATATGAAACCATTAAAATTCTCTCTATCCCGTTCTCTCATCCAATGACGATACAGTTTCCACTATTTTCCGCAAATACGTACGCACACATTTTACTCTCGTACACACACGTAGTACATGCTCCAAGCTGACAACATGTTCGTTTGGAATAAGCTTTTTTATAATAAAATATATTATTTATTTTAATTTTACAATTTTTTAAAAAAATTTCCTAACTCGACGTTTTATCAATTTTTTGTTTCATATTTATTTTTTCGTGCAATTTCGTGTGTTTTATTTTTTTTTTCAAATTTATTTGTATGGTGAGTTTCTTTACATTTGTTTATTTTATGGTTGTTTTTCATATATACTTTTCATATATTCTTTCACAATATATATTTGTTTTAAAACTAATTTATTAAATTGGTTAGATTTATGTTTTTTACACGTTTTTATTTATTTTTGTATGTAATTATGTATTTTTTATATTGTTTTCAATTGTAACCCTGAAATATTTAATTATAGCACTGAAGATGGGTCAAATCAAGACCCGAAACGTATGTTCTCTGAATAAAAACATTTTCCTTCAATAAAACTGTTTTTAATTACTGGATGGATGCCCAAGAAATAATTTTACCATATATTTCACCATCTGAAGAAAACCTCTCGCTTTATATAATCCAAGGGCTGAAAAATTGGACAATTTCAACATAAGATATTCAAGATTTTTTGTCATTCTCAAGACATTGCTTTTCAAGACTTTCTTGTTAGGACACTCAGAACCAATACTACACTGAAGTTACAAATCCAAGATTTTGATCTTTTTCAAGAACTTTTACAAGTGTTTTCTAATATTTAACAACATGAATTTTCAAAATAATTATAATTTCACTACTTTACATGTAAATAATGCTCTCCATACAAATAAGGTAAGACATAATATTCGTTCCTCTTATCAATATCCAACTTACACACAGAATTATAATAATTTCAATAATTCGTCAATTTACCGTTACAACAATTATTTTCATAATAATTTTACACAATACATTCCTTACTCTTTCTCATCTTTCTTCGAGTACATTTTCCATTGCTATGGACCTACCAAACTCATATTATTTAAAACTATTTCAAATCTTTTCTCAAAACTGGCTATTGTCACCAACAAAAGAACTTTCTTACTTCGTTGTCGTAAAGAAAGACTTCTACCAAAATCCTTTGATTTCAAACTAACGAACTTTAATCATCTTAATTCCAATTATTTTAAAAATAAAAAGCTTACCTTTTCTTTTATGTTGCTGAATCTAGAAATCAAACATTGCATTACCTCTATTGATAACATAAATAAATCTTTAAACTATAACATCCAACCTTATTTTCCACTATAAATAATCACATTGACATTAATAATTTTTTAGATTTCGAAAACTCTAGATTCAATAATTCTTTTAATATGTCAAAAAAAAATCCTACATAAAAAAATTCAATACTCTTTATTCGAAAAAGGCAAACGAATCCAAATTAAATATAAACCGTGATATCATCAATAAATGGGTGAAAAACATTTCTGATTTAGACATCCCACCCAATGTTTTGAACATTTTAGCACTAGGTCCTAAATTTTCCATTCCACAACAGAAAAAATCTTTTAATTTTGTTAAAACACTTAGCTCTTTACGTAATTTAAAAGATATCAATGAAAAAAATTAAATCTATTTTTTGCAACCAACTTAATTTGTTTTTCAAATTTGATATTTCTAACATTCATCAACATAAACAATTACTCAAAGACATCCACTTTTGCAAATCCTTTATCAAACAACACCCAGAAATTGTTGTTACCAGGGCAGATAAGGGTAACATCACGGTTATCATGGACAAAGTTGACTATATTTCCAAATCCATGTCCCTCCTAGCTGATGTAAACATTTACGAACCTATAAATTCAGATCCCACCGACCTTATAAATCGGAATACTTTGAAATTCATTGATTCACTCATAGAAAGCAAGCAAATTCCCAAACCTCTCTCTCTACAATTAAAAACCTACAATCCCATTTTCCCAAAACTTTATTGTCTTCCCAAAATCCACAAAGATGATTTTCCTCTTCGACCAATAGTTGCGGACTTAAATTCCCCTCTTTGCAAATTATCCAAATTTATTAGTTCAATTTTATCCAATATCACTCATAATTCTCCCCATTTTGTCACAAATTCTTTCGAACTCATTCCTAAACTTAACTCCCTCAATGTACCATCTGATTTTTCCTTTGTAAGTTTAGATGTTTCCCTCTTCACTAACATTTCACCTGACCTCATTCTCTCTGCCATAGACTATAAATGGGTTGATATCAGCAAACACACAGATTTCAATTTTTCTTGGTTCCTAAAATGTATTAAATTCATCATTTCCAATACTTATTTTTCGTGCAACGACTCCTTCTTTAAACAAAATTTGGCACTCCAATGGGTTCCAGTTTGAGTGCCCCACTTGCTGAACTTTGTATGCAGTTCCTAGAGAACTCTACTCTTAATACTTTGTCTTATGTACCTCTTTTTTACAAACGTTTCTTTTAATAATTTCAACACACACCTTTGTTTAACTGTAGAGACTCAACATAACAACTCCATTAATTTTTTAGATATTACCATTTTTATAAATAACGGCTCCATCACTACATGTTGGTATCAAAAATACACTTTGTCTGGACGTTATTTAAACTACCATTCCTATCTCCCCAAATCGACTAAGATTGCATCTATCATCAACTTATTAGATCATGCCATCCTTCTTTCTCCTCCATCACATTGGGAAAAAAATATTAATTTAATATATTCTACCCTTCAAAATAATTCCTATCCACTACAACTTTTACGCTCAGTAATAAATAATAGATTACCTTTTCCTCGTAATAAATTCCGTACATCTTCCTTATTTACTTCCCAATCGCAACAAAATAGTATCATTTCACAAACCCTTAACCCTATTCCTGAAAATTCACTATCTCTCAATTCCTTCATCTCATTACCGTACATTGACTGCCTTTTCCACTCATGGAAAAAACTTTTTTCATCCGTTGGTCTGAAGCTAGTGTGTTCGACTGGACACACACTCACAGACTTATACACTAATTTAAAAACACCTGCCCCTATTTCCCGCACGTCAAACGTTGTATATGTCATTGATTGTAATGATTGTTCAAGTTGTTATGTTGGAGAAACTTCACAATTTCTTTCAAAACGAGTGCGCCAGCACGAACTTAATAGTTTAGACAGGAAACAAAATAAAACCATGATCACCGAATATGTCTCCAACTTTAAACATTCTTTTAATTTCACCAATCCAAGAGTTACCCATCGAGAAGCCAACACTTTACGCAGAAAGTTCGCTGAGAGTATTTTCATACAAATATTACCTGCTATTAACAAACGATTTGATTCGGCTTCACTTTGCAATATCTACAGCGATGCTTCGAATAATTTTTTCAATATGCGCTATACATCCTAACACTCTTTTATGTATATATATATATATATATATATATATATATGTGTGTATATGTATATATATATATATATATATTATATATATATATATATATATATATATGTATATGTGTGTACAGTAGCGGCGCAAGGCGCCGGCGGTGTCGGCGGCCGCCGACGGCCTCGCGCCTCAGGGGGCCTCTCGCAAGGGCCTCGCAATATTTTTAATTTTTTCAAAATTAATTGCGATCAAAAGACTAAGAGTTTTCATATTGAGTTCACAAACGATTCATAAATTTTGGAAATCGTGGAGCCGTTGCTTGGAAAACGTTAGCTAAAAGTTTAATTTTTGTATCACGTACAAACACGTTGGATTCTGAATCGTTTGAAATTGGAAGAAGTATGAATATTTGTGTGAGCATGTGAGCAAAACTTTACCTTTTGTCGGTGTTATCACAATTTGATGAAATTTTATAAGAACTTGCGTTGATTAATTTTGCAAGACAATTGGCTGAGCCCTTTCTCAAGTTATCAAAAAAAATTCAAAATTTTTTGTGCACGTTTTGTATAAAAATCCTGAAGATATCAGCCGGGACATTTTTTCGTAATCAATTATGAATTTTTTTTTTTGAAGAAACTTTTATACATGGACGGCAAGTGATTTATCTATAAAAATACACTGAAATTTAGACTAATTTAGCTTTCAGATCATGTCTATATATATATATATATATATATATATATATATATATATATATATATACTAGATGACCCGACAGACGTTGTCCTGTACCCAATTCTACGTTTTTTTAATATCTTATACTAATATTTATACCGTTCAGTTAAAAATAATCATTATTGTTTTTCGAGTTACTATTTACACCAATATATTTGTGATGTTAAATGTATTACTGTTTCAAATAAAATGATTATTCTCAATTCCCACAGTTAACACTTTAATTATCCCTTTAACAAATATTAAAATATGTTCAATAAAATTAAATATTAAAAATTATACACAGCGATTTATAGAACAAATTTATTTCCAATAGCTCAATTTATTTTATTGAATTTAAGGGTTATACAATATTTTTAGACATACCTGTAGATGTGGATGTTTAAATGAATGATTTTTTGTTTATTCACGGCTAAAACATTGATTTTCCAAATTTATCACCATGTATTTATTGTCATAGCATAGATACACGTGTTGAAAATTGAAATCTTTTAAAAAGTATAACAAATTCAGAAATAATTAATATATAGCATGCGGTCAAAGTACAATATCACCTTGGATTTTTCTACCCAAAATAATTGCTTCAATAATGTTGCCTACAATTTTTATAATTTCGTACCATATTTTAACTGGCTTTTAGTATTTTAATATCTAAATTGCATTTTTCACACTAATAATTCAATATACATTATTACTTAAGTTCATATTTGAAGTGAATTAATTTGTCAAATTTTGTTAACCTACTATCAACAAAATTATTTATTCAGTAAATGGAGAGGAAAAAAGCGTATGCCCAGCTAATCTTAATCTGAAGTTCAGAACGTATGTTATATTATTTGCATTTTATATTATTTTAATTATGGCACATCTCAGCTGCTTTTCGACAATAATAATGTAGACATTACATTTTCTTTATTTTTAATCATGAATTTATTATATTTTAACATTGCCTTAGCCTATAAGTGAATAGAAATGTTTGGCAAATGACAGTTGTCATTTGTTTTTAATGTCAAACCATGCCTTAAATATTTTAAAGGTCAAACAATGATAAGCGGTTTTTTGTAATTTTTTCCATTTATTTCTACAATATAACTATATTTCTATGAATCAAAACATTCTAGAAAATTTCCCAAACAAACTTCAGGAAGATTCATGAAAATCCGAATTATAGTTTAGGAGGATTAATGAAACTTACATTGTTACAGAAGAATTTTATATATAAGATATATATATATATATATATATATATATATATATATATATTCAATAGATAAGTCCTGGATTTTTTCAATATATTGATTGTTTCTTTTCCGAACAGTAAATCCAATAATAAAAAACAATTTGTTTTTTGAATCTGACGTTTCGGAACTAGGTACGTTCCAGGTTTATTCTGTCAAATACAATGTTTTTTAAAAATATTGATTAACATTAATTAATGATGGTCAATACAGATTAATTAGAAAAAATTTTTTATAAAGGAATGGATTATGTACCGGGGTAAAGAGTAATAAGAATTAACTAAAAAGGGTTTTATATAAAATTGAGAAGCAAAAATTATTTACCTGTAATAATTTAAATATCCATATCACATTAATTAAAACATTTTGCATTAAAACTGTTTTTTTAATTATTGGATGGATGCCCAAGAAACAATTTTTATCATACTATTTCACCATCTGAAGAAAAACCTCTCGCTTTATATAATCCAAGGGCTGAAAAATTGGACAATTTCAACTTAAAATAATCAAGATTTTTTGTCTTTCTCAAGACACTGTTTTTTCAAATATTCTACAAGTTTCAAGATTCAACAAATTTCCTCAAAATTTTTTGCAAGATTACATATCAAGACCTTTTTGTTAGGACACTCAGAACCAATACTACACGGAAGTTACAAATCCAAGATTTTTCAAGAACTTTTACAAGTGTTTTTTAATTTTTAACAACATGAATTTTCAAAATAACTATAATTTCAATGCTATATATGTAAATAGTGCTCTCCATACAAATAAGCACTGAAGATGGGTCAAATCTGGACCCGAAACGTATGTTCTCTTAATTAAAACATTTTGCATTAAAACTGTTTTTTTAATTATTGGATGGATGCCCAAGAAACAATTTTTATCATACTATTTCACCATCTGAAGAAAAACCTCTCGCTTTATATATATATATATATATATATATATATATATATATAGATATTTCTCAGAATTGCATTTCTGAGAAATAAAGATTTAAGTCTTTTTAAGATACAAAATTATTTCAGTGCATGAAATTATGAAAACAAAGTATGTATGTGACCTCATGATAGATGGACGGCATAGACATTACACTACATGGACTGCTAGTCCTCATATGTTTTCCGTTGTAAAAAGTGCTCAAACATAGACGGGTATGTGACGTCACATGTCTGAGCGATCATTACCGAACAAAATTATCAGCCATCACAATTGCCATTATATTATTAAAATAAAATATATGACATATGACATTTAATCAATCGGGAGAGTCCGCGATTGTCGTAGCCAATGATCGCGGAAGACCAAGAAATTCTAATTATGAAACAATTCTACGTGAGGTGCAAAAATATAAACAATATTTATTTTTCGATAAAATTATATCCAAAAATGATAAACTGCGGGATAAAATAGCAAACGAAGTTAATGTAAATAAAAACACAATTCATTCAGAGGAAAGGCACATTGCTTGGTCAAGTCGTATCTTAATGAGAGATCACAATGTGTTCATTTAAATCGAAACGGGATAACATTTGTTTCTAACAATATGAATTTAAAGATGGGGGTTCCACAAGGGTCTGTGCTAGGACCACTTCTTTTCCTTATCTATATAAATGACCTGCCCCAGTGTACTAATCTGTGTGACTTCATCTTATTTGTAGATGATACATGTTTAGTCATTAAAGCAAAAACTCACGAACAACTATTAACAAAACTTAATAATGTCATGCTCTCAGTTTCTAATTGGTTTCTAAATAATTATCTTGTATTGAATAATAACAAAACAACATTAATTTCTTTCAATAATAATAATAAAATTTGTCGAGATATTTCCCCGTACATCTTTAATAATAACACTTATGAGTTCTTGAATAATACAAAATTTCTTGGTATAAATATTAGTAACAATATGAAATGGGATCATCACATAATTAAAACTCTGAATCCTAAATTATCAAAAACCTGCTTTATGCTTCGTAATTTAAAAACTAAAGTAAGCAAAGAGAGCCTTTTTACAATTTATTACTCATATTTTTATTCCAATGTAATTTACGGCATTCAATTTTGGGGGTTTTCACCGCTACTAACATCAGTTTTTCAATTACAGAAAAAAGCAATCAGAGTTATGTTTTCCCTTTCGTCCACTACATCCTGTCGACCTTTTTTCCATGAGCACAAGATTCTACCCGTTCCATGCATTTTTCTCCTAATCACCCTCTGTTTTATAAAAAATAATGGTAACCTGTTTAATTTAAGCCCAAATCCCGAATATATTTATTATGACACAAGACCTAAACTTTTAAAAGGTCCCACATTGAAACTGGCCTCCTCATTTAATACCTTAGATGGTATAATGCTTTACAATAAGCTGCCACTAGGTATTAGAGAAGTTGAAAATAGTAAATTTTATAAAATACTCAAAACATTTTTTAAAGAGCAAGTGTTTTACTCTATTGATGAGTATTTGAGTTATAGCTTTCAGTAAATTATTTTGTGGAAATTAGAATAAGATTTTAAGTGAACATTTGTTTTTTTAAAATTATATTTCATTTTTATATTGTATGTATTATTATCTATTAATTTAAGTCATCTACCATATAATATCTATAATTGTACAATTGTGTTGTATAAATATAAATATAAATATATATAAATATATATAAAACTATTCATATATAAAAAATAATAAGAATTTATTTCGGGAAATGTATCCAGGGCATAATACACTTAAAATTAAATCGCAATTTGCAAGAGATTCTGATAGCGAAGAATCGAATTTGAGTGAAGTGCCGAATGATAGTGGATCTGATAGTAAAACCATACAAATAAAAATTAGTGCAAATGATTTAGTTTGATTTATTAGTAATAAGAAAAGAATCAAAACTTTCTTTAACTAGTGATATGAAAATATTAGTCGTTCTTTTAATTTCGAAAACACAGCGTCAATACTTTTGTAGAAAACATTGTATTTGAAGGTTTTTGTAAATGTGGATCGAGAATTAAGGGAGAGCTCGTAGATATCAAAAAATTTGGAATCAAAATGTTTTGTAACCTAGCATTTGGTGATAAAATTCATTGTGGTACTCGACAATTAAAAGGTTCTGAACGTGAACAAATAGGAAACGAACTTTGTATTAACAATAAAAGCTCCAGAATCCTTGAAATTGAGAAGCCTAATAAGATAATACAAAATGATGGTATGAAATTTCCAAACTTGTATTCAAGTCATGTAATGAAACAAGCGAAATACAAGTCCAAAAGGAAATTGCATGAATTCAAAGATCCCATTAGATCCCTAAAATATATGCAACTTAGCAAATATAAAAACTCAATACTTAATATCAATTTTTTTGTTCATGGCTTTACGAATTTATATACAAATTATAACAAAAAAAAACAACCTTTGTTTAATAATCGATGCAACCGGGGGAGTTGTAGAGAAAATAAACAGTTTCGATGGACAACTGACTAAAAATATTTTTTTTATATCAATGTGTAGTTATCACCGATAGTGGAACATTTCCAGTGGCTCAAATGTTATCAGAAGCGCAAATAGCCATACCGACACGCCTAAAGGAATTTGTGCGATCTGGAGTTTCTATTCCGAAGGAAATTGTCTGTGATCAGTCGCTAGCACTTTTGGCAACTTGCGTGAGGGTATTCACCAATTACAATACATTTGTAGAATATGCCGACATATATATATATATATATATATATATATATATATATATATACAGTACAGGCCAAAAGATTCCGGACACATGAAAAAAATCTCATTTTCTGAGTTTTTAGCTATATTTTCCATATAAAAATAATTTTATTCAAGTTGGTTTTGTACATTCTACGTAGTATTAATATTTAGTGACTGATTTGTAACCAATTTGTGAGAAATGTTAGACTAATTAGCGATGAAAATGTAAAAATGTCACTGCAGTCGATTTTCTTGAATATGACCACCCTTTGCTTTGATCACTGCAGCGCATATTTTTGGTAATCTTTCGACGAGTTTTTGCAATGATATAACTACAATATATTTGATCATATTAACATTAAGAGAAATCATCATTGATAATCTTTTGTCAAAAGAACAAGATCAGCGTCATACTCCATCAAATAAGCATATGCTGAAATTATTTGAAGAATCGGCTAGGAATTCTCGTAAACGGTGCAAGAATTGGTACAAAGAATTAACTAAGAAAAATGGCAGGGCATATTCAGCCAATAAAGCAAAAAGAGTTAAAACTTATTGTGCGCATTTCAAGGGACAAGCGGCATTTTGTTTACAGTGTTTTAATAATTTGCACGAATGATTTTCTTTTTTAGTATTAGGAATATATTTATAAAACTAATTCTAATTCTCATTCAGCATGTTTATATTATTGAATAAAACTTATTTATCTTATCGAGTAAATATTTTTAATAAATATGTGTAAAATATTTAATATATTAATTTGCGGCGTCTCAAAACATAATTAAGTTTATACCACCGTGATACAATGCCGACTGTTCAGACAGTCGGGCGTGGGACACCGGTGGTACACGCCGACGTGAACGTGTTAATAATCATTGAAATATGATCTACTTATTGTCATTTTTAATCTTAATAATAATATTTTTATTGCAGAAGATCCTTCAAGTTTCAAAAACTACACAAGTACGAAAGAACCTGTCTGGAAAGAATTGTTGTCACTTGTGACACATTTCATTCAAAAGCAAAACACCGTCATGCGGGAGGATATACTGCCGAAAACAGAAGCTTTCTGTGACCATTCGGCATCTAGCTATCACTTCTCCAACATCAGTGGAACAACAGTGGGAAATGATTGCTCAATAATTTGAAATGTCACGGAATTTTCCACATTGTTTAGGTGCATTGGATTATATAAATTTTCGCAATCACAAAAAGAAGGGTCGAAATTCAAGAATTGTAAAGCGACTGACAGTATTGTACTTTTAGCTCTTGCTAACTATAAATTTTTGTTTGTTGACATTGGTCGGAACGGCCGCACCCACGACTCAATAGTGTTTCGGACCAGTTTACTGGGAAGGAAGTTTTTTTTTTTTTGAACAGCAATCAGAACGTAATAGTCCTATAAGCTGTTGTGCTGATGGAAATGAAGATGGATAACGAAGATTTGAAATTGCCTGCTCCAACAGAGTTGCCAAATTATGACTATAAACTGCCATTTGGTTTTGTTGGGGATCATGTTATTGTCGGAATGGCCTTCTGTCTGAAGGAAAATTTATTGATGCCATATCTATTATTATCGATTATAGGTTCAGGCGCGCTAGAAGGGTATTGGAAAATGCTTTTGGCATATTAGCAAACATATGGCGTACCTCTAAAAACTTGAAAAATATTTTAGAGATCTCATACCTGCCTGATAAAAATTTGCTTGAGCTTTTCTCACAGAAATATATAATATTAATGTATAATAATGCAAGTACATGGTTTCATAGATCAGTTATAAAAGCGTTCTGTTATTTCACGTGCACATATAAAATATTACTACTTTTTCTCATATTTTATATTTTGAAATTTTTTTTCTGATTCTTATAATGTCGCAAAATTTTGTCAATAGTTTAAATATCAATGATCATATCTTGAAGTGGGCATCAAAATACCCTGAGGTTAAATGTGATAAGTAAATTATTAGTGATATTACGAATGTTTGGTCATTCCACGTTTTCCAAAAAGGTGCAGACTTTACTTGGTAATCTCGAGAGAATTTAACGAAATGTTGAGTTTCAGGAATACTGAAGGACATTACATTTATTTAGGTATTGAAAATGGTCTGGAAAATATTATAAATACTAATTATAAAGAAACACAAACTAAAATACTAGTGCATATATAGACGGAATGCAAATAGTATTAGTAAAAGTGATACATGTACATTTAATCCATTCATCGCTGAATTATTTTGCATCGACTCAAAATCACCTGGAGGTTTCTACGCGTGTGAATGATGTATGACAAAAGGAGTTACTGTACTGTTGGTTTTGGTAACAAAATACGCGTATATCCAGAAATAGATGCTCAAAAGAGAAATATTAATTCTTTTATAAACAAAGAGCAAAAACGACACTACATGGGAGAATTAGATTCCCCGCATATCAAAGTAATAAATTTCGATCCGGTGAAAGAAGAAGTCATAGATTCTATGCACTTGTTTTTTCTTGGTGCCGCAAAATTTTCGTTGCAAAAATGGGTAACAAAATCTAGTATTTTTTGGTTAAAAAAATATAAAATTAATTTAAAGTTTCAAATAAGTCAATACCTGCTGAATTTAATGGAACATGTATATATATAATTGGAAAGCAACACAATATCGTTTATTTTTTATGCATTGTAGCCCATTAGTTTCACAAAATGTATTGGAAGAACAAAATTATGAACATTATTTGTTACTTTTTGTAGCATGTAAAATTTTGCACGATAAAAACTTAATAAAATCCCAAATTGACACAATTAAGCGCTTAGTTAATAGCCCCCAGAAACCTCTGCCGCAAATAGTGAACAGATTATCCGAAATCGACAAAAAAAATTTTTTTTCAGTAAAGACACAGAACATATTTCTTTACTAGAAGAAAAAACGCCCTAGGATTAGATAATATGAATGAAACAGACGTTCAAAAGTTCTTTCATAAATCTTATATATTTTCGAATAATTTTCCAAATAATATCTTATTAGACCATGATGAAGTAGCACAAATAAAAAAATTAAAAAGGAGTGATTGTAAAGAAAAAAATATGAATGATCTCATTGTATGCATAAATAAAATGACGCCTCGAAAACCTTATTTCACATTTCCGACATATGGATCGGATGTAGGAAGATATGTTGAAACTCAATTTGCAGAAGAAGTGCAGATACAAACCAGAACATAGTCATATCTTTCTTACATTATAATCCAGTCAATTTAAAGCTAAAAAAGCCGTCAGTTAGTAATAATTCGCATAGAACTGAAATTTGGTACAGGTGTTAAATAGGCCATTAAAAATAAAATGTCAAAAGTCCCCATCGATCCGACATCTGCGATTTTTTTATTTAAGGTCAAAGGTGCAAAATTCTAGTTTTCCCAATTTTTCGCGAAAACTATAGAAAATATCGAAAAATCATGTTCGACAGGTTTGTTTATTATAAAATTCTCTACCAAACTGTTACACTTTGTCGTTAGAATCACCGTTCCTGAGATATTGCCATTTGAAAAGTTGGAAAATTCATATTCTCCATAATATGCAGCCATTATGCGTCGTCGAACGTGATTAAATGAAAAATAAAAATCCACTGGTTTGAATTTAGATTATACCAATTTAATACTTCTTTTGAAGTAATAATTTATTGTGTTGGTTTTTAATTGTTCTCCTACGAGTAAATGTACGGGTAAAAAACTATGAAAGTTAAAAACAAAATAGATGGATTCTTGCCTCATTATAGATAAAACACTCGGGAGACAATTAAATATTGATTGATTCTTATTAAAAATAACATTAACATATAACAATAACATTTCTCTTGGCGTATATTCAGTAAGGCGTTTAATTTATTATATATACAATTATAAATTCATCTGTACTTATCATATCTAAACCAAACATATCTTAACGGGCCATCTTAAGCCTTTTATCGCATAAAACATAAACATTAACTGACGTGGTTATGAAAATTCTATTAGTTTTGAATATTTTTAGCAGTGACTAGACGTGAATTTTTAATTTTAATCTAAATATAAATAAATTTATCAGAAATGTCAGAAGTTTGCTTTAATAATCAATCGTAATAAACGATTGAATGAATATGAAGTTGTAGTGGTTGAACGAGGAATGAAAACTTTGATTGATGCAAGTGTTGAAAGAAATGACATTTTTTGAAGACGAGACAGAACAACATAGTATATCCACAGTAAGTCCACCTCATACTAGAGCACGAGTAAGTGAACCAGATTTCTGTTTCAAAAAATATTGCTTATTTTGCGGCAATATAGCAAATGAGCAAGCTGAAATAAAGAAAGCGCAGAATGTTCGTCGAAAAATATATAATGTAAGTACTTTAGAATTTAAAGACTCTATCTTAGAGATAGCTAGAAATCGTTCTGATAACGTAGCAAAAGCTGTTATTACCCGCATAAGGTATGAATATGACGAAGTTGCTGCTGGGGCTAAATACCATGATAATTGTTACAATTCTTTTCTGAGGCCCACTATGGGGCATAAAGTCGGACGTCCCGAAGATGAAACAGTTAATTTGGCGATGGAAAATATATTTACATACATTGAAAATAATGATGATTGTCAATTTTCACTGCAAGAATTAAAAGACATTGGCAATAATCCAAATATAGATAATAAAACAATTAAGAGAAAGTTAAAGTTAAAGTATGATACTAAAATTATTATAAGTGAAAAAGTAGGAAGACCAACATTAATCTGTTTTATTGGCAGTCAACATGATATTCTTAACATAGCTCGGTATGATAATAAAGAAAAAAATGCGACCGCAGGACGATTGAGAATACTGAAAGCTGCTGCATTAATTCTTCGAGAGGATATTCGATCTGTAGTTTTTGACAATAATACTTATCCTCCTCCCAGTCAAATGTTTGAAAATATTAACAGCGATATTCCAGAATCGTTGACTTATTTGTTGGAGCAAATAATTTTGAAAAAACTACAATATAAAGTAGATCATTTAAAATTAATATGTTCATCAATCAGCCACTGTATTATGGCTGCTGTTAGGCCTAGGTCCTTTAAATCAAGATTGCAGTTAGGTCTTATGAAAACGTCTTATAAAAATTTTCTTGGCTTTTGGTATGTGTGCATCATATAACGATACAATGATGTATGAGGCAGCGGCAGTTCTTCATCGGCCGCCTCATATTTTGCCACCAGAGTCTGGTACACTTATTCAATATGTTGCAGACAATGCAAATATAAATGTACACACTTTAGATGGCCATAACACGCTTCATATTATGGGTATCATTAAAATTATTACTCCAAAAAGTTCAGTTACTGCAGAAGAGCCTATACTACGAAGAACAAATATACTTCCTCCAGCGAAAGATTTTAAAGAAAAAGCTCATATCCCAATTCGAGTATATGAAAGAGGTGGTGTAGTGGGATATAACAAAATATCTGTACAAAATTTGGAATTCGAAAATGATATAATAACTTTACTTAAAAAAGTTAAAATGTTATGGATATATGGAAAATGGAAAAAAAATAATGTTGCCTGGTTGGAATGGTTACATTGAACAGTTAAGAAGTAACATTATGAACTTTTCGGAATCTCGAATTTTATATTTACCTTTCATTCATCAACCAGCGAGTAATTACGATACTATATATACAACTTTACTGTATGCTTTAGAAGATGCAGAACGTTATGGCCATAATTATTGCATTGTCACTTTTGATCAACCTTTGTTTGCAAAAGCTCGAGAAAATGTTTCTGCAGCACCTGAAGGATCTAAGTTATCGAAAATCATAGTAAGACTCGGAGGTTTTCATTTGCTCATGTCCTTTTATGGAGCAATTGGTTGTATTATGCAAGGGAGTAGCATAAAAGATGTTCTTTCATTAATTTATGCACCTAATTCATTAGAAAAAATGCTCAATGGCCATGCTTATGCGAGAGCTGTTCGAGCTCATACTTTGCTTCATCTTACTTTAGCAACGATTATACTTCAAAGAACTTGTTATCGATAACCAGATGGATGAAAATCTCATAAATACAATTGAATTTGTCATTAACAAAACTCTCTTCTATAATGACATAGAAGAAGGTGACGAAATAGTTGAAGCATTACTTTTTCAGTTTGATGAAAAACTTAAGAAACATCAAGAACGAGGAGCTACAGCCAAACTATGGCTACAATATTTTCATATGGTATTAATTGCTGAAGAATTTATAAGAGCCGAACCTATGGGAGATTAGCCAGCAAATTTAAATTGCGTTAAAGAAATGCTTCCTTATCTTCACGCGTCAGAACATTTTAATTACGCCAAGTCTGCGCATTTATATTTACAAGACATGATGCAAATAAAAAACTCAATGAATCCCAGAGTTTATCAAAATGTTATCAAAGGATTTTTTACTATTAGACGCTCTAATAAGTTTAATTGTGGGACTTCGACGGATATGGTGATTAAACAATCAATGATGAGATGTATGAAGACCGATGGAAGTGTTTCTCGAGGAAGAAGTACACGAGAAAGTGTCATTAGTAAATGGGTTTATGGCATGTATACAATGAATGCGGTGTGCGAAAGCTTGGAAAATCTCGCTAATGTTAATATTGATACCACAGACCAGCATGTGGATGCATGCGATTCTCGTGTAAAGCAGGATTTTGAAGACATTAATAAACTATTAGAGTGGTTCTCATTACATGATCCTTTTCCTTCAGTACGAAAAATTATGTCCATAGCCAGCGGAGTCATCGGCGATAACACAATTAATTGTTGCAATGTCCGTGAAGTGGGGCTTGTTTCTATAACAAAAAATGACTGACCAAACATTCAATAATAATAAGTTAAAACGCGCTGATTTAGTACTCCCGCTCCTAAGTAAGCATTATAAAAGTACATAATGAAAAAGTACCTGTAGATCCCATATTACTATTTCAACGCATGAGCATTACTAAGACATTAGAAGATGAACTTGAAAAATTTTTTGAATATGAATTAGCTCCTTATGCTTTATCACTCTTTGATGCAATGAGCATGCGTAAAAATGTAAAGTCAGCTTTGTATAATTCGTTTGAAACATTTCAAGTTATTTTTGATAAATATGTTCAATATACTCAACGACACTTTGGTTATAAAGTTACAATCGTATTCGATGGTTATACTGATCACAAGAAAAATATTAAAGCAGCAGAACAACTTCGGCGAGCTACGAAAACCTCTTCTTCTGTGGATATAGATTTTGATCAAGTTATGAAAGTTCCAACAAATCAACAACAATTTTTTGCAAATACCCATAATAAGTCTCGATTTATTACATTGCTTTGCGAAGAGTTTAACAGCTGCAGGTATTTCAACCACACAAGCTGATAATGATGCTGATGTTCTCATAATTGAAACAGCAATACAACAATGTAAAAGGCAAAGTATGACTATCATCGTAGGTAAAGATGTTGATTTGTTGGTACTACTCAACGCACGGACACCCGTTGATAAAATTATTTACTTTTTGAAACCTGGGAAAAGTCAAGTACAATCAAGAATATATTCATCACAAAGTATGACTGCATATCCAAATTGCCAAACCCATATCTTATTTTTACATGCAATAACAGGTTGCGACACTACATCAGCTTTTTTTAAGAAGCGTAAAACAACAGTATTCAAAATGTTCGAAAAACGTAATGATTTTATTGATTGTGCAGAAGTATTTGCAAAGACTGATTCTGATCCATATAACATCGTGAAGAATGGAATTAATTTTCTTCTTGCAATGTATGGTGCACCAAAAAAATTGATTCTATAGATAAGTATAGATATATTAAATTTGTAAAGTCTGCGTGGACCAATAAAACTGTACAGCTGTCTTGCATGCCTCCAACATCTGCTTCTGCTTTTCAACATTTGTATCGTGTGTAGGTAATAAATTGGACCCAGAAAAATGGGGTTGGAAATTAAAAGATAATTTAGTTCCAATTCAAACCCTACTTCCGCTCGCTCCAACAAAACTTCTTAATACTATTTTTTGCAACTGCTATACGGACTGCAGTAAGAATTGCGGCTGTAAAAGAGTGGGATTATTTTGTTCTCCAGTATGTATAAATTGCCAGGGTCACACTTGCTCGAATATTGAATTCGATGCAACCGATGACAATACGCATGACATAAATGAAGAGACAATTGATTCATATCTTTTTGCATCTATATCTCAAGAACAAAAGGAAGTAGAAGAGGACCAAAAAGATTATGCACAACAAGAAGAAAGTAAGAGTGAAGAAATAATTGTGGAAGTAGAATTAGAAAATTATCTGTAATAACATTTAGAAGAAATAAACCCATTCTACTTTAAACATGAGTTGGAGTACTATTTTTCTTTCTTTAATAAAATATCTTATTATTTTATCTTATTCTATGTAATTAAATAAATTATTGCATTCTGTATTATGTAATTGTGTGTTATTAAGTGCATAATATATTTTCCCACCTCCCTCACTACCCTCTCCCACACTAGGAAAATAACATAGCAAAATATAAACTCGCTTAAAGCGCTGTGGGTTCAATAGTAAAAAAACTGGGATTTTTAATGACGTTCATTCAATAAATTGGATTCAGAGAATAAATTAGAATTCAATAGCTTTAGAGATCGAAAGGATGCCAACTATGCCGGAATTATAAACTTTTTTGGAAAATCGTTGTTTGGCTTCAAAGTTTCTATCAATTTCTGCTTACGCTTGTTAGGGCCCATATCATTAATGCCTTCTACTATTCAATTGATTAACTATATAATTTTATTATTTAATTTCATTTTATTCTAAGTTTTGGTTTTTGTTCAACAAACTATGTATTTGTGTATTTTTCCTGATTTGTATTGAATGTATTAATTTGTTTTGTTTTAGTAATTTTGTAATTTTTTCATCTTGTATGAAAACTTGTTGAAACGTACATTAAAATTATTTATTGTTTCTCATTTGGCTGCAAATAAAATGTTTAACATTTTTAACATCTAAAATATTACATATATATATATATATATATATATATATATATATATATATATATATATATATATATATATATATATATACAGTGGCGGCGCTAGACCATTCGTCGGCGTCGGCAAAATTCATTTGCGAGGCCCCCTCCCTTTTAAGGCAAATTACTAAAACTTCCCGTGCCGTAATTTAAATGTTTAAAAAAAAATCTGAAAACCTTGAAAAAAAATTGACTTTTTTTTAAATTGAAATATTTATTTATATTTTGATTTTTTTTGAAAATTTCGAACTTTTTTTCAAAGCAAACACGCTTTGTTACCTCCTTGAAATGAAATATCGAAGCGCGTAAGCGCCGCGTTGCGGTCTAACGTTTATACATTGGTACGGAACGCATAAAAATCTAAACAAAATTTGTACTTATTACTAAAATCTTCATAAAATATTTAAAATTCGATGCGCATATGTCTAATGATCATTTTGTCCGCTAAATGGCTTTTCTTTTTCATTTTTAATGTATTTACAAAACCGGTTGACCTGCCTTTCTAAAAATTTAATCAGTTCATTTTATTAATACAAATAAAATGTTTTTTGAATCATTCGAATCGGACACTTCGTTTTCTCAAAGACTGAATTACCATTTTGCCTTTTGTCTTGGCCAAAAACTAATCAGCACGTCATCCATGTTAAGAAGTTAAAAAATAATTATTGTTAAACGAAAGTATGAGATATATTTTTAATCAGATAATTACACAAATTGAAATAGACAAAAATTGCACAAATTAAAATAAACAAACTTTTCGGCAAAAAAGTTCATTCTTCAGATATTAGTAAAACACTGAAATTAAATAATTATCCCGAAGAAGTTTCTTTTTTGCCAAATCATTCGATTAGCTAATTTTATAATTTTTTGACTGTTCAAGTCTTTCTGAATGAAAATGATTAGAAACCACTAAATAACATTTTTTTCGGAGCCTTTTGCGAGGCCCCCCGAGGCGCGAGGCCGTCGGCGGTCGCCGACACCGCCGACGCCTAGCGCCGCTACTGTATATATATATATATATATATATATATATATATATATATATATATCTTGAATAATGATTTTCAGCCAATCTTCTGATATATATTGAATGTATTAATTTGTTTTTTTTTTAGTAATTTTGTAATTTTTTCATCTTGTACGAAAACTTATTGAAACGTACATGAAAATTATTTATTGTTTTTCATTTGGCTGCAAATAAAATGTTTAACATTTTCAACATCTAAAATATTACATATATATATACATATATATATATATATATCTTGAATAATTTTTTTTTTTTTTTTTTGTTACAATTTATTTTTGTTAATCAAGACTTTAATGTCTTATTTACAAAATTGATTTGAGCAAAAAAAAAAAATACAAAAAAACAAAAAATGCAATACATTGAACATAAAATGAAAAAAGTTAAAATAAAAATTAAATTAAAACAGTAATACAAAAATAATAACATAAATGAACGATGACGTGATGATGTATGCCGCGTACTACGTCAGGACGCGTGCAGACATTGGGCTAGGTGTTTGGTAGATCGGAAGGCCATTTCTTGCTCAATCTTCTTATCGGTCTCTGAATCGCTTGAATTGTAGGATTTGTATGCTGGATCAATTTGTTGTTGAAAGATGAACTTCTAATCTTGATCATTTCGTTGACTGTTGAGATTTTCAAATCCTTATGTAGGCAAAAGTTCGAAATATACCAAGGCGCATTAGTAAGGATACGCAGAATTTTATTCTGGCACCTTTGAATGATGTTTATGTTAGATTTGCATGAGCAACCCCATAGTTCGATTCCATAAGTCCAAATGGGCACTATGATAGTTTTATACAAAAGTACCTTGTTATCGAGAGAGATTTCAGATTTCCTCCCAAAAAGCCAGTAAAAATCTTTTATTTTCAGTTGGATTTGTTTCTTTTTATATTCAATGTGCGTTCTCCATGTCAATTTCGAATCAATGTGCATGCCTAAATATTTAACAGAATTGCATAGTTGAATTATTGAATTGTTCATGATGATAGGTGGACTGTTGTGATGTTTTAGAGAAACAATTATGTGCTGAGATTTTTCGATATTGATTTTGATATTCCAATCTAAAAACCATTTTTCGAGACTAGATAAATAATTTTGTAACTGACAAGTTGCTGTTCTAATATCGGAATTGCATGAAATAATTGCTATGTCATCGGCGTAAGTGCATATGGTTAGAAGATCATCTGTGGGCATATCGTTTGTGAAAAGAAGATAAAGTACAGGGCTTAGCACACTGCCCTGTGGTACCCCGCATTCTATATTTCTGATGCTTGAAGTCACATCTTTAATTTTGATTCTTAATTTTCTATTAAGCAAATATGAGCTTAAGATATTGAAGTAGTTTGGAAAAGTTGTTTTGATTTTATATAGGAGTCCTGAGTGCCAAACCTTATCAAAAGCCTGACTGACATCTAAGAATACGGCTACGCTGTGTTCCTTTCTATTCATGGCTTCAAGAATACGAGACACCGTTCTGTTGCATTGTTGAATTGTAGAGTGATTTTTTCTGAAGCCAAACTGATGGTGAGGAATCCAACTATCAATCGGATGATCTTCTGACAATCTCTGCAACAAAAGTCTCTCTAAAATTTTCGATAATATCGATAAAAGACTGATAGGACGGTATGAACTAGCAGTGTGATGGTTTTTGTTTGGTTTAGCGATCATAATAATTTCTGCAGTCTTCCATGCTGTCGGCCAATAATTGTATTGAAGTATGGCGTTGAAAATATTTGTTATATATAAAATACCTTTTGTAGGCAATTCTTTTAACATCTTTGGAGTAATTTTATCCATACCCGGCGAAGATCTATTTTTTATCCTTTTTATTTCACATAAGACATCATTTGGTGAAAAATGTCCTAACGGTGTAGAATGTATGGGTTGATTTACGAAATTGTTAATTAAATTATTCTGGGAAATATTTCGAGCGCTAAAAATGCTACTTAGATGATCAGCAAATGTCTCCGCTTTTTCTTCGTTGCTTTTTGCCCAAATGAATCCGTTTTGGTTGGTTATTTTCAGAGGAGGGTTTTGTTGTAAGGGTTTACTTTTGTTTCTGATTGGTTTCCATATGGAATTATCGTATCTATTTAGCTGCAATATATACGACCTGAATGTACAATTCTTCCATTCTTTCATTTTTTTCCTCAGCGTGTTATTGAGATGATTGAGCGATGTCTTATCCGTTGGTAGATGAGAATGTTGCCAGGTACGTCTTGCTCTTCGTTTCTGTGCAATTAGCTTCTTAATCTCTTGCGGAATTATTAGATTATCATTTCTTGGAATAATGTTCGGGGTGATCTGCTTGGTTGTTTCACGTACAATCTCAGAAAAATAATCTATATTATTTTCTATATCAATAACGCTTGTAGGCCTAGATTTTGGAAATAATTTTGAATCAAGTATGGATTTGAATTGAATCCAGTTAGAAAGATTGTTGTGTAGAATATGATTGTTGATAACTGGAGTAGGAAATGTGCTAAACGTCACAAGTATTGGAGAATGATCTGAAGAGAGATCGTAACTAGATTCAACATTGAGATTTGAAAGATCAATACCTTTCACAATAAAAAAATCTAAAAGGTCTGGAACTTTAGTAGGGTCAGAAGGCCAATAAGTTGGACTGCAAGTTGAAATAAAGGAGAGGTTATTTTGCCCTATGGCTGCATGAAGAATCTTTCCTTTGGCTGTAGTCAGTCTAGAACCCCAGGCAATATGTTTACAATTAAAGTCACCACCAATGATAAATTTATTACCTAATTGAGAGAAAAATGAAGAAAACTGAGCACAAGAAATTTTGAATCTTGGTGGACAATAAACAGCAGAAACACAAAAATTATATAAATTTGTTTCAACAGAAATTTGAGTTGCTTGTAGAAAATCATCAGAAATATTTGGTAGAACAAAATGCTTTATATTATTTTTGATTAATATAGCCGAACCGCCGCGAGCCCTGCCACTTGGGTGATTTGAATTATAAGTAGTGTAGTTATAAATTTTAAAGTAGTTTTTTTCAGTAAAGTGAGTTTCTGAGATTAATAAGATATCTATTAAGTTTAACTTTAAAAAACATTCTACTTCATTTTTGTGAGGTATTAAACCGTTGGCATTCCATTCAGCAATTTTAATTATTTTTGCCATTGCTTTTGTTGTTGACTAACGTGGATAACATATTTATTATTATGGTGTTCTGTTGCAAAAGCTGATTGAAGATATTTTTAAATTCTAAAATAAGTGTTGCTAGAGAATCAGAATCGGGATTTGAAGGTGAATGATTAGAAGCAGAGTAATTGTTTTTTGCAATGTCTGCATAGGATGAATTTTGAATTGTTGGATTTAAGGCCGGAGAAATGTTGTTTATTTTATTATTAGAATTAGAATTATTAGAATTATTAAAATTTTGGTTATTTGGATTAGGATTTATGACTGATTGATTTACTGGAGTTTTGTTTCTTTGTTCTTTAATTTTTTGGAAGTATGAGCAACCGCGATAATTAGCTGGATGAGCACCGTCGCAAAAATAACAACATGCCGGAGCATTCGGATCTTTGGTACAAGCTTTAGTATTATGATTGTCACCGCATTTTAGGCAAGCAAATGGTCTATTGCAGTATTTTTTGGTGTGATTAAAGAGTTGACAGCGAGTGCATTGTATAATGTTGTTGGACTTTCTCGGTGGTTCGACGCGTATTATGCAGTTGAATAATTTATAAATGTTATAAATATTTTTGTTATTTCTATTTGGTTCCAGATCAACAAAAAACATATTAAGAGGTTCTTTTGTTATTCTATGTCTAATATTTAGGATATTACGTACGACATGACCCTGTTTTAATAGTTCTAATTTAATTGCATCTGTGCTTGTTGAAAAGTGTACATTTCTAAGAACAACCCTATAAGCCTTGTTTCTTTTAATTGATATGTATGATATACGGCATTAGTTTCTTTTAGATGTCTGGATAAAGTTCGAAAATGGTCGACAGAATTACATAGAATTTTAAATGTATTGTTAGCTAAACTTCTCAGGAAATATTGATCATGCGGAATTATTTCATTTAATTGATTAGACATATCATTAATATCGTCAACTCCGTAAATAAATATTGGAGGGGGCTTACTGACTGGGGCCGGTTTAACTAAGTTATCATCATTAGCTGTGTCTATTGTAGAAAGGGCCGAAAATCTGTTTTGAATTTTGACATCTATTCCTAATGGTTCAAATGAAGTTTTTCTTTTTTTTGAAATTGACTACTTGCCATGAATTAGGAGGTTTCTTGACATCAGAATGTGGTTGAGTGAGGCTTGTAGATGCACTATTACTAGATGATATTACTTCCTGTCTTGAGTCAGAAACTGATGAAGTTGAACGCAGCGAGACCTTAAGACCTTAAGACCTTTTCCGATGTAAACATATTGGTCCGACCTTCTTCGCGAGGTATCTTGCTGTATTTGCTGGATCCAATAACGGTCTTTCGTAGTTTTGGGATTTCTGATGGTTTACTGTCCGATTCCATATTCGCTTCTATATCTTGATTGAAATGTAAGACATTTTTTGATTCCACGAACGCACATTAGAGTCTCGATTATGTATGGTTTTTTGTAAGCAATTAATTATCTGTACACTTTTGTAAGCTTTTCATGCAATTTTAATAAACCGTAAAATTCAATCTGACATGCACTTCATCTTGAATAATGATTTTCAGCCAATCGTCGAAATAAAAAAGGCAAATAAATAAAAAATATTGATTAAAAGGTGATTAGGGGCTGACACTATAGTTTTATACTCATTAAACTTATACTATTTATCAAATATTATCAAATATCATTAAACTTATACTATTTAAACAGGCGACAACTGACTCTTATTTTTTACTTATATTACACGTTTGATGACGTATGAAGACTGCATATTATGAATAATATGAATTTTTTAACTTTTCAAACGGCAATATTTCAGTAACGGTGATTTTAACGAAAAAAATCAATAATGACAATATAACAGAATTTTAGAATAAACAAATCTGTCGAACATAATTTTTCGATATTTTCCATAATTTTCTCGAAAAATTGGGAAAACTAGAATTTTGCACCTTTGACCTTGAATTAAAAAATTCGCATATGTCGGATCGATGGGGACTTCTGACATTTTATTTATAAAGGTGTTATTATATTAACACCTGTACCACATTTCAGCTCTATGCGAATTATTCCTAACTCAAAACTTAATTTGACTGGGTTAGAGGTGAGTAAAACATCACACTGATACATTACAAATTTTTATAGATTAAGAATTTTTAGAGATTATTATTTTCTATTTATTTATATTTTGTTTTATATTCAATTTTTAATAATATTATCTTAATCATTTCGTAAAAAATTTTGTCTATTTCCAGACTAATATTACTATTTACACATTTTGTTATAAATTATATATAGCGACCCTCCAATTGATCATCTTTGGAATGGCAAACACGACCAATAGCAGACGTCCACGTCGTTAAGGTTTGGGTATAAAACCCAAACAACTAATTCTCATTCACTCCCCGCTTATCGGTTGTATCAGATGTAGTGTAAATAATAAGAAATAAATATATATTATTATATTCAACATTTGTTTACCTACATAATTGGTGACTCCGACGTGATTTGAACACGCAACCTTCTGATCTGCCATGAATCACAGTCTATAATCATGACACAATTGCCTCAAGTTTTAATTTAATCAGTATTGTAAAATGATCCCTAGAATCCCTTATTTAAAGATGTAAATAGAGCCAATTTGGGCAAAATTTTAAGAACCGTCTTTCCTGGTGTAAGCTGGCTGGAAGGGGGGAATTCTGCTCTATGCCACGGGAAGCGGTTTTTGCCCAATATGAGCGATATTGCGCCGAGGTAAACTTGGCGCCCGTGAATAGAGCCGTTTTCGGCAAACTTTTAAGAAAAGTTTTCCCTCGCGTAACCATCAGGCGGTTGGGGAGGCGCGGCGAATCGCAATATAACTATTGCGGGATTCGGTTTAAGCGTACCCGTAATTAGTACAAAAGTATGTAAAGGAACTTTTATTTCAACACATGGTGCTTGTTGTATCAATAAATCATGTAAATTGTGTCTAAAATCATGACACAATTGCCCCAAGTCTTAATTTAATCAAGATTGTAAAATGATCCCTAGAATCCCTTATTTAAAATTCATTATTTCTGCTAGGAAATATGGCTGAGAAGAAACTTAGAGCTGGGTGGAAGAAGGGAATTCTGCTCTATGCCACGGGAAGCGGTTTTTGCCCAATATGAGCGATATTGCGATATCACTATTGCGGGATTCGGTTTAAGCGTATCCGTAATTAGTACAAAAGTATGTAAAGGAAGTTTTATTTCAACACATGGTGTTTGTTGTATTAATAAATCATGTAAATTGTGTCTAAAATCATGACACAATTGCCCCAAGTTTTAATTTAATCAGGATTGTAAAATGATCCCTAGAATCCCTTATTTAAAATTCATTCAATTTTGCCCAAAATTTTAAGAACCGTCTTTCCTGGTGTAAGCTGGCTGGAAGGGGGGAATTCTGCTCTATGCCACGGAAAGCGGTTTTTGCCCAATATGAGCGATATTGCGCCGAGGTAAACTTGGCGCCCGTGAATAGAGCCGTTTTCGGCAAACTTTTAAGAAAAGTTTTCCCTCGCGTAACCATCAGGCGGTTGGGAAGGCGCGGCGAATCGCAATATAACTATTGCGGGATTCGGTTTAAGCGTACCCGTAATTAGTACAAAAGTATGTAAAGGAAGTTTTATTTCAACACATGGTGCTTATTGTATTAATAAATCATGTAAATTGTGTCTAAAATCATGCATGACACAATTGCCCCAAGTTTTATTTTTATCAGGATTCTAAAATGATCCCTGGAATCCCTTATTTAACATTCATTATTTCTGCTAGGAAATATGGCTGAGAAGAAACTTAGAGCTGGCTGGAAGGGGGGAATTCTGCTGTTTTTGCCCAATATGAGCGATATTGCTCCGAGGTAAACTTGGCGCCCGTGAATAGAACGTGTATAGAGTGTCAGAAATCAAAAATTACACGTCATATTAAAACGCCTACTGGTAAATTTCCACTACCAAAAACACGATTTTCGGAAGTCCACATTGACATAATTGGTCCACTACCATCATCGAACGGCTATAGATATTGCTTAACCGCAATCGACAGCTAGACTCGTTGGCCAGATGCTATACCTATGCGAGACATAACTGCTGAAACAGTCGCAACTTCATTCATTTCTTGATGGATGGATTTCAATGACTTAGACACCGCAGAATTTGTGATGTTAAGAGACGATCGCATCAGAAGATCCCTGCAACAGCCGTACACCGGTCCATATAAAGTCCTTGGTAAAGATAATAAAACAATCACTTTAGATTTCAGCGGCCGAAGAGAAACGGTTTCCACAGATCGAGTGAAGCCCGCTTACGTCCTGAAGGATCCTGAACAGCCGGATCCTTTGCAATGCAAGACAAAGTATAGATGAAGGTTGAAATTCAGGATACCGACCTCCGGTCTCAGTAGGGGGCTGGTGTAGCGACCCTCCAATTGACCACCTTTGAAATGGCAAACACGACCAATAGCAGACGTCCACGTCGTTAAGGTTTGGGTATAAAACCCAGACCTATCATCGAATAATTCTCATTCACTCCCCGCTTATCGGTTGTATCAGATGTAGTGTAAATAATAAGAAATAAATATATATTATTATATTCAACATTTGTTTACCTACATATGTATTTTTAATATTTTCTTAATTCTTTGTTCTTTGTACTTACAAAATTTAACTATTCTCAATGTTTCCCATATTCATTTTATTGTATATTTTATATTTTCTATATTTTTCTCATTGATTTTACTGCATATTTTATATTATAACATTTTTCATTCTTTATATACCTAGTATTTGATGTTTTTTATAATCTCTATTTGTAATATTTTCATTATTCCTTGTTGTATCTAAACTTTTTGTGTATATAATCTTTAGATAAGAATCATGTTCTATATTTTATAACTAATTCTGTTGTAAGGGCTTGCATCTATAGCTCCTCTTTTCTTCCTGAATTTCTATGTACTCATTTTGAATACTTTTATGTTCTCCTTATTTCATTTAAGATTATAATTTTAGTATGTTTTTTGAAATTGGTACCTAAAATTTGAAAAGAAACTATAATCGTTCTCTAAGAGGGGATGAATGTTGTTCCCGCTGCACACCCCTATATACTACATCAAATTAGTATGTGCACCACTGTGATACGAACCTAGGATACACGAAGAGTATCGGGGGTACTCAAAGAAACACAAAGGAGATATTTCTAAGACGCGCACGATAAAATCGCTCTCTTGGAAGCAGCATCGACGATACTTGATCAATTTAATAAAATACCATAAAATTCTTTACTCCAATATTCTACTGTAAACTGTAAATAGTCTATCAAGACAAAGTGTTAATCTCGTATTAAAAATTCGCTGCAAAGCAACCAATTATGCAACAATATATATGCTTCAATGTATATTAAATTTCTGCGTTATAGTCTGTAGGACAAAAATCTGCGAAGGAGGCTGAAACAAATTCAGCTTTTGAATCAAATCCAGGTTCATCAACCTATGCCACAGGTATTAAGTACAGATTGATATTGAAATTATAATTTGAATGTTTCAAATGTTGATCAAATGGAGATTTTGAATGTTTGAATTCTATAAAAATATGCTTTTTATGCGTAAATGTCTTTTCATAAATGCTTCTTTATTAATTTAGACAAAACAAAAATTAGAGTTTTGCAAGAATCTTTAGATTAATTAACAATGGTAATCGGAAAAATATGCTATGAAATTAAAATTATTAAGGAAAAGCAACACAAAATGTTGCTCTATGTGAGCGCACAAAAGCAACATTATTCATCAACTTCTCATAATCCCATTGTCATTTCTTTTGAACTGCCCATTACAGATGCCTACAGTTGTACAGGAAATGGAGATGAAATTGAGTAATGATGATGTTACTGTGGAATTGGTAAGAAGTTCGAATTTTGTAAATAGCATATGTATCAGCAATGAAAATGGGAATACTTAAGAAATTATGTAATTTTTAAATGAATTGTCTTTCGTTATTTCATTATATTTATTAAAGACAAGCATTATCTTCTCAAACATTATAGTAATTTTCCAGGCTTTTCTTTGTTCGATACTTTCTCCACTTCTTCAACAATAAATAAAGTTACAAATTATTTATACATGAAGTGAGCATTGCACTAAAAGTGCAAAGAGTTATATAATAATTTTTTAGGCTTTTCTTTGTTTGATACTTTATCCATTTTTTCAACAATAACTAAAGTTACAAATTATTTATACATTAAGTGAGTGTTGCACTTAAAGTGCAAAGTAATAATAATAATGGGTAGTGCTGCCCTAGGGCAGGTCCGTGAGCTGAGTCATACTCCAACTCGATTAAAATTAAAGTGCAAAGTGTTATATAATAATTTAGGCTTTTCTTTGTGCGATATTTTATCCGTTTCTTCAACAATAAATGAAGTTACAAATTATTTATGCATAAAAAGAGCATTGCATACAAAACACATTTTATATGTATGAAACATCTGTACTGATTACCCGTGTCACGGTACATGAAGTTTTGATTATTAAAACTAATTTGAAAGTTATGCTACCTATGAACATTGAAAAATTTAACATATTTAGGTCAAATTTTTAAAGCTTGGAATAACGTGAACTGCTATAAAAAATCTTAATTTTTGCTTTATAAAGATGAGATTCAATTGATTAGATTTTATATAATTTGCATTACTTTGAAATTCTTTCTTTACTATATATTGTCTAGATGTATTGTCTATCTATTGTCGTTAAGTTAAAATGGCGCCGAATCCATGAACAAGCCGTGTTTTGCTTGTAAACAATGGGGTTATATCTGGAGTAATAATCGTTGTAATATATATAAAGTGTATTTGTACAGTTGCTAATATAAAAGATTTCAGTATATATATATATATATATATATTATATATATATATGCGGCGACACTCAAGTACAGCCCTGCATTAAGTACGGCCCTGTAGCATGTGGGAATGCACACACATCAAGATGGGCGCCTCCGTCCGATATAAAAGAGAGAAGACCTAAGTAAAAAGCCTATTCTACCAGCGGCAGCGAAGAGGGATATACAATAAAATATAAATATTGTATCTATGTTTCTCCATAAATAAACAACAGCAAACCATACCAAACTGTTTTAATCTATCAACCGCTTCATTGGTGACCCGACGTGATCTGATAACGGCTACAAATACAGTGAGTGATTTTTTTTTTCAAGTTTAATGTGTAAACCTCTTTTGTGAAGTGTTTTAGGAGTGATTTTTATTTTTTGTATTAGAAGTGTTGTTTTTATTTTGCATTATTAAGTTAATTTACAATGGAAAATCAAGTGAAAGTGAAGCGACAGTAACACTATGTATAGCTAGACAAATTCCGCAATTTTGGTACGACAAACCGCAATTATGGTTTGCTATGATCGAAGCCTATTTTAATAGAAACCAGATAAAAAGTGAAGAAAGCAAATATGAACACATATTTTCATTTTTGGACGAACGATTAGCTAGAGAAGTTGAAGACATCACAATCAATCCACCGGCGGTCGACCCATACACAAAGTTAAAAACAGAAGTAATTAGACGGCTATCGCTCTCGGGAGATCAAAAAATTAGACGACTCCTGCAACATGAAGAATTGGGAGAACAGAAGCCATCGCAATTCCCAAGACATTTTTAAAGTCGTTATCCGGTACAACAATTGATCAAGGATTTCTAAAAACGCTTTGGCTTCAAAGATTGCCCTCTTTCACTCAACAGATCTTGAAAGCACATCAATCAATGAGTGCACCTGTGGTTACCAAGATCAAACAACCTACAAACGATATTGCATTATTGTCACAACGTAGTGAAGACTTAACGAAAACAATGACAATGCTGTTACGTAACCAACAAGGTAGAGGTCGTCGACGCTTTCGATGACGAAGCCAATCGCGTGTTTGTAGTATCAGTAGAGGACATTACAGATTATGCTGGTATCACTACAAGTTTGGAGACAAGGCAAAGAAATGCTCAACCATGTCTTAAAGCGAAAAACATAGAAGGCAGGCACTAAAAGTGGCTAGTGTTTGTCTACCGTCATCCCGCCGCATGTTTGTTACTGAACAAGACACAAAAATCCAATTTTTAATAGACACCGGCATATACCCTCGATTACTAATTACTCACAAGGTAAAAGAAACAGATTATATGTTATCGGCTGCAAATAATACTACCATTCGCACTGATGTAGACATAAAATTACAATTGAATAGCATTGAAGCAAAGTTTTGTGGAACAAAACTGATTCATACGTCGTCATATCATCCGGAATCTAATGGCCTCATTGAAAATATACGTCGAACATTAAAGTCTGCCCTTATGTGACACGAAAATAACTCGTGGTTAAACCACCAGGCACAGAAGCAGTCTAGAGGCAAGTGGAACACGTGTTGTAAGGTTATGTCACACCTTATACAATAACAACACAAGACACTGTCATACAAGGGTTTGGAGCACGGGAGTCCATATCCTAGCCAAGAACCACGTGGCGTGAAAGCGATATTCAAGGTATTTATAACTTGTAAGGTTAGGTGCAAATAGTATAATTAATGTACATGTTATCTAGCATAACGTGTTACTGATTACCTTTGTATATTTTAAATAACATAACTGTTAATGCCACAGGGTAATTAGGCACATTATATAAAGTTTCGGTAATATTTTATACGAAATATAGTTATTTTTTCACAAAACTATATTGTGACATTTTCATAAAAAGTCATTAACGATATAGCAAACTATATTTAGTATTGGAAGTTATTTGCTTGTGACTTACTGTGTTAGCATATATATTTATCTATTAAAACATGGCTGATTTAAATTCATACATCGTAAAACATAGAACATTAAAAACTCATTTTGGCACCATTTTTGAATTTGTTACCTCGGGTCAAAATGATTCCAATACTGAAGCATTAAAAAGACGAAAAAAGAGGTTAGTAGAGCTGTGTCATCAGTGGGAAGTAAATTACATAGAGTTAGAGGTGGCTCAGCCTGGAGAACATTCAAAGGAGTACTTTGAGTACTCTGAAAAGTATTTACACATTATGTCACATTTAGATGCTCTTATGAATATTGGTACCCCATCACTATCTAGGTAGGCAGATTCAAGTCCAACCTTAGATGTAAAGTTACCAGAGATGGTACCTGGATGGAGAATGGACCCAATTTATAGATCTTTATAACTCGTTAATACACAATAACACAAAGTTGCTGGAAGTCCAGAAGTTGCACTATCTAAAGGGAGCTCTACTATCATATGCTGCAAAATTAATATCATCTTTAAGCTCAACGAATGAGAATTACACTGTGGCCTATGAGTTATTGTGTAAGACTTATGACAATAAATTTTTAATACTGAATTCCCATTTGCAGCAGATCGACAGCATACCACAGATACACAAAGGAACACATGAAACTCTGAGCAATTTTCTGTGCAGTGCGAGGCAACAAATACGTGCTTTTTCAGCTGTATATAAACCTACTAAGCATTGGGATCTTATTCTGTTGTATATGTTGAACAAGAAGGTTGACAGCCACACTCGCATGGCATGGAATTTATCCAGGAATGGGAAGGTTCTTCCAACGGTAAATTAATTTTTTTCCTTTCTGGAGCTGCGGGTTTGTGCTTTAGAGAACTCATTCAAATTAGAAAGTAGACCCATTCAGGGAAATTCTAAAATGGTTCATGTTAGTACGGTGAAAAAGGTAGTGCCTCCATTTTGTTGTTACAAGGGAAGTCATCCATTGTACAAATGTTCCAAGTTTAAGGAGTTGGAGATTTCAGGGCGCAAGGATCTGGTGTTAAAGCATTCAGTGTGCACTCGTTGTTCACTTCCTGCACATAATGCTAAGAGGTGTAGTTTTAAAGGTACATGTTAAAGATGTAAAGAGCCCCACAACACTTTAATTCATGATGGAAATAGTTCTTTACCAACTCTACTTTCCACAATCTCTCTATATGTTTTCGATGCAAATGGCAAAACCCATTGTGTGAGGGCTCTACTGGATAGTGGTTCTCAAATAAATTTAGTTACAAGTTCTTTAATAAGGAAACTGAAATGTCCTACTATAGCTTCGCTGAGTAGGATGAACATGTAGCAGGGACAATCTTGTATCAGACAGCAAGCAGGAAAAATTAAAATCAGATCCACTGAGTATAAACGGACCATTCACTGTGTGGTGGTCGATCATATTACACAAAACCTACCCAGCAGCTTTATAGACTACCATGATTGGAAGATACCGAATAATGTAGAATTAGTTGACCCAATAGTTCAATGTTTCCTCACCCGTCGAGTTGTTAATGGGTGCTGAGTTGTATTTTGATATAATGCAACTGGGTTGCATTCGGCTAGGTTATTGTTTGCCGGTGTTAAGAAAGAGTCAGTTTGGATGGTTATTATCTGGCATTTACAAAAATTCTGATGTTACAGCTCATGTTGGGTTTATCTATAATGAAGACCTCCACAATAATCTAACAAAGTTCTGGCAACTTGAAGTTTCTTCAAAGTTCTTTCAAAGTTTCTTGTGAGGAGTATGTTGTCTCTAATGTAATTAGAAAAAATGACGGTGTGTTTGAGGTTGCTTTACCATTCATATCAGGTAAACAGGGCGGCCTAGGAGAGTCGTTCAACAGAGCAAAATGCAGATTCGAAAATTTAGAAAGACGTTTCAGTCGGAATCCCAATTTGGCAAAGGCATACTCTGATTTTATCCATGAGTATATCATGTTAGGGCATGCAGAGCGCATTGATTTAGATAGGGTCCCGGTAGAGTCGTATTTTATACCGCATCATGCTGTAATAGAGGAAGGTAATTATAAAAAGATCAGGGTGGTTTTCGATGCATCGTGCAAGACAAGTTCTGGGGTGTCGTTAAATGATACACTACACACAGGCGCAAAACTGCAACAAGACTTATTTTCAATTTTGATTAGATTTCGCTGTCATCTTCATGTCTTTGTTGCAGATATAGTTAAAATGTACAGACAAATATAAGTTCGAGAAGCAGACCAGTACTACCAACTTATACTTTGGAGAAATTCACCTGAGTCTGCATTAGAAACTATTAAGCCCACCACTGTCACTTATGGTACAGCATGTGCACCTTTTTTAGCCATGCGATGTCTCAAAATGTTAGCCTCAAATAAAAATTATTCCAACACCCGAGCGTCCGAGATATTAGATAGGGATTGTTATGTGGACGATATTATTACCGGTGCAAACTCCACAGCAGACCACTTCGGTATAAAAACACATTTATTGTGTTCAAAGTCTAAGGTAGCTCCTCCAAAAAATGTAACATTAGCCCGTCTAGAGTTGTCAGCAGCATTGCTTCTTGCTAAACTATATAAGCATTTCAGAAATCATCAAAATCAGTGCAATGGGAAGTATTTGGTAAGCCAGATGAAAGTAGAAAACATGAAGAAACTAAAACCATTAAATCCGTTCCTTAATGCTAGATATTGAGTGTAGGTGGTAGGCTGGAAAATTCGGATATTCCCTTCGAGCACAAGCATCCAATCATCCTGCCTAAAAGGCATGCAATAGTTGAGATGTTTTTACGTTCTGAGCATGAACGACTATTGCATGCAGGAACTCAAACGGTTTTACCCAACGTTCGATTGAATTATTGGCACATAGGTGGGAGGAGCACTCTCAAACAAACAATAAATGCATTAAGTGTATTAGATTCAAAGCTACTACAGCAGAGCAGCTGATCGGCAATTTACCGATAGATCGAGTCACCAGGCAACGTCCCTTTCAGGCTGTAGGAGCCGTCTACGGAAAGCACCACGAGTGAAGGCCTACATAGCCTTGTTTGCTTGTATGGTCACAAAGGCGGTGGATTGCGATCTGGTAACCAGCTTATCCACAGATGCTTTTCTTGCCACGTTGCAACGCTTTATTTCGCGTCGTGGCTGCTGTAGTACGATTCACAAGGAACTAGCTGATCTATATCGTTTCTTTAGACAAGATGTGGTCAAACACGCACTAATTCAATTCCGTCCTCGACCGTCGATGAAGTCGCACGTGTTTTTTTCACTTTCAATAAATTGTAACAGAAGTACATTTACCTAAATATTATTCAAAAATTAACATCTGACCCATGTTCGCGTATACTTTACTGTTTAAAAGAAATAAGTTTATCTGTTATACCGTTACGCTATTGCCCGCTTTTGCAAAGTACAGAAGTAAATACCAAGTTATAAAACAAAATACCTGGAATTATCAAGAAACCCCTCTGAATCATTAAGATGGTTATTACAAAATCAAATTTGGTAAGTCAATCTAATATTAATACCGTAACGAACTATTCTTCGATTTTAGATAGCACGATTGCTTGTATTGATTGATAGTTACTTCTAAAATAAAGGTTTTACTTTTGCTGATAGTCATGGCAGAACATGGTCCGAGTACTTAGTTGATTTGATGGGTCCCAACGTTAGTGTTTTTGGCAAGGTAATGCCGGGAGCAGGGATATCCAATGTTGTTTCTGGAATTGCAAATGCCGTTGTTGATTTTAGTAAACGGGATCATGTGGTCATTATGGCTGGGACGAACGACTCAAATTCCGATTATGCTATTCAAAAGATGCGTTGGAATTTGCTTGTCGTTCTTGTAGTAGAACAAATATTTGTTTTGGCACGATCCCTTATCGTTATGACTATCATTACCTAAACCCCAGAATTTTCAGCATTAATCGTTGCATCTTCCGCGATTACGATAATGGTGAATATAATAACGTCCATGTCTTTGATATCAACAGATATGTTAATAGACTTGACTACACACGTCATGGTCTTCAATTTTTACTGAAGACAAAGTTAAAACTTTGTCGTTATCTTGTAAGGGAAGTTTTTTCTCCGCTGATTTCAAATTCTAGTAAATCTAGTTCCTTTCGGCCCAGAGTCTGAAACTCTCGTATTTTTCAAAATATTCAGAACTTACCAAATAAAATAAATAAAATCGCATTAGCTCTGAATAAGTACTAACCATATTTGTATGTTTAGCAGAGCATTGGCTAACAGATCCCCATTGAATTTAATTAAAATTAAAATTATTCCTTATGTTCTTCTTTTCTCTCGTAGCAACTTTAAACACGGGGGGTTTGCATATTTTCCTCAAACAAAATTAAATGTAAAATATTATTACCGGTATTTCACAAATAGAAAAGGTATTTGAATTTTGTGCAATTGAAGCAATTATTTCCAAGGGTTTATTGCGTTGTTTGCGTTTATTGCGTTGTTTGCGTCTATAGAGCGCGGCCGATCAAAATGTGAATAAATTTACAAGTCTTCT
>NW_020536999.1:75757232-75807631 GCF_003426905.1 Ctenocephalides felis
AAAGCATTCAGTGTGCACTCGTTGTTCACTTCCTGCACATAATGCTAGAGGTGTAGTTTTTAAGGTACATGTTAAAGATGTAAAGAGCCCCACAACACTTTAATTCATGATGGAAATAGTTCTTTACCAACTCTACTTTCCACAATCTCTCTATATGTTTTCGATGCAAATGGCAAAACCCATTGTGTGAGGGCTCTACTGGATAGTGGCTCAAAATAAATTTAGTTACAAGTTCTTTAATAAGGAAACTGAAATGTCCTACTAGAGCTTCGCTGAGTAGGATGAACATGTAGCAGGGACAATCTTGTATCAGACAGCAAGCAGGAAAAATTAAAATCAGATCCACTGAGTATAAACGGACCATTCACTGTGTGGTTGTCGATCATATTACACAAAACCTACCCAGCAGCTTTATAGACTACCATGATTGGAAGATACCGAATAATGTAGAATTAGTTGACCCAATAGTTCAATGTTTCCTCACCCGTCGAGTTGTTAATGGGTGCTGAGTTGTATTTTGATATAATGCAACTGGGTTGCATTCGGCTAGGTTTATTGTTTGCCGGTGTTAAGAAGAGTCAGTTTGGATGTTATTATCTGGCATTTACAAAAATTCTGATGTTACAGCTCATGTTGGGTTTATCTATAATGAAGACCTCCACAATAATCTAACAAGTTCTGGCAACTTGAAGTTTCTTCAAGTTCTTTCAAAGTTTCTTGTGAGGAGTATGTTGTCTCTAATGTAATTAGAAAAAATGACGGTGTGTTTGAGGTTGCTTTACCATTCATATCAGGTAAACAGGGCGGCCTAGAGAGTCGTTCAACAGAGCAAAATGCAGATTCGAAAATTTAGAAGACGTTTCAGTCGGAATCCCAATTTGGCAAAGGCATACTCTGATTTTATCCATGAGTATATCATGTTAGGGCATGCAGAGCGCATTGATTTAGATAGGGTCCCGGTAGAGTCGTATTTTATACCGCATCATGCTGTAATAGAGGAAGGTAATTATAAAAAGATCAGGGTGGTTTTTCGATGCATCGTGCAGACAAGTTCTGGGGTGTCGTGAAATGATACACTACACACAGGCGCAAAACTGCAACAAGACTTATTTTCAATTTGATTAGATTTCGCTGTCATCTTCATGTCTTTGTTGCAGATATAGTTAAAATGTACAGACAAATATAAGTTCGAGAAGCAGACCAGTACTACCAACTTATACTTTGGAGAAATTCACACCTGAGTCTGCATTAGAAACTATTAAGCCCACCACTGTCACTTATGGTACAGCATGTGCACCTTTTTTAGCCATGCGATGTCTCAAAATGTTAGCCTCAAATAAAAATTATTCCAACACCCGAGCGTCCGAGATATTAGATAGGGATTGTTATGGTGGACGATATTATTACCGGTGCAAACTCCACAGCAGACCACTTCGGTATAAAACACATTTATTGTGTTCAAAGTCTAAGGTAGCTCCTCCAAAAAATGTAACATTAGCCCGTCTAGAGTTGTCAGCAGCATTGCTTCTTGCTAACTATATAAGCATTTCAGAAATCATCAAAATCAGTGCAATGGGAAGTATTTGGTAAGCCAGATGAAAGTAGAAAACATGAAGAACTAAAACCATTAAATCCGTTCCTTAATGCTAGATATTGAGTGTAGGTGGTAGGCTGGAAAATTCGGATATTCCCTTCGAGCACAAGCATCCAATCATCCTGCCTAAAAGGCATGCAATAGTTGAGATGTTTTTACGTTCTGAGCATGAACGACTATTGCATGCAGGAACTCAAACGGTTTTTACCCAACGTTCGATTGAATTATTGGCACATAGGTGGGAGGAGCACTCTCAAACAAACAATAAATGCATTAAGTGTATTAGATTCAAAGCTACTACAGCAGAGCAGCTGATCGGCAATTTACCGATAGATCGAGTCACCAGGCAACGTCCCTTTCAGGCTGTAGGAGCCGTCTACGGAAAGCACCACGAGTGAAGGCTACATAGCCTTGTTTGCTTGTATGGTCACAAAGGCGGTGGATTGCGATCTGGTAACCAGCTTATCCACAGATGCTTTTCTTGCCACGTTGCAACGCTTTATTTCGCGTCGTGGCTGCTGTAGTACGATTCACAAGGAACTAGCTGATCTATATCGTTTCTTTAGACAAGATGTGGTCAAACACGCACTAATTCAATTCCGTCCTCGACCGTCGATGAAGTCGCACGTGTTTTTTTTTCACTTTCAATAAATTGTAACAGAAGTACATTTACCTAAATATTATTCAAAATTAACATCTGACCCATGTTCGCGTATACTTTACTGTTTAAAAGAAATAAGTTTATCTGTTATAACCGTTACGCTATTGCCCGCTTTTGCAAAGTACAGAGTAAATACCAAGTTATAAAACAAAATACCTGAATTATCAAGAAACCCCTCTGAATCATTAAGATGGTTATTACAAAATCAAATTTGGTAAGTCAATCTAATATTAATACCGTAACGAACTATTCTTCGATTTTAGATAGCACGATTGCTTGTATTGATTGATAGTTACTTCTAAAATAAAGGTTTTACTTTTGCTGATAGTCATGGCAGAACATGGTCCGAGTACTTAGTTGATTTGATGGGTCCCAACGTTAGTGTTTTTGGCAAGGTAATGCCGGGAGCAGGGATATCCAATGTTGTTTCTGGAATTGCAAATGCCGTTGTTGATTTTAGTAAACGGGATCATGTGGTCATTATGGCTGGGACGAACGACTCAAATTCCGATTATGCTATTCAAAAGATGCGTTGGAATTTGCTTGTCGTTCTTGTAGTAGAACAAATATTTGTTTTGGCACGATCCCTTATCGTTATGACTATCATTACCTAAACCCCAGAATTTTCAGCATTAATCGTTGCATCTTCCGCGGTTACGATAATGGTGAATATAATAACGTCCATGTCTTTGATATCAACAGATATGTTAATAGACTTGACTACACACGTCATGGTCTTCAATTTTTACTGAAGACAAAGTTAAAACTTTGTCGTTATCTTGTAAGGGAAGTTTTTTCTCCGCTGATTTCAAATTCTAGTAAATCTAGTTCCTTTCGGCCCAGAGTCTGAAACTCTCGTATTTTTTCAAAATATTCAGAACTTACCAAATAAAATAAATAAAATCGCATTAGCTCTGAATAAGTACTAACCATATTTTGTATGTTTAGCAGAGCATTGGCTAACAGATACCCAATTGAATTTAATTAAAATTAAAAATTATTCCTTATGTTCTTCTTTCTCTCGTAGCAACTTTAAACACGGGGGGGTTTGCATATTTTCCTCAAACAAAATTAAATGTAAAAATATTATTACCGGTATTTCACAAATAGAAAAGGTATTTGAATTTTTGTGCAATTGAAGCAATTATTCCAAACGGGTTTATTGCGTTGTTTGCGTCTATAGAGCGGCCGATCAAAAGTGAATAAATTTACAAGTCTTCTTTATGATTTAATGGAAAACCGTTTTAATAAATATGACTCAATTACCGTGTGTGGAGATTTTAATATACATTTCGATAAAGCTTCTAAGCCTTGTGAAAATCTTCTACGAAGTATGAAATCCTTTGATATGAATCCCATGATTAAAAACCAACTAGAATTACAAACTCTTCTTCGCATCTTGTATTGACAATTTTTTCACAAACTTATCTAACGTTGAATCTTTCGTTATAAACACTAGCCTCTCTGACCATTACGGCATTATTCTTAATATCCCAAACATAAAAGAATCATCAAAAGCTATCTTTAAATACAAACGCAAATTTAACGATACAAATAAATTAAAATTTAGAACACTTTTAGAGCAAGAATCATTATTAGCATTGGATCAAAATATTACGTTTGAGGTATTTATTACTTCTTTGTTGTCTAAATTTAATCTCGCATTTCCAATATTAAAGTCTAAGAGTACTTTAAGCAAAGATCTGCGCACTTGGTCCACCAAAGGATTTAATATCTCTTATAATAAGTTACAGCAATTAGAAAGAATATCCAAAAACAATAACGACTTAAATTTCATGATTTACTTTTTGAAATATAGAGAAATTTTAATAACTTACTCTAATAACTTATGTAAAATTGCTAAAATTATGTATAATGACAATATTATTACGAAATCTTGCAACAAACAAAAGCAATATGGTCTCTCATTAAATCTGAAGTAAATTTAAAATTGTGTTCCTCTGAAATAGATTTTCTAACTGTAAATAACGTCAAAATTGGAAATAAACAAAAATTGCAAACTCTTTGAATAATTTTTTTTGTTAATGAAGGATTCAATATGACATCAAACATTGTAGTCGTCCCAGTTATTTCCAGCGCTTTTTTTTTCAAAAATCGCCGTAAATTCCAAATCATTATATCTTTACCCTATTGCTAAGAGAACTTTATAACGTTATCTTAGCTCTCCAAAATACCTACTCTTCTGGTCCTGATGGAATACCAACGGATATTCTTAAATCATTTTTTCATTTTTTATTGATAACTTTCATTATTTTTAACAATGCTATCAGTGAAGGTTCATATCCTAATCATTTCAAGCATTCAAAAATTAGACCAATTCATAAAAAAGGTCCCACTGATATTTGATATCCTCTTTTGAAGAATGTTCTTATTGCTTAACAGTATTTTGTGATCTTTCTAAAGCTTTCGATAGTATTTCTCATGAAATCCTTATTAATAAATTAGAAAAATATGGTGTGCGTGGTTTACCACTTCAACTATTCACATCTGATCTATCTAGCAGAACACTATCAGTTTATCTTGATGATCAAGACTCCATAGTAATATCTAATATAAGTTAAATATAAAACTCGGAGTCCCACAAGACTCTATTCTTAGTCCCTTATTATTCTTAATTTATATTAATGATTTGCCAAATTGTACCGATCTTTGCAAAATTATTCTTTTTGCCGACGATACAAGTTTAATTATTAAAAGGAAAGTCTTTTGAGAAAGTCAGTTTTAAACTGAATCAATCAATGATTGCAGTTTCTAATTGGTTCAACTCTGATAATTTTTTACTTAATAACGATAAAACTAAAATAATGTCGTTTCGAACAGTTAATAGGATTAATAACGAAATCAATTCCCTAATTATTAACGATGTTCTCTTCAATTTTTCTGCCGTTTCTAAATTCCTAGGAATTCAAATTCAAAAAAATTTAAATTGGGATGATCATATTTATTCGTCATTAATACCTAAACTTTCCAGAACTTGTTTCATGTTAAGAGTGCTTTAATCTAAAATTAGTTTAAATTGTCTTCTTTCTATCTATTACTCCAACTTCTACTCGCATTTGGTCTATGGCATTCAATTTTGGGTTTTTTCAGCATCCTTAAAACATGTTTTCAAGATTCAGAAAAGAGCGCTAAGAATAATCTTCTCTCTCAACTCGATGATAAGTTGTAGAAACATTTTTCAGAAGTATAACATTCTTACCGTTCCTAAAATATCACTGAGTATTACTTAGCTGCTAAACTTTTTAATAATTTCTGCAAATTAATGGATAAACAAGACCTCAACTTTTGAGGATGTTCTAAACGAAGAAGACGTAATATCAAGTTTCATAAAATCAAGACACAAAATTAAATTAGTTTACCACTCTTTTATTTGTATTTTATATTTGGTTGTTTTGTTATTTAATTGTAAAATTGTGAATTGTATATCTAATACATCTAATAGACGTGAGTGCCCAGTTAGGAATCATATGGCAATACATTCCGTCATATTCACCACATTTTGGTGGTCTATGGGAAGGGTCCATAAAGTGCATGAAGCACCATATTCGTAGAGTGATAGGGTCATACTGTCTGACATATGAAGAGTATCTCACGGTCCTCACTCTGATTGAGGCAGTCTTGAATTCAAGACCACTTTTAGCTTTTAAGTTAACCACAGTAAGGTTTTTAAGCAAATGACTTCAATGAGAGACCGATTTTGGAAGATTTGGTCTACTCAATATTTAAACAATAGTTGAGATGGCAGAAACAAATGGACAATTTCCCAAGCTAATATAACGTTAATGACATTGTTTTGATAAAAGAGGATAACACTCCTCTTTTACAATGGCCATTAGGTCGGGTAACAGAATGTAGAGTAGGTCAGGATGGAAAGGTTAGGGTGGTTGTAGTAAAAACCACTACTGGTCATCACACTAGACCAATTGTAAAGATTGTGCCATTACCCTGTGCCGACTAATTAAACTGTAATAATTAATTCTTCAAATATCTTAAGTTACCATGCAATGTATGTATAATAATTATATCAATGTTAAGAATTAAGCAATTTGTTAATGATTAATTTAAGTTATTAACTACACATCATATTTATCGACTGTCTCATACTTATTTCCATACACGTAGTTATTCCTATTTTGTAATTGATTTATAATAATTATTTAAGTAATTTTAAGGATGTTAGATTGTAACAATATTACTTCATTTATACAGTCCACTTTATCATTAAGATTTTATCGATTAAGCTAATGTATGTAAATATCAGTTTTCTATGTTGAAACAATATTATATTTTTTTTGGGTATACTTATATACTTTAAGCCAGTTTAGATGTTAAAAATGGACCTATAAGGAAAGTATTCATTCTAAGAAATATGGATGATTGGCATCGCCAGGGAGGATGGACGATTAAATTTTGTATTCAAATTTCGCGCCGCTCTGTAACGGCCTCCCCCACTACTAGGAGAGTGTCTTATGCTAGGATTGCACTACGCTTTACACAAGCGCGTCCTGTTCTGTCTAAGCCGCCTAACAAACAACAAGTCTTCGCAAATGTAAAATTATTATTTCTGTGTGTTCAATAAACTCTGTATATAATTTCTTCGTGTGTTTCTTTTATACCAAAGGTAATAGAAGAATTAATTTAGGAGACCTTATAAAATATAAAAAAATATGCGAAGAAAAAGAATAGAATATACATATGCATTCACAAAAGTATACATATATACATATATGAACACGCAAATAAAAGTAATAAGATGTGCTATGCATATTGTAAAACTTATTTAAAGCATTATGGTAAATACATATACATATAAATATTTTTCAAAATTTGATGAGTTTTTGGAATTAAACTACTTGTCTTAAGGGGGGCGATACATGTAATCGCCTTAATTTTTACCATTTTTTGAGGACTTTTTAAACTGGGAAGGAATGATTGAATCTTTTTGAACTTTTTTAGGGTTATTTATTATATTTAAAGTACACAATTTTTTTTTTTTTATTTTTTTTTTTTTTTAAATGGCTGCCGTAAAATAAATCTGCCAAGACCCCTCAGAAAACGCCATCAATTTGCGGGCGTTCTCACTTTTCGTACGGTGATCTAATTTAAAAAAATTAGTTTGTACGTGTTCATAAAACATGTATCTTCTAGTTTAAACCAAAAAAATTTTTGAAGAAAAAAAATTCCCCTTTATTCGATTTCACCTTTTTTTCAATGGTTTTTTTTGGTAAAAGGGTTAATTTTTGAAAATTTTTTTGGAATGTTTGAGGTTTAACTAGAAGCTATTACTGTAAAGTAGATGTGTGCAAAATTTCATTGGAATCGGTTGAGAACTTTTTGAGTTATCCCGCCCGCAAATTTCAAAAATGTCGTTTTGAGAAAAACGCGTTTAAAAGTTTTGACACAGAAACAGATAAGAGTACAATAGCACTCAGCGTCGAGTTGAGGCGTGGCACCTAAATGAGTTTTTATTGTATAAATAATGATAATTTTTGTTTTGAATATTTACAGGCATATTTTTGAGATGTTATTGTAACGATTTTTGAAGAAAAAAAAAATCGATTTTTTTTTTCTTGTTACATGTATCGCCCCCCTTAAGGCCGTAATATTTCAATAAGTTCTGTAAGACCATGATATGTCATCAAAAAAAGTTTCATAAGAATCGGCCTAAATTTTTTTTTCAACTATTACTTACAAGAAAACGGCTCGGTAGATTTTCACCTAAAATTAATCAGTATCATTCCCAACTAATATCTTTCGCACAGTTTTTGATTTTTTAAAATCGATTCGGTAGTATGAGTTTAAATGTGGACGAAAAGTTTAACTATTTTTGCCAAATTACTAAAAAAACGGCTCAGCCGATCGTCGCAAAACGATCAAACGAACTGACAAACGATAATCCTCATGGCTTTTAAATTTCTGAAATCGGTTCAGGCGTTCTCGAGCGAACGTCGATGAAAGGTCCATATTTGACAAATGCCGAAAAAACGACACTAATTTTTGCAAACTTTGAAGAATTTTTAAAATTAAACGACTTGTAGTAGGGTCGTAATATTTTAGTATGATCTATAAGACTAAAGTATCTAACGTGAAAAAAAATATAAAAATCGTCGAAAAATTTTTTTTAACACTTTATTACAAGAAAGCGGCCCGGCCGATCTGTACCAAAAACTAATCAGCACGATTCCCAACCAATATCTTTCGTACGGTTTTAGAATTTTCAAAATCGATTCAGAATTGCGGGCTAAAACGTGGACGAAATTTTTTTCACTTTTCTGCTATTTGCGAAGAAACGGCTCGGCCGATCGTTGCACAAAACTGAAAAACTGCACTCCCCATCGAGATACATCGAATAGCTTTTAAATTTTTGAAATTGGTCCAGCTGTTTTTGAGAAAACGTCGATTTACGGCAAAAAATTTGTTCACACACACACACACACTTTTTTCAAATTTGGTCTCATTCGATTCAGAATGGCTTGAAACGTCGAGAAAACTTAAAATTAGCGAATCGAATTTTTTGATGAAAACAAACTTTTCCTTCGGGAAGTTAAAAATATGAATTTAACAAATTACTAAATGTGCAGTATCTTGTATAGTCAAAAATAAATCTTGTGCGACGTTGAATATGCATATGTTTAATAAAACAGTAGAAAGAAAGAATACGAAAATATAACTATAAGGAAAAATACCTTGATGTAATTATCATTATAGCAATATAGTGATTGATTTATATAATTTTACATTGATATTACCACATTGAAAATGGTATATTTGTCTGCATTGTTGATTTGTTTTTGAGTGTTGGTAGTTTTGAATTATAAATATTGGCTAAAACTTAATAAAGTACTATTATATCTTACGCATTATATGGAGTGTTGTTCATTGAATATTTAAAATCAGTTAAATGTAATTTTTTGCATTTCGAATTAATTTTATCATCCAAGACTATCTTAATAGTTGCAAAAATCCATCCAACTTTTTGACATCAATTTCAAATGTCGTTGAGTGAGCACGAATCGATCTCACTAAATCTTACTTTTTATTTATATAATATATATGTTGCATGACATATGTCAATGTATATATTAATTATATGAATTATGATAGATGTATAAAAATTACGGTCATTATACAAATAATTCGGTAAAGATTGATATCAACTTGGACCAGAGATCAGATAAGTCAGGTGAAGGTTCAAAATTTATTTCATCATCACTTACTTTTGAATTGAACGAATGAATCTGCACTACTTAGAAAAATTTCTGTAAGTAGTATTAATATATCTTTATTTCTCAATAAATTATATGATACAACCATTTCTTCCATAGATAACAAATCCAAACCATCCTCCTGATTGATTATGTGTAGAGGTAATTGAAGGACAAATGCCTTGAAGATATTGCTGTTTATTGTGGTGTCACTTTTTTTTTAAATATATCAATATCATTGAATGTGTCCCATGCCAATGATTATTGTAAATCAAATTTCTCTATTGTCGCATATAATTCTGTGTGACTTGTGAACAATAAGACAAACACACATCTGAAGATTTTCAGCCATAGAAATCCTTATCATATTTCATTTGATATATGAATCGTAATTATTATGTATATTTATATCTAAATACAGAAAATGCAATAACTCGCACTTACGTGTTGAGTCCATTTTAATTTCTTTCATGACGTATTTTATTTTTCATGTTAATTCATGTAGAAGCAAAACTATGCAGCATTTGCTTTTAATCATATTTATACCGTCGTCATTCATATCGAAATAAGTGTGTCCTTGCAATACAAATTCAACATTCTGCTCACAATTTCCCTAAAAATTAGATTGTTTCACTTCCAGTAATACTTGTTTCCAGTAATTGTTCTTTATCTGGTTGCAATGAAATCTCAATTTTATATTATATTATCAGTAGTTACTAGTTAGTATCAACCATCATTCATAAGTTATTGTTAATAAACTGAGAAAATTATGTCTACAGATTATTTTTATAGCTGTCGTATATTGCAATTATGTTTGTGCACATACTTCAAATTCACTAGTCCATTATAATTTGTTTGACCACAATGTATTATTCTAACATCTCTTGTTATTAATATCATATTCAAATTTGTTTGCATTCAACAAATAAAATATCTATTCGATTCCAATATGTTTTAACAAATTTTACATATTCAATGACCACACACACATTACTTTCGAAAAGTCATTCAAGGAAACTACCAAAACTTTAACGTTAACAATACAATATACAATTTGAATATTTGGTAAACTGTACTTTAACTGATTTGCCAACGCATATTTTATAGATTTATTTTCGCTAACAAAAAACTCATGAAAAAAATTATACTTGTTCAAATAATAGCACATGTAACTAACCGATTCAATATAATCCGAAAAATTTCTAAATATAAAAAATGACACTTTCAAACGATTTGCTCGATTTACCTTATATGCTTTTTATGTAGTGGTTTGTTATGCAAAGTCTACCAATTGATTAAACAATTATTTCAGTGTAATATATTTTACTGAGCAGTTAATATCTTTCAGGCTATATTTTCATATATTTTTAACTTCCCGTAGGGAAAATCTAAATTGAAAATTTTCACATTTCTCGACGTTTTGAAGGTTTCTGAACATTTTGGCATACCTCAAAAAAAAATGGATGTGTGTGTGTGTATGTATGGATACAAATTTCCAGTCACGTTTCCGGGCGCACGGATCAACCGATTTGAATGGTTCAAAAAACATTTGATTCCTATTGATAAAGAGAAAAGCTGATTAGTTTTTGGCAAAGGCAGGTCTAGCCGTTTCGGAGATACGGAGGAAAGAGTGCAGAAAATAAAAGTCGAGTTTTTGAGAGAATGGAGCATCCGATTTGAATGATCTAAACAACATTCAATTAGTAATGATTGGGAGAAGTGGTTATTAGTTATTGGCAAAGGCAGGACTAACCATTTCGAAGATATAGAGCTAAATATGCAAAAAATGGCAGTTTTTGAGAGAACTATGCGTCCGATTTCAATGATTCAAAGAACTTTCTGCTTGTTTTAACAAAATAATTGATTTTGGAAAAAAAAATTTGTTTAATTTTTTTTTTTCAAATTTTTTTTCAAAAAAATTTCTTTTTTGTATTTCGAAAATAATTCAGATTTTAGTCGTAATTCTGACTAAAGTTCAAAATGTACTTTAAACAAATATGTTTATCTTTACAATTCAGTTTATATAATTCTTATAAATATTAGACAATGTTACAATATTTATACTAATCTATTTGAAAACATTCAATAGTTCTTGAACATTTCGTTACGGTACGGGGAGTTCCAGCAATTTGCCTTAACCCTTTGAGTGCCGGGAGCCGATATATCGGCTCCTTCTACACTCGCGAGAAGTGCCAGAGCCGATATATCGGCCCGCGCCTCGTAGCGCTTTACTATTCGCATTGCGGGAGAACTCTATCTCAAAATAAATTTGTAATACGTTATAAATGATCTAATTTCACTATGAGAGAATTAAAAAAAATAGTTTTTCGTTTTAACTCTTTGTGGACGACGCTTGGAGGTACCGAAGTCTAACATAAACACCGATGGTCGCCACTCAGGCGATATTCGATCTGCGGCGTAAATCGCTGTGGATTTGGACCCTTATCGGTACTTGTCGACAGTGTTCGTGTCGACGTGTCGACACAAAATAACATCGCATTGCCGCAGCGAAACGTAGGATCAGTTAGTTTCTCCACGATCGTTGATGTGAACAGTATATTTCGTCCCATTTACAGTTTGAAAGCGTGTTTTGTGTTATTACCGTTGTTTTTCGCTTGTGTCAAACATTGTTGCTTTTGAGGAAAATTTTACCATCAACCGTTTTATAAAAAAAAAAACGTCATGGTTGACGCGGAAATAGTCCGAATGGTTGACCAGTTGGATCTAGCACATAGTGACGAGGAAGAAATCGTGGCACCAAGAAGTCGGCATCCACGTAGGATCTACAGTGATAGTGAAGCGAGCGATGATAGCGAATCAGAATTAGAGGGAAACGATACCGAGGAAGAGCTGAGAGATTTCCGTGAAGTTACCGTGGCCAACGACAGCGAATATAATCCTCGCCCACAATTTATGGAGATTGCTGGGCCTAAGCATATGCCAGAAAGAAATTCCATGCCGAGAGCGTATTTTGATCTTTTTTTTACGGAAGAATTTTTGAGCTTATTGAGAAATGAGACGAATCGATATGCCAGGCAGTTTCTCAATAGAATCAATGTTCCCTCAGGATCCAGAACAACAGAGTGGAAGACAACCACAGTTTCAGAAGTAAGGGCTTTTATTGCTGTGCTCTTGGAAATGGGTATAACACGTAGACCGACACTTTTCAGTTATTGGTCAACAAACCACAGACAAATCCCATGGTTTGGCCAAATGTTCAGTCGCAACAGATTTCAATTAGTTTGTAGGTTTTTCCACGTAGTAGACAATGAAAAATTACCAACACGTGATAATCCAGAATATGACCCTACAGCAAAATTTCAACCAGTCGTTATCCATGCAAACAATAAGTTCAAATTTCATTATTCGCCTAACCAACATCTGAGTATTGACGAATCATTAGCCTGCACGAAGTGTAGAACGTCGTTGATTCAATATCTGCCAAATAAAAAGCATCACAGGTGGGGTATCAAGTTTTGAATGTTGACTGATGCAGTTACCCATTACTGCTTATCGTTCTTCTGCTATAGAGGAGCTAGGGATCAAACAGATAAAGAAGAAATAAAGAAGAATGGTCTTGGCCACGTCGTGATTCATAAATTATTGAATATGGGCAATTATTTTATGAAAGGCTATCACGTGATAGCAGACAACTTTTTTACAAGCATTCCCTTAGCAAGAGCACTGTTTGAAAGAGGGACATATCTGACTGGCACAATCCGCAGCAACAGGAAATATATTCCATCGTTTATGAAGACTAAATTGCAAGAGGGCGCATCTAAGTACGCCCGAAATAATGAAGTCTTACTATTAGCGTACCGGGGAAAAAAGTCGCAAAAGAAAAATGTTTTACTGATGTCCACATTTGAGAAGGCTCAGAACAAAACGACTACAATCAGGAAAAAGAATGCACAAATACAGGTCGAAAAACCAGCAATCGTAGCTGAATATAACAAACACATGGGAGGCGTAGACACGTCAGACATGATGCTATATTCATACTTAGATGAAAGAAGAGCCATCAAATATTGGGAAAAAGTAGTTTTCTCCATTTTCTCCCGAATGGTGTTGAATGCCTACATATTATATCGGCACAATACAGACGGCAAAACCAAAACAAGACTGGAATTCATTACTGATGTTATCCAGTCGATAACCACTGAATGGTTGGCACTAAAGAGGATAGCACATGACACACCATTAGCGGAAACTTCAACAAATGTGCCCCGCATAGGTGTACGGAAACTGCCTGGAAAACTGGAAAGGGTTTGCGTGGTGTGCAGCAGAAAGGATGGTGGCCCAAAGAGAAAATCACGCACGCACAGTTTGCAATAAGTGCAACAAAGGATTGCATGGAGTGTGCATTAGTAGCCACGAATGCTAAATAAATTATTTGTGTGAGTTGCAATAACAAAATTTTACACATTTGCAATATATATATAAATATTTATGACAACATAATTTTGTTTCAGCAATGTTATATTACCGATAACAATTACATATTTCGAAAGAGATAATCCGCCCGTTTCTCGTTTGGTTTTTATAAGCATTTTCCCGAACCCTTGTAAAACTGTGAAATTCGGCCGGTTTTTCTCGCATAGGCACCTCCATTTCGCCCGGCACTAAAAGGGTTAAGGCACGATGCCATACACCCCACTAGTTTTAAATTTCTTTTATTTAAAATGTAGAATTTGACATTTTGTGAATAAAGTTTGTCACCTACTAAGAAATTGAAATTTCCTTGAAATCTTTAATTGTTAATCTCAAGAAATTCGCCAAATGTGTGCGCCAAAATTTGTAGTAATAAATACCAATGACTCTTAAAAGAACCATTTTATATTGGAAAATGAAAATGTGATTTGAAAAGAGTACTGTGTTCATGCGGACTGATTCCACAGCATTTAAAATCGTTTACGATGGATCAACATAATGAGAAGAAATATACGATGTCAGAATATATTATAAAAATAGAAGATGAAGTATCTACATCCACAATAACTAGCGACATTCCTCCGGGCGGGATACATTTCAGATGTTGGAATCGAGTATAAAAGCAGTTCACAAAATACTTTTCATATGAAACGTGGACCATATTGTCCAAGATACAAAGTATTAAACTTTGCTATAATGTGCGACAGATTTGAAAGAATTAGTCATAATTAAAACCCATCGACATCGACGCGCTCGAGAAAAACCACAATACAACTACACGATGAGTTTCCAAACGGCAAATTTTTTGTGTTAATAACATCCCTTAGCTTGTACTAAAGTGAGCAAAGAACTGGCTAAAATATTAAACATAGACAATATAAATAACAAAACAAATAGTGTGTGTGACAAAAACGGTGAGAATGCAAAAAGGCGCCGTATAAATTCGGATACAAATGATAAACAAAGTGTTAAAAATAGTGAAAACAAAGTGAACACGCGTGAAAGCGATCCTATACCCTCAAAAATGCCACACATTGTTGTTAATGACGATTTTAGTGATTATAAAACTATTTGTGATATAAGCAAAGAAACCATCAACAAAATAAGTGTGTCGTATACATAAAGGCCAAAACCATTACATAGTGCAAACAAACAATATTCATGACTTTAAAATTGTGTATGATAAACTAAAAACATTCGAATAGAAAATTTTTCACGTTTTCTCATAAAGAACAAACACTCCAGAAGATTGTAGCCACGGGCATACCACCAAATACCGATCCCTAAACAATCATGGCCAAATATTTAAATGATTACTGTCGTGCAAAACATGTAATTCAAATGACAAAAATGGATAGATAGTCTTCCAGTTTATGCCATATTATTAGACAACAAACATGCAAATAATCCGAAATAAAGAACTTTTAACTTTCTCGGTTAAATGTGAGCGTTACAAGTTAAACGGTAACGTAATCCAATGTTGCAATTGTCAAAACTTCGGACACACGGCTGGTTACTGCAATATGGGCTTAAGATGTGCCAAGTGTAAGAACCAACATAGGCAGTTTGAATGTACCAAAACGACTTCAGAAAAACCTACATGCGTGATTTGTAACAAAGTTCATCCCGCAAATTACATGCAATGCTCCACGTGCATTTCCTGAAATATTATTTATTATTATTGATTACGGCTTGCTGATGAATAAATAAGTATTAGATGAACAAAGTACTTTGGTTTAAATACATTTCAGTCTTACAAAACAAAGTTTATTTTTACTTCTAACTTTTGGGCTCAGGTACTTGTGCAGATCGAAATCGTCTGGCATTATGATTTTTCAATTTCTTAATGAATAAATCACATTGTATAAAAATTTCAAGTCTACAGAAACAAGTTTAATTTTCGTTTTTTTTACATTTTCAAACGTCTGGTCAACCGTTATATGAAGGGCTGAAACCTGCCAGACGTTCGATTCCAAACAATTTCCTGTAAGGCTAAAATTTTTAGCGTTAATGTATCATAACCATAGAAAAAAAAAAGTATAAACTTAAACATGATTATGTTTAGGAAAATGTTATTAAGTTATATATATATATATATATATATATATATATATATATTAATTATGTATAATTGTTATATAAAAAGTAATTACATATAATCATCATTATTTTAATTTAATTAATAAAAGAAAAATATAAATTATCGGAGAGCGAATTTTTTTTTATTTTGCAAACAGTTTAATATGTGTAGAGTTGATGAATCACCGTGGATTTCCATGTCATATGATTGTATTTGTAGCAACCATTTCATTGGAGGTGAAAAAACAGAAGAGGTGTTGAGTTCCAGCTACTCTGCAACAATATTTCCATCTATTTACAAGACTTAAACCTTCGATAATAAACCGATAAAAATTATTTTGTAAAACTTTATCGATGTTAATAACATAACAACAATAATTTCATATTTGCAGATTATAAAACTTAATAAACCAACACATAAAAAAAATCACCTCCAACATCATGTTCTGAATTCACTTTACCCTTTGTATCATTCCCAAATTTTGATTTCTCATAGAGAAGAGGACTATGTACATTGTACACCTACATCATGAAAATACATTGTATCAGAAAAAGACCGACTATTATTTTTTTTAATAAAAATTAAAACTGAAATAATTGGAGGATCATATAGTGTTCACAGAATAACAATTTCAACAATTTTTTATGAAATCCTACAACATGTTGCTAGTGCGACAAGAAAATTAATATTTTGGTCAGATATCGACGCAAAACGAGAAACTGTGCCTCATTGCTTTTTACCTGATTATAATAACACCAGGATTATAATTGATTGCGCTGAATTTCGAATAGTTATTCCTTAGTTCAATAAATTATTATGCACGCAGATTAATGATTAGACAAAATCAGGACAACCGGATCCTTAGATATCAGGAGCTATTCCATCAAGATAGTTGACATATATGCATAGATAGAGAGCAAAAGATAGAGAACAGATTCAGGCTAAATAACGGTCGGAGGAATATATACACTTATAAAGCATAAATCCAAATGACATCTGTTCAATGGTAATTCTTTCATTTTACCTTCTAGTTGTATAGGCAGTCCACGGAACATGCAGGAATACATACAAGATGCGATGACTTATGTACGTTATTATGGACGACCGGATTTGTTTATTTCGTTCACGTGTAATTCTAATTGGAACGAGATACAAAGCTTACTATAACAAGGACAACATACTAATTATCAGCATGACATAACTGTGAGAGTGTTTAGACAGAAACTGAAATCATTAATTGACTCTATTGTTAAATATTCTGTTTATGATATCACGCGATGTTGGTTATACTCGATTGAATGGCATAAACGTACCTCATGCCCACATTCATATACGAACAAACTATTAATAAAAATGACTAAATAACACAACATCAAATAGGTAGAAGCATTAGCAGCAACGCAGCTATTTGGGATATTTTCAGATTTCCCGATCACGATAGAAACTCGCCTGTCCAGCATCTGGCAGTTCATCTCGAAAACGGAAAATGTTTGTACTTCACAGAAGAAGATTTTCGACAGAGAACAATTGAGAGACCAAGAATAACGTTAACAGAATTTGTTAATCTGTGCCAATGAACGATATATAATATTGATATGTTATTTACCATTGATATATTCCACGTTATTTTACGTGGAACAAATGCTGCAAACAGTGGGTAAAAAGAAAAAGAGACAATAAACCACATGAAAACATCACAAGTGTATTCAAAACGAAGACTATCTGTAGATTTTACACGGTATATCTGAACCAAAAGTGAATGTTTAAATTTACGATTGCTCCATCTTTTGAACATTTGCGAACAATTAATGGGCAAGTAATCAATACACATAGAGATGAATGCAGTGAGATTCAATTATTGGAAGATGATAACCAATGGGATTGACTCAGTCTGATGCTTCGTTACGTCAACGCTCAATAACATTCGGCAACTATTTGCAATAATATTAACAACGTGCTATCCATCGCATGCAAAAAAAATTGTGGAAAAACTATATGTCGGAAAATATTTTACTTACGTTTAGAAAAATATATCAAAGCCAGAACATAGACTATACACCGGAGATTTATAATGAAGCATCAGTGTTGCTAGATTTATGTCTTAAAATTTCAAATTTAAAACTTGATCTTTTTGTATTGCAATCACCTAATCGCCCACTATCCGATTGCGTCAACACCGATTTCGAAAAGAGAAAAAAAATATTATTGTCAATGGACAAAATTGTCATTCAAAGTTATAATTTAAGTTTCGCGCGCTCGTTGAACTGTCAACAACAAGCGTTATGGCTGATAGGTTGGTCGCATATACGCGCCACCTTCAGCCTGTATATGCCGATGTGCAAATTGTATAAGAAATGATTCACTCTCTTCTTCATCAATCTTCGAAGTAAAAACATCTCAATAAAAATATATTAAAAATAATACATCGAGCATTTCTTTACTCCATAAATGGTCCATCGTAACGGATAAGTACTGGTGCAAAGAATAGTTTTGCAATTTTTTATCGCTGAGAGGTATTTAAAGCCTGTAAAAACAGTGCTGTGTTTACTTGGTTATAATTTGTTTATGCATTCGGCACATGAAAGTTTCTGTGTCATTCAATAATCAAAAAGAATAGAAGCTCAGCTGTTTTCAGAAGGAGATACAGTCAAAACCCTTGGCCTCGCATGGAATCCTTCATAGGATTGTTTTAAGAACTCACATATTAAGGTTTCTCGGTTGCGGAGGCCCAGCAGATTGTTGACACCAAGCGGTCTGTGCTATCAACTATGATCCAATTGGGCTCATATCTCCGGTTACCGTCACAGCTAAGTTAATTATGCAGAGTTGTGGACGCATAATCTGGAATGGAACGAAGCTTTGTCGCGAGAACTGTAAGTTAGGTGGGATTTATTCAAAAATCATTTGTCGGATCTTGATAACCTGACTATTCCACGTTGGGTGTTCCATTCGGTTCCTGTGGATATACAATGCCATGGGTTTTCAGACGCTTCGTTGCTGGCATATGGGGCATGTATATATCTTCGAGCAACATATGCAGATGGAACGGTGTCATCGCATTTACTGTGCTCTAAATCAAAAGTAGCACCATTGAAAAATGTCACACTGCCAAGGTTGGAGTTATCTGCGGCTTTGTTATTAGCAAAGCTTTATAAGCAGATAACAACAATATCGGACATTAAAATCTCTGAGACCTTCTTGTGGTGTGACTCAACTATTATTCTTGCCTGGTTGAAGACGGAACCTTCCATATTGAAAATGTTTGTGAGCAATAGGGTTGCGGAAATTTTAGATCACACGCACAGTGTGGAGACATGTCTGCAGCAAAGATAATGCGGCCGATATAGTATCTAGAGGTGTAAAAACACCATCAGAATTAATTGGTTATAATCTCTGGTGGCATGAGCCAGCTTGGTTGTTGCAGGATCCCACTAATTGGCCTCAAAGGTTTGTTGAGACTGGCACAGAAGCGATTCCAGAGCGCCGAGTATTAACAGCAACGACTGTTACTGTTTATAATGAGCATTTGAAGTTAGTTTTAGAAAAATGTTCTACCTTCAATAAGCAGTAAGGGTGGTTGCTTATTGGATTCGGTGGCCAGAAATGCGTCGTTTATATAGAGGCTCCAGGCGTTTAGGGTCATTGTCAGTTGACGAGATAGAGAGGGCCTCTAGGCGCATTGTTTATTTAGCTCAAAGAGAAGTTTTTGGCAATTTGGCTGAACAGTTAAGTTCTGGTAACCAACTTGACACCAACTACAGCAAGCTGAAGTCATTAGTAAGTTATGACCAGAAACATCCTATTATATTGCCTAAAAACCATTTAGTGACTGACCTTCTGACTCGCTCGGAACATGAGAGGTTATTGCATGCTGGCACACAAACAACATTGACGAACATGAGACTGAGGTATTGGCCTATTGACGGACGAAACACAATAAAACGAATCACTCATAGGTGTGTGAAATGCGCTAGATTCAGAGCAGCCAGTCACTGCCTATCGACCTTTTCTATAACGTATAGGTGGTAGGTGTTGATTTTGCAGGTCCAATTGAATTAAGGTCCAGTAGATTAAGAAAGGCTCCGCGCATTAGGGCATATATTTGTTTGTTCGTCTGTATGGCTACTAAGGCAATTCATATTGAGTTGGTGACGCGTCTTTCTACAGAAGCCTTCATATCAGCTTTGCGACGCTTTATTGCACGACGTGGTTGTTGCTCCGTGATCCATAGTGACAATGGAAGAAACTTTGTTGGTGCCAAAAATGAGTTACGGCAACTAGCCACATTGTTTCAATCTGAGATGTCCAAACAAGAGATCATTTCGTCGTCTGCTCGGTTGGGGATAACGTGGCAATTCATATCCTCTCATGCACCCCATTTTGGAGGTTTAGGGAGGGATCTATAAAAGTGATGAAGCATCACATTCGTATGGTTATCGGGTCGCACTGTCTCACGTTTGAAGAGTATATGACAGTATTGCTACAGATCGAAGCTGTACTTAATTCGAGACCACTTCTTACCCTCACAGATGATAGCTCTGATATATCTTATATTAGCCCCGGTCATTTTCTAATTGGTAACGCCTTAACATCTTTTCCAGAACCATATAACGATATTGCAAATGTCAAGGCAACTAAATTGTTTAAGCAAATAGCAGAGATAAAAGATAACTTCTGGTCTTTATGGTCAAAACAATACTTATCAGACCTACAAAAAAGACAAAAATGGTCAAAAGAACGACCAAATATTGAATTAAATACAATAGTTTTATTGAAAGAGGACCTCCATTACATTGGCCTATTGGCCGTACAAGTCCTGGACTTGACGGCAAGGTTAGAGTAGTTCAAGTTAAGACTAGTAGTAGTGTTTATACCCGCTCAATTACTAAAATCGTCCCTCTACCTTGTGATTAGCCTATACATTTTATAGTCTGTTATATTTTAGTATTTCTTATCAACATTTATTATTAAAGTTATCAAATTATTGTTAAAGCATAATAAATAATTAAAATATGTTATCAATTTTATATAAATGTTTTACCTTGAAATAATATTAAGTTAGGAATATGTTTTTATTATAGACTGAGACAATTATTTTTATTAAATTCAGCTAATCATCATGCATTTATTATATCATTATACAGTCCACTATTCATATTGCAAGGTTTGTTTTGTTAGCATTAAGATGATTATGTTTTAATTAGTTTAGATATAAGATCTTAGGAAATAATCAGTTGTAAATATTTATCATTGTTGTATTTTTGTTATAGTTTGTGACGCTTTCACATCGCGCGGGAGCATGGACAAAATTGTCATTCAAAGTTATAATTTAAGTTTCGCGCGCTCGTTCGCGCTCGAACTGTCAACAACGAGAGTTATGGCTGATAGTTTGGTAGCATATACGCGCCACCTTCAGCCTGTATATGCCGATGTGCAAGCAAATTGTATAAGAAATGTTTCACTCTCTTCTTCATCAACCTTCGAAGTACAAACATCTCAATAAATATATATTAAAAAATAATACATCCAACATTTCTTTACTCCAGTCAAAATTTAACAAGTATTATGGAAAACAATGAGAAATTACGATACTAACTTTTTTTAAAAACTACGATAACTTTTTAAGAGGGTTATGCTGACCGTTGCTGCAGAACAGAAGGGTTCAGGAATCAGGAAGAACAGGTAAGGTGCTTGTCATATCATTGATTCTTGTGAGATCGGAAAAAATAGCATTGGCAGGAGCACCTTTTGGTATGGCGACTATTTTGCTAGATGGAGGGCGAACAGCAGATTCCACATTCAAGCATTAGATATACACAATAAAGAAAATGCGACATGTATTATAAAAAGATTATCTTCTGTATTGCAAAACAGTGAAATCATAATTAGGGATGAATGCACAAAGGCACATAAATACTCTTTGCATAGAATAGAAATATGCAAGATTTAAAAGGCAACGATAAAATTTTCCGTGGTGCTTCATTACTTTTATCGGATGATCAACTTACGCGGATGAGATCAATGTATGCTTGAAACAATTCTTTTTGTGGCAAAGTGTTGACAATTTTAAATTAACCATCAACAACATGCGTGTGCGATTGGAGCAAGAGCCATCAGCACGAAAGTTTTTCAGAAAAACTAATTCATATAGGAAATGTGAAACAAAAACGGAATTAATAAAACTGAAAAAAATGCACAATTTATCAGGAAACAATGTGCTGATTAATAGTATTCATCACAATATACAAATAAATTATTTGAATCATAACTGGGTGGGTAGAAGGGCGATATAAGCAGCAAGGAAAATGGACGCAGGCGACATTAATTTTAGTACAACAGCTAATACTTGGCGATATTATTTCTTTAAATAGATACAGCTGTGGATGGTAATAAAAGTGTGAATTGTTCGACGGAATTTCTAAATTCAATAGATGTATCTGGGATACGGTTAAAAATTGGTTCGTCAATTATTCTGATGCGTAATTTGAATCCGCCGAAGTTATGCAACGGTACACGTTTAGTCGTTAAGAAGATAACGGGCAATATAAAAGAAGCAACAATTTTGACAGAGAAATTTAAAGAAAAAGTGGTTTTTCTACCACGAATTCATATTATACCCTTAGATTTTACGATACCATTTAACAGGTTACAATTTTCGATGCGACTGGCATTTGCGATGACTATCAATAAGGCTCAGGGACAAACAATGTCCATTTGTGGACTTGATTTAGAAAATCAATGTTTTTCGCACAGGCGACTATATGTGGCATCCTCATATGTGTGATCACCCAAAAATTTATTTGTGTTGGCCAAAGAGGGTTTGATGCAAAATATCATCCATTAATTAGTTCTAAATTAGATTTATAAAAGAATTCATTATTGAACAATAATAATTGAATGGGAATATGTGATACAGCTATGTGGAATGTTAGATGTTAAAACGTAAATAATTAAAATTAGAATAATGTATGTAATGGAATAATTTATTTGTAATGTATATATTTGTTATATATTGTGATATTTAATTTTAGAATAATATTATGCAGCTAATTGTATGCTTGAATAATGATGTTTATTAAAAAAATGTATGCTGAAAGTAATATAGGTGGTGTTTCATTTAACCAACAGCAAATTTGCTTCAAATATTATATATAATCATTTGTAATTATAATAGGAATTATTTAGAAGTGTAACCACAGTACGAAATCAAGTAAATCACAATGATCAAGAACTGGTACCATCTACAAGTAAATCAGAACCTCATAGTACTCATGAGATAGGTGAACTCAAACAAGCTTAACTATCCTGTCTAGTTAACAAACATAATCTCGCCAATCTATTAATAGATACCGTTGCTGAAACAAGCTTACTGAAACTTTGAAATTTAAATGATAATGTAGACATCAAGGACGATTTAAATAATAAGATTAGGATTAGAAACAATAGGTGAGGCTAGCTTGAGAATAAGGTTAAGGTGATAAAATAGTTACGAATGTCGTCAGCATTATTAATGATGAGATACCGATTAAAGGTGACGGTATTCTTGGTATAGATTTCTTAAGAATTTATGGGGGTAACATTAACATCATAAAATCAACATTAAATTTTAAAAACCTTCAGACATTCCCTTTGCTACATGCTTCCTAAATCCGAAATGCTAAATTGACCCTAGATCCGAAACGGTAGTAAAAGTAAAGACGAATGTCAATACGGAATTATAGAGAAACAAGAGCTTAGTTAAGGAGTATTTGTGGCATATACTTTAGTTTCTACTTTCAATAACACCTGTATAGTAAATATTATTAATTCTAATAAGACTGAAGTCAATTTAGGTATTCCCACAGTAGATATTGATGTTTTACCGACAATTTTAGAACCGACTCACAAAATTTTTGTAACTATTAAAGACAATAACTATAAAGCCAACAGAATAAATACATTTATAACTTTTTGATGACGGACACTTTAAACGATTTTGAATGCTACTATCTTAAACAAATTGTTCTTGACTATAATGACCTATTTTACATTGAGGAAGACACGCTGCCTTTTACATCATCTATTACGCCTCAAATAAATACTCCAACCGACTCTCCAGCTATTAATATAAAACCGGATTACTATAATTACCGAACTTTTAGACAATGACGTTATAGAACAAAGTAATAGTCCATGGAATGCCCCGTTATTTCTTGTACCTAAGAAATAAAAGACTGGCAACAAGTGGAGATTAGTAGTCGATTTTCGCAAATTAAACGAAGTAATTGTGGTTGATTTATACCCCAATTGTAAGTACTTCTCTACCTTAGATCTTCTGGCTTCCACCAGATTGCTTTGAATGACGATGACAAAATTAAGACTGCGTTCTCAACTCAGTCCGCACATTACCATTACAAGAGAATGCTTTATGGACTTAAAAACTATCCCGCAACTTTTCAAAGACTCATGAGCTCCGTGCTCATGGGGCTACAAGGCCTCAAATGTTTCGTGTATCTAGACGACACTGTAGTTTACTCTAACACGCTAGAAGACTATTACAAAAAAATAGAGAAATATTAGATAAATTAACGAAAAGTAATTTAAGACTTCAACCCCAAAAGTGCAATTTCTTCTGCGAATAAGTTTAGTACTTAGGACGCATCATTACTCCCTCCTCCGGTATAAAACCTGATTCTTCTAAGATTGATGCGGTACTTCCCAATCCCCAAAAACCAGAAAGAAGTAAAAACTTTTGTTGGTTTAGCAGGGTATTATAGGCGTTTTATGCCGAATTTTTCTAAAATATCCAGACCCCTAAGCAAACTTCTAAAAAAGGATCACCCATTTAATTGGACGTCGTCACAACAAACCGCTTTTGAGTCCCTAAAATCCTTATTGACGAATTCCCCAATTTTGCAATACCCTAACTTTGACCAGATCTTTAATTTAACTGACGCTTCGGGCAGAGCAATAGGGGCAGTTCTTTCGCAAGGAGAGGTAGGGAAAGACATACCCATTGCGTACGCTAGTCGTACCTTAAATCGAGCGGAAATTAACTATTCCACAATTGAAAAAGAACTATTAGCCATAATCTGGGCTATGCGACATTTTTGCCCATATATCTACGGAGTCCAGTTCAAAATTATCACAGATCATAAGCCTTTAACATGGTTGATGAATCTTAAAGATCCGGGATCTAGAATAATGAGATGGCGTATAGAGCTCGAAAAATAGAATTTGAAGATTATTTATAAGAAAGGCACTGCCAACACTAACAAATTTCCTAAATCTAAGTAGGATTTAACTTTAAGGTAGTGTTAGAAAAACAACTAATTAAATGATATAATTAATAAAACAAATAGCCCGTTTTTAAATCTTGACAACCAATCGTTTTGCTTGGACGTACAGCATAATTTTGCAAACACCTTGCTTTTTCAAAATAAATAAGTAGATGACGTAGTTTATTTTAAGTCTAGTAATAGTTCTGTATCATATTTAGTAAATAGGCTTAAACAAGATTATAGGATATTACTAGAAACCCTTAGTGCGTTACTTAAGTTAAGAAAACTTTGTTTACTCCATACTCCATAGATTTAAATCAAAATGACTATTCCGAGATAAGGCCAATGTTTAGGTATATTTTTAAAGACAACCCTATCAATATTACTATTTATTTAGCTTTAGATTGCATATCAAAGGAGGGTAAATTACGTATCCTAGCAGAATACCACTCTACCCCTGTTGGAGGTCACGAGGGCTATAAAAGAATAAATATAAAAAAGTACAATTAGCCAAAGTTAAAAAAGTACCTCAGTTAAAAAAGTACCGAACTTTTAGACAATGACGTTATAGAACAAAGTAATAGTCCATGGAATGCCCCGTTATTTCTTGTACCTAAGAAATAAAAGACTGGCAACAAGTGGAGATTAGTAGTCGATTTTCGCAAATTAAACGAAGTAATTGTGGTTGATTTATACCCCAATTGTAAGTACTTCTCTACCTTAGATCTTCTGGCTTCCACCAGATTGCTTTGAATGACGATGACAAAATTAAGACTGCGTTCTCAACTCAGTCCGCACATTACCATTACAAGAGAATGCTTTATGGACTTAAAAACTATCCCGCAACTTTTCAAAGACTCATGAACTCCGTGCTCATGGGGCTACAAGGCCTCAAAGTTTCGTGTATCTAGACGACACTGTAGTTTACTCTAACACGCTAGAAGACTATTACAAAAAAATAGAGAAATATTAGATAAATTAACGAAAAGTAATTTAAGACTTCAACCCCAAAAGTGCAATTTCTTCTGCGAATAAGTTTAGTACTTAGGACGCATCATTACTCCCTCCTCCGGTATAAAACCTGATTCTTCTAAGATTGATGCGGTACTTCCCAATCCCCAAAAACCAGAAAGAAGTAAAAACTTTTGTTGGTTTAGCAGGGTATTATAGGCGTTTTATGCCGAATTTTTCTAAAATATCCAGACCCCTAAGCAAACTTCTAAAAAAGGATCACCCATTTAATTGGACGTCGTCACAACAAACCGCTTTTGAGTCCCTAAAATCCTTATTGACGAATTCCCCAATTTTGCAATACCCTAACTTTGACCAGATCTTTAATTTAACTGACGCTTCGGGCAGAGCAATAGGGGCAGTTCTTTCGCAAGGAGAGGTAGGGAAAGACATACCCATTGCGTACGCTAGTCGTACCTTAAATCGAGCGGAAATTAACTATTCCACAATTGAAAAAGAACTATTAGCCATAATCTGGGCTATGCGACATTTTTGCCCATATATCTACGGAGTCCAGTTCAAAATTATCACAGATCATAAGCCTTTAACATGGTTGATGAATCTTAAAGATCCGGGATCTAGAATAATGAGATGGCGTATAGAGCTCGAAAAATATAATTTGAAGATTATTTATAAGAAAGGCACTGCCAACACCAACAAATTTCCTAAATCTAAGTAGGATTTAACTTTAAGGTAGTGTTAGAAAAACAACTAATTAAATGATATAATTAATAAAACAAATAGCCCGTTTTTAAATCTTGACAACCAATCGTTTTGCTTGGACGTACAGCATAATTTTGCAAACACCTTGCTTTTTCAAAATAAATAAGTAGATGACATAGTTTATTTTAAGTCTAGTAATAGCTCTGTATCATATTTAGTAAATAGGCTTAAACAAGATTATAGGATATTACTAGAAACCCTTAGTGCGTTACTTAAGTTAAGAAAACTTTGTTTACTCCATATTCCATAGATTTAAATCAAAATGACTATTCCGAGATAAGGCCAATGTTTAGGTATATTTTTAAAGACAACCCTATCAATATTACTATTTATTTAGCTTTAGATTGCATATCAAAGGAGGGTAAATTACGTATCCTAGCAGAATACCACTCTACCGCTGTTGGAGGTCACGAGGGCTATAAAAGAATAAATATAAAAAAGTACAATTAGCCAAAGTTAAAAAAGTACCTCAGAAACTATATTAAATCATGCGAAATTTGCCAGAGTAATAAATTGTATCATAAAAATAAATGCCCAATGATCATCACGGACACCCCGTTCAAATCTTTTGCGCTGGATATTGTAGGACCCTCAAGAGAAACCTTCAACGGAAATAAGTATATCCTAACTTTCCAATATTTATTGACCAAATTTAGCGGGGCTGTACCCTTACGGAACCAGGATGGCGAAACAGCATCTAGGAATTTTGTGGAGGAAATTGTATGTCACCCTCCAAAATTCTAACAGACCAGGAAACAAATTTCCTAAGCATGCTATTTAAAAACGTTTGTGAAATTTTGAAGGTTTTGAAAATGTAAACTACTTCATACCATCCACAATCGAACGGCTCCCTCGGATGGTCTCATAGAACTCTTATAGAGTATATTAGAATTTTTTTATGAAGTCTGACCAGACTGACTGGGATGCTTGGCTTCCGTTTGTGATGATTGTGATTACAATACGACACCCCATTCATCAACCTGAGTTACCATCTTCCTTTTCCAAACCTCCATCAAATCAGCATACTTTCTACAATTATGCTGATGAGACTAAATCCAAAATCCAGGCTACTTTAGACACCGCGAAACAGAACCTTATAGCTAACAAAAAGTATTCCAAACTTTGTTATAATAAATCAACAAGTAAGATGGAGTTTGCAATCGGTGACTTGATACTGCTTAGGAATGAAGTTGTACCCTAAGGTAAATCCAAAAAGTTATGTGGTTCCAAACACCTTAGGGTTCACATCAACCGAATCAAATACTTTTTAAACTAACTTAATTTTGAAAAATATTAGTAAAACTTTTATTATGTAATCATTACTATTTTTAAGAATTCTACTGTTTAGTTTAAGAGAATAACTTTGTTATTTAAGTACTGGTAAGAATTGTAAACCACTAATAACAGAAAATTTATGTACATATAGATCTTAAATTTTTATATTTAGATTATAGTTTTCTAGCAAGTTGTAGCAATAGTAGTATAATAATCTTGTATAATTATTGTAATAGTATAATCTAATTAAAGGGGATGATGTTACGCCATCTAGTCTCTCAACTCCTAAGCCCATCTTAAGCCATTAGCTAGGAAAACCATCTAGGATCAAGGAACTTCCCCGACTTTCTATTGCACAAGTTGCATGGAATATGCACTTTCCAGCCAGCGTCCATTTTCTCCTCAGACATCTTAAGAACCACAAGAATATTTCAAAACTACGTACATAGCCATAGTATAACACTCGAATTAGATTTTTACTCGAAGTGAATATAAGTGAAAAATCTTTTATTTATTAACACTGGAGTACATTTAAATAAATTATTTGTTCTATTTCTAACAAAACTATATTGTGATATTACCATAAACTAAGTCATAAACGATACAGCAAACTACATTGAGTATTGGAAGTTATTTGCTTGTGACTTTCTGTGTGAGCGTATCGTTTTATTTATTAAAACATGACTGATTTAAATTCGTTAATAGTAAAACATAAAACGTTTAAAACTCATTTTGACACCATTTTTGAATTTGTTACTTCGGGTCAAGATGATTGCAGCAAGCATTAGAAAGACGTTTCAGTCGGGATCCCAACTTAGCAAAGTCATACTCTGATTTTACCTAAGACTACATCAGGTTAGGGCATGCAGAGCGTATTGATTTGAATAAGGTCCCGATAGAGTCGTATTTTATACCGCATCATGCTGTAATAAAGGATGGAAATTATAAAAAGATCGTTTTCAATGCACCTTGTAAGGCAAGTTCTGACGTGTCATTAAATGATACACTACACACAGGTGGAAAACTGCAACAAGACTTATTTTCAATTTTGATTATATTTCGCCGTCATCTTCTTTTACATTGCATAAATGGGTCAGTAACTGCAACGAACATCTTAACTCTTTACCACAGCACGGTCAGACTATTTCAAATTACCAACCAGAAATGAAGACAATTAAGACGACGAGTGACGTATTCAGAATAAATAAGACTGACACTACTAAAACCCCTTGCACAATACAAAAACACGCAAAAAGATTCGTTCTATCGGCAATAGCTCAAATATATGACCCAATTAGACTTATTAGAATTAAATATTAGACACAAAACTCATGAACTGAATTTGAATGAAATATTTCAACAATATTTATATGTTTTTTTATATATTTATATTATATGCGTAATAAATAAATAAATGATCAATTGGACTAATAGCACCTGAAATAATCACAGCAAACATAGTTATGCAAAACCTGATAAATACAATGCCATGGTTTCGAGTATGCTTCGCTAAAGGTGTACGGTGCTTGTATACACATAAGAGCTACATACTACTTTGGTATAAAAACACATTCATTGTGCTCGAAGTTTAAGGTAGCTCATATGAAAAATGTAACATTCCCGCGTTTAGAGTTGTCGGCAGCGTTGCTTCTTGCTAAATTATATAAGCGTGTTCTAACAGACATTTCAGGAATCATCAGCTGAAACATTCTTGTGGAGTGACTCCAGTATCGTCTTGGCTTGGATACGGACTGATCCCTCACAATTAAGGGGGTATTCTACTGTAGAATTTTGAAAAAATCGAAAAAAATTTTTTTTTCATATTTTCAAAGTTTAGTTATTCAAAAATATGTTAATAAAAGGATTTTTCAAAATTACTATTATTTCCTGAGTTATAGCCGTTTTAGTGACGTGGCCTCGGTTCGGGTCCGACTTGTCTCAAAACTTTGAACGCGTTTTTCTCGGAACTACTTTTTTCGAGCTGGCGGTGAGGATTTCTCGAGTTCTAATGAACCGATTTACTTCAAATTTGGAGAGAATCTTCTCTATACATCGCTTTATCGTATGGACCTTGCCCAAAACTATAACTTTTCATTTAGTATTTTTAAAAAATTCGGATTTGTTAAAAAAAACATGAAAAAAAATTATTTTTTTTTCAAACTGCCGCCATTTAAACAAAACAAATTTGTTTGACTTATCCAAGGTTCATACGATAGCGGCATCTATAATAATTAAGAATCCATCTATTTTTTATGTTTCAAATCACCAGGAGGGTTGGAATCATGTACGCCAGGACACCCTCTTTTTTTGGGAACCTCCACTTTGACTGCTCATAACTTTGTGAATTTTAATTTTTTTTTAATAATAATTTTTTTATGTAATAATAAAATATCAATAAACAAATGATAAAAAAATCGATAGTAAAAATATTATTTGTTTCCTTTATACATCGCTTCAAAAAACGGGCGAAATTTATGACTCTACAGTAGAATACCCTCTTAAAAATGATCATCAGTAATGGGATCCCAGAGATTTCTGAACTCACACCATCCATATTATGGAGACATTGCATTTACCTTATTTATAATGATGAATTTATTATATTTTAATATTGCCTTCGGCTATAAGTGAATTGAAATATTTGGCAAATGATTTGAATTCATTTGTTTTTAATGTCAAACTAAGCTTCAAATATTTTCAAGGTCAAACAATAATAAGCGTTTTTTTGTAATTTTTTCCATTTATTTCTACAATCTAACTATATTTTTATGAATCTAATAATTCTAGAAAATTTCCCGAACAAACTTCAGGAAGATTTATGAAAATCCGAATTATAGTTTAGGAACATTAATCATTCATACATAATTACAGAAGAATTATATATATATATATATATATATATATATATAGTTTGTGTTTAAAAAAATAGATCAAAGTGAAAATTCAGAGTGGTTTTCAGCTCATCACGAAAATAATTTTAAAACTTTGGCCATAATCTAATCAATCCAAGGTCAACGGCCAATCCAAAAGGCAATAAAATACGGCATGAAAAATGAAAAAAGGAATAGCCAAATATCCTGCTGATGTGATCCCAGTTGGATTGTTAGTGAAGCCATTACAATCCTGGTTATGCGCTAGTATAAATTGTTTAGTTATTAAAAATAACAAACTGATACAAATTATTGCAAGTATTATATTGTAAGTATTGATATCTTTGATAAGAAGATTGGAAACTCTAATGTTGGCTATTCAAATATGGATAATGGAAATCATGTTTTAAATCTACTGTAAAACATTACTGTATCCATCAATGTATCCAACATGTGAAAAAGAAATAATTATAGTAAAACTAAAAACTTACGCCGGACCTGGGGATGATAATATAACTGCGAAAATAATTTAAGTAATATCGGATTTATAACTCCAATACTTTCAAAAATTATAAATAAATGCATCGATAAGGGTACTTTCCCAGAGTGCTTTAAAACAGCTACAATAAAACCAATCTTCAAAACAGGAGATAAACTGGATCCAAACAACTAAAGACTAACACTGTAACTAACGTCCTCTCAAACGTATATTAAAAAGTCATCAAGAAGAGAATATTTTAATTCTTGGTAGAAAATGAATCAATAGACAAATATCAATATGGCTTTTTACCAAAATCAAGTACAGAATCCGCCTTGATAGATGCTACTAACTTAATAAATGAACACTTAGAAAACAATAGACACACAATTGCAATATTTATAGACTTAAAAAAAAGCCTTCGATACTGTAGACCACCGAATTCTTTTTCAGCAACTTAGAAATATGAGCCTTGAGGGTACAATGCACGACATAGTTCAATACTTTATACTTTTTAATAATACAACATAGTTCAATTCTTATCTGAAAGAGAAGTAAGGACCAAAATAGAAAATTGCTTCAGTTATAAAAAAATTGGTCAAATGCGGAGTACCACAGGAAACAGTCCTAGGTCCACTATTATACTTAATATATATTAAAAACTTAAAAGACAAAAATTTAGAAGGTAGATACATAGTGTACGCAGATGACACCATGATTATATACGCTGATAAAGATTTGAAGAAACTAGAAAAAAAAATCAATGATGACTTAAAGAAATATATAACATGGCTGCCAGAAAATAAACACACTATAAATACAGATAAAACTAATTACATATTTTTCCAAAGTTACATAAATAAAAAAAATAGGCAATATGAAAATATTAATCAACGGTACTGAAATAAAAAAAATAGAAAAAACTAAATATTTGGGTACGATTATAAACCAGAAACTAGAATGGAGAGACCAAATTGAAAAAATTAAGCAAAAAACTGCAGCACTTTCTGGAGCCATAAGAAGAATACGACATCTTGGAATTAAGAACAAGGAACTAATATTAAAATCTCATATAATGCCGATTATGGCCTACGGCATCATGATTTGGAGTCAAACAACAAATAAAAATATAAAGACACTACAAAGAATGATAAATAAAGCAATAAAATCAACTTACAATTATTCCTACCTCATCCTGACAAAAAAACTACTACAAAAGACAAAGATCATATCACTACACAAAACAATAGAAATATAAAAATGTATACTAATATTCAAAATAAAAAATAACAAAATCAAAACTTGCACCACAATAGAGACAAACCAGGATATATACGACCATCAAATGAGACAAAACCGAAACTTTCATATGAAACATGCAAAAACTAGTAAAGGACTTGCAAGTCATCTGAGAAGTGCAAGCAGCCTTTACAATAAACTACCGGACAAACTAAAGACAATGACGGACCTAAACAATTTCACAATTGAATTGAAAAATTACATAAGAGATAAATGAAATAAATGAGATAAAATTCCTTATTTTAAATACTTTTAAATATTTCTTTTTTTCTGTTAAAATATTAATTACAATTAAGTATAAGTATGTATGTATGCATGTATGCATAGTAATAAGTAAAAATATATAGATTTCTTAATGTCTGTTACATAAAATTTAGATTTATTTTTGTTATAATTGCTGTAATCTCTCATACCAGAACAATTGTCTGACTGAGATACAGTATGTACAAATTATATCAAATAAATAAATAAATAAATATAATTAAAAAAAGCAATGTTTATTACACTCAATGCCAAGTGTTAATGCAAGTGTCTGGTATAAATTATTGTGATTTTTATGTATGGCTTAATAATAAATATTATCAGATATGTAATGCTGATGAATGGATATCGTTTGCGGCTAGCAGATATCCTGCCTCAACACATGACACTGCCATTACATATCTAATTACTAACAAATTACAACTGAACTGTAATGCTGATGACGAGACCTATTTATTGGGTAATTCATAGATATATTTAATACTGTAAATCAAGGGAAAGAAAACGTATCAATTGTACATTTACAGGAGTTTTAGGTTACCCATTAGAACATTGTCTACTCACCCCATGCAGCACACCGGTAGGGGGTGAGTTTACTGAGGAACAATACAATAAATTGCATGAAAAGGCTAGGAATGTTACTGAACAAACATTTTTAACTCCATTTAGTTGCAAAACTTATATAGGATACATATCAGTTTATAAAATGTTACTATCTTAGTTGATAATTTGAATGTTTAATTATAGTGTTCCACATTGATATGAAAAACATGAAGGTACTTACATTAGCAATCTATTGCCCAAGTTACTTCGTACCGCCATAAAATATAGAACGATTTTGTACAGTAAAAATTCACATAACCTTTCATCTCCTAATTAGTGTTTCTTTGACATCTGAAATTATAAAACATTATAATATTTGATGCATACAAATAAAAATATGAAAGTGATATGATTTTACATCACACGAAAACAAAAAGAAAACATGAAACGCTCATATAAGAAATTGTTAAAAAGTAACTAGCATGTGCATTGAAACAATATCGATAAAAAAATTTAGTGAGTGCGTACTCATTAATCTGATCAATTATTCAAATGTTCAGTTTAAACTTAAATCAATAAGCAATAAGCAAAAGGCAAGAACGTTACAAACGAATATTTCGCAAATAAAAACAAAGAGAATGCAGAACAGAAAGCTGTCAAATGTTATTTCTTCACAGATTGAATCAATAAGCGAAACTACGACACACCAAAATACTAACCGAAAGCCTGCAAATAATTTTATCAGCGATTTAGGTCATTAATCATACATTAAAACACTGAATTTAAACAGAATCAAATTGACATAATAAAAACACATGGTTGAAAATAATGCAAAGTGATTCACAACACGACATAGATTACAAAGCAAGCAAACGGAGAGCAGAGTAAGTTGTAAGGGTGCCGGCACACCTTACCATACAGTTCATTCAGCGCTCATGCGGCTCCAAACGCAAACTAATTTAATTGTCACTTAGCCAAGCGCAGACATAGATAAGTAAACATAAATAGATCGCTATCTGAGGCCATTTGACATTACCTTCATTTTAATATTTTTAGCTGATCTGAAGGAGGCAGCACTTGTTCAGTATATAAATCAACCGCTGGTATTATTCCTAGATATGGTTCGCATGCGTAATTAAAAATAAGAAAACCTAAATAATTTCTTATATTGAAAATGAGAAAAAATAACATACGAAGTACAAAATATATTTTCAAATATATCACAAACATTTTTACATAACAATTAAAATTTTTATAAATGTAATAATCAATATATACATAATAATAAGTATTATAATTTTACAATTATAAGTAACTAAAAAAAGTATTCACAATGGTATGATAAATTTACAAGAAACGATCAATATAAATTACTGAATGATCAATAATATATAACAACTAGACAGAGATTGTGTAGAAGCAGTTACAATAAAATGTTAAATTTAAAAGGAACGATCAATATGAATTACTTAATGATCAGAATATATAAAACTACACAGAAATATTGTAAAAGTTTTCATAAGCATAATGAATTTACACGAACTAACTAATATTAATTTCTTAATGACTAATAATAATATATTAAAAAGAGAAGAGAGAAGTATAGAGTCTAAGTATGTAGTATATAGAGTATATAATATAGATAATGGAATAGTATAATTAGAAGAAATGACAAATAATGAACAAATTTAAAAAGTTAAATCCTACAAACATGAAATATAAATATTGATATCAAAATTGATAGAAAACTAAATTCCAAGAATTAAAATCATTAACTTTGCATTTGATAGTTATTTTGCTTTCCAATCAATCATTAATAAAGTTACATTCTACAAAATCTTGAATTTCTTATGATTCGATTGTGTCAATAGAACAGTGCAGCAGTCCTTTCGGATGGAATGTTAAGAATATTTCTGAGCATTTTATACTCTGTTGCAATTTATACCTTAAATTATTGCATTGTTTGTCTATCCTTCTTAACGCCCTCAACATATAATGGATGTGTCATACATTTTACATGCCCTCGGCATCAAGACACTCCTATCCTCACTAGGTCACTAGATTCTGTTGCAATTTGTATTCCCAATAACATCTAATAAACATAACATGTTGTAATATAATATCAAGTCGTAATAGCAAATGATATTAAAATATTCATAATTATTATTACCTTTTCCACTGGAGTTGCAGAGTGTTCTCCTGGTCATTATAGACATGAGAACTATTCTGTGAAATATAATTGGACATTTCTAATTTGTTCACTTCACAAAGCCCGAAAAAAGTGCATTTTTATATTATTTTTTAAGTTACCACAAGTTGGTGCGTTACATTTTGCCATATTAAATTTCACATAAAGGCTTACTTGAATACAATTAATTACAGAAACAACATGCGAACCACAAACTTTAATACAAAATGGCGAATGGCAAATCTAAGCGATCAATTTTGACGTTTTACATATTTTGAAACTAGTAGCGATATCTTATTTTCGCTAAAAATAGTAGTCCTTTCCAAAACAGGGTAATATACATTTGTTCGGAGATAACCCCCATGAGCGCAGATACACAAAGCCGCCATATTGGTACCAGACAAAGAAGAACTCATGGCCGGTAATCTCCGAACAAATGTAGATTACCGTGTTTTGAAATGGATTGGTATTCAAATTGATCGAAGGATGGCGCTACCATTTCCAATTTCATTGATCTAGCAGCTAGCTTGATCTACATTGATTATCGCCATTTTCTATAACTTGTCATCGCGTATTGTAGTTGAGATCCTAGACAATGATAGAATCATGGGGAGTTATCTTCGAACAAATGCGCGTTGCACTGTTTTGGGCTTGAGTAGTGTCAATTTTTAAAAACAGATGGCTCATGTGTACTCAATTTCAACTACAAATTGTTCGTGGTTCGTGCAAGTGGCTGTCAAGTATTTGATCGCTGTACGAATAACCTAACTTTGTCAACTCGTGTTGTTTCTAATTAATTAATTGTGTTTATGTAAACAATTAAGTGAAATTTAATATGGCAAAGTGTTTTTATTGCACCCAAAAAAGTGTCAAGTGCGGTCAAATACCATTATCTTCGGAATTGTTATATGATGGGATTGAATCTCATATTGTTGATGTTGCAAAACAGTTATTCAGTATTGGTTTAAATGTTCATCAACGTAAGTTCATTGTTATATTTAATAAGATTATCTATTACATTAGCAAATATAAACACTTATAAAGAGACTCTATATCATACATAATATTTTAATGTATTTTGATGGAAGATTAGTGTTATAATAATATTCTTCAAATAAAACTTGTGCAACATCCAATATAATGTTTAAATTCAAAATATATTTGTTACCGACCTTGTGAATCAAAAATATTGCTTTTATCTTTCAATTCATAAACAATTGTATGTGCATAAAACATTATTCTGTTCATTTGTTGATCATTTATGGCAATTTCAATGATAATGTTTTCATGATAAAACATGGGTAAATGTAATGTTATAAAACACTCGTACAGAAACTGTTCAAAGGTTTTGTTAAATGCAACTTACTATTAATTCATTAGATAGCAAAATAACTATTACATGCAGAATTAATAAAGAACAATGTCTCGTAAATGAGTTTTAATCCTAGTAATTTGGATTTCTATCAATTTTGATATCAATATATATATATATATATATATATATATATATATATATATATATTATGTTTCTAGGTCTTTTTTGTTTGTGAAGTATTTGTACTTTTTAACAAATTATTTGTTTTTTTTAACCTTTTAAATTTTTGTATTATTTGTCATTCCTTCTAAATTTGTAATTTCATCGTGTGCTCCTGTGCTTATAGTTTCTACTTAGTTTTTAAGATTTTAATGAATTAATATTAGTCATTAAGTAATTAATATTAGTCAGTTATTTCTGCTTAGTTTAGTTAATTACTTCTGTGGTTTTCTCCACATAGATCTTTAGTTTTTGAAATATTATTTAAGCATAATTGTGGAATTATAATACTTATAAGTATGTATAATAATTATTATATTTTCAAGCATTCCATAACTGTAATTATAATTGTTAATATAAACATAATTTTAATTGTTCTTTAAACATATGTAATATCTTCGAAAATATATATTTTGTATTTCGTATGATTTGTTCTTATTTCCAATATTGAAAATTATTCAGGTTTTTGGGGCTGTATACGATACGCACAAATTAAGAAGTAATACCAGGGGTTAATTTAAATATTATACATGTGCTGCCATCTATTTTTAAAAATTTGTATTTCAATCGAGGTAACGTCAAATCGCCAGACATAGCGATCTATTATACTTGTTTATCTATGATTAGAATACCCCGTGTTCATATAGACGCTTCTCTCGCCCGGTTTTTTACGTTCAGAAGGAATACTTAAAGGGTCCTCCGCTCGACGTGATGGCGCTGTTTTTGGCATTCAAATTAATGGCGCAAAATTTGAAATAAAAATTAATGATTTTTAGTGCACGGGTATTTAAAACTAAATTTGGTATTACAATCCTATTATGTTTTGTAATAATACAATAATAACAAAAATATACTAGATAATATTATATTATAATAAATATACAATCAAATCGAAATACAAATCAACAAATACACTGCAATACACCGGTTTATATATAATAGATATCACATCTAATCTACTGGAATAACTTCTACTTCGAAATTTAGTGGATAATGCATATAGTGTTAGTTCATTACATCGTCTGTCATTCTTAACTCTCATTAACTAATAATCATCCCGTGCAAAATTTGTCATTCTTAAGCAATTCATTTTCTCCCAAGTATATTCAGATCCGTGTGAAGTGGTAATCCAATTTTAAACAGCTGGAACAGCTTTTTATTTGTGTATTATGTCTTTCTTGTAGAAGCGCATACTTGATTTCTTACACAACTTCCTAGGACTGACCTCTTTCCTTAAAGTGTATTATGACTAGACTAATATGTCAATGCACTACGTAGTAATGTAGTAATTATGTCCTCCATATGAGTATGAAGCTGTTCTATTCATATTGTCAAAGGGCTATGCATTTGAGAGCAATTCCTGATGAAATCTTTATTAACAAATATACAAACACAAACGAACAAGAATCGCCATTTTGTAAACTTACACAAAAGTAACACTGATCTGACGTTTCTTAGTAACCAACATAAAACATTTGAAAATACTTTTTCATCGGCTCACTAGCGCCAAATCTGCGACTACAAATGGACCCCTAAGTATTCCCTTGAACGAGGAGTTTGTTCTAAGTGAAAAGGCCCTGGTTGAGATGTGTTTTTCATGTGTTTGTTTATAACTATATGGCTGAAGAAAGTAATCGTTATCATTCACAAAATATTGATCGTTTTAAGGACAGTGCAAAATCTTTGAAATGAAAAAACGTATCTGCAGTAGAATCAAAAAAAATGTTGGGATTACTTTTGCTTATGGGCAGAGTTCGTAAGGAGAGTAGGGATGAATACTGGTCCACAGACAGAACAATTGAAACCCCAATTTTTGCCCAAGTGATGAGCAGAGACCATTTTCGCCAAATTTTTGAAAAATGCTTGGCATTTTTCTAATAATGAAAATAACACCAATGAAAGATTCGCCTTAATAAAATACGTCCGATAGTGTCTTATTTCAAAACAAAATTTGAACAAGTATACAAGCCAGAACGAGACTTGTCATTAGATGAAAGTATTATGTCGTGGAGAGGTCGCTTATTATTCATGGTGTATGATGCTTCAAAAATCAACATATATGGAATTCTAATTCGAATGGATTGTGAAGCAAAAACAGGATATAGACAGAACAATTGAAACCCCAATTTTTGCCCAAGAGATGAGCAGAGACTGTTTTCGCCAAATTTTTGAAAAATGCTTGTCATTTTTCTAATAATGAAAATAACACCAATGAAAGATTCGCCTTAATAAAATACGTCCGATAGTGTCTTATTTCAAAACAAAATTTGAACAAGTATACAAGCGAGAACGAGACTTGTCATTAGATGAATGTATTATGTCGTGAAGAGGTCGCTTATTATTCAAGGTGTATAATGCTTCAAAAATCAACATATATGGAATTCTAATTCGAATGGATTGTGAAGCAAAAACAGGATATATATGCAATTATGAAATTTATCATGGTGAAGGAAGTCGGCTTCGAATACAATTTCGCCTTCTACAGCCCTATCAAAACTTGTGGCATCATGTCTTATAGACAACTATTACAATAGTGTCGATACGTGTCAAGTCCTTTTACAACATGAAATTTGAAGTTGTGGTACTATACGCAAAAATAGAGGACTTCCTCCATGTTTACGAGATATAACCTTGAGACGAGGTGAATCTGTGTTTCGTTGCCGAGGAGATACTCTTGTATAATGTTGGCAATCAAAAAGACTGGTTCGAATGATATCAACAATTCATTCAGCAAGTGTTGTACAAAGCAGAAATTGTATGTGCCAGTTATGTAATGTACTTCATAATGGTGAATGTTTCCATAAATTTCACACATGTAAAAAGGATTAATGTAAAACTATTTAGTTTAAACAGTAGTTTATATATCCACTATTGCTAATTTTTTTGTTAGTTTTATGTTTAATTATGCATTATTTAAATAATTTTTTTATGTTTCAAAACAACCATGTAGTTTTATTTTTTTTTTAAATTGAATTATAAAAAATAGTTGTTTTCATGTGAAGCGACGCAAAGCGCACTCGTGCTACTCGCGATTTGTCCGCTACACATATCAGTTTGTGTCTTTACTCGTGCGTGTTTACTGGAATTTTATATTTTGACACCACATTTATGAATCTAAGTAAATCCCATAGATCTTATACTGCATGGACTGCTAGTCGTGCGCAAAATAAGTGCTCAAACATATAAGGGGCTGTGACGTCACTTACTGAGCGAACGTTGCCAAAAATCGCAGACTTTCAGTATCAGCCATCACAATTGCTATTATATTATTAAAATAAAACATCTGGCATTTAATCAATCGGGAGAGTCCGCGATTGTCGACAACGTTCGCTCAACAAGTGACGCCACAGTCCCTTTTATATTTGAGCACTATATGCAACGAAAAACATATACGGACTAGCAGTCCATGTAGTACAATGTCTATGGTAGATCCCGATATTATTATTGAGTTGCTGTAGTCTTGAACAAATGATGATGAGTTTAGATCCATCCAGAATGTATTTTTTTTCAGATTTAACAAACGACATGGGATCAACAGCGTTATCATGCATGGATAGGCTAATGCTACAGACAAACAAGAAGCAGAGAAGTTCTAAATTAGTTTCCAACATATTATAAATGCTAATACACAACACGATTTTGACTTTTTGAATATAATTTTATGGCATATGGTCTAAGAAACGCCGCTCAAACGTTTCAAGTTCTCAAAGATCACAAACTGAAAACGATATTTCAACGTCTGGATAATAATGACATCGTGATCAAGATTGAAAAATCTATATTTGGTAAATTAACTATCAACTTTTTAGGCCACGCAATAACGACAAGAGATTCTACTTAATTACCGCAAAAAAATTCCTAACCTTCTAAACTACCAACGACTTAAAAAAATATGACGCTTTTCAGGTATGTGTAAATTTTATAGAGATTACATACCTAACGCAGCATTGAATCAAGCTCTACATGCTCTTAAGAGAAATAAACCTGTAATTTTACCAGACAAATGTATCAAGGCCATTAGTAAAATGAAAGAATCTTTGGCAAAAGCCACATTTCTTTCTCATCCTGATCCGAATGCAACTTTAGCAATATTTATTAATGCTTTGGACAGGAAAATAGGTACAACAAAATTCATCGATATCATGGCAACCATGGCATTTTTTCCATGAAAGTTGACTGAAAATAAATCAATTTGGTGCCCTTATGACCGCGAACTCTATTCATTTTTAGATTGATCAAATTTTAGATTCCATATATTCGATATAGTCAAATTATAGAATTATTGCTAGTAAATCTTTTGATTATATAAATTTTAGAACAAAAATCCAATTTTTAGAATCAAAATCCAATTTTTAGAACCAATTTCAAAATTTTAGAACTAAAATCTATAGTCATTAGAATAAATCTACAATTTTTAGAACCAATTTATAAATTTTAGAACCAAAAATTCAGAATAAAACTGAATCTTATATTAATCCATACAATTTTTTGAATATATGTACCATTGTTTATATAAATTTACTAGCTAACCAGGTAAACGTTGTTTTGCTAAGTAAGGTATATTCTAAGAAAATTCTAGAGAATCAAAAATATTAATACTTTAAGTATATAAGGATGTGTTGTTTGAATGCTATATACAATGAAGTGTTATAAAAACAATAAACCCCATTAGTTTGTCTATATTTTGTCAATACAATCAAACTGGAAGTTTAACACACTTTCTATAGAAAATATCGTATAATTATATCACAACAAATAACACATTTCAAACGAACAATTATCTGACTACGTTCAATACAACTATCAGCTACATCATCATTGTAGAAATGTGCTTTTTTGCTGTGTTTCAAAAATTTGTTATCTAGACCCTTTTACCCTATAGGCGGAGTAACTTGGAACGGTCAGGTGGCAAACAGGTTTAATGTCTTTTTTTAATTTTAAAGGTATTTTACGAAATAATTGACATTTTTCACTAATGCTAAAAAACTGCCAACGGAAGAAAATACGTTTATGGATTTTCAAAGATTACCGCTTATCTCCCGATAGCAAAGTCGTAAGAATCAAGGTTATAGCTGGTTATACATCTTGTTCCCTCTACTTTCAAATATTGTTATTAAGCAGTGCTTTACTATTACTATCTATTCTTCGATAAATTTTGGGAAATTATAACTGGGAAAATGTTATTCGACAAAATCCCTTTGATCGATACCAAATTTAGATTCTGAACTTAAATAACATAAATAAAAAATAATATAACCTAGAAAAAATTTATAAATACCAATGAGTATCTAATTATACAAATGAGATCTTTCAGAGCACCTTGTATTGAGAAAAATATGAAAAAAGTATATTTTCATATTAACATTTCAAAAAAGTTGATATTTTGAGTCTGTAGTAACACTTGCGGCCCGTTTACTAACGTTTCTGTATATAAATAAAACTACAAACAAAACTACTTACTACAATTTAATCATAATTAAATAATATTCACGTAAAACATCCTATTAAAGGTAATTGAACATCATCTGTTAAAAACGTGTGACATTTCACGTATTAGGGCACCGTCCGTTGTTCTATTTAAATTTCGCTTCTACACAAATTTTCAAATTAAAAATGTAAAGTTTCTACGCGATTTTGAAATAATATCTCACCTTTCCGACCATCTCTGGATTGGCACAAATTTTTCAAAACTAAGACTGGCCAAATTGGTTTAGCCGTTTTCGAATTTTACTAATTCATTTGGAAGAGAGCTCCATTTTTATATATTCACTAGATGACCCGGCAAACGTTGTTTTGCTAAGTAAGGTACATTCTAAACAATTTCTAAAGAATCAAAAATAATAATACTTTCGGAGTATAAAGATGTGCTGTTTGAATGCTATATACAATGAAGTATTTTAAAAACAATAAACCCCATTAGTTTGGTTATATTTTGTCAATGCAATCAAACTGGAAGTTTTATAAACTTTCTATGGAAAACATGGTATAATCCAATCCAAGTCTTTTTTGGTCTTTCGACTTATTGATTACGTTTCAAGTTTATTCAGATTCTATTTGGATTCTGGATTTTGTGTATAATTGTAAATAATACTACTGAACTTATAAAAAAATTTCAAGTTTTTGCGAGGAGAGATAGAAAATTAAGTATTTCTTCTTTGACCTGATTTTTGAAAAGTTTCAAGTAACATTCGATGAATTAAATTTAATAAAAGTAAATTTAATAAAAAGTATATATGTAAATAGGGCGAGGCTCAAAGGTCCAATTTGACTTAGAGCAAATATAAACTATATTATGAAAACCAAACTAATTATATAACAACAAATAACACATTTCAAACAAACAATTATCTGACTACGTTCAGTAAAACTGCCAGCTACTTCATCATTGTAGAATGTGCTTTTTTGATGTCTTTCAAAAATTTGTTATCAATACCTTTTTACCCTACAGGCGGGGTAACTTGGAACGGTCAGGTGGCAAACAGGTTTAATGTTTTATTTTATTTTGTGTCCTTTTGATCGACACCAAATTTAGGTTCTGAATTTAAATAATATAAATAAAAAATGATATAACGAGTATATAAATGATATAATGAGTACATAATTATACAAATGAGATCTTTCAGAACACCGTGTTTGAGAAAAATATGCCAAAAAGTGCATTTTCATATTAACGTTTCAAATAAGTTGATATTTTCAGTTTCTAGTAACACATGCGATCTGTTTGATAACGTTTTTATGTATAAATATAACTATGAACCAAACTACTTACTACAATTTAATCATAATTAAATAATATTCGTAAAACGTGAAACATCTTATTAAACGTAATTGAACTCATCTGTCACAAACGTTTGACATTTCACGTATTATTCACCGTCCACTGTTTTATTCAAATTACGCTTCTACAAAAATTTTCAAATGCAAAATGTAAAGTTTTTACGCGATTTTAAAATAAAATCTCACCTTTCCGATCATCTTGTCTAGATTGGCACGAATTTTTCAAGACTAAGACTGGCCAAATCGGTTTAGCCGTTTTCGAGTTTTACTAAGACATTTGAAAGAGAGCTCCATTTTTATATTTAAGATTTATTTATTTATTCTTAAGCAAGCCGTAATCAATAATAATAGATATTATTTCAGGCTCTTGTCAAGCTTGCACGAATTTCGTTTCTGAAAAAAAAGAGCTGAAAAAAAACATTCAAACATTAAATACAATATTCATCATATTAAAGTCTATCAGACCACCAGTTAAGCTCAAAATTCTTGCACAAGGTTGAAAGTTATGCTCATTTAAATCGTGAAAAATTTAAATTAATAAAATAGCAAAAAAAAACATGGTTGTACAGGCGATCAAATAAATGGTCAGGCTACATAGATAAAGTATAAGGATTGTGCAAGAAATCAAATTGAGAAAATTCAGTAATATCATAAAAAGCAAATTCTTTAAAAAGTTTATCTAGGGAAGCATGAAATTTTTTGCTGTCTAAGTTTCGGGTATTGAATGGAAGTTTATTCATAAGCTGAATACCTAGACCGTCGATCGTATTGAAAGAGCTGGCTAATTTTTATGTGCGCGCCTTAATAAGTTTGTGTCTAGTATTGTAGTTTGAGGAGGACGAAGCCATATCGAAAAGTTTCGAATTGTTTTTGATGAAAGATATTGTTACCAGCAAAAAAATGCATGGGACAGTTAGAATATTGTGTTTTTTAAATATAAGTCTGCAAGAGGCTTTACTGGGCAAGGAAAAAATTATTCGAATAGCTCTATATAAGATCGTTGTTAAAACAAGATTTCAATGTTTCAGAAAACATAGAGAATTTTTGTTTGTTTACACATTTTATACGCAAACTAGTTAGTTACTAATTCATTTGTTGAAATTTAGTGATGTACACATATATATCTACTGAAATATATTTTATTTATTATTATTATTATTAAATTTAGTGATGATAGATTGATAAGGAGAGTAATTGCTACAACCAACTTTGTGCTGCCGCAGCTACGTGTGATTAGCAGAACAACAGGGTCCATATTTGAGAACCGCGTTTCATTTAATTCAGGTGACAGTAGTAATTTAGATTTGGTTAGCGCAATTTTTAATAGTGAAGTAGTCGTCACTCCCAAATCCATTACATGTCCTGAGTTTTTATCTTTACCTTCATTAAAATTTGATCTCAATAATCAAACTTCAGGCATTCAGGCATTCAGGCCAATGGATTTTGTCAAAACTTTTGATGGATCGGATCAAAATCGAATTTCTGCATACATGTCTTTGAAAGTATAAATACGACTAGACCATAGGGCATTATTAAAATTTATTTTACATGTCAAATTAGAAGGTAGGGCTATACAAGTCACACAATGCATGCTCTCTTCAAATAGAATTCAACAAATGCAAAAGTACTAAATGAGACAGTAAAAAACTTAGTTTTCAGACTGTAAACAATTTCTAGACTGAGAACAATTCTTAGACAACTTATAGACTCGGCCATAAAAAAGGATAAATGACGTACAGCAAACGTTTAGTTTACAGAATTACCTGAAGAGCTGAGTTTAAAATGATTGTTAAGTGTAAATCTCCTGCGAACTGAAATGCTGCGATTTCAATTGCCACGGAAAGAGATTAATTTTAATTCTGGGAGAGAAACTTATTCACTAGTTAAGAAAATTCAATTCGTAAAGTCAGTAAGCTGAAAAACGCTGGTCAAATATAAAAACTGGCTTATATAAATTTAGAAATTTTAGACACTAATACTCCTAGATTAATTTAACCAACTTTTAATGTAGAGAAATTAGGCATTTTTAATAATCCAATATCGAATACTCCTAAATGTACAGTCGCTTTAGCGTTTATTAGTAATCTTATATATAAAAATGAATTGGAAAATGTGTTGGTAAGCGCATAATTCAACAACTCATGGACCAATTTGGCCAATTCTTTTTTTAAAATGTTCAACTCGAATAATTGCCGGGAAAACCCTAAAAACAGCCTCATCTTTTTCACATACGAACGTTTTCTAACTAAAACGTGGAATCAATTTGAGCTTTAATTTGTTTATAATGTGTAAATAAATGAGGTGAATTAGAGAATTTATAAAGGTAAACTGGTGGCCAGGTAAATGGGAGGATATGTAAAATGGTAGAGAGAAGAACTGGTAGATAGACGAATATGTAGATAAATAAACAGGTTGACAGCTTAATTGATAGATATGTAGAACAGGATGTGAGATAAAGGGTATGGGCGTGTTTCCATACAGAATTGACCCCACCCTGTATTTAAATAATTTTGATGCCATTTTATAAGCATTTTCGAGAAAATTCGAAATACCAAATTTCAAATCCGTAGCTCATCATTTGGCCGAGATATCAGTGAAAACATGTGAAAGTGGTCTCTTTTTTCAAACTCACTTTTTGTCGGAAATATGAGAGATATCGAAAAACTGTTGACGTCATTCTATTTGTACTGAGCTTGCCTATGTTGTTCATAACAAATAATGTGAAAAAATTATTTGTTAGTACGTGAAAGAGTGAAAATGATTTTTCATTTTCCATTTTCTACCAGTGCGGCTTGTTTGACTACTTTTACATTAGCATCAATCCAAAGCCTGTACATATTTCTTTTATTATTCAAAAATTCATTTAAATCTGAGTGGAACTTTGAAAAAAAAGTTGGAAAAACTTAAGCTGGTACGCGCGCCGCCGATACAAGAACAGCCATATAAAGTTGCTTTGCAAGAGCGACGATCAAGCATAAGGCTAAGTGCTTAACAGAATAAACAACAACGAATGGAAATGCAATCATTGCAAAAGTGAGGTTAGGGCCACGACGTCAGACGACAGAGATGACTCTAGCATTAGTGAAATGGAAAAGTTATTTCGTAAGTATTTTACTCCATTCAAAAGTGAGGTTGAAAGCAATCTTACCGCCATTAGAACGGAGCTTCTGAAAATTTCGGAACAAAATGATTTAGTTAATAATATATGTAAGCAACTGAAAACACAAGTGACATCTGTTGAGGAGAAAGTTAAAACGCTTGAAGAATAGTTCGTAAGTGCAGATGACATGTACGCCGAATTCAACGATCGTAAGAGACGCGAAAAGAATGTGATAGTGTTCAACGTAGTAGAGTCGAATAAAACTAATGGACAAGACAGATTACAAGACGACATGACGAATATTACTAAGCTCTTACCACAAGACACACAAATTACAACAAAAGACCTCAAAGTTCGTGGTGTTGGAAAACCAACTACAGGTAAAATCAGGCCATTATTAATTGAAACCCCATCCGAAACAACCGCTAGAATCTTAATAAAAACTGAACATCTAAATGGGGTTTCTATGAAGACATGACGCCCAGACAATTAAGTCATCTGAAAATGCTGCGAAACTAACTAAACTCAGATATGGAAAATGCAGACAAAACGATCAAATATATAAACAGTGTCCCTAAAATAGTGAAACTACACTCCTTTCGCGCGTCATCGCAGGAACGAACATCTTGAACACGGCTTATCAATCTACTATCAAAACACTAGGGGTACTAGAACAAAACTGAACACATTTCGAGCGTCATCCTCTGTGAGTGTGAGTGATGTAATTTGTGTTATAGAGTCATGGCTAAAGCCTGATATTGCTGATGGCGAAGTAATCGACAACACATAAGCGATTTTTAGGTGCGATAGAGATCAAATCAGTGATAAATATGAAAGAGGTGGTGGTGTATTCGTGGCAGTGAAGCGTAGTTTTTCAACGGAGTTGATTGCACTCCCTAATAATAATATTGAACAAGTCTTTGTGAAAATTAAAACTGCACCACACGACACAATTATCTGCTGTGTTTACCTACCTCCTAAATCAACTGTAGAAATCTATAAAGAGCAGATATCTGCAATAACATCAATATCCGAAAAATACTCAAAAGCAAGTATATTAATCGAAGGTGATTATAATTTACCCAGCAGCCTAGAGCAAGAGCATTGTTCGTGCTTGTTTTATGAATAGTTGTCACTACTGAATTATCGGCAATTTAACAACATTCAAAATCATAGTGGAAAAACGCTTGACTTGTGCTTCAGTAATATACACGCAACTGTAGAGCGTTCTCATGCTTTAACTCATGAGGACGCTCATCACCCTGCCTTGTCCATAAACATCAACACCCAAAAACATATCCCTCCGAAAAAGACTCCTACATACCAATTTAATTTAGCGGATTATGCTGGCCTGAATGACTATTTTTAACACTAATTAGATCGATTTATACAAGACAACCAGCATTGATGAAAAAGTAGATAAACTATATAAAGTAATAAATAATGGTTTATTACAGTTTATTCCGCTCCTATTCTGCAAAAACACTAATTATCCCAGATGGTTCTCAAAAAAACTCATATCCACTATTAAACTTGAAATAAAAACTCATACAAAGTACAAGAAAAATATGTTCAGATCCACATATAATGAATTTTGCCAACTAGGGTATGATTGCAAGAAATTGAGCAAGCAGTGTTGTGAAAACTACATTACTAAAATGGAAAATAAAATTAAATCTGACAGTACTAAATTTTGGACATTTGTGAAAGAAAGAAAAAAAAATTCAAATCCACCTGACTTGGAATGGTTTAGTGGCTCATGAAGGAGAAAATATTGCATACCTATTTGCATCTTTTTCCAGAAGTACTTATTCATCTAGCATTAATAAAACTAGATCTAACGAATATGAGGAGGAAGCAAATACCATCGACGCCGACCTCTCAAACGTAGATGTGAGTTTTGATAAACTATATGATCTACTGTTAAAATTAAATGTGAGAAGAGAAGCCGGTCCAGATGGATTACCTAACACACGTCTCGTGAATTGCGCCGCCAGCCTTTGCGAACCCCTCACACACATCTTCGCTAAATCCTTACAACACGGTAGTTTCCTGTCAGCTTGGAAATCAGCTTATATAACACCAATCCATAAATCTGAATCTAAAACAACAGCCGATAACTATTGTCCCATTTGGATCCAATCTGCTATTTCTAAGTTGTTCGAAAAATTAGTGCTACCAAAATTGTCGTGGTCTTTTAAAAATATCATAACCACAAAACAGCACGGCTTTTGTGGTGGCAGATCTACAACAACAAATCTACTATTATATGCAGAACAAATATTAGGCGCAATGAACAACGGCCTGGATGTCCATACAATCTACACAAACTTCAGTAAAGCGTTTGACCTCGTCGATCACAATATTCTGTTAAGGAAGCTACAGCGGTATGGAGTCAGAGGCAAAATGTTAGTCTGGTTTAGATCCTACTTAACAGATAGGCATCTACAGGTGAGACTAGATGGCCATTTATCTGAAAAATACGAAACAATGTTTGGTGTACCGCAAGGATCACACTTGGGACCAATATTATTCAATATTTTTATTAATGACATAGGCACTGACTTCAATTCTGATTACCTTTTATACGCAGATGACCTCGAAATCTATAAAACTATAAATTGTGATGATGATAGATTATCGTTACAAACAAGACATTGCGCAAATAAACAACTTGTGTATAAGTAACAAACTTAAGTTAAATGCTTAAAAATGTGCAGCAATGTAACTATCTCGATCCCACAATTCAATTCAACAAGACTACTATTTAGAAAACCAAAATACATTCAGTGACTTCTATAAAAAGACCTTGGAGTTATTTTTGACACCAAATTAAACTTCTCACAGCATATTAACAAAATTTTCCTTCAAGCCCTAAGAACACTTAGCTTCATCATCAGGAGTGATCGAGATTTCCACAGCATAGAATACTATATATTCTGTACTCCACACTCGTCAGGCCTATTCTAGAATATAACTCCATAGTTTGGCCACCTCACACTGAATTATCAAGCAACAAACTTAATAGAGTGCAAAGAAAATTTGAAAAATACCTTAAGCACTTTGCGCAGTCGAAAAGAATTAGTGC
>NW_020536999.1:75808631-75984633 GCF_003426905.1 Ctenocephalides felis
ATAGACGAATATGTAGATAAATAAACAGGTTGACAGCTTAATTGATAGATATGTAGAACAGGATGTGAGATAAAGGGTATGGGCGTGTTTCCATACAGAATTGACCCCACCCTGTATTTAAATAATTTTGATGCCATTTTATAAGCATTTTCGAGAAAATTCGAAATACCAAATTTCAAATCCGTAGCTCATCATTTGGCCGAGATATCAGTGAAAACATGTGAAAGTGGTCTCTTTTTTCAAACTCACTTTTTGTCGGAAATATGAGAGATATCGAAAAACTGTTGACGTCATTCTATTTGTACTGAGCTTGCCTATGTTGTTCATAACAAATAATGTGAAAAAATTATTTGTTAGTACGTGAAAGAGTGAAAATGATTTTTCATTTTCCATTTTCTACCAGTGCGGCTTGTTTGACTACTTTTACATTAGCATCAATCCAAAGCCTGTACATATTTCTTTATTATTCAAAAATTCATTTAAATCTGAGTGGAACTTTGAAAAAAAGTTGGAAAAACTTAAGCTGGTACGCGCGCCGCCGATACAAGAACAGCCATATAAAGTGCTGCTTGCAAGAGCGACGATCAAGCATAAGGCTAAGTGCTTAACAGAATAAACAACAACGAATGGAAATGCAATCATTGCAAAAGTGAGGTTAGGGCCACGACGTCAGACGACAGAGATGACTCTAGCATTAGTGAAATGGAAAAGTTATTTCGTAAGTATTTTACTCCATTCAAAAGTGAGGTTGAAAGCAATCTTACCGCCATTAGAACGGAGCTTCTGAAAATTTCGGAACAAAATGATTTAGTTAATAATATATGTAAGCAACTGAAAACACAAGTGACATCTGTTGAGGAGAAAGTTAAAACGCTTGAAGAATAGTTCGTAAGTGCAGATGACATGTACGCCGAATTCAACGATCGTAAGAGACGCGAAAAGAATGTGATAGTGTTCAACGTAGTAGAGTCGAATAAAACTAATGGACAAGACAGATTACAAGACGACATGACGAATATTACTAAGCTCTTACCACAAGACACACAAATTACAACAAAAGACCTCAAAGTTCGTGGTGTTGGAAAACCAACTACAGGTAAAATCAGGCCATTATTAATTGAAACCCCATCCGAAACAACCGCTAGAATCTTAATAAAAACTGAACATCTAAATGGGGTTTCTATGAAGACATGACGCCCAGACAATTAAGTCATCTGAAAATGCTGCGAAACTAACTAAACTCAGATATGGAAAATGCAGACAAAACGATCAAATATATAAACAGTGTCCCTAAAATAGTGAAACTACACTCCTTTCGCGCGTCATCGCAGGAACGAACATCTTGAACACGGCTTATCAATCTACTATCAAAACACTAGGGGTACTAGAACAAAACTGAACACATTTCGAGCGTCATCCTCTGTGAGTGTGAGTGATGTAATTTGTGTTATAGAGTCATGGCTAAAGCCTGATATTGCTGATGGCGAAGTAATCGACAACACATAAGCGATTTTTAGGTGCGATAGAGATCAAATCAGTGATAAATATGAAAGAGGTGGTGGTGTATTCGTGGCAGTGAAGCGTAGTTTTTCAACGGAGTTGATTGCACTCCCTAATAATAATATTGAACAAGTCTTTGTGAAAATTAAAACTGCACCACACGACACAATTATCTGCTGTGTTTACCTACCTCCTAAATCAACTGTAGAAATCTATAAAGAGCAGATATCTGCAATAACATCAATATCCGAAAAATACTCAAAAGCAAGTATATTAATCGAAGGTGATTATAATTTACCCAGCAGCCTAGAGCAAGACATTGTTCGTGCTTGTTTTATGAATAGTTGTCACTACTGAATTATCGGCAATTTAACAACATTCAAAATCATAGTGGAAAAACGCTTGACTTGTGCTTCAGTAATATACACGCAACTGTAGAGCGTTCTCATGCTTTAACTCATGAGGACGCTCATCACCCTGCCTTGTCCATAAACATCAACACCCAAAAACATATCCCTCCGAAAAAGACTCCTACATACCAATTTAATTTAGCGGATTATGCTGGCCTGAATGACTATTTTTAACACTAATTAGATCGATTTATACAAGACAACCAGCATTGATGAAAAAGTAGATAAACTATATAAAGTAATAAATAATGGTTTATTACAGTTTATTCCGCTCCTATTCTGCAAAAACACTAATTATCCCAGATGGTTCTCAAAAAAACTCATATCCACTATTAAACTTGAAATAAAAACTCATACAAAGTACAAGAAAAATATGTTCAGATCCACATATAATGAATTTTGCCAACTAGGGTATGATTGCAAGAAATTGAGCAAGCAGTGTTGTGAAAACTACATTACTAAAATGGAAAATAAAATTAAATCTGACAGTACTAAATTTTGGACATTTGTGAAAGAAAGAAAAAAAAAATTCAAATCCACCTGACTTGGAATGGTTTAGTGGCTCATGAAGGAGAAAATATTGCATACCTATTTGCATCTTTTTCCAGAAGTACTTATTCATCTAGCATTAATAAAACTAGATCTAACGAATATGAGGAGGAAGCAAATACCATCGACGCCGACCTCTCAAACGTAGATGTGAGTTTTGATAAACTATATGATCTACTGTTAAAATTAAATGTGAGAAGAGAAGCCGGTCCAGATGGATTACCTAACACACGTCTCGTGAATTGCGCCGCCAGCCTTTGCGAACCCCTCACACACATCTTCGCTAAATCCTTACAACACGGTAGTTTCCTGTCAGCTTGGAAATCAGCTTATATAACACCAATCCATAAATCTGAATCTAAAACAACAGCCGATAACTATTGTCCCATTTGGATCCAATCTGCTATTTCTAAGTTGTTCGAAAAATTAGTGCTACCAAAATTGTCGTGGTCTTTTAAAAATATCATAACCACAAAACAGCACGGCTTTTGTGGTGGCAGATCTACAACAACAAATCTACTATTATATGCAGAACAAATATTAGGCGCAATGAACAACGGCCTGGATGTCCATACAATCTACACAAACTTCAGTAAAGCGTTTGACCTCGTCGATCACAATATTCTGTTAAGGAAGCTACAGCGGTATGGAGTCAGAGGCAAAATGTTAGTCTGGTTTAGATCCTACTTAACAGATAGGCATCTACAGGTGAGACTAGATGGCCATTTATCTGAAAAATACGAAACAATGTTTGGTGTACCGCAAGGATCACACTTGGGACCAATATTATTCAATATTTTTATTAATGACATAGGCACTGACTTCAATTCTGATTACCTTTTATACGCAGATGACCTCGAAATCTATAAAACTATAAATTGTGATGATGATAGATTATCGTTACAACAAGACATTGCGCAAATAAACAACTTGTGTATAAGTAACAAACTTAAGTTAAATGCTTAAAAATGTGCAGCAATGTAACTATCTCGATCCCACAATTCAATTCAACAAGACTACTATTTAGAAAACCAAAATACATTCAGTGACTTCTATAAAAGACCTTGGAGTTATTTTTGACACCAAATTAAACTTCTCACAGCATATTAACAAAATTTTCCTTCAAGCCCTAAGAACACTTAGCTTCATCATCAGGAGTGATCGAGATTTCCACAGCATAGACATACTATATATTCTGTACTCCACACTCGTCAGGCCTATTCTAGAATATAACTCCATAGTTTGGCCACCTCACACTGAATTATCAAGCAACAAACTTAATAGAGTGCAAAGAAAATTTGAAAAATACCTTAAGCACTTTGCGCAGTCGAAAAGAATTAGTGCACATGAAAGCGAATTTTTTTTGCTGAAATGCGAGGACAATAACCTAACCAAACGACAGCAAATTACTGATCTTATTTTTTTTCATATGACAGTAAATGGCTCAATTGATTCCCCTGAGATTCTAGAAAAAATTAATTTGATATGCCCGAGACAAGGATTAAGAACAGACTGTATTGTGCAGACTTCAAAAAATCCGAAAATCTATATATTGAACGGTCCAAAGGACAAAGTAGCAATGGTGGTCAACAAATAGTGCTCAAAACTAAACTTTTTTAATTCATCACATAATACATTTACCAACATTGTCAAAAGGAATAATACTTATTAGTATTTGTTAGCATTACTGGTGTGCTTGAGTCTACATATAAGTGCATGTGCGGACGTATGTATGTACGAGTGTATGTATAGGTGTCCGTATGTGTGTTTGTATGTGTCTGTAAAAATAACATAGTTTAACATTATTATGTTACATTACTATATAATTAACTGTATATAGCCGATTAGCGTATAATATAAATTTATTATAATAAATAAATAAATAAACAAAAGTCGATTATAAAAACCTTTGACCAAGATTCAACTATATTTGAGTTCACTGGCAACGTCGAGTAAACATCTTATCTGCATTGCAGTGCATTAAGTAATAGTGACGCATAGTGATTCATTTATATTCAAGTGATAGACAATTATTTTATCATGATTTAATAATTGTTCTAGTAATTTATTTTCAAATTAAGTGTTTAATTTATTTTTTTATAATCATTTCGTGAACAGTTTTTTTTTTAATAGTTCAAACTTGGATAAACCTAACAGTGCCCCTTAGGGGCTTTATATGGAAAATTTGTCAAACATTCGTGTTGTCGAGTCGAACAATATATTAAATGACGATTCGATGGCAAAAGCGTAATACGCAGTGCATCAATTACAAAATAATCAACCACAAATAACCCAAATAAATACTATTCAGTCAGCACTTTTGATGACAAATGCGGAATACGCAGTGCTTCAATTACAAAATAATCAACCACAAATATCCCGAATAAATACTATTCAGTCAGCACCTTCGATGACAAATGCGGAATACGCGGTGCTTCAATTACAAAATAATCAACCACAAATATCCCAAATAAATACTATTCAGTCAGCACCTTCGATTTCTTCGATGAATTCTTCGATGGATTCGAATTCAAATTTAAATCCCTGGCAAGTTGTGACAGGTGTAAAACGAAAATGTGCAATAAATGTAAGTGAGAATTCATTAAAATTAAACAATAGATTTAGCGCTCTAGAAAATGACGCTTCTAACTCCAGCTCTCAGCCTTCCATTATTAATCAAGCAAAACTACCACCGCCCGTTTTTATTTATGGAGTGAATAATTTTAGAGAAATGGTTAATGTTTTTAATAACGTAATTGATAAAAATAAATACTCAACAAAAATTCTTCAATTCAGTGGAAGACGATAGAATATTTGTAGCTTTTTTGCGGAACAGAAAGATTGTGTTTCATAGTTGTGTTTATCAGTTTAATCTGTAAGATCATACAGAGTAGCATTGTACATACATTTCATCACAGATAAAGAAGACATTAAACGTGACATTGAAAAGCAAGGACATAAAGTACGTAATATTACAAATGTCTTACAAATTTCAGAACGAAAAAGCCGCTCAATATGTTTTATATCGATTTGGAATCCAACACTTATAACTCCACAATTTTTAATTTAACTTTTAAATATAAATCAAATAATACATTTTGAGCAACCCCAAAGGTAACCATTGTACAATGCAGTAGATGCCAATTATACGGACATACAAAAGCTTATTGTAACCGGCTTTATGTCTGTGTCAAATGTGGAGATAATCATATAACATCTAAATGCACTAAGCCAGCTGAGACTGCAGCAGTTTGTGCTAACTGCTTTGGCCCACATCCTGCAAATTATAGAGGATGCCCATATTATTAAAAAGTAAGTAAAGTCAATAATTCTGCACAAAATACTTCTCCAGTAAATAAAATTACCAATCAAATAATAGAAATATAAATTCTGCTAAAAATAAAACATACAGAATCGCCACCACTAATCATTTATCATATGCCCAGGCTATGAAAGGTCAACAATCGAATTTAAACGACACTCCTGTTTCTCAAGGATCTTTAGTTCAATTTTTAAATGAATTTAAAGCGATGTTCACTCAATTGATGCAGCAAAACTCGATGGTATTAAATATGCTATCGACCATCATCAATAAGTTTAAATAATGGCTAAATTCATTAGAATGTGCTTATGGAACTCAAACGTTTGACCAAACATAAAAACGAGCTGAAGTTTTTTTTATTAGAAAATAAAATTGATATCCTTCTAGTGGGTGAAACCCATTTCACTCAATATTCAAATCTATATATTCCTCACTATTATCTCTACCGTACTGCACATGGAGGTACAGCAATTATAATAAAATCAAAAATGAAACATTATCTTGTGGGAGTCGTGATGATTATGATAATATATTAAATTATAAACTCCCAACATATACAAATATATAAAATTTATTGACTATAAAAATATTACGATATGAAAAATATATATGACAAATCCAATTGTTTTTTTTTTTCAATCATGACCAGCCTGCTTGATGGAACCTATCTGTAATGATTTCCTGCAAGCAACCATCATTTCTGTCGAATTTCCTCAAAGTAATATTACAATTGCATTAGTCTACTGCCCGCCTAAACACAAGATACTAAAACAAGACTTTGAAACGTTTATCAACGGTCTTGGAAATAAATACATAATAGCAGGGGACTATAATGCCAAGCATACTCACTGGGTTTCAAGACTATGCAATCCCAGAGAACGAGAACTCTACAACTTAATTAACTCCAACAACTCAACACCAATATCGACAGGAGAACCTACATACTGGCCAAGCGACATGCATAAATAAAACAGATTTACTAGATTTCTTTATTTGCAAAGGTATTCTAGAAAGAAACTGGAAAGCCGACTCAAGCTTGGACTTGTCTTTAGATCACTCTCCGGCAATAGTACCTTTTAGCAATATTGAACCAATCTGTAACCTCAACTTTCACCTTACAAATAAGTATACCAATTGAAATAAATTTGGAGATATTCTGGACAATAATTTGGAATGCAACTTACCACTAAAATCTGAAAGAGAGATTGCTTTTGCAGTGAACTCTTTTAATGACTCACTCTATATAGCCACACAAAACTCCACTCCATCAATCGAAAACAACTTTTCTTTTAATTGTCCAACTTCAATCAAACGGTAAATCGCAATATAAAAAAGACTAAGGAAAATCTGGCAAACCACCCGATTACCGGTAGATAAATCTAATTTTAACAGAGCTTGCAAAGAGTTCAAACTCATGCTCCGGAACTTTACCAACCAAGTTTTTGAAGAGAAATTAAAACACTTTACCAAAGAAACTAACTACTCACTTTGGAAAGCCGGTAAGAAATTTAAACAACCAGTCGCTCAAACGGTACCAACAAATAAAAAAGCCAACAACTCCTGGGCTATGAGCCATGAGAATAAGATCTATATGATGTCACTTTAATTCAACAAATTCAACAAAAAGAGCATTCATGAGCCATATCATTGAATCATACAAGATTGATTCAGAGTTGCCAAATTTCTGTATATGTTGTTACAAGTTGCGAGCACATAACGTGTATCTGACGAGATGAAGAACTAATCCTGACAAAATGAAGAACATGAGAGTGAAGTATGCTGCAGTGGTGTTTTCTTATAGTATTTATTTAATGATGAACAGATATGCTACTAAGAAGTGTAAGTAAATGAAATCATGTAAAATGTATTCAATTGCATTTATAATCCAACTTTTTTTATTCATATTCTAGATGATAGTTTTACTCAAGAAGGTAGTGGGACATCCGATTTCCTGAAAATTGTAGATGAGCTGTTTGACGGTAAGATTGAAACTGCCTCCAATTCTGCCAGTGACTATAAACGTCTAAGCACTTAGTATTTTGGAAAGAAGTTTCGCGTATCTTAAAAAAAATGCTTCTATGAAAAAGAAAAGACAGTTAAAATACCACAAACTACTCAAAATTGGAAAACATTATAGGGTTTCCAAAGTAACCAGAAATTAAATTTTTGTCAACTCGTAACTTGAACTAGATTTTTTTTGTAGTATTAGAAGTCACGGGCTTAATAATCGCAATTCTTCTTGCAGTGCACATATTAGATCCTACAAAAGCCTTGTTGTCAATAAGTTTCATTCCGTCCATTCTCGCTCTGCCAATTGTCAGCTTGATAAAACAAAAGGTGCGATTGAATCATTAAAAACATTTTTATTGTCTAATGCTTCAATCATTGCCATGTGTGAACACAACTTGAATGAAGATTTTCTAGTTACGTGTAATGAATACTGATGGAATACATTAGAAGAGATTAATAGAAATTTATTGCATGTTCAAGTTAATACATACATGACTGGCTTCGTTACCAAAAAAATTGAGTAGTAGAAATGTGAATCCGAAGCTGGAAGCATGCCGATAGACAAACAAAGATGATGGAGCTAGCAAAAAAAGAAGTTTGAGAAGATATTACACGTAAACTGTCCAGAAAGTGTCTTCCACACCACATTCGACCTCAACTAGTAGTATCTCAACATCTTGGCCTAGAGGCCATTGCAGAAATGGCCGACATCTTAATTGATCACTGTGGTTTATCATCAATACAAACCTAAAAACTGCTATCTTCACTTTGCCGAGTCATATCCTTCAAAGAAAAGCCTTATGCCTCAATGCCCAATAGGACGGCTGTATTTTGTCACGTGATTCAACACATGTACTTGATTCGTGACCTTGGGCTTTGGCAAGTGTTCGGTGTTTATGTTGTGATTAGCCATTGTGTCCAGTGTATAAATATTATTAAAATTAATTTGGATAAGTGGTCTAGAGATCAAATTGAAACAATAATTGATGCAGTACGAGAAAAAACATTTCTACATGCTCAAGACTTGCCTGCGTACCACAATAAGCAAAAAAGGCAAAGCCTTGGACAGAGTTCTACAAAAAACTTCAAGGATAAGGCCCATAGCGACTCGAGATGAATATCAAATGAAGTTCAAAGCATTAAGAACACAGTACAATTTCAAAAATAATAAGATAAAAGTATCTATGAGAAGCGCGATTGGTACACGAAATGTAAGTTTTTTCCTTTTTTTATTCAATAATTATTTTTAATAACATTTCCAGCATCTGACTAATCTGACGAAAGAAAAGCTTCTAAAGCAACGCGTATGTAGTTCTTTTAGCAATGATTTGATAATTTGATGAAATTTGATGAAAAGGTAAAGTAGAACAAAGTCAAGCCTGATGCCCACATCCCTGAAGTGGCGCGCCACATTAAACATCGTATGTAGAACTTTGGCGTGAATGATTATGTTGTGATATTGACTCGGATGAATGACTGATTCCTAGTATGCTATTCGAGGTGCTTTGGAAGCAATCCGTCATTCTTGTCAGAATACAAACCTATGTGTTATGACAATTCCTTGCCGATATAATAGTGCAAGTCTTAATGCTGTACAATCTTCGATGCTACGTTTGAATTTCCGTAATTTAAATTTCGAAATTTTTGTAATTGACACCCGGCTATTATTTTAGGAAATAATTTTAACCAATTAACCAACGCAAAAATAAGTTTTAAGAGACGTTTTCAGTACGGTCGTAAAATCATTTATCGACAAACGAAAAGTTTCGGTAGAGGACGAAAAAAACAAAATATTAAATCGATTCAGGCTACGAACAGGAAATCATTAGCTTCAAAAATATCATTATACCAGGTAAAACATCTACATGCATATTTAGCAAAATATCAAGTAAAACGCTAGATCCGTACCATAAGTACGTGTTCGAATCGTACGCCGCGAGCATTCAGAAAAACATATTTATACCGAGCATAAGCTTTATTTCACACGGAGAGTTGTCGATGACAACTCGATGAAAAGGATCGATTGCGTAATAATTCAAATAAGAAAATATTTCATAAAATATTTATATGTAGTATGCTTTTGTTAATATTGGTGATATGGTGTAAATAAAACAATGATCAATTAAAGATTAACCCGAAGTCGAACTCGAATGCACGCGAGAAATTAAGAAGAATCGTACAGGATAATTCTGACGTATTCTGCTGAGACGACAAATAATTAACTCGAGCGCAACATACCTGTCACACATTTGAAACCCCAACTTGACCAATAAACGCCTTATAGGAATAATTTTAGTGAGAGAACGGAGATACAGAGAGATGTAGAAGCAACGTTAAAAGCGAATGTAATTTGCAAATCTAAAAGCTCATGGGCCAGTCCGGTGGTTTTATTTAAGAAAAAGACGGGGAAGTGGAGATTTTGCGTATATTATCGAAAGTTGAATAAAGTAGCAAAGCAAAATAAATATCCGCTACCGCTGATAGACGACAGTTTGACTTCATTAAACGAGTCGGAGTACTTTTTAACACTTCCCGTACCAAAAATTATTATTTTTTTAAAAACGATTAACATTTTTGAAAAAAAAATACTTCGAAAAAATAAGATTTTTGAGAAATTATAAATTTGACAAAAAATTACTTTTTTTTGAAAAAAAAATTGAAAAAAAAAATTTGAAAATTTTTTCAAAGCAATCGTACTGCTTTAACTGCATAGAGACAAAATATAAAGCACGTAAGCGCCGCGTCGCTGTCTAACGGGTAAACATTGGTACGGAACCCATAGGAATGTAAACAAAATTTATACTTATAGTTAAAATCTTTATAAAATATCTGATAATTTGATGTGCATATGTCTAATGATCATTTTTGACCGCCAAATGGCATTTATTTTTACTTTTTTCGTTAGATCTCCGAAACCGCTAGACCTGCCCTCATGAAAATTTGATCAAATCTTCATCTTGTCAATACAAGTAAAATGTTTTTTGAATTAATAACCCTTGCGCTCGGATGCCGCCGCTAATTAAGAAATTAATTTACTATTACATTCATTTATTGATTGATTTATTAATTTTATAAATAAATATATAACAAAATTAATTTATTAGCTCACGATCCCCATAATTCTAATAAAGATCTGTGGAGAAATGGTTTTTTAAACGATATAGCATGGTTTTGAGTGCACACACACACACATCGATTTTTTCTAAGGTATGCCAAAATATTCAGAAACCTCTGAAACGTAAAGATATATAAAAATTTTCATTATCGATTTTTTCGAGATTACTATAACTTACCCTACGGGAAGTTAAAAATACGAAGAAGATTCATTCTAATCTAATCTTGAACAAACGCTTGAATCTTCTTTGTTTGGTGATCTTGTTGTTTTGAAATGTCAGTTTTTTTGGGAAGGTAAGAAATAGTTATCAAACATGTACAAACACGACACAAGAAAGCAAGAAACCGTCGTTGTTGGATGACATCTCTGTTAAAAGTAGAAGCCGGTATAGTGGCACAGATTTACTTTTGGATTTACAAAGTAAAAATTCTGGACACATCAAATTTCTATCATCATCACACTTTGAAAAATTAATAAATATGGTCGGACCAAAAAGATGTAAACAGGACACTTATTTCAAAGAGGCAATACCCGTGAAGGAAAGACTAAGTTTAACATTGCGATTTCTGGCCACTGGTCACTCTTACATTTGTTCAAGATTTCAAAACGCAAAAACTCATACAAGTTCTGCATGAAGAAATTAGAGTAAGAAATAGATTTTTTAAACTATTTATGGTAATTTATTTATTAAATATTATACATCGTTTTTCTTCAACATTCAACATTATGTACGCAATGGATTGGATGAGAAGAAGATGGAACTGGAGAAATGTCTGGAAAACGTGAGGTATGGCCGCAATCTGACTCTTCTGTATTTGATAATATTGTTATATAACCAGCATCAGTAGGTGTACACATTTGCTGTTGCCCAATCATTTTTTTTTTATCGGTAAAGCTCTGCTTCAAACACTATCTGGTTTATATGGCGTTGAGCCATGACATGTGAACGCTCATCTAATTTGCTTACTTTTGATAATAAATATTCGCCATAAAGGTCATACTCATCATTATTTTATTTTGTTGGCCGACAGCAGTTTTTCATGTACATTGTAAACTTCGTCAATTCGAGTATCTTCTTCTAATTTTTGTTAGGCTTTTTTGGGGCAACAAACTCTTTTGGTCGTTGGTGATGTCCATTGGGTTCGACAGTTGCTGGAGATGATGCTTCTAGCTATTTCAGATGAAATCGGTCGTCACCAATAAATATCATTTCTAATGTTATTATAGTTGTTTGCTATTTGGTTGCACAGAACGGAAAATCTTGCTTTATGAAATTCAACTCCTTTACATTGCAATATATCCCGTTACGTGTGCGATGCACACTTTGCAAGCATATGTAAAAGGAATACAACAGGCGCTTCACTGAAAATAAATGCTTTGTCTACATTAATATGCAGGGTTTGTTCTTCAATATGATATAACAACAGCTGTGTAACAATATTATTACTCTATAATGTTTCAATATTTAGGTTTCAGTGGTGATCCACGCAGATTTCCCCCAAAGCAATAAGTCGGAACTGGCCACCTATGCAGACGACACCTATGTTACCGCCCAGTATCGGGACCCAATTAAAGCATCAGAATACCCGCAGTCGCACCTAAATACCATCGAACAGTGGTTAAAAACGTGGAGGATAATGATCAACTACTCCAAGTCTGCCCAAGTAACCTTCACGCTCCGACAAAATACATGCCCCCCAGTTGTACTCCACAACAACCAAATACCACCTCAAGACCACGCCAAATATTTGGGAATGTACCTTGACAAAAAATTAAACTGGAAGACGCACATCCACAAAAAAAGCAAACAACTCGAACTTCTCCGTAAATCCATGCACTGGCTTCTAAGCAGCTATAGACATACAACAAAATTCTTCTGTACAAAGTTATCCTAAAACCAGTGTGGACGTACGGTCTTCAATATGGGGTTTAGCAAAAAAATAGCAACATACAAATAATCCAGCGTTTCCAAAACAAAGTATTACGCCAAGCCATTTGTGCCCCAAGATATGTGCCCATCTGGCTAATCCACCAAGACACACGTACTCCCACTGTAAAAGAAGAAATCAAAAAGATTGCCCAAAACTACAAAAATAAAATCGATGGACACCCCAATGAGCTCGGAGCAAGTCTATATAATGTAACGCATCAAAAAAGGCTGAAGTTATTATTTATTATTTTTATTTAGACCAGGATAGTTATAGATATGAGTTTATATAGCATTAGTTATTTAAGTGCTTATATAGTAATCAGCAAATAGTAACAGCATATATCCACACTAGAAAGAATTACCAATGGGTAATCTTTCTAAATAAACCATATATAGTTCAGTCATTTGGTAGTTTTATCTCAACAGTTTTCCGGTAGTTTTGAAAATTGGTGATTTTATAGATTTTGATGTGATCTTTACGAATTTCAACTTTGCCACCTCAAATTTTTGCCGCTGCCGCCGCTATATTGGAAAAATTGCGTCAAAAATCAGTTTTTCAACGATATCTCCTTTCTGACTCATGTTACAATAAAATAACTATATACAAAATTAAACTAGACAAAATTTTCTATAATTTATTCAATAACGTTTTTTTCTGTAACATCAATAGTTATAGCGCACGTGCGCCGCAAAGATTCTGCTGCTCGCGCCACAATTTGGCCGCTCATTGCACTTGAACGCATACTCTCTAATAAATAAATAACTTCAATGTTGAATTAAGCTTTTCTGCTCAGGTCTGGCCTAGAAATAACATAAATTAATTATTTTTGTTTTTCATTTTTATTTTTGCTGATGATTGAACATTTTAAATAATTAAATGTGTAATTTAATGCAAATTTGATATTGTTTGTAAGAATAGTTTCATATTAAATTAAACTAGATTTTTTTATAATTTACTTAATTAACTTCTTACCTTCAGTTTGATGTTCTCGATGGGTCATATGTTATTAGTTAATCGTCTTCAGGGACAATCAGAGGTTGCACTTTCTTCGATATTATCCGCGATGGGATTATCGTCATTGCAAAGTTGTTCGAAAATGATATCTGCGTCTTCCTCTTCATCACTATCTTGTGATGGAACTTGTGCATTACTACATGTTCCGTCAGAGTGAGGTCACAGGAATCAAGCCATTTTTGCTTCTTTTCCATCCCTATTGTTCTGCATTCAGCTCATTCCCATACCACTGCTGAATTTGGTGATATGTTCGGAACGAATGTTGTCGTGCTGCTGCCTGCGTTGGTGGTAATGATGCAATATTAAATTTAATTTTGTATGCTGATTTTGTAAAGCACGCATATCTAAAGACGTTTAAAGATTTATTTTTCATGGTATTCTCATCACTACAACCGTACAATTTAAGAAGGAAGCGTTCTCCAGCTGTGGCGATGATCTCTGGATCAGCTTTTGGATTTTTAAATATATGAATAACTTCATTTAGATCTTGATTTTTACATAGTGTATTTATATATTTTATTTTACCTTGATTAAAAATTGCTGAAGTTGTATCGCAGCCACTAAAGGCGTGCAAAAACCATATATGATCTGCGGCTGTTTTATCTATTAGGCTACTTGTAGAATATAATTGTTGCAAAATTTTTCCTCTTCCCGGTTTTAGTAAATATATATTTGAACGCGTTGATAGAGCCGTCAAGAGGATAAGGAGATCAACATCTTCGCCAATAACTATTACAGAATCAAACATAGTGGAAATGTTAATTGCAGTATTAATTATTAACGTATCCGCATCTTCGGTGGCTTGTTTGATCATAAAGTTTGCAGCTTCAAATTTTAATTTTAACATTTCAATGAGACGTTTCTTGTTTAAATCGTTGGCCAGAAATTTATTTTGTGGCACAGCTGGGATCATTGTTTCATCAAAAATTATGTCTACCGAAGCAGTTTTTGTTGATCGCCGGTATCGCTCCGCATACTTGGTACTACGATGTGTTACATCTTCCGGATATCCGTCAAATACAACAATGGCATTCGATGTGTAATTTGATCAAACGAATGCAACGTAGTTATCGCAGATGGATGAAAACGAATCACCGCGATGCCAAATAACTCGGTGCAATAGGTATCCACCATCGATGACATATATTGTGTCTCCAAAATTTATGTCTTCAGAAACTTGTTTAAATGCCTTATACATAGAAGATTTAGCGCATTTGCGCATACCTTCCTCATTGAAAAGGGATAAAGGAAAAGGTGCAAGTTCGTTCGATAGAAATGTTTCAAGTTTTGTTTCAGATGTTTTTGCAATGCACATTCTTTGGAAAATCAATAGTGGATTAATCGGGACAATGATGTATTTTATTCGAATACCTGCATTCATTACACCAAGTGCTTTTACCCTGTCATTTCTTTTGAATTTTACTGTATTGAAATCGGCGCCAATGATCTTAGAAATGCTGGCAGTACCAATTTCATGAGACATATGACAGTTTATCTCTTCATCTCCTATCATTCCAGTGCTTATTGACATAAGTTCATTTACTTCTGGAAAAGGTGCATGTTGGTACAACCAATCCGTCAATTTGTTTATGTCGTCATTGTCACGTTTAATCCGCGAGTTTCTTATTTCAACATGCTGCTCCGAACTGGAAAAAGCTACATTGCAAAACTTTTCAACTTCTTCGCAAACATTGTGCAGAAAAACCATTCCTAAAATCCACTTGGAGAGCACACTTTCCTTTACTTCTCGTCCATGAGTAAAGCCACCAAGACATTTCATCGTCCTCATCAACGATTGCTCAATCGTCATATCTGACCAAGTACCACACCAAAATTTATCAGAACGCTTAATTGTAAAGTGTCCTTTAGTAGTGAAAAGTTCGTATTCTTTAGCTGTAAGTCTTTCGTTCAAATTTATCATATCTTGCAAATATAGGTGACTGGATTTTGCATACAAGAAATGGCCACTGGCATGAAAATAAGGCATAATTTTTTACACAGTATCAAGATGTAGATTGCAATTTCCCATTCTTTCCGCCTCAATAAAGTGTTTTACGAGAGTAACCATCCTAAAATATTGTACCCATAATTTCGCAGTAGCACCACGTTTTTCAAATTTAGCTAATTGATTCTCAAATTTCTCAGCAAGTTCTTTGTAGCATTCTTCTTGGTTTGCCACGATTACCACTGACATATCAAAATTGAATAAAACTCTTTTTAATTCCGCACTGAGATCGGGTGTAAAATCTATTGACTGTAGCACAATTTTAGCAATTGTAAGATGGGTCAATATATGTGCTCTTACCGCCCGCGAATAAGCTTGTCCTGCCATAATTTTTTCAATTGAATTCAATGCGTAAATGGTGTTAAAGAGCTCTTTTAATCCGCTTCCATTCATTATGTATTCGATCGATCCCATGAATGACATTAATAAATGGAATCCCCCGAGTCTTAAAACAATATTACCTAATTTGGAGTCCTCACCGTACGAGGAAACGATATCTCGCGCTTTGAAATACAGGGGCTGGTCAAACGTTATAATACAAGAATGCTGCTTTGATGACTCACATTTTTCCGAAGCAGATAAGAGAGCAGTCAGTATTGTGTCATAATCACTTGGCGGAGCATTAATAAAAGACAAGCATGCGACAAATGATTTTTGAAATGGGAGTTTTGCTGTTGCTTGTTCCATGAATCCACTCCAGCTGGGTATATTAGGCAAGCCAGCCCATTTTCCATATAACCACAATAAATCCGAATAGGACGGTATGATCGTTTCCGAAACTGCATGAATGCAATCGAGGTTCTGAATTTTTATTGTTTTCAAACCCGTATTGTTTCTCTCCTCAAATATTTTCAATGCAATACTTCCAAAATTGCCTACAACTTTAGCAGATGGAATTTTATTTAACCGTTGAATATTTTGATCTGAAGCAATAGCATCTCTAGGTGTTATACAAGGAATGCCACCCATGGCATAAAAAGTATTATGACCATCCAATGTCTGCGTGTTAAAGTCAGCGTTGTCAAAAACAAATTGGGAAAAGGCATTATTATCGATATCCAACGGCGGGCGCATTATTGCTGATGCTTCAAATAACATTGCTTCTGTATACGAAGAGCAAAATCCAAGAGATGATAATGTATCTCTTTATCGCCGAGATCCATACTTTTGATACAAAAATACGGCTACTCCGACCTGTAATGACGATACGAAAGATTTTGGCCTTGATGCGGCCATTATGGAATGGGAGAAAGCAATGCTTTTTTTCTTCCATTTCTCAAGAGAAGAACGTTTATTTTTTAAGATTACATCATCCAGGAAAACACGTAAAGACTCAGGTATATCTGATTCAATCCCTTCAAAAAAATTATCAGATGGAGGATACTGCTTTGTTTCGTAGACCCTAGAACGAATATCCTCAATAACAATTGCTGCTGCAGTCTTTACAATACTCCGACGTTCTTCTATCTCGTTATCACGTTTTTGGTTGTACCAGGCTTCAGTCAATAACTTGAATCCTGTGTTACGGAAACAAATCACAGGTGCCTTATTGGCAGTAATTGCGATTAAAATATCATCACCATATTTTTTAAGAAGTTGTGCTTTTACTGTTTTTATGTGTGGGCAGTAGTCACCTTCAATCTTCGTCATCAGCTCGTCTAGTGTAAACTGACACTCTTCAGAATTTTGGTCGAGATAAGAGTAAATATACTGCATTGCAGTGTCGATTTCGTTTGCATATGGACCTCTTTTTTTAATTTCTTTTTACAGTGGTGCATGATATAATTTTTTCATACAAGAATCGTGATACTGTGCTTCGACTGCGACCAAATCATGAACATGCTCGAGGCGCTCAACAATCGCTCGACCCCAATCATCATTACGTGCTCTAGCACGCTCTGAAATAGTGTTTTTCATTGATAATTTACGTACGTTATATACAAAATTACGATCACATAAACGCGTCTTTTTCTGTTTCGTCATAAACTCTGTTGTTATTTCAGCAGCGCATAAAAAACAATGATTCTTAAATGAGAATGTTGGGAACGTGGATCGCAAACGTGGTTGAGAAGTCATCACATCACTTTCTCCACGCAATGACGCATTAATTATTTTTTTATTATTATATCGCTTTCGACAAACCTCATGAACAACTATTGACCTCAGTCCTTCTAAAAGTTAACCTTTATTGTCCTTTCTTTGAGCACTTGATTTACGAAAAGTCTCCAATATTCTTTCTTTCACTTCAATCACTTCACTCTCTCGCAATGGAGTTTCACAAATAAAACAATTCACGTTATTAGTAGTCATGGCTTCAAAAATGCAAGTAACACTAGTATACGGAACGAACGATAAAAATATACTGACGTCTAGAAAAAATATTTCTATTGATTCTAAACATATTATACATATGTAGATGTAGAAATGCAGATAATTGACGTTGTGTGTTGTTATTAGAAGATAATATAATCTTATATACAATACGCAGTAATCTCTTCGATGCAATCGAGTTATTGGAACGATTATCGCCAAAGATTATTCCTGTATACAGTTCCAATTTGAGTTCATTCAATATTTCATAGTTTAATAATCCGAAATTTATATAAATATTGCCAAAAAAAAATAAAAAAATGCATTAAATTGTATGATTCAAAATATTCAATAATCAACAAAAATAAAAATGAATAATAAAAATAATTGATTTATGTTATTTCTAGGCCAGACCTGAGCAGAAAAGCTTAATTCAACATTGAAATTATTTATTTATTAGAGAGTATGCGTTTAAGTGCAATGAGCGGCCAAATATCCGATTGTGGCGCGAGCAGCAGAAACTTTTCGGTGCACGTACGCTATAACTATTGATGTTACAAAAAAAACGTTATTGAATAAATTATAGAAAATTTTGTCTAGTTTAATTTTGTATATAGTTATTTTATTGTAACATGAGTCAGAAAGGAGATATCGTTGAAAAACTGATTTTTGACGCAATTTTTCCAATATAGCGGCGGCAGCGGCAAAAATTCGAGGTGGCAAAGTTGAAATTCGTAAAGATCACATCAAAATCTATAAAATCACCAATTTTCAAAACTACCGGAAAACTGTTGAGGCAACAGCATTTTTTTGCACCAAATGACTGGGCTAATATTATAATATACCAATTACTAAATGTCTTCACTAAGACAGATTGTAATTTGAATGGTAAATAAAAAAAAAGTGGTGATCCATATTAGGAGCGCAACGGTTTCTGGATAGCGACGGATTCTATAAATATATTTTACATATAACCTTACATTACATTATAACCTTACATTATAATTATATTATAATGAGTTTATAAACATGAACTTCTCCTTCGAGAAGTTAAACAAGGAAAAAATTGTTGTAATGAAGAAAACTAAAATATAACATAATTATTGTATAAAATATAAAACATATTTAAAATAATATGTCAAAAATTAAAATAGGATACTATTTCCAAAACAATTCACTTGAACTAATTTAATACCAAAAATTATATTTAAGGCTCAGTGTACTGTATGTGAAGCTAAAATAAAAAGTTGATTTTTCCGTAAAATGGGTTTATTAACTTCCCGTAGGGTAAGTTATAAGGCCCAAAAACGAAATTGAAAATTTTTACATTTCTCGACGTTTTGGAGGTTTCTGAACATTTTGGCATACCTCAGAAAAAATGGATGTGTGTGTGTTTGTATGTATGTATGGATACAAATTTCCAGTCACGTTTTTGGGCGCACGGATCAATCGATTTGAATAGTTAAAAAAACATTCGATTCCTATTGATAGGGAGATGAGCTGATTAGTTTTTGGCAAAGGCAGGTTCAGCAGTTACGGAGATAAAGAGCAAAGAGTGCAGAAAATAGAAATCGAGTTTTTGAGAGAACGGAGCATCCGATTTGAATGTTCTAAAAATATTCAATTAGTAATGATTGGGAGAAGCGTTTTGGCAAAGGCAGGCCCAGCCATTTCGAAGATGCGGAGCTAAATGTGCAAAAAATGGCAGTTTTTGAGAGAACTAAGCGTCCGATTTAAATGATTCAAAAAACTTTTTGCTTGTCTTAACAAAATAATTGATTTTGGATAAAAAAATTGTTTTAACTTTATTTTCCAATTTTTTAAAAAAAAAAAAAAAAATTTGTATATTGAAAATAATTCAGATTTTATTTTTAATTCTGACTAAAGTTCTAATATACTTTGAACAAATAATTTCAACTTTGCAATTCAGTTTATATAATTCTTATAAATATTAGACAATGTTACAATATTAATAATAATCTATTTCAAAACATTCAGTATTCCTCGAACATTTCGTTACGGTACGGGAAGTTCCAGCAATTTGCCTTAAGACATGATGCCATACACCCAACTAGTTTTTATTTTTATGCGTTTTCCTTATCTAAGCCTTCGCTAAAAATAAGCCTTCGAGGGTTATGGAAAGCAATGGCAAGCGCAGGTTATGGCTATTAGCGGTTTGTATATCTGAATTTATTTAATAAAATTCATTGAAATTATTTTTAATAGAAAATTTTGAATTTTAGATTATATAAAATATTTAAACAATATGATCGTCAGTCTGAACATTACAACAAAATCAAAAAGTGGTTGCTCTATCGAATCGGAAAATAATGGATGCCAGTCTAAGGTCTAAGTTCACCCATTTATTTTTGATGGCGAGGATGCAGTCAATAGCCCTACTAATGTTGTCCAGGATTATGTACACCATGTTGATAATGATTGCATCATATTTATCATTAATGGGGCTCCTGAAGCTGCACTTAATACAAAAAATAGTCAGATTGTTATAGTGATTCTGATGAGACTTGCAGTTCTGCTAAACCAGCGGAAATCAAGAGCTCAGAGGATCCCTTAAACGCAGTCTCCTTAACTGTCTCCGTCTAATGTATAAAAATAATGAGTTTTAATATTGAATTAGAACTTGTTCCAATTGAACTAGTTACCATGAAAATAATAGAGTCAACACGGGTATGGATAGCTGCTATGGAGTTGCATACAAATCGCAAATTAAGCAGGACAATATTGAAAAGAAAATTATATAATTAGATTATAATTTCAAGGTAGTTTTTTTCCATTTCGAAACCATGCAATCTTTATACAGAGTGCACTGTAAGTCTTCTTAATTTTTTGTTTATGCAAAAAGTACACAAATTCCATATGTGACCCATTCAAAAGCTTTTAGTTCACAATGTAAATAAAGATAATATAATAAAGTATGTAGTAAAATTCATAATTGAGCAAAAAACATATATTCATTATATTAATAAAGTTTTTTTTCTAATTTACTTCTTTCTTAACAAATAATCAAAATGATTGTTATACGGAGCCAAGTGCCAAGTCTTTACATACAAGTGATTCAGTTTTGAACGACTCAATTATTTTGTATTCAACTGTTCTTTGTTCTAATTGTCTCCATTTACAAACTCTTGTTATCGAAAGAGTCAGCTTGCACCGAGCAATCGAAAAGAACACGTCACACATCAAAGTTAATAATATATATTTTATAATATGCCCAGAATACCAGGCATGGGCCTGTGTATCTCTAATATAAAAAAGATAGAGCGTTTTGATCAAGTCAATACGCTTCTTTTCGATTTTTAAATGGTGGAAGGTAAAACTTAACCATTTGTAGTGCATAATTGGTTAAAAATTATAATTAATAGTATTTCGGAAAATGTTAGTGCTATTTATAGAATAGGAATAAATGTAAAATTCAATGAAAAAAGATGTAATAGTAAAAATACGGGAAAAATATGGAAGTGAAATTAGTTATAAATCGGAAAATGTGATATATAAAATAAAAAATTGAGAACCCACTACACCAGCACAGTGGGTCAAATTGTTAAATGTGCAATGGAAAATAACAAATCTAATATGTATTAAACAATTTCTAGCTGAGAATCTTGACATTAACGGACAAGTTGATGTGATTTACACTGATTTTAGTAAAGTTTTTGATAAAATAGATCATAATATACTTCTTATTAAATTATCTAAAATTGGTTTTAATACTTCACTTACTTATTTCTTTAAATTTAAAAGCTATCTTCAAAATCGTAAACAGTTCGTTTTTCTTAACGGATTTTTAAGTAACTTTGCAACTGTCAGCTCGGGTGTGCCCCAGGGGTCCACCCTTAGTGCTCTTTTATTTAATATTTTTATTAACGATAGATCAGAAGTAATTAATTGTCCTCATCTATTGTTTGCAGATGATCTCAAGTTATATCTTAAAATAAACTCAATAGATGACTGCATAGTATTGCAGTCTCAACTAAATTCATTTTACTCCTGGTGTGTTCAAAATAAACTGGATCTGAATATTTCTAAATGCAAAATTATTAGCTTTACAAACAAGCGCGTTCCGACGCATTTTGATTATAAAATTTCTGACACCTGCATAGAAAGGTGTGATAAAATATCTGATTTAGGCATTGTATTTGATTGATTCTAGTTTGACTTTTACAGATCACATATCTAATATATGTAACAAGGCGCAAAAATCATTAGGAATAATATTAAGAAACTGCAAAAAAATTGAATCTAATTTATCACTAATTAGCATATACTATGCAATTGCACGTTCAAAGCTGGAGTATGGATCGATCATTTGGTATCCTAACCATAGCAATAATTCAGATGCGATAGAGAAGGTTCAAAGAAAATTTCTAAAATATCTATATTTCAAAACGCACAAAGTTTACCCTGAACGAGGTTTCGACCACAATATTTTACTTAATGCATTCTGCGTATCATCTCTTGTTACACGTCGTTTCACTGATAGTATTTTGTTCCTGTATAAACTATGTAATAATGCCATAGATTGTCCTCAAATTCTAGACCAACTATCCTTTAACGTTCCTAGACTCTCATCACGAACTCAAATGTTTTTCAAATATCCTACTCCTAAGACTAATGCTCTATTAAACTCACCTATAGTGCTAATGTCCTCTAATTTCAACTCAATTAATAAAGATATCGATATTCACAATACTTCAGTAAAACAATTAATTACCATCTGTACAAGTTAATCTTGATATTTTTTCACGAATATGTTATTTCCACCATATATATTTTTAGTTTTACCGTTAAATCTTTGATAGTTTTTTTTATTTTGTGTTATGTATTGTTTTGTTATGAATTATATTATGTTATGTGTTGTTATATCATATATTAGTATACTTGTATTATTATAATATGTATTATTAAAATTTTTAAGTCCTCCTGGAGCTACTCTGTGGGCTATATGATAAATAAAATAAATAAATAAATAAATAATCCATTTGATTATTACACTGATGAGATAAATTGCCACAACGCTCTCGAAATTGGCATTAAAGCAATGCAGAGCATCGAGGTATGACTTTTAAAAACATTAAATTGTCCAAAAAAGATAAAGTTACCTCATTAATTAGTGTCAATAGCAAAGTAAAAATTGATGATAAAATTGTGCCTATAGATCCGCTATTACTATTCCAACGTATTTCTATAATGAAGAAAAGTGATGAGGAGTTGCAGATGTATCTGAAATATGATCTTGCACCATATCCACTACCATTATTTGATGATATTGGAATGCGAAAGACAAAGAAATCTTCATTATACTCATTATTCGAAACTCAGAACATAGACATCAACAAGGAAGCATCGGTGTATTTTATTGATGGAGGAATGTTATCATATAGAGTAAAATGGCCTGCAAACTGTAATTATGCACACGTTTTTCATAATTATATTTTATATTTAAAAAATCATTTTGGTAATAATATTATAGTAATTTTCGACGGTTACGACGAAGAAAACAATAAAGCAGCAGAAAGACATCGACGAGCGCACAAAGTTACTTCAAAGAAATATGAAATCCCAAAAGATATGCCACTTATTATCAGCCAAGAGAAATTTTTGTCGAATTATAAAAACAATAGACGTTTTATTAAGTATCTTATGGAGGAACTAGAAAAAAATCTATTAAATGCTACCAAGGTAAGGGTGAAGCTGATGAATTAATTGTTGATACAGCACTATCATTTGTAACTGATTTGCAAAAAGTTATTGTAGCAGAAGATAATATTTTGGTGATGAAGAAGAAATTTTATTTTTAAAATTAAGGAAGCAAAATGTGAAAACAGTCGTATCATCAAGAAGCCTAGGAATAAACTACACAAATTGTGCTAAACTGATTGTTTTTGCACATTCTTTCACTGGATTTGACTCTACTTCGGCTGCATTTAATAAAGGCAAAAAAATCATGGATCACCTAGAACGAAGACAAGATTTAAGAATGCAAGCGCAGATATTTATGAATTGTACATCTGAAGTCCAAGATGTATTAGAAGCTGGTAAATATTGCATGGTTTGTTTGTATGGACTAACTAAAAACATACAACCAAAAAAGTTAAGTGGATTAGACAACTTATCGCAGTATCTCGAAAAGATGCGCTATGAAAGTTTTATGAAAGTAGCCACAAACAACATTGCCGTTAAATTAGCTTCTTTGGTTCCAACCGTTGGTGCCATAAATGAGCATAGTAGAAGAGTTTACCTTCAAACACAGATATGGCTTGACAACAAAAACATTCACCAAATGATTTTTTGTAACTGCAGAAAAGGATGCAGAGCCTCATGCGGATGCCGAAAAGTTGGTCTGTTCTGCAATACAGCTTATGGGACATGTAGCGGTGATAACTGCCAAAATAGCCCTTCAATACAGCCAGAAGAAGATGGTGATGATAACAGCAACGCCGACATTGAGTAGTAAATGTAGTTTTAGTTTGAAATAAATTATGACACTATGATTTCATTAAATAATTTTTGAATTTGTAATTGAATATATTAACTGTTTTTATTCAAGGGTAGTTTTAAGAGTTGAACAAATTATGCATATGGTAATTATTTTCGATAAATTGAAATAGCATTCTTATCATTATTATTTTATTTTTAATTTCAAAATAATTTTTTCAAACAATTTTTCATTAAGTGTCTAAAAGGGGTCAAAAAAATTTGATAATCAAGATAGAAAACATAAAATATTATTTACTTTATACGTAATTCTTATTATATCATACCGAAATTTATTTTTAAGTGTTTTTTTTAATTAAGAGGTTGTTTGAAGGATGTTAGTGTTTTCACGAGATTGAAAATGATTTTACTGCAAGGTAAATGTATTAAAAAATATTTTTTAATTATATCCTTTAATATTAAAACGTCTTCTAGCGATAAAACGGCTCAATGTCCACTTATTTATCAAGGAGTCGCAAAACTTAGGCCAGTACTCCAATCTCAGCATTGAATTAAATATGTATGTTATGAAGATATACGCTTTAATTGGCAATTCTTTTAACATTTTGGATGAAATATTATCAATCCCAGGAGATTTTCTACTATCCAGTTTAGCAATTACTGAAACAATCTTTTTCAGAGAGTAAAATCTTTTCTTAAAGTTGACAGAAGTGTGTGGTGTGCGAGGCTGTTGGTGCAAGTTATATGTATTAGATTCAGCTGCATGCGGTTGAAAAACTGAACTAAGATACTCAGCAAAAAGTTCTGCTTTTTCCTTGTCATCTCTAGCCCAGCAACCGGCTGTATCATTTCGTATAGGTGGATTTCTGATACACGGCTTATTTCTAGACTTAATGGGACGCCAAATAGAATTGTCAAAGCGATTGAGGTTAGACACGTAGTTGGCGAAACTAGTATCATTTAATTCTTTAAGCCTAGTTTTGAGCTTATTGTTCAGATTATTAAAAATATTTCTGTCTTGGAGTGTGTGGCTGTTTTGCCATTTTCGCCTGGCTTTCCTTTTATTGGCTATTAACCTTTTAATCTCCAATGATATACCTGAATGAGACGATTTTGCAATATCAGGTGTTGCAAAACTAGATGATTCAAGAATAACTTTATTAAGTAATTCGATTGCAGTTTCAATTTCTGTCTCAGTCTTCAACCTTGTTTGAAGATTTATATTGTTTTCAACTCTAGTACGAAATATTTCCCAGTTTGTCTTGTTGTTGCAAAATCTTGGGTTGCGAGAAAAATTCAAATACGTTGAACTGATACTGGCTATTATTGGCGAATGGTCGGAAGAAAGATCATAACTAGAATATACTTCTGCGTAAGATGGGTTTATAACATTAGTTATAAAAAAATCCAATAAATCAGGCTGCTTTCTGGGATCGCTGGGCCAATACGTTGGAGAACCAGTGGACAAGCACAAATAATTGTGTTGCTGAATAACATTAAACATTTGTTTTCCTTTGGGATTTATTAGCCTAGATCCCCAATGAGTATGTTTGCTATTAAAATCCCCCCCTACTAAGAATTTGGATCCTAAGGACTCGAAAAATTCATAAAATTGATCACTGGTTATCGAATGACGTGGAGGACAATAGACAGCAGAGATGGTAAGGTCGTATGATAGAAGTTTTATGGTTACTGAAGTTGCTTGTAAAAATTCCTTGGAGTATTTTTCTAACTCGTAGTGCACAATGTTTGATTTTATTATAATTGCTGTACCTCCATGTGCAGTACCATCTGGATGTTGAGTATGGTAGAGGTTATAGTGAGGAATATATAGATTTGAATATTGAGTGAAATGGGTTTCACTCACTAAAAGGATATCAATTTTATTTTCTATTAAAAAAAGATTCATCTCGTTCTTATGTTGGGTTAAACCGTTTGAGTTCCATAAGCATATTCTAATGAATTTAGCCATTATTTATATTTATTGATGATGGTCGATAGCATATTTAATACTATCGAGTTTTGTTGCATTAGTTGATTGAACATAGCTTTAAATTCATTTAAAAATTGAACTAAAGTAGATTCTTGAGAAACAGGTGAGTTGTTCAAATTCGATTGTTGACCTTTCATAGCCTGGGCATATGACAAATGATTAGTGGTGGCGATTCTGTAGGTTTTATTGTTAGCAGAATTTATATTTCTATTATTCGATTGGTGATTATTATTTACTGGAGAAGTATTGTTTGCAGAATTTTTGACTTTACTCACTTTTTGATAGTATGGGCATCCTTTATAATTTGCAGGATGTGGGCCAAAGCAGTTGGCACAAACTGCTGCAGTCTCAGCTGGCTTAGTGCATTTAGATGTTATGTGGTTATCTCCACATTTGACACAGACATAAAGCCGGTTACAATATGCTTTTGTATGCCCGTACAATTGACATCTACTGCATTGTACGATGGTTGACCTTTGGGGTGGCTCAAAATGTATTATTTGATTTAATATTTTTGTTAAATTAAAAATTGTGGAGTTATAAGTGTTTGGTTCCAAGTCGATATAAAACATATTGAGCGGAGTTTGTTCTGAAATGCAAAACATTAGTAATATTACGTACTTTATGTTCTTGCTTTTCAATTTCACGTTTAATGTCTTCTTTGTCGGTAGAGAAATGTATGTACTTCAATACTACTCTGTATGATCTTTCAGATTTAATCTGATAAGTATGAAACACAATCTTTCTGTTCCGCAAAAAAGCTACGAATGTTCTATAGTCTTCCGCCGAAGACACATTAATTTTAATTATGTTATTAGCCAGAATTTTTGTTGAGTATTTATTTTTATCAATAACGTTGTTAAAAACATCAACCATTTCTCTAAAATTATTCACTCCATAAATAAATACGGGCGGTGGTAGCAATGCTTTATTAATAATGGAAGGCTGAGAGCTGGAGTTAGAGGCTTCATTTTGTAGTGCGCTGAATCTATTGTTTAATTTTAATGAATTCTCACTTACATTTATCGCACGTTTTCGTTTTACACCTGTCACAACTTGCCAGGGATTTAAATTTGAATCCGAATCCATTGAAGAATCCATCGAAGAAGTCGAAGGTGCTGACTGAATATTATTTGTTTGGGATATCTGTGGTTGGTTTGGTAACTGAAGCGCTGCGTATTCCGCATTTGTCATCGAAGGTGCTGACTAAATATTATTTGTTTGGGATATCTGTGGTTGATTTTGTAATTGAAGCGCTGCGTATTCCGCATTTGTCATCGAAGGTGCTGACTGCATATTATTTGTTTGGGATATCTGTGGTTGATTTTGTAATTGAAGCGCTGCGTATTCCGCATTTGTCATCGAAGGTGCTGACTGAATATTATTTATTTGAGATATCTGTGGTTGATTATGTTGTAGGTGATGCACTGCGTATTCCGCATTTGTCATCGAATCGTCATTTAATATATTGTTCGACTCGACAGCACGGATGTTTGACAAATTTTCCATATTAAGCCCCTAAGGGGCACAGTTAGGTTTATCCAAGTTTGAACTATTAGAAAAAAAAACTGTTCACGATATAATTATAAAAAAAATAAATTAAACACTAAATTTGAAAAAAATGTACTAAAACAATTATTAAACCATGATGAAATAATCGTCTATCACTTGAATATAAATGAATCACTATGCAGTTGAGCTCGAGCAGCCGACCCGAACGGATCGAAGCTGAAATTCAATAGTGCGCAATAGTGTTACGTAAACAACAAGTGTGATTGTTAATCACCAAATATCTAGTGTAGTGATACAGTGTTTCGTACAACAAATGCCCCTTTTAGGGGGGGCATTTAATTGTAAATAAGTGAATAATTTTATTACAAGTATGCAAAATCAAGAAAATATAACTTATTCTATCCCTCCGTTAGTTGAAACTATCAACATTCTTCATGATACGTCGACGATGGACAATGAATATATTAAACAAGTAATCAACAAACAGAAGACTAATAGTTCAATTAATGGAAAAAAACCAATCAGACGATACGATTATGAACGAAATAGTTCCGTCAACTTCTTGGCAAACAATAGAACCAGGCAGCAAACAAGTAATCATCAATCAGAAAACCAATAGTTCAATTAATGAAAAAAATCAATCAGACGATACGATTATGAACGAAATAGTTCCGTCAACTTCTTGGCAAACAATAGAACCAGGCAGCAAACGCAGACGCACATCGGCTAATAAATATGTCGAAAATGTAAACATAACGCCGACTCGAAACAGGTTCGATGCATTAAAAACAAACAAAGGTCATCCGTCCGAAACAACAAAAACACAAACTGATAACACCGAGAAAATTACAAGGCCACCTCCTATATTCCTATATAATGTAAATAATTTTTCTGATATGGTATCTGATATTAATAGTGTAATAAACAGAGAACAATATTATACAAAATCAATGTCGGACGATACAGTGAAAATAAATGTTCAACAGCCCGAGCAATACAAGCTGCTTATAAACTTTTTCAAAACAAAAGGTACTGTTTATCATACTTATCAACTTAAAAATGAAAGAGCATACAGAGTGGTACTCAAAAATATCCATCATACATACGATATCAACGAAATGAAAACGGAACTAGAGAAGAAAAATCACAAGGTCAGAAATATAATAAATATGAGATCGTATATAACTAAAAAGCCACTCAACATGTTTTTTGTTGATTTGGAACCCTCTGATAATAATAAGGAAATTTACAATATCACGAAGTTGTTGAACCATATTGTAGTAATTGAAGCGCCCAAAAAGAGAAAAGGATTAATACAATGCACAAGATGCCAAAATTATGGTCATTGCAAAACATATTGCAATCGACCATTTGCTTGTGTCAAATGTGGAGAAAATCATAACTCAAAATTTGCGTAAAACCAAAAAGTACGCCTGCTACGTGCGCACTTTGCGGTAAAGATCACCCCTCAAATTACAGAGGTTGCGAAGAATACAAGGCCGCGTACTCCACTGCTTACAAGAAAACATATACAACAAAAAAATCACATGATACGAGAGATATTCATAATCCAAACATAAGTCGTCAAAATATTAACATCAGAAACACGAATCACATGAGCTACTCGGAAGTCATCCGAAATCAACAAAGAAACGCAACCAGCGGGCCCGAAACAAGTACGGTACTACAGGATTTCTTGAACAGTTTTAGAGATATGTTTAAACAACTCATGGAACAAAATAATATGATCATGTAGATGCTCACTTTTTTGGCTAAGAAATAATGACTAACTCACTGCGGATTGCTGAATGGAATGCAAATGGCATTCTAAATCATCTAAATGAATTAACTATGTTTCTTCAAATACAAATGATTGACATCTTATTAATAAGCGAAACTCATCTCACAGAGTCTTCATACATAAAAATTCCATTCTACAACTTTTATGGTACTAATCATCCTGACAACACAGCACACGCTGGGGCTGGTATTCTAATAAAATCATCAATAGAACACTATGAGTTAGCGAAATATCAACAAAACCATATACAGGCAACATCAGTTAAAATAAAAGGTTTCGAACACAATATGATTGTTTCAGCCATCTATTGCCCTCCACGATATAATCTAAAGAAAAACGATTATGAAGAATATTTTGAAACATTAGGAAATAAATTTATAGTTGGTGGTGACTTCAACTCTAAAAATATAATATGGGGCTCAAGACTTACGACTCCAAAAGGTAAACAACTGGCAGAGTTAATATATGAGAAAAACTATACCATAATAACAACTGGGAGTCCCACCTACTGGCCAACAGACATACAGAAGATACCGGATCTGCTAGATTTTTTTATAACAAAAAATATTTCAAGTAATTATATTGATATAGAAAGTAATGAAGACTTATCTTCGGATCATACGCCCATAATTCTGACCCTAAGTACTAATGTAATAAAACGGAAGGTACAACGCAAACCGTGTACAACCACAAAACGAATTGGGAGTGTTTCAGAAATGTAATTGATTCAAAAATCAACCTTAAAGTAAGAATTAAAAATGAAAACGATCTCGACGAAATAACTGAACAGTTTATAAGTACTCTTCAACAAGCTGCTAGGTTTGCCACACCAGAACTAGCGCAACATAAACTGGAAATCAACGTACCAATGGAAATTAGGCAGCTTATAAAGGATAAACGAAAGGCAAGAAATGTCTGGCAAAGAAGTCATAACCAGCACGATAAAACAATATACAATAATTTGGCAAGAAAACTTAAACATGAATTAAAACAGTGGAGAGAAATTGGCATAATGAACTATATTACTAATCTTAACAAGTATGATAACACGATTTGGACACCAATTAAAAAAACTAGAAGACCTATAACAACTAACTCGGCAATAAGACTAGATTCGGAAGGACCATGGGCTAGGAGTGATCAAGAAAAGGCGAATATGTTTGCGGACTATCTAAGAAACGTATTTACTCCAAATGAAAATAGTCAACAACCGCGAGTATCTGATGAAGTTAATGAGATAAAAGGCACTACTGAAAGCATTAAACAGGTTACACCAAAAGAAATTAAGAGACAAATTTCACTCTTAAATAACAAGAAATGTCCAGGAATTGATCAATTGGATGCTAAAATTTTGAAAGAACTTCCAAGAAAAGGCCTAATAATGCTGACTTATATATTCAATGGAGTACTACGTTTGGGATATTGGCCAAAGGACCTAAAGAACTCCGAAGTAATAATGTTACAAAAACAAGGTAAACCTAGTCATATGGCTAATTCATACAGACCAATTAGTCTTCAACCGGTTATATCTAAACTATTGGAAAAAATATTACTAGTAAGAATCCAAGAAAATCTTACCGCGATACCAGATCATCAATTTGGTTTTAGACAATCTCACTCCACTATACAACAGGCTCATAGGATAACTTCAATCATTCACAAAGCTTTTGAAGACAGTGAGTATTGCTCTGCGGTATTCATCGACGTAAAACAAGCATTCGATAGAGTGTGGCATGATGGATTGACAGCCAAAATTAAAAAATGCTTACCAAATCAATTATATAAAATACTGAAGTCATTCTTGACTGGTAGATACTTTAGGACAAGAGTAAGAGATGCAGTATCAGATTTTCATCCAATAAAATCGGGAGTACCACAGGGTAGTGTATTAGGACCAATTTTATACACAGTATATACACACGACTTACCAACACATAACAACACAATTACGGGTACATTCGCGGATGACACAATGATCATGGCAACACATCAAGATCCAGTAATCGCATCTCTAAACTTACAAGAACATCTATTCGCACTTGAAGAATGGCTGAAAGAATGGAAAATAAGTATAAATGAAGACAAATCAAAACATATCACGTTTACAATGAGAACTCAAAACTGTGAGGCCGTATTTATAAATAACATCGAAATTCCTCCTAGTACCAGCATTAATTATTTAGGGCTTCATCTAGACCGTAGACTCACATGGGGTCCCCATATCAAACAAAAAAGCAAACAAACAATGAAAAAATTCAAACAACTATACTGGCTAATTGGCAGAAAATCGAAAATGTCATACGCAAACAAGACTTTAATATACAAAACTGTACTAGTACCAATATGGAGCTACGGAATAGAATTATGGGGATGTGCAAGTGCATCAAACATAAAAATTATACAGCGTACCCAGAACAAAATATTAAGGGCAATGGTAGATGCGCCTTGGTACGTAACTAATGAGACCATCCACAGGGACCTGGAAATTAAAACTGTAAATGAAATTATAAAGACCCGGAGCTGTTCTTATCACAACAAAATCGATGATCATTCGAACGCTGAAATACAAATTATCAACAAAATGGTTCAAACAAGAAGACTCAAGAAGAAATGGCCAAAGGACCTGCAATATTAAATTATATACAGACAGCTATAGAATAATTCTAGCAGAGGATCTCTTCAATGGAGGAGACCTCTAAACGCCAAATATAATTTATCACATAGGCTAATAGAAACTTTGTCTTCTGATTGTCTATTAAATAATAAATAAAAAAAAAAAAAAAAAAAAAAAAAAAAAACACTATGCGTCACTATTACGCAATACACTGCAATGCAGATAAGGTGTTTACTCGACGAGCGTTGTCGATGAACTGTCAACTTAATATTCAATGGGAAATCTCGGAAGAGTATATGTACAATATTATGTCAGAATATGGAAAAATATTAAAATAACAAGAAGACAAGTGGGCCGGTGAGGGAATAATTCCATGTTTAACTAGCTAAATAAAAAAAAAAAAAAAAAAAAAAAAAAAGAATTACCAAGCAGAATTAAGATTAATGGTAAAATTACCACAATCATAATTAAAGGTCAACCCAGAAAATGCTTTAATTGTGGAGCTGAGAATCACTTAAAAATCAACTGCACGGAGCCTTCCAAAATAGATCAAAGAATGAAGATTATATTAGGAAAATACCCGATTGGATACCATACGAAAAATGTATACACAACAGAACATAGACTTCAAGAACAAATTACGAAAACAGAAACCGAAAAGATAGTAATGGAAAAAGATGATAGTAAAGAACATTCTAAAACAAATATAGAAAAAAAATGACAATAATTAATGAAACTTTATACGCAAAGAAAAAAAAAACGGAAGGAACATAAAATATGGAAGAAATTGAGAAGACGCCAATTAAATTGAAACGAACTAAAATAACAACACCAAACACAGCAGAAGTTATGAAAGAAGTTGTTGACAAAATATCCATGGAAACTGATTCGAGTCTTATAGATTTTCTCGAAGAAGAAGATGAAATTATGATAGATGACTCGGTTAAATATAACAAAGAATATGGTGAAAATCCAGTGCATAAAAACACACTTCAAATTGAAAAAAATTGAAGCATAAACCTGATGACAAAATTAGAAATATTGCGACAATAAATGTAAATGGAATGAGAAGTTTGACGACAAAAACACTTTTGAGAAAATTTATTATAGACAACGATTTAAATATATTTTTGCAAGAAGTTGATGAAATAGATTTAAGTTTTTTTAAGCCATATCAAAACATAATTGATATAAATGAAAATCAAAGAGGCACAGCCATTTTAATTAGATATGGATTAACAGTTAAAAACATTAAGATGCATGAAAATTCAAGATTATTAGGGGCAAATATTGATGGGATTAATTTTCTAAATGTATACAGGAAATGGAAAACGTGCACAGAGGGAAAGATTATTTGAAATAGACATGGCTAGTGTAATAGGCAGTAATAATACAAGTTTAGTTTTAGCAGGAGATTTTAATTGCGTAACTGATGCCAAAGATCAAAAAGGTAAAGGAAATTTTAGCAGTGCTTTGAAGAGAGTAGTGACACAACTAAAATTAAAAGACGTTTGGGAAAAGATGAATAAAAATAAGGTTGAGTATACTTTTATTGGAGGAAATTCGGGTTCAAGAATAGATCGTTTATATGTTGATGAAGTTTTAATAAAAAATATCGTTAATTGCAAAATAGTCCCAATTGTATTCTCAGATCATAATGCTGTTATTTTGAAAATGAAATCGGCTCAGTCAATACCAACAATTAGACGAGGCTATTGGAAGATGAACACAAAAATTTTGCAGGCAAATGATTTTGATGTCATTCTTAAAGAAAAACTGCAAAAAATGACAAAATATGCAAGCTACAATAATATAACACAATGGTGGCAAAATAACGTAAAACCAACAATTAGACAAATTTCAAAAAATTTTGCAAAAGAACGAGCTAGTGATTTTAATAATACAATTAGTTACTTTGAAGCAATATTGAAAGAAGCGGTAACAAACCATAATAACATCGATGGAAGGTGGGACATTATTAAAGAAACTAAAGCTACTATCAGAAAACGATATGACATTAGAAACAAAGGTATCAAAATAAGATCAAAAACCCTACATATTTCTGATCAGGATCGTCTGACTACATATCAAATTGCTAAAGAAAAACGAAATGGAGAAAATAAATATATAAAAACATTGAATAATACAAAAAATGAAACCTTAAAAATACTAAGCAAATTATTGAAGATTTCGATAAAATATTTAAATTAACATACCAAGAAAAAGAAATTGACAAAGAAAATATGAACTTAATAATTCAGAAGTATAAGAAAAATATAAATATTATAGAAAATGAAAACCTAAGAAAACAAATAACTAAAGATGAAATAATGGATGTAATTAAATCAGCAAGAAAACAGAGTACTCCGGGAATTGATGGAATTTCTTATGAATTCTATCAAAAATATATTGACATTTTGACACCCATTTTTGTTAGATTGTTTAATAAATTCTTGGCAAAACCAGAGCTGATAAATAAAGAATATACAGAAGGCATTATAATTCTGATTCCTAAAGCGAAACATGCAAAATACGCAGAAGATTATAGACGTATTACTCTGCTAAACACTGATATTAAACTGTTCTGTAAAATTATAGCTAACAAGATTAAAAATAGTATTCAGAATATAATTAATAAAGGTCAATCTTGCTGCATGAAAGAAAGAAATATAATTAATAACTTAACAATTGTCAGGAATTTAATAACATTTTACAACTCAGAAAAAAATGTTAAAGCAGCACTATTGAATATCGACTTTCAGAAGGCCTTTGATGTAATGTCCCACGAATACTTATTTAATGTTCTCCAGAGAATATCAATACCAGACAAAATAACTGACGTCATATAAAATTTATATAAGAATGCTTCATCGAAATTATTGATTAATGGTCATTTATCACATGGATTTAAAATTGAACGATCGGTTAGGCAAGGATGCCCTCTATCGATGGTTATATTTATAATTGGACTTGATCCGTTATTAGAATTACTTACTGATGAATTAACGGGTCAAGAAATTGGTAATAAAGAGATAAAACTACTCGCGTATGCAGATGATGTCTCAATAATCATAAAATCAAATGATGAAAAAAAGGCACTGAAAATCATAGAATCATACTGTAAATGTTCAGGAGCTAAAATAAATGAAAACAAATCTGCCACTTGGTTCGAAATGGAAGAGAGATACAAATAATATACCAGAAAAATCAAAAGTTAAATATTTAGGGATGTTAGTCAACAACAATTTAAATGTAATGATAAAAAAAAATTGGGATAAAATACTAAATAGTATAAGGATAACTTTAAATATAGAACTCTCCAGGAGAGTAAGTGTAATACAAAATATATGGCATATAAATCAGTTTGCCTTATCAAAAGTGTGGTATATTGCATAGGTTTTGCCAATGAAAAAGGTCTATTCACAAAAAATTGAAGCATTGCTATGGTTTTATATATGAAATGGACACAGACTTCGAATTAATAGAAAGCGACTCAAATTAACAGAATTAGAAGGAGGTCTAAAACTAATATCAACCAAGAAGAAATGCGAAGCTTTACTCATTAAAAACATGATTAAACAAATAAATGAAAAGCAAGTCAATGGTGAATTTTTACAATTTTGACAAAAAAATAATAAATTACCGAAAATAATTAAAAATGAGTGCAAAATTATTAATGAAAATTGTATATGGATCACGGAGAAGCCGAAAACAACAGAAATTTATAAAAATTTGCTGGAAAATTCAACTCCTAAAATAAAGGAAAAAAAAAACACACCATAATTGGAAAAACATATGGAGGAATATAGAAAACAAAACTATTCCTTCAGAATGGAAAACAACAAATTATTTGATAGTTAATGAATGCATTGCAATGAACACAAAGCTTTTCAGAATAAAAATGAGCAGCACAGAAAAATGTGAAAAATGCAATAAGGAGAAAAATGCTTTACTTGGTAAAAAGAAAATTATATGGGATTGGATGAAAACAAAACTAGAAATTGCAAAAATAGATGTAACTGAAGATGACGATAAACTTATCAAAATAGATATACAAAATAAATCAGAAGAAGAAAGAGATGTTAAAATTTGGCTGCTATCTGGAATATTATATAATTTATATCATGGTTTTGAAGAAATAACACTCATTGAGAGGAATTTAAGACAAAAAAGGAAAGAATATTTTTTGAAGAATAGTTATATAAATCCACTTATGTATAAAATATTGTACAATAGAATGTATATATTTATCTATGTAAAAAAATGGTAATAAGAAGATAAAAATGTCACATTTTCTGACATTTACCTAAAAAAAAAACATTACCCTGTAAGGGCAAGCACATTTGTGAAAAACACAACAATACAGCTATAAATGTATAACTGTATGCTGCTTTAACAGAATTAAAATTTTATCTATTTTTATAACACTTAGACTTCTGACGATGTGTACACTTCGACGTCTCAAGATTTGATAATAAACTCCAAGCAGAATGAAGAAAATTAAAGAATCGTTTAAAAAAATACGAATATAATAGAATGGTGGCAAAAACAGACAAAAAAAATTATATACGTTGCAAAAGATTGGACAATACAAGAAATATTTGAGTTTGAAAATACAATAAGTTTCTTTGAAGGAGTTCTAAATGATGCTGTATCGCATTATAAAAACAATAAAAAAAGGTATGATCACCAAAATAACCATTCGAAAATTATATGATATAAAAAATGATAATTATCCTCATAATGACTAAAAGTTTTGATAATTATCCTCATTCCAAAACACATATTTTATTTCTGCACGCATTAAGTGGATGTGACACAACTTCTGGGCTTTTTAAAAAGGGAAAAAAAACATTTTTAAAAGTTTTTGAGAAACTGATAAATTTGGATGAACTAGCTAAAGCATTTGAGGAAGAAAATTGTTCGACCCAGAGATTATTAGAGAGTGGAACTCAAATCTTACTGGCAGTCTATAATGCTCCGAAATCTGTGAAAAGTCTCGATCATCTTCGTTATATTCATTACGTTAAGTCTACAAAACTTAATAAACCTGTTCAGCTTGCAAATATTCCACCAACAAGTGCAGCTGCTCATCAACATTTTGAACGTGTATATTATCAAGTTCAAACTTGGTTAGGCCATGATTTGGAACCAAAGGTATGGGGTTGGGCAATGCGAAACGATTTTCTGGAGCCTATCATGCCAATTTTACCACCTGCTCCAGAATATTTGCTAAATACAATTTTCTGCATTTGCAAGAGTGGTTGTGGTTCGCGATGCGGATGCAGGAAAGCGGGCTTGCAATGCTCTTTAGCTTGTGGCCAATGTAATGGACAAGCTTGTTTCAATGCTTTACCATACCAGAGCGACATTAACGAAGATGGAACTTTTGATACCGAAATTATGGAAGAAATTGAGACAAATGACGTTGAAGACGACAATGAAGACCAGTCTGAAATTCACCAGCAGCCGGAAGACGACGATCAAGAGGAAGAAGATAATTAAAATTATTAATTGTAGTTTTGTACCCTTTATTTCATTTTATTACTTTGAAAAAAATAAATGTATAAAATAATATTTTTTAATAAAAAGATAAATTCCTAATTTATTTGTTTTTTTATCATGTAAGAATTTATTAATATTAATTAGGTTTAAATTTAAATATAATTCTTATATTAACAATTCTGCAATTTAATGGGCAGGTAAGTGTTGTTAAATAAATTAATACTGAATAAAAAGTGGATAGGTTAGGAAAAAATGACAAAATATAATAAAATAGTTAATAAAAATTGACAAATGTTTATAATCATTAATCTAGCGATAGTTCATCAACTATATATGGCGCGTTTTTGACCGAAGGCATCGGTTGACCTGAAGGGATGCTATGACCGCGCGCGCTCTCCGCCCTCTATCTCGAAAACGGTTCACCGTATGAAAAAAAAATTCAAACAAAATTTGTAGAGAATTTTGTATTCTACAATATTGATAATAAACATAAATAGCAAAAAACCCATAGGAAATGAGATATTTACAAGAAAAGCGAAAAACCGCGATTTTTGTGACCTTTGACCCCGAAATTTAATAGTTGCGCACACCCTACCATATGTAGGTTTTGAGACAACATTAAGGGTGTCAATATACAACTATTTACAAAGTTACAGCTGGGTATCTCACATTCCGAGATTCTTGCCTAATTTAACCTAAGATGACTGGGCTATTATGCTTATAGCACGCGCGAAGAAAGAATGGCTCGACGACAACACCAGCTGGACTTACTGGAAGCTAAGGATCCTACGCGAGGTCCCTATTATGGCTCTGGAATCGATGATACCATGAAAGTTAAAAAAAAAACAAAATTTACCTATGCGCAAACTACTTTTGAAACTTTAAACGCGTTTATCTCAAAACTGTCATTTCAAAGTCGGTGAGCAAGATTTCTCAGAGATTATTAATGTCTGTTTCAACATTAGTCTGGCTCAACCAATCGGGCTGAAATTTTAACACAATATTTTTAGATATAGATTATTCAGGTATTGAACGAAGGAATTAAGTAAAATTTTTTACTATTTTTTTGTCAATTTACAGCAAAAATTTTCATCGAAAACGAATTTTTTTATCAAATTACCGCCATTTTGTTAAAAATGAAAATTTTGTTTATTCCTTTGTTCAATACCTGCATTTGTCTATCCTTTAAAAGAATTTACCTTTTCTTTAATTTATATCTAAACCGACAAAATCGAGCACCGCCGAAGGCCTTTTTATGGAGTACGTTCGGGAAATCATTTGCAAAGGCGGTGCACAACAATATTTTGGCACGAGTAATACATTATTATATTTTTCAAAGTGTGCTCTTTCAGAATTACTATTACTTGTACTTAATAAATAAAAGCTGTGAACACAAAAAAATCGTAAAAAACGTTATTTTTAAGCAACTGCGTATAACCCCTTAATTTAATTTTGCAGTTAAAGTTCATAAAAAGTTATAAAAATAATAATATTAATTGTAAGTTTTTTAAATTATGGTCGCAACAAATTAATTCACCATAAGTAATTAAAAAAAGATTGGAAGTGATAGGAAATAACGTTGAATGGCTCGAAGGAGAAATTACAGCAAAAAAAATTATACAAAATTAATTGCAGAGTACATGCCAAAAGTAATAGAAGAAAGAGCAGATTTAAATTGTGTAAATATTTGGAAAAATATTAGTGATAAAAACATTCCAACAGACTGGCAAAGTTCAAATTATATAATTGTAAATCAATGTGTTATTACGAAAAACAAACTATATAAAATCAAAATATCTGACTCAATAATGTGTATGGATTTAAAAAAGTAAAATTTCTTTATGTAATATTGCTTTTATTTTTACCATTTTTATTTAAATAAAATAAAAATATGTTTGGTGGGTGATAAGAACAAATTTTTCACTTTTCTGTGTGATGCAAATGGGTTAAGGGGCGAAAGCATATCGACATAATCTGCCGGTTTTACAAAATTCAGTGTGGGTGGCTTGTTTGCGGATTAGCCTACCCGAACAATGGAAACTTGTCTTACATTAAAAGACCGATTCCGCCGCAATTTTATGATAAGGTCATGTTATGAAGAATTTTCCATAATAATATAGACAAAAGTTATGCGGTTGGTGTTCAGTCAGGCGAATTTCTCAGGTTTTCTCATACAAAACATAACCTAAAAGCCGCACAAATGTCAAAAAAACGATGTTAGATAAGTGTGTGTTTCTGATACCTCTAGATTAACATACGAGTGACGTTGCAGTTTATGTATAAAACGCCGGAATGAACAGCAAATACATGATATTTTGACAGCATTCAGTATGATTCATTCGCATAATGTATGGGAGTCGGAGCGTAACATAGCTATGCCGTAACATTTCTCTGTTATGCGGCAGAATCGGTCCATAAATTAAGCAGTTTTGAGATTTTGGGAGATAGAAAAGATTAATCACGAGGAAATTCCAAACTTAGACGATAGGTTATGCGAAGAGAATTTTGTAAATAACGTAACTAAAAATATAAATGGTCGATACACAGTGGCGTTACCATTAAAACCAAGTGCTTAAACAGCGCTAGGTAAATCATTGCAACAAGCAAAGCGTACGTTCCCAACTGGTTGATTCACCAGGGCAGCAACATGATGACAGTAAATTAAGTAATTCAACAAAAAACAGACAACTATAAAAGAAGAATTGACGAACACCCAAATTACTTGGCACAAAAAATATTTTCAGAAGCGCGCCAACCAGGCTGAACGAATATTTGTAAACGCCAACATTATTATTATTATTATTATTATTATTATTATCTTACTAATTCTATTATTGTTATTTTGTTATATTTCATTGTTTTTCTAGTATTATTTTATTATTCAGAAATTTTATTTATATTATTTATTAATTTTATTTTTATTATTATTTGCTTTTATTTTATATTAAATCATCATACTACGGATATAATTTTCATGTAAATTCTATCCTTTGCACTCTTATTTATTTAAATTTATGTTATTATTTATCAATATTGCTAGATGTTAACTATTTAACAGTTGTAATAAATATTGTAATTAAAAAAAAGCAAAGCGTAGATTTTTACCTTTAAAAACTCGTCTAAACAAAAATGCGAACTTATTGTGATTTTATTAATGAATTTGCAACGAATTTTATGACGTGAAAATGTTCATGACAAAATTAAATGTTTTAATTTATCTATCATTACTTATGAAACTGCTTGTGCGACCTATTTAGCTATTCGTTGTCTAAATCAACTCGTATGAGATGAGGGAGAGAGTTTTCCTTTGGCTTCACGCGCTGTTCAACACGATTGCTACGTGGATGATATTATTTCAGATGCAAGTTCATTAGAAGAGGCAATTAAGTTAAAGAAGGAACTAACACAACTTTTTAAGCGTGGCAATTTTCAATTGTATAAATGGGATGCTAACAACAGAAGCTTTATTGATTCCGTTCCTTTACAAAATCGCGAAACGAATGCGTTCAATTTAATCGATAACAAAAATATAATAAAGGTTTTAAGTTTACTATGGGACCCTAAAAAAGATGTAATTCAAATCTCTTCAAATGATCCAATTTCATCATCACAATTAACAAAGCGCGCCATTTTATCACCTATCGCCAAAATTTTCACCCTCTCGGTCTTATTTCGCCATGCGTAATTTTAGCTAAATTAATAATGCAAGATATATGGCACCTAGAAACAGGTTGTGATGAAGTAGTTAATATAGCACTTTTATGAGCCGTTGGTTCGATTTTGAAAATAATATAATACGCATGCGCAATATAATTATTCCGCGTCCGTTATTTCAATTAGTCAAAATTGATCGAATTGAAATTCATGGTTTTTGCGATGCGTCCATGAAAGCTTGTTTATACATTGAAATTATTTATCATAATAGTGAGCCTAGAGTACGCTTATTATGCTCAAAATCTAGGGTGTCTCCACTTAAATCGATAACCCTACCTCGACTTGAACTCTGCGCTGCCCTATTGTTAACAAGATTATTCAAAAATACCGTTAAGTCTTTAAATTTCAAAGTAGATAATTATTCTTGGAGTGAGTCAAGAATTACCTTGTGTTGGATTATCACGCGGCCAGAAAAATTAAAACAGTTTGTAGGAAACACAGCAGCGAAAATACAAACTCTTAATATAATATGGCAACATGTACCGACAACGGACAATTCGGAAGATTTCATTTTTCACGGTATTTACGGTCATAAGTTAATAAACATGGACTTGTGGTGGTATGGTCCGGCATGGCTTAAATTTGAAACTGACTCATGGCCGTCAATTTAAGGGGGTTGTTCTTTTTTTTGTTACAAAACATGCAAGTTATTTGTTTTTGTTTTTCTCGAAATGTATTTATCATAAAGACATGCGATTTTTTTTAAACAAAAATTACAAAATCTTAGAATATTAAAAAAATTTTTATTCATTTTTTTGTCGCCGTCATTTTTTTAACCAGGGGGCGCCAAAGTGGGCATTGCAAAATCGATCTCGTTTGCGGTGCCACAGATAAATCCGTTGCGCATCGCCTGAAACAAAAAAAAACGAAACTACGTTGAAGAAGAAGTTTGAATCCAGTCCCCCTACCAAAATGAAAGAAAAAAAGCAAGAAGGAAAAAAATGGCAGCCATTTGAAAAAAAAAGTGTCAAAAAAGGCCTTTTTTTGGGACGAGAAGGTTCGCAAAATTTTTTTGCGTAATGTTATCAAGTTGTTTGAGGTAGGGGGACTAGGTATTGCAGTGGTGAACAAATTAAAAAAAAATGCAAGTCGATCCGACTTGTAGTTTTTTTTTAATTTGTGGCACCGCATTGAAAAAAGTCAATTTGAGAAAAACGTATTTAAAGTTTTTAATATAATGTACTAAATACACCATTTAATTTAATGTACGAAATACACCATCGTGTTCAAAGATGCTGACACATTAAAAAGGTCATGTGCATGAGGTATTATAATGAAAAAGAGGCAGCTGGCATATAATAGCTCGCGGAACGATAAAAAACGCTTTCAGAGGATCATACGTATAGAGATATATATATATCTATAATTTCGTCAAAAAAATAGATATTAAGATGATTTTTTTTTTAAATAATTCTAAGGTTTTTAGCTTTCATAATATCAAAAAATCTCAAAACCGAAACAAAGAAAAATAAAAAAAGAACAACCCCCTTAACGAATTTAATTTTAAAACGAGAACATGTGCGTCTTTTGCATGCCGGTCCACAGACCGTTCTAGCAAATGTTAGATTGCAGTTTTGACCAATCAAAGAATCGCAATAAAACGTATAATCAAAAATAGTGTGCATTGTTTCCGGTTTAATTGTACTAGCTTCCAACAGATAATGAGAAATCTACCAATTGAACGAGTAAACAGAGCTCGTCCGTTTTTAAATACTGGAGTAGACTATGCAGGCCCAATAATTTCTGACTCCGATCGTCAAACGAGAAGATTCTCAGATTTTGAATTCGTATCAGTCCGCACTGATGATTAGCTATTCAGTCCCCAAGCTAAAATATTTTGCAGACATTGCGCTTACATTGTAAATCAGAAAGTATTTAAAAAACAAAGTGAAGTGATTTGCATAAACTAAAATAGTATATAAGTGCTATTATTTTAATAATAATATTAATATGATGCTCAGATTGTGCATAAGTGTAGTGGATTATGAGTGATACCAAAATGGGTAAAAAGTAAGTGAAATCGGATATAACTCCAAGAGAGAGCCAATCTAATCACGAAATTTTAAATGAAGGTGATGATGACAGCTCTATTGGCAAACAAACGCCGACTACTTCGGTAGCGAGTACATCCAAGTTTGCACACAAAAACAAGTATGAAGCTTTATCTGACTTAATCGATTCAGAATTGGAATATTTAAGCAAAACAACCTCAAGAAAGAGGAAACATAAACTTACTGACATCAACAATACACAAGTTGAAGTTTCAAAGACAGAAGGACCAAAAATAAATATGCCGCCTATAGTGACTAGGGATAGCGTGCCGCACATAAAATATTTTAAAGAAATGAGGAAAGAGGTATCTTCTGATTTATATATCACATATAGAGGCAATACGCATTACAGAATAGCGACATACAATGAAAAAGATTTTGCTACAGTGTTAAAAATGCTAGATACAGCACAGCTACATCACACATTTTCACCAAAGACGAAAAGATCGATAAAACTGGTACTGTCCGGCGTCCCTCCATGCGTGACAGAAGAAGAAATCTACGATTATTTGTTAAAAAACTTTAACTTTGTCAAAAAAGTCATACAAATGGTTAAGAAAACAGATAACACAAAATACAAGCTACCAGTATTTGTAGTAATTTTTGAAGGAGATCAGTCAATTAAAGATGTATGCAATATAAGATATATGAATGGATATGCGGTTAAGTGGAGCAGACTCATAAAAAATAACGAAGATCAAGCACTATAGTGCTACAGATGTCAAAATTTTGGACACTCCTCAGCTTACTGTAGAATGAATTTTAGATGTGTCAAGTGCACAGAAGTACATAAAAGCTGGCAAATGCTAAAAGTCAATCGAGGAAACACCAAGATGCGTTAACTGTAGTGAGGCTCATGCAGCTAGCTTCAGAAAATGTATAATGAGGCAAAACTACATTAAGACACGAAATGAAAGGTTCTTCAGCGCCAGAACAGAGCAGAAATGGGTTCCAGCTCCACATCCTAGAAAATTGACGAAGAGCTTCGCAGATGCCACTCAAAATAAAAAAGAATTTCCACCCCTTCGCGAGAGAACATCTGAGAGTCCAACACAAGACAGCGCAGAAACAAGAACAGCAAACACAGGAGCAGTGACGGACCACACAGATATGTTGGACATGATGGGAAGTATTATTACTATCAGTGAATATTTCAGCAACCCTATTGTTAAGGAAACTTTCTCTAAATTATTAAAACTCGCTAAAGAGTCTATAAATGCCATACCTCAAGAAAAAAACTCTCAATTCTAAATTTTTTCATGACGTAAAAAATGAATCAGACAATAAACCTTAATATACTATATTGGAATGCTAATAGTATTACCAAAAACTTATTTGAATTTATACTGTTACTGACACAACATGATATACATGCATCCCTTATTTCGGAAACATACCTGAAGAACAGACCGTAGCGATGGCTTAAAAGGAAGCACGGCCATAGTTATAAAAAATAATATTAAATACACACAAATACATTTACCTCCATCTACCTACATCTTACTTTACCTACATCTTTAAAGGAAGCAGAAGCAACTGCTATAAAAATAAATATAAATGGACAACCAACTTCATTTGTTTCTTTTCACGATTTGACCCTACGGATTTTCGTCGCCTCCTACAAATTAGCGATAAGGTAATGATTGCAGGTGATTATAATGCCAGATATCGCATGTGGAATTGCCACGATAACAATACAAATGGCACAGTGCTATATAACTACTTATTGAACAAGTGCTTTATCCATTTTCCAGAATCACGCACTTATCACTGCGTCAGAAACAATAAACATATCTCCTCAACTTTAGACTTAGCAATAACAAAAAACATTCCCGTTACCAATATAGCATATACTATTCCCGGAACAATCTCTGATCATGATTATGTATTCCTAACACTATCAAATTCTAACTTACAACAAATTCAACATCAAAGAAAAATCTTCCAATACAAACATGCTGATTGGAAACGGAAATATAATCAATAGTCACATAAATTACACTCAAACAATAGAGAATATTACAGAGCTAAACAAAACAGTAAAAGAACTTACTTATAATATACAACATGCAACAGAAACTGCAATACCAACACTAGACAAACATTTCTCTTATGATATCTCAAAAACAATAACCGAAGACATAAATTATAATACAAAAACAAAATAAGAAGGCTATGACAAAAGACAGTAATCCAAATATTAAAACACTATTGAACAATGTTAACAAAGAAATTACAAATACAATAAAAGAACACAAAAATACACTATGAACTAATAAATTGGAAAACAAATCACACCCAAAAAATATGAAATAATTCCTCCCTTAACTCATAACAATAAAACATTTTATTGTGACACAATAACAACAATAGCATGAGTAATATAGATCACCAAATCAAAATTAAACATGTAGTTAGTAACTTCCTACATTCCTGACCAGATGATTATGACAATAAGAAAAATTTTATTTCTTTGAAAATAGATCCAAAAACAAAAAAGCCCCTGGAAAGGATAACATTCAAAATGTGGTGCTCAAACACTGACCAATAAAAGCTCTGATTCTATTTACTAAAATTATGAACTCAATTCTTAAATTCAGTTACTTTTCCCACAAACTCAATTCGGATTCAGAAACCAACATAATACATTACACCCATCGACACAACTAACAGAAGACGTAATATTAAATTTCAATAAAAAACGACACACTGGAATGGTCCTCCTTGATATTGAGAAGGCTTTTGACACAGTATGGACTGAAGGACTAATATACAAAATGATTTAACTGAAATTCCCATCGTATCTGATAAAGCTTACAAACAATTATCCGAATGACCGCAATTTTCAAGTAAGAATCAGATATTCATTTTCTAGTGTCAAGGTAATACCGGCAGGAGTGCCACAAGGCTCTATTCTTGGACCAATATTATTCACCATCTTTATACATGACATACCGACATGCAATAATACTAATCTATTAGCATATGCAGACGATACAGTCATATATACTTCTGCAAAACTATACACAACAATTACAGATAGTCTACAGGCACACATTAACAAACTGATTGAAAACACCTATTTGTGGAAAATTAAAATGAATTCTATGAAATGTGAAACCATACTCTTTACAAGAAAATCCAAAAATTATATACGAGACAATACAATAAAAATAAACAACGATGAAATATAATGGAGTAAAGAAGTAAAATATCTAGGTATACTCCTCGACTGATCTTTACTTTACACAACACACATAAACAAAAAAGTAGTACAAGCACAAAGTATAATACCTACATTACAACCCACTCCTCAAAGCTACAAGCATACTCAATTCACGAAACAATAGACAAATATATCTTTCCCTATTCAGACCCATATTACTGTACGGAGCCCCATCCTGGTGCACCACTTCAAAAACAAATATAAACAAAAAATAGAATAGAGTTTTAAGAATAGTGACGGATTTTTCTCGCAAACCAAGTAATAAATTTTATTATTCAAACGATTTCTTACATGAATCTGCTAACCTAGACTAGATAGGGTCGCTGATAAGAAACCTGACCTCGAGATATTACTCATCATGTCACAACAGTTCAATTTCATCATATCTAGCCTAGGAAGACTTACAAAGGATATAGTCTGGTATGGAAAATACAAACCATCATGTTTTCTTGTCAATGAATAAATAAGTTAAGTGTAATAACATGTATATTAAGAACTGAATTTTTGTTAGAAAGCATTCAAATAATGTAAATATTGTAAATAGTAGTGTAGTGTTAAAATAATTAGTTTTAAGTTGTATTTAGTTAGTTTTAATCTTAATATAAGTTAGATATAAGTAGTTTTAAGTAACACCTATGTTATGAGTTTTCTTGAACCAGGAATTTTTGCTCATTAAATAACGTCTTCATGTAGGTACTCCTAATTAACTAACTCTAAGTATTCAATTATTAAGTATACAACTTATGAAATTTAGTAATATTGCATAAGATAGGTATATATAAATTAATAACGTTATTGTAATCTATGTAAAAAAAATAACAGAAATACAATTCTTCAAAACACAAAAAAAAAACACAGCCAGGCCCAATCAATTTGCATACAAGTCGGCTACGAAAAACACCGCAAATGAAGGGTTGAATAGCATTTTTTATTTGTTTTAGTACAAAAGCCGTACATCTTGAACTAGTTACTAGTCTGATCACCGACGCATTTATATATGCCTTGAAACGTTTTATCTCGAGCAGAGGCAAATGCAGTCACTGATAATGGCACAAATTTCATAGGCGCTAGACACGAGTTGCATAATTATAAATTGTTTAAAAATGAGCATAGTAGAAACGAGGTGACCAACGCGGAATAATAATATAATTTGGAATCAAGAGACAAGATGGCGCCTAGTAAAGTCGTGTGTGATTTATGCTCTGAGCAAATAAATGACAATATTTCTAATATACAGTGTGTGAATTGTGAAAAGTGGTTCAACGCTAAGTGCTTAAAAATTAAATCTAAAGACATAAAAAAATTGTGACGGATAACAGAATAAACAACAACGAATGGAAATGCAATCATTGCAAAATTGTGGTTGGCGCCACGACGTCAGATGACAGAGATGACTCTAGCATTAGTGAAATGGAAGTTATTTCGTAAGTACTTTATTCCATTCAAAAGTGAGGTTGAAAGCAATCTTACCGTCATTAGAACGGAGCTTCTGAAAATTTCGGAACAAAATGATTTAGTTAATAAAAGATGTAAGTAGCTGAAAACACAATTGTGATATCTGTTGAAGAGAAAGTTAAAACGCTTGAAGAATATTTCGTAAGTGCAGATGATATGTGCGCCGAATTTAACGCGAAAAGAATGTGATAGTATTCAACGTAGTAGAGTCGAATAAAACTAATGGACAAGACAGATTACAAGACGACATGACGAATATTACTAAACTCTTATCACAAGACACACAAATTACAACAAAAGACCTTAAAGTTCGTGGTGTTGGAAAACCAACTACAGGTAAAATCAGGCCATTATTAATTGAAACCCCATCCGAAACAACCGCTAGAATCTTAATAAAAACTAAACATCTAAATGGGGTTTCTATGAAACAAGACATGACGCCCAGACAATTAAGTCATCTGAAAATGCTGCGAAACTAACTAAACTCAGGTATAGAAAATGCAGACAAAACGATCAAATATATAAACGGTGTCCGTAAAATAGTGAAGCTACACTCCTTTCGCGGGTCATCGCAGGAACGAACATCTTGAACGCGGCTTATCAATCTACTATCAAAACACTAGGGGTTAGTTAGAACAAAACTGAACACATTTCGAGCGTCATCCTCTGCGAGTGTGAGTGATGTAATTTGTGTTACAGAGTCATGGCTAAAGCCTGATATTGCTGATGGCGAGGTAACAGACAATACATATGCCATTTTTAGGTGCGATAGAGATCAAATCAGTGATAAATATGAAAGAGGTGGTGGTGTATTCGTGGCAGTGAAGCGGAGTTTTTCAACGGAGTTGATTGCACTTCCAAATAATAATATTGAACAAGTCTTTGTGAAAGTTAAAACTGCACCACACGACCTAATTATATGATGTGCTTACCTATCTCCTGAATCAACTGTAGAAATTTATAAAGAGCATATAACTGCAATAACATCAATATCCGAAAAATACTGAAAAGCAAGTATATTAATCGCAGGTGATTATAATTTACCCAGCAGCCTACAGCAAGAGCATTGTTCGTGCTTGGTTTATGAAGAGTTGTCACTACTAAGCTATCGGCAATTTAACAACATTCAAAATCATAGTGGAAAAACGCTTGACTTGTGCTTCAGTAATATACACGCAACTGTAGAGCGTTCTCATGCTTTAACTCATGAGGACGCTCATCACCCATCCTTGTCCATAAACAACCAACATTGATGAAAAAGTACATAAACTATATAAAGTAATAAATAATGGTTTATTACAGTTTGTTCCGCTCCTATCCTGCAAAAACACTAATTATCCCAAATGGTTCTCAAAAGAACTCATATCCATCATTAAACTTAAAAAAAAACTCATACAGAGTAGAAGAAAAATGTGTTCAGATCCACATATAATGAATTCTGCCAACTAAGGTATGATTGCAAGAAATTGAGCAAGCAGTATTATGAAAACTACATTACTAAAATGGAAAATAAAATTAAATCTGACAGTACTAAATTTTGGACAAAAAAAAATTCAAATACACCTGACACTCTGACTTGGAATGATTTAGTGGCTCATGAACGAGAAAATATTGCGAACCAATTTGCATCTTTTTTCAAAAGTACTTATTCATCTAGCATTAATAAAACTACATCTAACGAATGTGAGGAGGGAGCAAATACCATCGACGTCGACCTCTCAAACGTAGATGTGAGTTTTGATAAAGTATATAATCTACTGTTAAAATTAAATGTGAGAAAAGGAGCCGGTCCAGATGGATTACTTAACACACTTCTCATGAATTGCGCCGTCAGCCTCTGTGAACCCCTCAAACACATTTTTGCTTCGAAAAATTATTGCTACCAAAATTGTCGTGGTCTTTTAAAAATATCATAACCACAAAACAGCACGGCTTTTGTGGTGGCAGATCTACAACAACAAATCTACTATTATATGCAGAACAAATATTAGGCGTAATGAACAACGGCCCGGATGTCCATACAATTTACACAGACTTCAGTAAAGCGTTTGATCTCGTCGATCACAATATTCTGTTACGGAAGCTACAACGGTATGGAGTCAGGGGCAAAATATTAGACTGGTTTAGATCTTACTTAACAGGCAGGCATGTACAGGTAAGACTAGATGGCCATTTATCTGAAAAATAAGAAGTGATATCTTCTGGTGTACCGCAAGGATCACACTTGGGGCCAATATTATTCAATATTTTTATTAATGACATAGGCATTGACTTCAATTGTGATCACCTTTTATACGCAGATGACCTCAAAATCTATAAAACTATAAATTGTGATGATAGATTATCGTTACAACAAGACATTGCGCAATTAAACAACTGGTGTATAAGTAACAAACTTAACCCTTTGAGTGCCGGGAGCCGATATATCGGCTCCTTCTACACTCGCGAGAAGTGCCAGAGCCGATATATCGGCCCGCGCCTCGTAGCGCTTTACTATTCGCATTGCGGGAGAACTCTATTTCAAAATAAATTTGTAATACGTTATAAATGATCTAATTTCACTATGAGAGAATTAAAAAAAAATAGTTTTTCGTTTTAACTCTTTGTGGACGACGACCTTTTCCTATCGCTTGGAGGTACCGAAGTCTAACATGAACACCGATGGTCGCCACTCAGGCGATATTCGATCTGCGGCGTAAATCGCTGTGGATTTGGACTCTTATCGGTACTTGACAGTGTTTTATATAACACAAAATAACATCGCATTGCCGCAGCGAAACGTAGGATCAGTTAGTTTCTCCACGATCGTTGATGTGAACAGTATATTTCGTCCCATTTACAGTTTGAAAGCGTGTTTTGTGTTATTACCGTGTGTCAAACATTGTTGCTTTTGAGGAAAATTTTACCATCAACCGTTTTATAAAAAAAAAAACCGTCATGGATGACGCGGAAATAGTCTGAATGGTTGACCAGTTGGATCTAGCACATAGTGACGAGGAAGAAATCGTGGCACCAAGAAGTCGGCATCCACGTACGATCTACAGTAATAGTGAAGCGAGCGATGATAGCGAATCAGAATTAGAGGGAAACGATACCGAGGAAGAGCTGAGAGATTTCCGTAAAGTTACCATGGCCAACGACAGCGAATATAATCCTCGCCCACAATTTATGGAGATTGCTGGGCCTAAACATATGCCAGAAAGAAATTCCATGCCGAGAGCGTATTTTGATCTTTTTTTTACGGAAGAATTTTTGAGCTTATTGAGAAATGAGACGAATCGATATGCCAGGCAGTTCCTCAATAGAATCAATGTTCCCTCAGGATCCAGAACAACAGAGTGGAAGGCAACCACAGTTTCAGAAGTAAGGGCTTTTATTGCTGTGCTCTTGGAAATGGGTATAACACGTAGACCGACACTTTTCAGTTATTGGTCAACAAACCACAGACAAATCCCATGGTTTGGCCAAATGTTCAGTCGCAACAGATTTCAATTAGTTTGTAGGTTTTTCCACGTAGTAGACAATGAAAAATTACCAACACGTGATAATCCAGAATATGACCCTATAGCGAAATTTCAACCAGTCGTTATCCATGCAAACAATAAGTTCAAATTTCATTATTCGCCTAACCAACATCTGAGTATTGACAAATCATTAGTCGGCACGAAGTGTAGAACGTCGTTGATTCAATATCTGCCAAATAAAAAGCATCACAGGTGGGGTATCAAGTTTTGGATGTTGACTGATGCAGTTACCCATTACTGCTTATCGTTCTTCTGCTATAGAGGAGCTAGGGATCAAACCGATAAAGAAGAAATAAAGAAGAATGGTCTTGGCCACGTCGTGATTCATAAATTATTGAATATGAGCAATTATTTTATGAAAGGCTATCATGTAGTAGCAGACAACTTTTTTACAAGCATTCCCTTAGCAAGAGCACTGTTTGAAAGAGGGACATATCTGACTGGCACAATCCGCAGCAACAGGAAATATATTCCATCATTTATGAAGACTAAATTGCAAGAGGGCGCATCTAAGTACGCCCGAAATAATGAAGTCTTACTATTAGCGTATCGGGAAAAAAAGTCGCAGAAGAAAAATGTTTTACTGATGTCCACATTTGAGAAGGCTCAGAACAAAACGACTACAATCAGGAAAAGGAATGCACAAATACAGGTCGAAAAACCAGCAATCGTAGCTGAATATAACAAACACATGGGAGGCGTAGACACGTCAGAAATGATGCTATATTCATACTTAGATGAAAGAAGAGCCATCAAATATTGGAAAATTGTAGTTTTCTCCATTTTCTCCCGAATGGTGTTGAATGCCTACATATTATATCGGCACAATACAGACGGCAAAACCAAAACAAGACTGGAATTCATTACTGATGTTATCCAGTCGATAACCACTGAATGGTTGGCACTAAAGAGGATAGCACACGACACACCATTAGCGAAAACTTCAACAAATGTGCCCCGCATAGGTGTACGGAAACTGCCTGGAAAACTGGAAAGGGTTTGGGTGGTGTGCAGCAGAAAGGATGGTGGCCCAAAGAGAAAATCACGCACAGACACCTCACACTGAATTATCAAGCAACAAACTCAATAGAGTGCAAAGGAAATTTGAAAAACACCTTAAATAATAAAGAAAATAAAATTTTTTAGAAAAATGTCTAAAGGTAATTAGGTAGTTTCGTAATATTTACATTTGGCCTAGCCATCGCATGCGGACTCTGCTCGTCATTCTAAGTTATGGGGTTAATTATACATTAAAACCAATGCCAAAATTAGTTTTTATATATACTATTAATTTAAAAAAATCTTATCTCGACGACTATTTTACTGAGAATAAGTGATAATTGCTCACACGGTGTGCAACCGGTCTTATAGCCTCGAAAAGCAATTGCACACTCGGTGTGTATATTAATAATATAAAAATTTATGCATTAAATAATTTGTTCGTTAACGAAGCATTTATTAATTTGACTTCAAATATAACTATGGATTCGGTCATTTCAAATGCAATCTTGTCTAAAATAAAAACTCAAATTCCCTTTTTTGGTGACTTAATTAACGCTTTTTGAATACCAGAGGAGATCCTACTGGTCAAGCTAAAGTAAATATGAAGTATTGTTTGGAATTTGTATCTAAGGCTATAAAAAAGTACGAAAAATTGTTGAATATGAGACTACAAGAACGGGGCTTGTGGCATTATCAACTCAAATATGACTGTGTTGTTCTCCACAGCGAGAAGAAAAATCTACGAAAACGCGGTAGTAACTTAATTGCAATGTTTCCTACTCACTGGTGCGTTCGTGTTAGAGCCCTTGTACGGTACAAAAAAAGAGTATCCTAGGGTGCGAGAAACATTACAGAAGATCATTGATGAAACATATGCAATATCACCTGAGAGAAAAGTGACAGAACGAGGATGGTTCAAAAAATTATTCAAGTTTGAATTTCTGTTCTACTTGAATGCAACAATCGAAATATTCCGTGCATGCAAAATCAAATGAATTATGTAACCATGTAGTCTGGTCTGCTTCACGGTAAAATCTGCCAATATGTTCTTAATTTTGTCCCGTTAATTGGAAGTGGTTCCAATCTTTTGATAAGTGCGTTCTATCCGAGGTGGCAAATTGTACTTAACAGAAGGAGGCGAATTGAACTCCTTCGGAAAACGCAAATTGTGCTTTACTACTGGAGAAACATACTCCAACTCCTAAGTGTAGATATATTCCATCTCTGGAGATGCGTTAAATCGCATTTATGGACTGGCTGAATCCACCTCTGAATTCAAACTTTCAGAGTTATATTCAACAAAACGAAGTGTTGGTGGCCTCCGAGACATTCGACTTCAATAACGTCTTTAATCATGATAAAGACTATACCCGAGAGCTTTGGTCAAAGGAAGACATGTTTATTGTGCGGGATTTCAGTAAGTGACTTTATTAACTAAATATAAAATGTAGATTTATTATAATTCATTTTTCCATTGCTTGGATAATTTTTACAAAGCGGCGATTTGCAGCGAGAGCTGCGATTATGTATTGCCAGAGGTGAATCTTGGCAAAGGGTATCGCGTAGGGAAATCCAATAGCCAACAAAATGAAGGAGAAGATAGAACATACAAAATCCTAATTGGATTTGTACAATACAATATGTATATTTTAAAGAATTTTAAAAAAAATTCAAACTTTAATCTTAACCGACTATTGCTACTACAACTTGAGTCACCGAGAAGTAAATGTTCAACATGTGCCGAATGCAAAACTCCGTTTAATGTGGAAGTTTTCGAAATATCACTTTCGTCTATCAAAAATCTCGGGAAAGCACAAGAAGATTCCCGGTGAAGTACAAGAAAATTTCCTGGAAATAATTATATAAGAAATCTCTCACTCCTATTCATTAGTGTTTAATAAGTAGTATGGTCAGCATTAAAATTAGCGGTGAAAAGTAGTGAAAATGTCTAACTTAGGTGATTGGTATAAACAGCTTTTTGCAGAGTATATAATAGGAAAAAAACCTAGTGACGCTCAAGAACAATTTAATGAACTGTGGGCTAGTGCAAAAATAAAATATAGTGCTAAAGATGATTTTGTATAATAGGCGAGTGATTTTTTAGAGTGTCGCCGAAAAAACCAAGTAAAGAAGTCTTCTAATATTCCTATTGTGCTAATTCTAAAAAGGTAAGTTAACGCTAATATTTATCTATTTCTATGGGACGTTCATGCGTGAAACCAAAATTTACTTTTCAGTTCGATCGATCATTTGTAACATTTATATATTTTTAACGTAGCGCATAAACATTATGAAGAATATTCTTCTAATAAATAATAATACATACTATATATTTGAAGTATAAATGTTGAATTTTGCAACAGTTTTAATAATTTGGAAAATATAGACAAAAATTATGTATCCGTCAAAGGTAGTCACTCTATATATTTAAAAATAATAAACTATAATTAAAATAAAAAAATTGTGTGTTTATTATGTTAATAATTTCAAATTAAACGTTTTAAAACAACACTAACATAACAATATTTTTTATGGTAATAATTTAAAAATAAACTTTTTTTAGTAAAAACCTATGATATTTTCCTAATTATTATTATCAGTGTTAAATTAAATTTTGAGCTCGAAAAATTAAAAAAGCAAGGATTCCAAATCTCAAGAAGTGGCGCATACCTTCGATTACTTCCGAGAAATTACACCAACTTGGAAGGTAAAAGGCATGTTCCTACTGTGCCAGTAAAATTGAGTCGTCCTGAGGAGGATCACCACAAAGCTCATCCCGATCAACATTTTTGTGTCTCCACAATAAAATCATTGGAGACACTTGCATCCATTCTCGGGCCAAAACAAGCGTATTTTTTGTCGCAGGGTGATAAATCCCGGGTGCCAATAGGTTTGATAGCGGCAAATAAGCAAGCCCCGCTCTTGATGCATGTTGATTACAGAATTCCATTACCTGATCAGGATTGGGTCGTTGGTTCGAGGCATAAATTGATCCCTAGCGTATATGCTGGATGCATCATAAAAGAAAATGATATGGGCCGTCCTGAGGCAGTCTCATATTCACGGCCAACATATATAACAATCAGAAGTGGAAAACACTCCTCTTCGACAGCTTCCACTCATGCTGTAGACTTGGATTAGCAGCAACTCTCGATAATTTTAAAGAAATTATGCGAGATAAACAAGGACACATAAAACCAGTGGTTTTCATATCAGCTGATGGAGGGCCCGACGAAAATCCGAGGTATCCCAAAGTTATTGCTAAAGCTATAAACCACTTTGTCAAGAACGATCTTGATGCTATTTTCGTGGTTACAAATGCACCTGGCAGAAGCGCATTCAATCGCGTTGAGAGAAGAATGGCGCCTTTAAGCCGAGTATTATCTGGTCTGGTACTTCCTCATGATCACTTTGGTACGCACGTAGATAAGCAAGGAAAAACAAAAAATGAAAATCTAGAGAAGTTAAACTTTCAGAAGGCTGGAGAAGTTCTAGCTGAAGTATGGAGCAACATGATTATTGATACCCATGAAGTCATAGCAGAGTATATCGAGCCCAATGAAAGCGCTGAGAGCTTTGTTCCAGTCATGCCATCTCCGCAATGGTACAGTGATCATGTGCGAGAGAGTCAGTATTTGCTTCAGTACATTATAGTAAAATCTAACAAATAATTATATTTGTAAGTCTTTTTATCTAAAGCGATAATACAAATAAAATATTTTACCATTACCAGGTCGTGAAGTGCGATGTTCGCGCTTGCTGTGGACATGTGCGCAGTTCCATTCGGGCTGTTCTTTTAGAACGATTTGTTATACCTCCTTACCCAATATTGCAGTCATCTAAGGGCCTATATATTCCGAAGCCTCAAGACCATGATGGCAAGTCGTTCGCTACATTTCTTCTGCGTCGGTCTCTTGGAATCATTCCAGCCCATGATGGAATTTCTAAATTGCCTTACGATTTATATTGCCCTAGTCTGCAGAAGGACCGTAAGTAACTTTTGGAAAGGACATTTCAGATATGTGGATTGTACTTTTGTACGAAGAAGAAAGTTAAGGAGCATATTAGCACATGTCACAAACAAACTATTAATCCCATCATTAGTAGTACAGAGATACGCAAGATTTGTCCTTCACGTATCCTCACTAAGCAATCCATAGGTACATAGAAAGAAGTTCTTTGTATTGTGCATGAACATAATAACTCCGAGTGGCTTGAAGAAACTGATGATCTTCAAAAAAGTACATTGCTTACACCTGACTTGCAAGACATTTGTCCAGTTATTAGTATTGAAGAATGTCTTACTAATTCGTGGTCCGAGGATAGTGTACAATAAATATGTCATATATATATATATATATATATATATATATATATATATATATATACGTACATTTACTGCCTTTTCCACTCATGGAAAAAACTTTTTTCATCCGTTGGTCTGAAGCTAGTGTGTTCGACTGGACTCTCACAGACTTATACACTAATTTAAAAACTCCTACCCCTATTTCCCGCACGTCAAACGTCGTATATGTCATTGATTGTAATGATTGTTCAAGTTGTTATGTTGGAGAAACTTCACAATTTCTCTCAAAAAGAATGCGCCAACACGAACTTAATAGTCTAAACAAGAAACAAAATAAAACCATGATCACCGAACATGTCTCCAACTTTAAACATTCTTTTAATTTCACCAATCCAAGAGTTATTCATCGAGAAGCCAACACTTTACGCAGAAAGTTCGCTGAGAGTATTTTCATACAAATTTTACCTGCTATTAAGAAACGTTTTGATTCGGCTTCTCTTTGCAATATTTATGATTCGGCTTCTCTCGGCAATGCTTCAAATAATTTTTTCAATATGCGCAATACATCCTAACACTTCTTTTATGTATATATGTGTATGTATGTGTATATGTATATATATACATGTATATGTTTGTGGGTATATATGTATATGCATATATGCATATATATATATATATATATATATATATATATATGTTTACCTATATATATTGTATATGTATGTGTGCATGTGTTTGCATATATGTATGTGTATGTGTATACATATATACATTTATTGTTTTGCGTATATATGCATATATATGTTATGTTATAATTGTTTATATAATAACTTGTTCCATAACTATACTCTTCATCACATATTTTTTCATTTTTACATTGTCTATCATGGTTTTAATATGTTTCTATATTTTCATTTTGTTCCACATATTATGTTTAACCGTTGATTATGGATTGCTTACACATTTATATTTTTTCTATGTTCCTATTGCGCATGATCGCTGAGAAAATCTTCGTAATATGAAACCACTAAAATTCTCTCTATCCCGTTCTCTAATCCAATGACGATACAGTTTCCATTATTTTCCGCAAACACGTAAGCACACATTTTACTCTCGTACACGCACGTCATACATATTCCAAACTGACAACATGTTCGTTTGGAAAAAGCTTTTTTATAATAAAATATTTTATTTTAATTTTACAATTTTTTAAAAAATTGTTTCATAACTCGTTTTATCAATTTTTTATTTCATATTTATTTTTTCGTGCAATTTTGTGTGTTTTTGTGTTATTTTTCAAAATTTATTTGTATGGTGAGTTTCTTTACATTTGTTTATTTTATGGTTTTTTCATATATACTTTTCATATACATTGTTTTACTTATTTTTGTCTGTAATTATGTATTTTTATATTTTTTATATTGTTTTAATTTGTAACCCTGAAATATTTAATTGTAGCACTGAAGATGGGTCAAATCAAGACCCGAAACGTATGTCCAAGAAACAATTTTATAATATATATATATATATATATATATATATATATATATATATATAAAGCGAGAGGTTTTTCTTCAGATGGTGAAATAGTATGATAAAAATTGTTTTTTGGGCATCCATCCAATAATTAAAAAAACAGTTTTAATGCAAAATGTTTTAATTAAGAGAACATACGTTTCGGGTCCAGATTTGACCCATCTTCAGTGCATACAAATAAATTTAAAAAAAATATAACACAAAACACAACACAAAATTGCAAAGAAAAAAATAAGTATGAAAATAAATTTAAAAAACATCAAGTTATGAAATTTTTTTTGAAAATTGTAAAAATTAAAATAAATAATATGTTTTATTATAAAAAAGCTTATTCCAAAAACACATCTTGTTAGTTTGGAGACAGAGTTACGTGTAATTTTTACAATTTTCAAAAAAATTTTCATAACTTGATGTTTTTTCAATTTATTTTCATACTTATTTTTTTCTTTGCAATTTTGTGTTGTGTTTTGTGTTATATTTTTTTAAAATTTATTTGTATGCACTGAAGATGGGTCAAATCTGGACCCGAAACGTATGTTCTCTTAATTAAAACATTTTGCATTAAAACTGTTTTTTTAATTATTGGATGGATGCCCAAGAAACAATTTTTATCATATATATATATATATATATATATATATATATATATATATGTGTGTGTGTGTGTGTGCTAATAAATTCGTTTTTCAAATTTTTATTGTTTATTATTATTTTTATGCCAATCCAAAATAATCTACAACCCCCTTTCTAGATATTTTTATCATTGTACTTCAATTTCGAATAACATAGCATTATACTTCTCTATCAATATTTAAAAATAATACTTTAAAAATAGTACGATTTTTTGTATTTACGAAAAATACACGTGAAGGGGGGGGGTAATTTCAAATATCACTAAGTATCACCAAGGGGGAGGGGTGGTCCGAAAAACCTTAAAAATGGCTCTCGTGATTAATGGACGCCCCTTAATCAATGGCATTACTCTTCATTCTGCATTTGTTCTACCCAGCAAGCAATTTGGCGTTAACATGGTCCAGCTCTCTAGCGACTTAGCCAACACTGTGCGAGATAAATTATCGAAAGTTCAGCTCGTGATCATCGATGAAATTTATATGGTAGGCAGTGCCACGTTGAGCCGAATTGACACACGTCTCCGGCAAATCAAAGGCGTGAATGAACCATTTAGTGGTGTTTCAATATTAGCGGTGACAGACTTGAACCAGTTGCCGCCAGTAAAAGATAGACCGGTGTACCAAGTTTCGCGTCACAACGAGATGGAACCATTTTTCAACGTCAATCGACTCTGGAATGAATTTCACTTCTATAGCTAACTGAAGTGATGAGAGAAAGTGATGATTTTTTGTTTATTAATGCGCTAAATAGTCTCGCTAACGACGCATTGACCAATGAAGATTTGATATTGATAAAGAAACTAGATGTGAAACCGGATGATGTAACTGAATATGCAGATTGTACGGAACGAACTAAAATGTAAGCATGTACAAAAGAAAATTGAGGGTAACACCAATGTCTTAATTGTGTCAGAACCTGACAATTCATTGCCTAACAATTAAGCCGAACATCTAAAGAAATTTCTGCAAAAACTGTAGCGAACTGGAGCTGGTAAAGATATCAAACTAGAAAATAAAATAAATTATAAGATCGGCATAAAATACATGATTAATTATAACATAGATATCGAGGATGGACTTGTCAATGGAGTAATGCGGAATTTTGAGACTGGTGACTTTCAATATACAAACTAATAAACCCGAAATCGTTTGGCTCGACTTTCAGATGCAACGTGTAGGGAACAGGCAAAATGTCATTATGATTAAATGATACAACATCAAATAAACTGGAGCGAATTGCTGCTCCAATGTACAAAAAATGCAACGGTGCACAAGTATAAAGCTGTTCGCTTCATACAGGGTAATAAAACGCATTTAGCCAAAATTTTGGGTGTACTTTTTAGTACGTTACGAGCATTGATATTGCTAAGTACCCGAACGTAGTATACGCATTACACATACTATTCAATTAATAGTCACAAAATGTCTAATGGTGAGACAAATGATAACTACAGGTAGAAGAATCGTACCTCATTTTTATCACTCTGTAACTGCACAAGAGAAACCGCATTCTATTCAAAAAGATTTGAGTTCCTAAAATTATTCTGTATCTTGCAACCTAAATGCTGTATTAGAATAAAAAGAGCACATAGTCACGAATAGCAAACATCCAAAATAGACCAGTATATTAATACTGGTTATACAACGAGAAATACAAGAATGATTCAAAAAGATTGAAACGAGTAAAAATCATTTGGTAGGTACTATTTCTGGATCCACAAACTTTTTTGCTAATCAAATGCAAAAAGCCAAACAGTAAGTATCATACAAATAAGCCGTAAAGAAGCAAGGGGATATAATGCGAGTTCATCCCATGTAAGAAAGAGGAGGATCATCATAAAAATCAGAGGATAAAAATCAAGCTTCAACAGAAATATATCTTTATTTGCGTTCTACCAATATATTATGTCATGAAAATCCATGTAATTAGTGGTAAGCAAAAAAATTCAAAATTCCATGTTTGATTAAAATTTAATATTTTTTCAGAACGCCTTTTCTCCGAAGTTGGAATGGTCTACGAGAAAAAAAAGTAAATTGCTTCCCAAATATGCAGAAAAACTAGTTTTTTCCACAATAATGGCTCCCTTCTTAATTTGAGTTGTAATTAGTCTTCCTAATATATAATATAAGAAATAATATACTTCTTAAATAATATAAATCAAGATTAGGTTTGATCGGGGTTTGTATTTTTGCCATCTGTGTTGATTATAATCATTGTCCTTATAAAAGGCTGCGTTATGCAGACAATTGAACCGGTTTTACACAAGATGAAGAAGTGGAACGCGAAATGGAAAACAGTATCGTTTGTTGTGCCATCTGACATTTATGTTCACCGTCCCGAACATACTCTTATTTTATCTATGGTCCTGAAGCTCGAAAGGACAGATGTCATTGCTCAGGCAACCCTGTACACGAGGCTTTGGGAAGGACACTCATGACGGCTATGGCAACCCAGGACGCCAAGTTTTTGGAGAGAAGAAGCCGACTAACTCTCTCTGATTTGGACCGCCATAAGATACACATCGTTGACAAGAATTATTAATTTCAACTCTATATTTTTATTTTGTGAATAAACCATGTTATAAAGATTACTAAGTGTTTCAACTATTCTGAACTAAATGTATATTTATTAATTTCTACGCTAATGGTACAACAATGGTGGCAGTCGATAGGATCTAACCTTAAACAAGTAAAATAGGCCAGTGGAAATAATATACGCAGAATACGAAGATTCAACGACTTGGTAATCAGCATAATCTTGGCGAAATTTTGAAGAAATTTCGGAGAGCGGCCATTTTGTTCGCCATTACGGAGGGACGCGCCGACCGAAACAACATACACGCTAAAGCGATACAGGCAACTATAATAATCGTATCATTTCACTAAATTATTATTCACATTTGCAAACTTTACTAAATTCTAGATGTAATTAATAATTCATTTATATAAATTTACCAAATCTAAATTCTAACTCTTATTACTTTATATAAATCTGTGTATTATTGTCTAAGATATAACCTATATTTTCCAAACTTCAAATTATTTACTATATTTTAGAACAAATTTTAGTATTTTAGACATAATTTATAATTTATATTAAAGTTCAAATATAGAGAGATTACAAACTTTTAGAAATTTACAAACTTTTAGAAATTCACAAACTTTTAGAAAATTACAAACTTTTAGAAAATTACAAACTTTTAGAAAATTACAAACTTTTAGAAAATTCACAAACTTTTAGAAATTTACAAAATTTTATATATACGAGGTCTGTTCAAAAAGTACCCGGAATTTTCGTTTTTTCAAAAAAATATTTATTTATTCGTCTACATTAATGTGGTCCCCTTCAAAGTAGTCCCCCCCAGATATAATACACTTATGCCAGCGTTTTTTCCAATTTTCGAAGCACCCTTGATATTCACTTTTTGATATGTCCTTGAGCACTCTCAGCGATTTTCTTCAATCGAGGAAAACCGCCGTCCTTTCATGGGTCTCTTCAACTTTGGGAATAGGAAAAAGTCACACGGAGCCATATCTGGTGAATTTTTGCACTTTGCAACACTTTATTTCATTTTTTACGCAAAATTTAATACAAATTCTTTGACTTTTCAATTCTTCCATTGTAAAAATCGCCGAGCTCAGAAAAACACGTCGAACCTTAGCGACTACCACAGACAAAGTAAACAGTGAATATAGCTGAAAATTTCATCATACTTTAGGGGCATGTATACCAACACAATAAAAAAAAAATTTTGACAATCAGACACTCCAGACCCGCGAAATTTAATTATTAGTAATTCCGGGTACTTTTTGAACACACCTCGTATATATAAAAAATTATAGCTGTTGAGAAAAAAAAATTTGTCCATATTTTAGAATATTTCACATAACTTTGTTAAATGTTAATGACATAAAGCTTCATATTTTGTACTTAAGACCATTGTGTTTCAAGTTTTTAAAATTATTTTGTACTAATACGGTGCTTAACCATTTAGGGTTTTGATGTACAATACGAGGAACACCAGTGATCTTAGACTACCACGACAAAGGTAGATCTTTGAGCGGTTTTTGGAATACAATTTGGAAGGAGGTAACCAAAATTCTCTTAATTTATTGAATTCAGCTTTTAACGATCAGGTTATTATTTCTCACATACCTCAACCTACACCTATTCACGGTTCCCATCATGCTATTTCTCTTTGACTGTGTTACTGAAGCCGTCAAATATGTCTCACATTTCTCTTTCTGAAGCTAGAGCAATGATTCAAACCTTTGATGGTAGCGATCGTTCTCAGCTTTCTGCATTTTTAGCCAATGCTCATACGTTTTTAAGCGCTTAGAAGAGGCAAATAAGTCCGAATTATTAGAGTATATTAAGCATATCAAACTAGAGGGTAAGGCCTTACAAGCTGTCCAATTTAAAGATTTTGAAGACCTTAAGTCCACACTTGAAGGCTTGTACTCAGAAAAGAAGTCTTTTTCCACATTACTGTCGCAGTTCAGTCAATGTAGGCAAGGAACCCGCGAATCGGTTTGTGATTACGAAAATAGGTTAGAACGTATTTTAACTGATTTGATTGAAGCAACAATTAAACGTAGCAAAATTCCGAATTCAAGCTCTTTTTGTAATGAACTTTTACGGGACCAAGCATTGCTTTGCCTAACTTTAATGCTCAACCTAAAGTTAAATTTGAAATCTTTTGTAACTATTGCAAGAGGACTGGGCATTTAATCAAGGATTGTCGTAAAAGAATTTATAACGAACAACAGCGCTCTAAGGTAAACGTAGTAGAAAGTAATGTAGAGCCTGTTTCTTCAACTAGTAAAGCCGAAATTTCACACACTGTTAGAGAACAAGGAAGCAAATATTTCATGCGTTTTTAGCCAAAACCAACTTCCTTTTGTTAGTTTAGAAACTTTGAGTACGAATGAAAAAGACATTAATTTACTTTTAGATACTGGTGCAGAAATAAGTTTAATTAAATTAGGAATTTTAAATGACGATATTAACGTTAGGGACGGTTTAGAAAACAAATTCAAAATTTCTGGGGTCCAACAACAATAAGCACTATAGGAAAGGCCAATATAAATATTAAGTTAGGGAATAAATTAGTTAATTTTGTATTTAATGTAGTTAGTGATAAGTTGCCCATTAAAGGTCATGGTATATTGGGCATAGATTTCTTAAAAGCTTTTGGTGGAAGTATCGACATTTCAAATTCAATACTCAAATTCAATGACTCAACTATTTTGCCTTTACGATATTCCCCACCAAATATCAAACTAAATTCAAGGTCTGAAACCGTGGTTCAAATTACTACCAACACCAATGCTGTGAGAGTAATTGAAACAACTGAATGAAGTGCAGGAGTTTTTGTTGCTAGTACCCTAGTTTCACCGTCAAATTTTGCTTGTGTAATTAATATTGTAAATTCTAATGATAAGGAAGTAGATTTAAACTTACCCATTTTTAAAGTAGATACCTTGCCAGATATTTTAGATATTTCTGAAAGCCCTAAACTTATAATACTACTTTTAATACTAATCCTAATAGAATAGACAAAATCTTTTTTGCTTTAAAAACCGATGTTTTGAATGATATTGAATGTAAATTACTTAAAGAAATCTGTACAAATTTTAGTGATATTTTTTATGTCGAAGGTGACAAACTTCCCTTTTCTTCTTCTATCGAACATAGTATTCATACTCCATCTCATATTCCTCCTATTAATGTTAAGCCTTATCGTTTACCAGATCGCCATAAGAGCGCAATCAATAAACAAGTATCCGAATTATTAGAAAATGATATAATAGAACATAGTACTAGCCCTTGGAATGCGCCCTTACTTTTGGTTCCAAAGAAGTCCGATTCAGGTAATTTGAAATGGAGATTAGTTGTTGATTTTCGGAGACTTAATGAGGTTACAATAGGAGATTCGTTCCCCTTACCAAACATTTCAGAAATTCTTGACCAATTAGGCAACTCCAAATATTTTTCCACTCTTGACTTGGCTTCGGGCTTTCACCAAATTTCAATGAGTGAGAATGATAAGTCTAAAACTGCTTTCTCAACTCAATGTTCTCATTTTCATTTTAAGCGCATGCCATATGGGTTAAAAAATGCCCCAGCAACCTTTCAAAGATTAATGAATTCCGTGTTATCTGGGTTGCAAGGAATAAAATGTTTTGTATATTTAGACGATATTGTCATTTACTCTAATACTCTTGAGGAACATTTTAAAAGAATTAGTGAGGTATTGGAAAGGATGCGCAGCAATAATTTACGGTTGCAGCCTCAAAAATGTAATTTCTTTTGCAAAGAGGTTTATTATTTAGGGCATATAATAACACCTTCTGGTATAAAACCTGATAACTCTAAAATCGACGCGGTAATCAATTTTCCTGTTCCGAAATCGCCAAAAGACATAAAATCATTTCTTGGACTAGCTGGCTATTATCGAAGGTTTATCGAAAACTTTTCTAAAATTTCGAGACCTTTGAGTGAGCTTTTGAAAAAATCTAAAAAATTCATATGGTCCTCATCCCAACAGCAGGCTTTTGAAACTTTAAAGAGTCTTTTAACTAGTGCCCCTGTTTTGCAATACCCGAATTTCCAACAGACGTTTAATGTAACGACTGATGCCTCTGGCAAAGCAATTGGCGCGGTTTTATCACAAGGGGACATCGGTAAAGATTTGCCTGTCGCGTTTGCTAGCAGAACACTAAATAAGGCAGAGGAAAATTATTCCACTGTAGAAAAAGAATTATTAGCTGTTGTTTGGGCAGTGCGACATTTCAGGCCGTATATTTATGGTGTCAAATTCTTTATAGTTACCGATCATCGGCCCTTGATATGGTTAATGAATTTAAAAGAACCGGGCTCCAGACTCATGCGTTGGCGTATAAAGTTAGAGGAATATGATTATGAGATTGTTTATAAGAAGGGATCCGCCAACACCAATGCGGATGCCCTAAGTAGGATTTTTCATATAACTGGTGGAGATACGTATGATGAATTTAAGAATAATTTAAGTAACAACATTATAATTAATACTAGGGTTAAGGATTTTAAATCAGACTTTTTATTTTTAGAAAACACGTCATTTTGTATAGATTCACCTAAGGACTTTAATAGTAATAATACTTTTTTCAATAATTTTAAGATAAAATTTAATCATGTTAATGATTTAGTTACCCAACGTAAAGAAGTAGGAGATGTAGCATATATTAAGTTTAGTGATAAATATTATGTTTTTTATTTAATAACTAAATTAAGGCAACCGGATTTAGCCACTTATGAAATTTTATTTAAGTGTTTCGTTAAATTACGAGAATTATGTTTAGAATTAGATTTAAGAGATTTGGCCTTACCTTGCCTATCGATAGAAGATAGGCTAGAGCAAGGCGAAATTCGATCTATGATCAGATTTATTTTTAAAAATACTAATATCAATGTTTCAATATTCAATCGGCCTTCAGACTCTTTATCCCATTCAGATCAGTTAAGAATTATCAGTGAGTATCATCACACACCTTTAGGCGGTCATCAAGGATATAAACGTACTTATAAAACTATTTTGCAAAATTACAATTGGCCGGAATTAAGAAAACAATTACGAAATTTTATTAAAGTTTGTGACATATGCCAAAGAAATAAGCTTTATAGAAAAAATAGGTATCCCATGGTTATCACAGATACGCCTGTGAAACCTTTCGAAAAATGTGCTCTGGACATCGTCGGTCCATTAACTATTACATCCAATCAGAACAAATACATTCTAACCTTTCAAGACATTTTAACAAAATTCAGTAGGGCTATTCCTATACAAAATCAGGAGGCAGACACTATTTCCAGAGCTTTTGTAGAAGAGATAATATGTCATTATGGTATCCCTTCTAAAATCCTTACCGACCAAGGAACTAATTTTTTAAGTGTACTTTTCAAAAACATTTGTAAAATTTTAAAAATAGATAAAATTCAAACTACTGCGTATCATCCAGAATCAAATGGGGCTCTTGAAACGTCTCACCGGACTCTAGTTGAATATTTGCGTAATTTTATTAAGATGGATCAAACGGATTGGGACATTTGGCTACCCTATGCTATGTTCACATATAATACTACTCCGCATACCTCTACCGGATTCAGTCCTTTCCGATTAATGTTTGGATATAACCCAGAACTCCCATCTTCACATCCTAAACCACAATCTCCTCCATATACCTTTGATAACTATGCTGAAGAAATAAAACTTAGAATAAAATCTGCTGTTGATGTTGCCCGACAAAATCTAATTTCTTCTAAAGAACTTTCCAAACAAAATTATGATAAGTCTTCTAAAGAAGCTGAATTCAATGTTGGAGATTTGGTACTCCTGAAGAATGAATCCAATTCTAAAGGAAAGTCCCGTAAATTAGTTATGCCATGGATTGGTCCATACGAGATCCAATCAAGAGATTCACCTGTTAATTATACTTTGTTGTGTGAATCTAAATCGTTAAAGGTTCATATTAATAGGATAAAACCATATGTAATATATTAGTTGTGTTAATGTTTATATTTTTGCCATTGCTAATGAAATAATGTTTTAGATTAAGAAGTTCAACTATCTCGATGTAATTTTCATAATTTTAAGTTTTTATATTTTGTTATATTTTATGTCCATTTCTATTTTTTTTTTTGGGTTGCAAATGTGAATTTCAATAATTTGTGATTTGATTTGAGATTATAGTTTTGAACCCTAGCGCTATAATCTTTCCAAGGGGGATGGTGTTGTGCCATCTGACATTTATGTTCACCGTCCCGAACATACTCTTATTTTATCTATGGTCCTGAAGCTCGAAAGGACAGATGTCATTGCTCAGGCAACCCTGTACACGAGGCTTTGGGAAGGACACTCATGACAGCTATGGCAACCCAGGACGCCAAGTTTTTGGAGAGAAGAAGCCGACTAACTCTCTCTGATTTGGACCGCTATAAGATACACATCGTTGACAAGAATTATTAATTTCAATTCTATATTTTTATTTTGTGAATAAACCATGTTATAAAGATTACTGAGTGTTTCAACTATTCTGAACTAAATGTATATTTATTAATTTCTACGCTAATGGTACAACACGTTGTTCACCTTCGAGCTCTCTTTTGACGTTTTGCAACATATTCAAAGAAAAGAAAGGGCGTGAAAAGTGAAATTCATACTGAAAAGGTCATGTTAAAATAAAACTGAGTGACAAGCATAGGGGGTAAACGTAGAGCAAATTCTGATTACACTGTTTTATTGTTTTCAGCACTCAAGAGATGGCGTACCGTGTTCAAATATAGTTCAAATTCAAATTTCAAACCGTTCGTTAATGCATTTTTGACATTGTTGATGTATGCATAGATCAAACTGATTATACGCTTTTAAACGATCGCGACCGAAAACACACGAAGATTTGTCGAACCTTATCAATTGTTTAATCGCCATTTTTGTAGTGAATTTGGAGTGTTATTATTGTGTTTCGTTAAGGTTAAGTGTGTTATAAATATTGTTGAAAATGGCTAAGTGTTCTGTGACACAGAAAAAATATTATGCTGCACGGCATTCCAGCTAGAAACGATAAGTTACGTATAATATTATATTATGTTATCAATATAGGCCAAAAGGATATATCAATGTGCTTATTTAAATGTGGTTTTGCGGAATGGATACAGAGGGTGAATAATCCAATGTTAGACAATGTGACTCCTTTCGCTTGTAGCAGAGCACATTTTATATGCGACGCGCATTTCACTGATATCTGCAAAGAAGAAAACCGTGGAAGAACTAACCTCAAAGTGCACGCTCTGCCGACATTGAAAATGACAGGTTTGAAATAAAAAGCGAAAAATTTACTTTAAATAAAACATTTTCTTGCCTTGAAAATATAGGTATCTCAAAACTACTCCATGAATTAACACTAAGAAATACCACATCAAGCCTACTGAAATCTCTTGACAACATAGTTGGAAAAGCGGAAAGATGAATGAATATTCGTATCACTTAAAAGGAAAATCAGGGTACAAAAATTAAGAATACTGGAAAGTAACTTTTGCCACCTGAAAATGACACAGTGTGAGAAGAAAATAGAGAAGAGTGTCTGAATGACACGGATAAAACTATTATGTGTCTATGAAGCAAATAGATCAATAGACGATAAGTGGTCTTGGATTCTCCATTCTTCGGTACCTTTAGGATATAAAAGTGTAGTGTTCGCAAACATTACACAAAATATAAGAAAACAAAATGCAGACATTAATTTAACTAATAACGAAGATTTCGAAAATCATTAATTGAATAATGATTTTCTGAATTTGAACAGGAGTTATGCTATCTATTTTGTTAGATAAACACTTTCATTGTTCAAATTAATCAGTTTGTTAGATAGTTGACAAAAAAAATTCTTGAAGTTAGTAGGGGTGAAAAGCATTGTGGGCAACTTACTCCAGAAGTAAGGAAATGCAATGTCATAAATATAAAGATGAAGAAATATGAAAGATAATGAAATTGCCAGAGCTGAACTGAAAAAAGCATGCAGTAAAAATAGCATGGAGAATATAGAAAATGTTGTGAATTCACTCACTGCGAAAGCCGGAGCAGACTAAAGGTAAAAGGTATAACCTTGACAAAAGACCCTTGGAATAGCATTATATAAACATAACCCGCCATGGTATAAATATTGGAGAGATCGGTTTTGTTCCTCCCTTGTGAATCCACTATTTCAAAAACATTGGTAACAATTCCAAACAGCGCCGACATGAATAAACATTTCATGAAGACATTGACCACTTCTATTAATAGAAACTATGATCTTATGTTTGGAGAAATTAGCATTTTAGCAGGTATTGAATATGACACAAGGTAAGGACAGAATAACTGGCTATGAGGACAGAGAGTTTTTGTCCTCGTAGCCAGTTATTCTGTCCTCCAAGAGAAGGACAAAATTTGCTGATCATGCTTTGGATTTTATAATTACATGTATTCGTGGTCATCTTAAAGCATCAGTGGCATTTTACTTCGCTGAAAGCAGTGTTAAAAGTCCAGAAATCAACTTTTGCTGAAATCAAAGTTAAAACATGCAGGAAATTGGAATCAATATTGTAGTTACTGTGTGTGATAAACATGCTACAAACGTAGCTGCAATAGACATGTAGCTTAATGAGACCAGAGTTTCTTAGAGTTGATCGATTTTGCAAACTTCAAGGTTTCCTTGTATACAATAGTATAAAAATAAGAATTAGAAATAAGATTTAGGAAACATGACTGTAAGCAAATACAGGCATGTGCAACATTTACTTGAGATATATTTGAACATAATTATCCACGCACACAACATGGAAGAATGACAAATTTAGTAATAATTCAATTCAGAGATTTTCTTATTTTCAACAAAGGACGAAACAATTTTTGCAGTTATTTTTTCGAACATGCAGGAAATTGGAATCAATATTGTAGTTACTGTGTGCGATAAACATGCTACAAACGTAGCTGCAATATACATGTAGCTTAATGAGACAAGAGTTTCTTAGAGTTGATCGATTTTGCAAACTTCAAGGTTTCCTTGTATACAATAGTATAAAAATAAGAATTAGAAATAAGACTTAGGAAACATGATTGTAAGCAAATACAGGCATGTGCAACATTTACTTGAGATATATTTGAACATAATTATCCACGCACACAACATGGAAGAATGACAAATTTAGTAATAATTCAATTCAGAGATTTTCTTATTTTCAATAAAGGACGAAACAATTTTTGCATAGAAAGAGATAATGAATTATTGTTTATTCAGCATATCCATGACTTGAGTAGAATTGTTTGCTCAGCATTTACGAAATCAATAGTAAGTTAACCCTGCGTATTGAAGAAGCGATGCATAATTTGTATTACATAGCAGCATCGTCCCAAATAAAGATCGCGCAAACCCTATTCGTTACAATATAACGATTGGTATTTAATATCCGAGATCAGAAAATCTGGTTTGATTTTTTCAAAATGCTTTGTTAAGTTAGGTGAATTATGTTTTAATTTATTATCAGATATATTTTAAAAAACACATACGTTAATATTTCCATATGAGGACCAGAAGTTCGATAACTGTAATAGATAAAACTTAATTTGAATGCAATATTATGATAAACTATTTATAGGGAAGGTAAGACTTATTCGAAACGCATTTTTAAACTGATCATAAAATAATTTTAATAGTGCGACTTAAATGTTTTCGATAAACATAACATAATAAAGAAAAATTAAAAATGAAATTAAAGAAAAATTATACATTTGTGCGTGGAAGTGGTATTTATAAATCGTTAAGTTATGAAAAACAAAATATTCAACCAGAGTTTACATAATACAAACAACGGCATAAAAAGCATAATAGGATTAAATATAAATTTAAAATTAAATATGTTCTGCTATAAAATGTGCCAGTTGGTCAAAAATAAATCTTGTGCGACGTTAAATTTGTTAAATAAAATAAAAAATAGATAAAATATAAAAGTACTTTTTACTTATATTAGTTATTATATACAATATTATATAATAACTTTAATGATTATGATTAAATCGATCTATATTTATATTTAACACATTAAAATACTTAAATTTGTATATTTATTTGTATGTTATTGTTAATTTGCATATTGTTAAATTGTTTGAAGTTTTCCAATTTGAAATGTTGGTCAAAAACAACAAGAATACTATTATTGCGCGTTTTTCATTATGTGTTGTCTATTGAATATTTAAAATTAGTTAAATGTAATTTATTGCATTGGTAAGAAGTAATAAATTATCCTCTAAGAATTTCTTTGTATTTGCAACTATCAATCCAAATCGTTTTATCGATTTCAAATATCAGATTGGTTACGAATCGATTTTATACGATCTTGCTTTTCCTTTGTATATCCATGCTGTATGATAAGTCTTTATTTCCTTCATATATAAATTCAACAAATTTGGTAATATATATTACTCAAATAATGAAGATTACAGATTTTGCGATCATCACAATTGAATTAGACAAATGAATCTTCACAACTTTGTATTTTAATTTCTGTATGCATTGAAATATCTTCGTTTGTCAATCAATTATACCATTTGATCCATGGTTGAAGAAATCCGTACTAATTAAAACAAACCTCCTGCTGGATTATGTATAGAGGTGAAGAAAAATCAAATGCCGTCGAGCTATTTCTATTTATTATGTCAACTATTGTAAATACCTCAAAATCATCGGATGTGTCAGAATTCCTTCTTCGACTAAACTGAGGCTCCCACTTTATTTAACACATGCAGTTGTTCTGCGAAGGTAAATAATCTATAATGCTCTCTTATGCTCCAAAGCCTTGGCTGGTGTGGCTTTTGAAGAAATATTCAACAAAATTTTAATGATCTTCAACCGTAGATAAATAGGTCAGTTATGTATATTTATATCAAAATTGTGCAGAAAATAACCTGCGTTATACACTTTCTCTCCTATTATGTATTTTTCTAAGACAAGTTTCTTCCATGACATGATGTTTTATGTTTATGGTATTTCATGTAAAAGCAAAACTATACACTATTTGCTTTCTACAATATTCATACCGCCTTACATACAGAAACAATATATTAAATATTTAATATGTTTCACTGCCAGCAGTACTTATTTATTCTTTATGAGGTTCACCAGAGTTGCAATTTGATATTATATTATCAGTCGTTACTTGAATGTTTCATCATTCGTTAGTTATTGGTAACCAATTAAGTTAGTTATATATATAAATTCTTTTCATTACTGCCACATGGTACAATTATTAACAGTGCTTTTACTTCAATTCAATTGTCCATTATCTTTTGTTCCATCAAGGTAATAATTTTTTATTGCATTTATAACTCTACTATCATCATAGTTCATTAATTATTTCATGTCAATACTTCCAAGCTTGCTTTGTTAGCATTCAACAATTAACATTTCAGTCCATATGCTGCATATTTTAACAAATTTTACATATACCAAGACCACACATATTAATTTCGAGTTTTAAAAAATCAAAATTCAAGAAAAACACCAACACTTTACGATTAACAGTACAATACAATATATAATTTAAATACTTTGACAAACTGTAATAGAATGATTTACCAACGCATATTTCTTAGATTTATTTTTGCTCAACAAAAAACTCATGAATAAATAAACGAATAATAGCACATGTAACAAAACTATTTAATATAGAGAAAAATTATAAGTTAGTAAAAACCATTTTCTCCATTTACTAAAACATCAGTTGTGCTTTTTATGTTGTGGATTGGCATGCAAGATTCTGTCGATTGAAAATACGATATACTATATTATTTCATTTTAAAATAATATATCAGTATATGTATTTTACTGAGCAGTTGATATCTTTCAAGTAAAAAACAAGCTTTTACTTTCTGGAAAAAGCACAAACTTTCTTTTCAAAATGTATAATTTGACATTTCGGAAACATAATGCGTCACTCCTCAGAAAGTGTTTTAATTGTCACTCCCGAAAAAATTCGCATTCGTTTTGAAAAATGATGCACTTTTATGACGAAAACATCAAACATTTATCAAAAAAATAAATTGATCATTGAAATAATTTGTGCACATTTACACCTATTTCAGTTTTTAACTCCTCCTCACTTCCTTCGATCACTTAACACACTTTATGCGGAAAGAGTAGTTCTACCCGCTATTCAGACTGTTCGTTAACCCGTTCAAGACGGGGATTTTTTTTCGAACGCGGTCCCCAAAAGCGAATGTTTTTTTTGTTTATACTGTTCATTTTTAATAAAAAAAAACATGTTTACTACGGAAATCATCCAATTCGTAAGCAAAATTTGCATAAATAAGATGATTGCTCACCGTGGGTGCAACTCGCTTCTCAGAAAAATTTTGTTGCGAGAAGCGCATTGAAAACCATGTGTACAAAGTAAAAAAATACATCAATTGATAAACATTTATTTTAAAAATAATTAGATAATAACTTAACAGAATCTCGGCGACTATTTTACTCAGAATATCTGATAATTGCTCATTATTATTATTGCACACGCGGTGTGCAATCAGTCTTAATTATGTTGTTAAAGGGTAGGACTACCGCTGTGAAACGGCACAAACTAGATGCAAAAATCTGATGTATCAGATATTGCAAATTTTAATGACTTTGATACTGATAATGATAGTGATAGTGAAGACATTGCTTCGTACTAAACAAAATAGAGTTTTGCTTATTTTATCGAGTGATTCGGAAGGAAGCTCTCAATGGAAAGTGATAGCGCGAATTATTGAGTCCTTTGTTGAAAATAGTGTTGTTTCTGTTATTCCCAATAATACTTGTGTAATAGATACTGCAATCATTAATAGGAGACGACTTGCTAGAGCATATGGCGATAGAAACAAATCGTTATCATATGCAAAATTTGAATAGACTTAGCCATGCAGGAAATTCAATGAAGTGGAAAGATGCTACTTGTAAGGATATAAAAAATCTGGGTTTATTATTATTGATGGGTAGAGTACGCAAGGACGCTCGCGATGAGTATTGGTCGACAGATGAGACAATATCGACGACGTTGTTTGCTAAGATAATGAGTAGAGATCGGTTCCAGCAAATTTGAAGTACGTGGCATTTTTCAGATAACGAACAAAATGTCAAAGGAAATGATCGTCTGTGTAAATTTCGTCCCATAGTAAATTATTTTCTACCTACATACATTTAGAAGTATTTACGAGCCTGAGGGAGAAACCTCGATGAAAGTGTTATGCCTTGGAAGGGTCGGCTTTCATTCAAGGTATGTAATGCGTCCAAAATAGTGAAATATGGAATACACATAAGAATGGTTTTCAAAGCGAAATCTGGATACATATGTAACTTAAAAATATACTGTGGAGACGGCAATCGCATGCAATCAACAATAATAGAATTATTAGAACCTTATTTGAATTTATGGCACCATGTATATATGAATAATTTTTATAATAGCGTTGCCACTAGTTTAGTTTTAGAGGAAAATAAAACGAGAACTTGCGTAACTTTAAGAACCAATATAGGGGCCTTCCTAATGATCTTATAAATTTAAAATTAAAACGAGGAGAGAAAACATTTAAAAGACGCCAAGATATTTTACTACGAGGGTCATTCAACAAGTACTTAGCCTCACCGCCCGAAGGCGCTGCTATCACAAAAGAGTTTTACCATCATGCAGTACGTTCTTTTAGTAGCCTACTGTCAAAGTTTCATTCAATTCCCTGCATTAGTTTTGTTTTGACAGCTTTTGAAAGCGAGCGTGTCGGTCAATTTTACAAAAATGGAAAAAGAACAATATCGTTCGGTGATTAGATTCTTGTTTTTGGAAGGGAAAACGCGCAGCGAAATCAAAGATCGCTTGGATGCTGTGTACGGTGACTCTTCTCCTTCGATGGCGACCGTCAAGAATTGGTTTAACGAGTTTGTTCGTGGCCGCACGTCAGTTTTTGACGAGCCACGGCCAGGTGCCCCGAAAACAGCTGCTACAAACGAAAATATTAAAAAAATCCACGATCTCGTGTTGGCAGACCGTCGATTGAAAGTTCGCGAGATAGCTGAGACTGTAGGCATCGCAGAAGGAACGGTGCATCATATTCTTCACGAAGAACTGGGCATGAGAAAGCTGTCGGCGCGGTGGGTGCCGCGCTTGCTCACACCGGAAAACAAGCGCAACCGTGAGACCACATCGGCGACGTGTTTGGCGCTGTTTCAGCGCAACCCGGCGGAGTTCTTGCGTCGTTTCGTGACCGTCGACGAAACATGGATTCACTGGTACACACCAGAGACCAAGGAGCAGTCAAAACAGTGGACTTCACCGGGCGAACGTGCTCCGAAAAAGGCGAAGACTGTTCGATCGGCCGGAAAGGTGATGGCCACCGTTTTTTGGGATTCACAAGGTGTGATCTACATTGATTACCTCGAGAAGGGGCGCTACTATGCTGAGTTATTGGGCCGATTCGATGTGGAATTGAAGAAAAAGCGGCCCCGTTTGGCGAAAAAAAAGTGCTGTTCCACCACGACAACGCACCGGCTCACACCTCCGCCGTCGCCATGGCCAAATTGGTCGAATTGCACTACGAATTGCTGCCCCATCCACCTTACTCTCCAGATTTGGCTCCCTGCGATTATTTTTTGTTTCCAAATCTGAAAAAATCACTCGCCGGGAAAAAATTTAGGTCAAATGATGAGGTCATCGCCGCCACGGAGGCCTATTTTGCAGCCCTCGAAAAAACATATTTTTTGGACGGGTTAAAAAAGTTGGAGCATCGCTGGGCCAAGTGTATCGAGCTTGAAGGAGATTATGTTAAAAAATAAATCGCCGCTTTTCAAAAATCTTGGTTTTTCTTTTGTAGGCTAAGTACTTGTTGAATGACCCTCGTACAATGCTGGCAATCGAAAAGAACCGTCCAAATGGTTTCTACCATTCACTCGACTGTAATGGTTGAATGCCATAATACTGACTAGAAAACGCGTGAAAAACATATGGAAACCCTTATGCGTTATAGATTATAACAAATATATGTCAGTTGTGGATCGTGTTGATCAGTATCTTTCATACTTCTAAATAGTTCGCCGTACATAAAAATGAACTAAAATAATGGTGATGTATTTAATAAATTGTGCGTTGTTTATTGCTTAAATAGTTTATAAAAAATTAAACACAAATTCCAATAAAACATTTGGATGGTTTATACGTGAAGTAGCAAAAAAATGGATAGAAATGGACAACATTACCCAACGCCGAAATATACCACCACAAACAAATTCTACAGAATATATCCCAAATAGGTTAAAAATGCACAAAATCACAAATTGGTTAAAACTTTCACAGGTGGGTCAAAGATCAACGCCAATGTACAGTTTGTTGTTAACAAAAAAAAAGCTTGTCATATTGTATGTGCCAAATGTGCTGTGTGTCTCTTCATAAAGGGGAGTGTTTTTTTTTTAATATCACACACTACCAAATTATTAAAACTCAATTATATCATTGTAACATTTAATTTATTTAATATTTTTAATAAAATAACTTTACTATGTTTTGTTTTAATTATTTTCATGTTTAAATTCATTTTTCTATATCAGTGACTAAACTTATATAGAACTGCGTAAAAAAACGTATAAAAATCTTTTCTTTGTTTTTTGATTTATTGATTTTTATGATTAAATTCCTTTTTTTTATTTCAGAGACTTAAATTATGTGTAAATTACGTAAGAAAACGTACAGAAAACTTTTCTGTGTATTTTGTTTTAAATTTTCAGGATTAACTTTGATCTCAACAAGATGACGGTCGACGTAGAAGAACCAATTTTTATTGATTTACAAAAAGCTTTCGACACAGTAGATCATGGCATATTACTCAATAAACTAATAGATTTGGGTGTAGAGGGTTTGTCGTACAGCATTATCAAAAATTTCCTCATGGAAGAGGTGGTAAGGACGAAGGTGGTAAATTTCACAAGTGGAGGATGTGGCATAACCTGTGGAGTCCCACAAGGTTCTGTATTAGGACCTTTATCATATCTATTATACACCAATAACCTTAAAGGCGCAAAATTAAAGGGAAGAGACATATTATATGCAGACGATACTGCCATAGTATATGCAGGTAAGGATAAAAAAAGACTCGAAGATACTATAAACACGGACATGAAAATATACACCGAGCGGCTAACTGAAAATAAACTAACAATTAACATCAATAAAACAAAATACACATATTTCAAACATAGAAAAAATACCGAGAACACTAAACTAAATATTAAAGTAAATAATAGAGAAATAGAAGAAGTGGAAAGCACACAATAGAAAGAAGAACTTGAGAGAAAATGTCATATGGAGTTCTAGCAAAATATATAACGAATTGCCAAACGATATTAAGATGACCAATGATGACAAATTTAAAAAAAAAATAAAGAAATACTATAAGAAAATTGAAGACAAAAAAACTGAAAAGTTATATATAAGGATATTTTAATTATAATAGATATTATATTAATGAAATAGTCAAATGAAATGTATATATAAAATATGAAAACTGTTCTCTCATACTCTCTAGATATGAAAATATAGGTATATATATATATATATATATATATATATATATATATATATACCTCAGACCTAGATATGAAAATAATGTATATATATATATATATATATATATATATATAAATGAATAAAAAAAAAATTACATCATTGCATAATGATATTCAAGTTTATTTGCTAATATTTTACCTTCAATATTGATAGTTTTACCCCATAACATAATATTGTATTATTTATTACTACGTATGAGATTAGGCAGTCAGTAATGTACGTAAAAGACTGTGCTTTAAAGCACATTTAAAGCATGATTTCATGCCATGCTCATGCAATCGCACCGCTGTAAAAAACCCGCTACGGGTGTAAGTTAGCCCAAAATCTTATCCGACGAAAGTGTGTTAATGTTAAATGTAATTTATTCTCTACCAGGTTATGTATTTCGCGCATTTTTTATTTTATTTTTTTCATAATCCCCCAAGACTTTGTTTGTAGGTACACCTAAGTCACAAAGAATAATATACCCCATTTTCAATGTTTTTCGATAGTAGAAAGATTCAATTTGCATGTCTCTCCCGATTGATATTCACATTGAATGATTATGGTCATGTTCTTGTCAATTATTGGAAGACTTATTTGAAATATGACCAACTGCCTAAATATTGACCAATAGACAAGAATTCACTGAGGGATACTCAGTTTGCTTTTGTTTTAGATTTTTCAGAAGCCCTACATGATTGTTGAGTTAATGTTAATGCCAGCAATTGGTACAACAGCACTGAAAAAACTTGTTTATACCCTATTTACATAGATATGGTTTTCTAGTATTGATCAGTGAAGGAGATTAGAGAACCTTATAGGCCGCTAAATGAATAGTGTGTAAAGTTGTGCTAATTTTTGCATCGACCGGTGAGTAAAGTGGAATAATTGATAATAAATGCACCAAGAATATTTGTAATATATCGTGTTTGCAGATGTATTTCAGTTGGCAATGCCTTCTGCATTCTGTAAAGAAAGCCAAATTGCAGAGGTTCCAGAGACGTGATCGAAAAAGAATTCACCGCAGTAGTGAACAGGAAATAGAGAAATTAGAGCCTAGTATTTTACCACCACCATCTGAGGTACCGTGTGTTGCCAATAATATACCAGCGATTCATAGACGGCCGAGAAAGTGAAAATATTAAGGAAATTCAGTTTTAATTGATACTAATTTAGCTAAGAATATATTTTAGGTTTTCAAGCTTCACTATCACTACAGGACACACCTAGACCCACTGCCAAAAGATTGATGTTTAATTCTGGTAAGTATTGTAATGAAAACACATAATAATAAATTTAAGGAATTAACATACGTAAAATATAATAATGAATTTAAGAATCACCTACGTTTTTTATTGTGGGAATTATGAAGCAGCTGGGAGCAGTAGTGTCGGAGAATAAAGATCGAATATTCAAGCAGATAATTTGTAAGTTGATACTAATGTAATGTAATGTAATGTAATGTAATGTAAATATATGTTATGAAGATAATAAAAAAATATAGACTCTCAAGAACAAATCAAGAGAGGGCAACAGAATGTGAGAAGTAGTATTACAAGAAATGAAGAGGAAACCACAAAGAGCATTTCAAAGATCCAAATGCAATTGCAGAGGATAATTGCATTGCTCAATTCAGTGGTCAACAAACCGCAACAAAGAAACGAGAACAGTGTGGATAATTGTGAAGAACTGTTTAGATTGTTGCCTGTGGCAAATTGCAACCTATTGGGTGGTTTTGAAGAATTCCTCGAAATTGAGGCTTCAAAACAAAGTTTTGTAAATATATACTTGTTAAAATTGATGGTGAGTATGTATTAATGATATGCTGTTTTTATTTTAAGAAAACACGGCTTGCTTGTATTGGCGGTCATTGTCTAAGAGTGGCAACCGTATCAATATGAAAGACAATATTCACTGATGCGATTTCCAATAAGAACAGCTGGGGCGGGAGCAAAGGCAAGAAGAATCTTTCAATTGCATTTTGTAAAATTTATAAAAGGTAATAGTGATGTTCTTATAATAGTAAAATAATAAAATAAGTAAATAATGAAACTGTTCACTTAAAATATTTGTATTAATTTTCTTAAACTAACAATGATTTCCGGGATTGCAGCTGAAATGATTTTAACAGACATTCAAGTGTCGGAGGCTCAAGTAGAAGATTATATTAGAGAAGGCTTCATCACACACAGGACAGGTACACCAGGAATGAAGATAAGACCAGAAGACAGGATTAGTTTTTAAGTTTAGTCAAGTTTATTGTAATATTTACTTAGGTTTTTTATTGTGATATTATGTTAGGTTAGGTTTATTGTATACTTGTATATTGTAATTGTAAGATTTTCAATAATATTAAATGTATTATAACATATTACAGTGAGATGCTTATATATTTTTTACTTTCGTAAAAAAAAAATATTATTTTAATGTAAAATTGCAGTATCAATTCATTGAATATTCATTTCAGATTATTTAATTAATTTAAAAAAAAAAATACAATCCATTTTCAACCCATATGCCAAAGTTTGACCTATAATCGAACAATTTTCAACCAATTTGCCAAATTTTGACCTGTAATCAAAATATTTTAACGTATGTGCCAAATTTTGACCTCTGATCAAACTTTTCTCGACCTATAATATATGCCAAAAAGGTTGACAAATATTGCAACTGAGACCAGACTTTAAGTTAACCGAACGACCAACCGCAGGTCGCCCCTGGCTTGCATCACGCAACGATGTTTAACCTGTAATATCCATTGCGATAAAAAACATGCAGGTACTTACATCCACAAATTCTTACTCAAGCTACCTCATGTAGTTATTAAATATTCGATATTAGAGGTTTTGTACAATAAAAAATTCACATAGGTTTCCATCATGTAGAATAGAGTTTCTTCGACGACAGCTGAAATTATAAAATATTTCAGTAATTCATATAGATATAAAAATATTACTTTAAAATAGCTTTAAAAAGAAGGAAAAATAAGTACCCACGAAAGAAAATATTTGGAATTGTAGCATACGCATTAGCCATAACCTATCTCTTGAAATAATATCCACAAACAACAAATTGCCTAAGCACTTAATAATCATAAATACGACGAACACATTAGGTTTTAAATTAAATCAAAACAACAAAGTCACGGCAATAAATATAACTATAAATATAAAAACGAACGTTATTAACGAATATTTCTCATACCAAATCAAGGCAAAGGTGAAATAAGATGCTGTCAAAGTTCGTTACTTTTGTCATGTACTAAATAAATAAACAAAATTATCAATCCTTCAAACTACTAACCAAAAGCTTGCAAATAATGTTATCGCCAATGTAGATCATTAATTGTGCACTAAATCACTGAATTGAAACAAAATCGGACTGAAAATCTCTAAATACTCTTCTTTTACCTATCATCAGAACACACTTGTTGAATCTAATGCGAGATGCGAGAACCATCAACGACATACGCACATAGATAAAGAATGCTAATAACAGTAGAGCGAACAGCAAACGTAAGGGTATCGGCACACCTGTCAATAACGAGAGAGCGTAGCGGCGCTGCGATAAAACGTTAAAACGGTGATCTTAAATGAGATTAACAGTTCCGTTTATTCGCTCAGAGCGTGACTGCAGCGCTCATGCAGCGCCGGAATAAATATGAACTAATTAAGGCTATCAGTGTGTGGTTTTTATGGGTTTTATATGTTTGTTAAAGAAAAAAGATATTAAATAATTGTTATAAATAATAATAAACATTATACAATAATAATGTGAACGCTCAATGTTTATTGAAATTATTAAATTTACTTCAACGCACTTGAAACATAGTTAAGTGTAATGATTAATTTAATAAAGAAATGCAGTAAACATTTTTAAGGTTAAGTGCCTTAAAGCTTATGTCATGAGCTCGGAATAGTTCTTGATAAAAACAATATAATAATGATAAAAATATTTTATCAATAGAATAAGTAAATGATAAATTAATTTACTCATTTTTTCATTATTTTTGGTCAAACTAAACCCTTAAACATTATTATAAAGACATGATTTAGGCATTATTATAAAGACAAGACCCATCAAATAAAATTGCAGGAAAAAAAACGACTTTAACTTTTCGAGTCTTGTAAATTGAAGGAAATATTGTTGACAAGTAGGTTGGATTCAATACCTCGTCCGATTCACTGCAAATGCGATCATAGGGCTTGGGAACCCACGGTGATCCATCAACACTATAAATATATATTTTGCATTATTTCAGCATTGTATTAATTAAACTGATTGTAAAATAAACATTTTACGCTATGTGATAACTTTTATTTCTCTTTTAATCATAAAATTACATTTATTATATAATAACATGTAATTAATAGATAGATAATAGTTATACATAATCAATATACAATATATAAATATATATTTATCATTATTTCAGCCTTGTATTAATTACATTGTTTGCAAAACAATTTTTTCTAGTAAGCACTAAATTTTGATAAAATAACAATTTATTGACTTATAATTTTTCTTTTTGCTAAACATAACAATTTTACAAATATTCATAGTACTCCGAATTGAATTTTTATAACAATAAGGTTATGATACTTTATTCTTCTAACCGCGATCCACTTTTCCCGTTGATTTTCTTTCCACTTAGCTGTAGGAAATGTATAGAATTTGCAGTCACTTTTCTGCTCTTATTTCTACAACCCACTACACAACAGCTTTGGTGGCTCATTTTTAATTATCTTATTTAAATTTGAAATAAACAAATATTGTATGTGTTTTTGCTTAAAATTTCTGTCATTATAGCCTACTTTAATTCTCAAAGTAGCCACAACGAACGCTTCGGTCGGTTTGACTTCCCCTTCCATGCCTTCGCACATAGCCAATACTTGTTTATCTATGGTTCCGAAAGATTTTTCATACTAGCTGACCCGGCAAATGTTGATTTGCTAAGTATTTCTAAACAATTTCTAGAGAATCAAAAATATTAATGCTTTATTTTAAGTGCATAAGGATGTGTGGTGTATAATAAATGTCTACTTGTTCTATATTAGATAATTTATATTAACATTATTCGTTTGCCCATATTTTGTTAATACAATCGAACTGGAAGTTTTATACACTTTGTATGAAAAACATATACAACTATGGTATAATTTTTAGGGTCCTTCGACTCATTCGTTTTCCTTTTTTGCTGTTTTTTTTTAATTTTACCCCATAGGCGGAGTAACTTGGGACAGCTAGATGGCAAACAGGTTCAATGTCTTATATTTTAATTTAAAAGGTATTTTACAAAATAATTACATTATTCAACTAATGCAAAATATAAATTCCAATTTGTATTATCAGCTAACCTTCTTATTTAAATTGTTGACTGTTATAACTCGAAATAAGTTATTCGACAATGTCCCCTGCACTTAATTCTAAATTTAGATTATTAACTTGAATAACTTAAATAAAATTAATAATAATATAAAAATATTTTATGAATGCGAATGAGTATAAATCATACAAAGTTTTTTAAGAGTACTGACTTTGAAAAAAATATGATTTGCGAAGCAAATGTGCCATGAGGCCAAAAATTTATTTTATATTAACATTTCAAAAAAGTTGATATTTTGAGTTTCAAATAATACTTGCGACCCGTTTAATAATGTTTTATAAGTATAAATAAAATAACAAACTACAAATAAATAGTATTCAATAATATTCATTTAAAACACCATATTAAAATTTAGAGCCGTGAACCGGATCCGGGTCCAGCGCGGTTCCGGTTCTGGAACCGATTCCCAAATTTTGGGAACCGACGACGGTTCCATGTTTTTTTAAAAAATTTTTTGTTTTTTTGTTTACAACGTTTTATTTTTATATCCTATATTATTATTTCTAATTCTTATTAATTTTAATTCAACATTTCAAATATTCAAATATAATAACTCAAGACATTATTTATTTCCATTTCAAAGCGTAATTTCGATTCAAAATTAATTAACTTATTCGAATTAAGAAGTTAAACCTATTATAACTTTCGCGAAGGAGTACTTTGTTTTAACCAGAAAATCTGACTGGATAATATTGTGCTAATAAGTCGTTCTGTATTGTTAGTGACCACATTTGCCTGTTTTTCAAAGTTAAAAAAAAATAATCTTTTTTTTTAAAAATAATTTTAGGTACGGAAAGTTCCAGCAATTTGCCTTAAGGCACGATGCCAAGCACTACTAGTTTACCTTTCACTTTCTCACAAACTGAGCTGTTGTTCATTCAAAACCTTTTCTTAAAAAAATTTAAATCGATTTTGAATATTACTATTCGAAAAATTTGGGGATGTACTGATTAGTACATCGAACGGGTATTTTCTTCGTAATCAACCGTTAAAACATTTTTATTTACGATTTTAATTAAATCCACAATGATTTTTTACCAATAATAATAATGAATTATAAATTAAGTACATTTCAGTTCAATATTCAGCTTTAAGAATTTATAAATTTATTAATTTTGGTTAATAAATCGTTACCGAATATGTACACTTATGGGCCGATTCTCGGTTTCAATTTTACGACAAGTTCACACTTATTTCGTTTAAAATGTCATTATAAATGTAACACTTATTCTCGGCGGTATGTGTTTTATCATATGATAACATTATTGTAAAGGTGCGCGTCCACACCTAACGAACGAACACGAACGAACATAAACGAACGTACCAGAACGAACGGCAACAGCATAGTGTGGACGCCACGACGATCACGAACGAACATAAACAAACATGGCGAGCAATGTTCCGCAACTTGTCGGTACATCAAAGGGAATTGTTCGTTCATGTTTGAACTCGTATGTGCAGTGTGGACGTCTCAACGAACGCAAACGAACATTTTTGTTTTAATAATTTTAATAATTTAAATAATTTAATAATATTTACTTTTAATTATTGTGTACAGTTTGAAAATTTTAATAATATTTACTTTTAATTATTGTGTACAGTTTGAAAATTTTGAATAAATTATGGAATGGTCAAATGACGTAATTTTATCATTCATAAATGAAATAGAAAAGTTTCCTATAACATGGGAAACTAAAGACCCTTTTTATAAAATTATTAGAAAAAAAACGATGCTTGGGAAAGTGTAGGCAAAACGTTTGGAATGTCAGAAGCTGCAGTAAAGAAGAAATTGCAGTCTTTACCATTAAATATTAAACTTGTTTTCATACATAGATATTCAACATATATGTTGAGGATGAGAGTTTGAAAATTGAGTATAGTTAGCTCAAGCCTGGAATGTTCAGCTTGCTCAGAATATGAATGCTAAGGAAAGAAAACGACTCAAAATATAAATATTAAATACAAAAACTGAGTGAAATTAATTGAATTATTTATTTACAGTATATTTACAAAATATACACGAACAAAAATCACACAAAAACCAGTGAAAATGCCGTATGATTAAAGCTTACATCCATATCAATAATAAAACTGACGTTTCACGGAACATCTACGAACAACGAAAATTCAAGCGCTCACTGCTTTTAAGCGCTTGTTCAAGTTCGTTTGGAATTTTTTGCGTTTGTTCGTGTTCCTGTTCGTTCTTCTTTGTATTTTCTTGTTCGACATGTTCGTTCGTGTTCGTTCGTTAGGTGTGGAGCACCTTTACGCTAACCCTCTGACCGATAAACGTAGTCAGAAACACGCACTTATCCCATAACATTGACGAGAAGTTGTACTATGAACAGATTTGACATTTGCTATTTTGACATTTATGCGTTTAACATACACCACCTTAAATCATGCTAAGAATTTTGACATTTGCTAACATTTCAGAAGTTGGCGACGAAAAAGAAGTTAGCCGTCAAGTTGAAATGTATTGGATTCATAACTTTGACTGCTAAAACCTGTCAAGATCATTATTATCACAGCCAAACAAATATTATTATTATTATGATTAATATATTGTCTAATACCAAGATGATAGCCTTTACCTTGCCGCGTCTCCACTGTACGAATCCGTGCGGCGAATGGTGCGTCACGAACAAATTTGCGCAGCGGAGTCATACTGTGCGAACGCACTTTTTTCTTCATTTTTTGTTTGAAAATGGGAGGGGGTTTATTTCTAGAATCACGTACCCTGCCGAACATGGTCGAAGCGTCACGAAAATTTCAATAGCTTGCGTTCGCGGCGCTCGCTCCCGCCGCGAGCAACCCGACGCATCGGGCTGCCGCCGAGAATACCCGAACCGACACTAATGGATTAGCGTCAAAGCGCGGATCAAAATTATAAATAAGTAAGCAGTCATTAAAATTGATGTACTAATTATAATTTTATCTAACTATTAGTATAGGAAATACATTGGTAATTAAGTTATAGATATGTTGAAATATATGTATATCCAACTAAAATATATTTTGGTAGACTTTATTTATCATATTTCAGAGTTAAATTTATATCATCATGATATTATCATGTATATATATATATATATATATATATATATATATATATATATATTGAATGGTAGAATCTTGGATTTGTATATTTTGTAGAGTTTCGAACAAGAATCCAAAAATAATACATAAAAAACAAGAAAAGTTTTAATAAACAATTTCTTTATTTAATTATTTGTTTACTGTCAACGTTTCGGATAGGTACGTTTCCATCTTCAGGACATCTGTCAAGAAACATGATCTTGATGAGATTTAGCAAACAATATGTTTAGGAATAGAAAATAGATTTTTCTTAAATAATAAATTAATTGTAACAAATAATAATGTACAGAAATATGAAAATATGATCAAAATGAAAATGATAAAAATAAATGAGTGGATTATCAGAACAGGATATTAAAAATGATAGAAATTTTTTATCATTTTAATTTTGATCATATTATCATATTTCTCTACATTATTATTTGTTACAATTAATTTATTATTTAAGAAAAATCTATTTTCTATTCCTAAACATATTGTTTGCTTAAATCTCATCAAGATCATGTTTCTTGACAGATGTCCTGAAGATGGAACGTACCTAGTTCCGAAACGTTGACAGTAAACAAATAATTAAATAAAGAAATTGTTTATTAAAAACTTTTCTTGTTTTTTTATTTTGTATTATTTTTGGATTCTTGTTCGAAACTCTACAATATATATATATATATATATATATATATATATATATATATATATATATATATATATATACTCTTACTACTTATATGACGTATCATATATTTATAATTAAAAATAAATTAAATGTTTCAAAAAAAAAATGGTAATATTGTATTATTTGCAATTACGCTAAATATCATTTAAAATCTTATTAATATGCAGACTGAATTTTTGCTCTAAGTCTTTTCTGACAAGTATTTATATTTAGAATTAAAGTAATAATTTTTATTCAAAACTGATAATTGTTGGTCAGCCTGCATTCTGTATCCGTATCCGTTATTTCTTTGAACTTGTACGTAAACGTTGATCTGTGCTACGGTATAAGTTCAGTTGAACAGTGAAGGCATTGAGCTGTTTGACTTACCACAATTGTTAAAATTGACATGACTAGAGAAGATATAATTTTTCAAATTGAGATGTACCAGGAGAAAAACTTATTGTGGAATCCTAAAAACAAGCATTATCATAACAAGAAGCTCAAAGACGATGCATGGGAGGAAATCGCAGCTATGTTCCAAAAAAGTATGAGCGAAATAAAACAAAAGATGGCGAGTCTTTTGGGGTCCTACAGAAGGGAAAAGAAAAAAGTTAAAGATTCGCTCGGCACCGGCAAAGGCTAGTTTGTACATAAATAAATGACAATATTTCATGATTCTATAACAATATACACTAGTTGTTAGTGACATTTTTCCTAAAGGCAAATTACATAAACTTTTTGGAACTTACCCTTCATCAATTTAATCTATAGCAATTGAGATTCACTAAAAAAACAATTAAGACGATTTGCAATGAATATTCATAACATATGTATTGGCATAAATTATATTAATTTCATTTTACATTTAATTAATACGCTACAATTGTATTTAATATAGTGAGAACGAAAACTGTAACCAATACCTACCTTCAAAAAACGGAATGTTTGTATAATTCAATGTAGATCACAAATAATCTATTGCAAATTATACAACTTAAGTGAAATATACATTTGAGTTAATAAATTGTATAATTTTAGGTTTAGATGAAGTGTACCATTCAGATTGGTTTGGATACCCTTATTTTTCCTTTTTGCACGAACGAGATACTCCGAGGGGCTCTGTAAATACTCTAGAAATACAACAGGTAAAGAAAAAAAAGAAGGCGCGTAAGGTACACACGCGATTGAAGTAAAACTTTTTTGCTATTGTATATACTATACAACTATTTAAAAACAATAAATTAATTTCTATTATACTTCGAATATTATATGGTCGGTTTGAGAGAACTAAAGCTAAGATAAAATCAGACAGCAAATTTTCTACATTTTTTGAGAAAGTTGATTGGAATAAATTATTCTTTGTTAAATTTAGTTTATTGTCTAAAAAATCAACAATGTTAGATAATCTTTCAGGTAAAATTTGATATAAAAATCTGCAGATATAAGTAATAGTATCTCAGTGTATATAATATTGAAAAGACTTCAAACTTCATTAGAAATGTAAAACAGTTGCTAATGAATAAGTTTTATAATACTCGATATAGTTTTATATTTATGTTACTCATATAGACTAGCAGAGTAATGACTAGATATCAATTCGTTCATCATTTATCCAAATGTACAACTTTATAATACTCTATCTTGATCAGACAAGCATAGCATTGTATGCTTTGATATTTAAATAATAGCAGTCAAATATCATTGAAACTTATTTGTTGTTCAAAGTCTTACTGGTTGAAAGTCTTTTGTACTATTGTTCTGATTCCATTTTTGTGCCTTGTTTTTAGAAAAAGTAAACAATCCATTGATACTGGTAGCTGCTGAATAATGCCAAACAGAAAAGCTCTGTTGATTATGAGTTTTATTGTATTCTTATAATATTTTGTCAAAGATTTTACCTTGAGACTTGAGTAATGTTCCATTCCTTTCTGTTTTTTTATATTAAGTATAGTTTCATTTTTATTAATCATCGTTGCCACATTCTATATCTACTCCTTTCCTTTTTAACCAGAGTTAACAATATCATCACTAATGTCTACATTAGTTGTTATAATATCCCTTAGAACAATTGATTTATTATGAAATAGCTGAAGTACATATACTTCTTGATTAGCCGAATGACAACCTATATACATACATATTTATAGCAATAAATACCACAGTGAAATTTATCTTGCCTATAAAAATAATTGCGATTGAAGTTACTTCAAAGATATAATACAGCAACTATGAATAATGAACTACAAAACTTACGTTTCTTACGAGTAAACAGCACGACATTTTTAAATGTTTTTTATTAGAATTATTAGCAAGTGATACTGTATTATGTTTTTGTTTATTTTCATTGAAGTTACATATCGACAACATAACCTTATTGATAGTAGCGTTGACATTCGATATACAGTAGAACTCCAATTATCCGAATTAATAGGGACCGGGACCCATTCGGATAATCAAATATTCGGATAATCGGAGTTTGTTTTTGAAATTGCCATTGGAGAGAAAAAAAGTTACGTTTTGATATTGCACTATTTTTTTTATTGAATTAAATGAAAGAAACATGACATTTTTACATGTTTTAAATATAAATAAAATGTACTTATGTACAAGTTTAGAAATAAAAATCATTGTTTTGTAAACATCTCCGTCAAATAAAACAAACAATGTGCCTACACTGGCTTTGCTGGTGGAAGGATAATAGCGCACTTAGACTTGGAAAATTTTTTTCTGAAAGTGATTCGGATAATCGGCGATTCGGATAGTCGAAGTTCGGATAATTGGAGTTTGGATGATTGGAGTTCGGATAATTGGAGTTCTACTGTACCGCAATTCACACAGTTGCCGTACAAGACGATGATACATACGCGACTTGTTTCGAATAACGACTCCGTTGCCTAATGACGAATTGGTTAGTCGTAACGCACTTTCGTTATAAAGAAGTTTCACCTATAAAGAAGTTTCACTTCAAAAAATTATATCATTTCAATCATTTATTTTCTAATTGTAGTTGCACGATATCATTTTTTGCAGAATAGCAAAACTACAATATCATCGGATGACGGCTTTGTACCGCCACCAAAAAACAAGAAAAAAAAGCCAGAAGATGACCAGGACACTTTGATAAAAACGCAATTATTGCAGTATATAACAGAATGTAATAAACCCAAAGAAAAACCGGAACAACCACAACCACAACCACAACCACGCACAATTAATAACCATTTTGTACTATATATTGCCGATAGTTTGGAGTGGTTCGATCCGGACGTCAGGACGAATGTAGAGAAACAATTAATGGATGTTTTATGTGCCGCCAAAAATAAAGTCGTAGAAGAGAAAAAAGCAAAAGCAAAAATGGTGAACCCAATTACTGATGATTTGGTGCAAAACCTGAGCGAATTCATAAATTTTTCGGACACTACCTCATAATTTATATGCTTAAGTAAATGTTTATTAATTAAATAGTTTTATAGTAAAATATGATTTTATTAATAGACATTTTGTAATTACACTTATAAAATACAATTTATATTCTATATATATATCCACTGTTGATAGTTGTTTAAAAAGAGAAGTTCATTTTATTGGTACATATTTTGCCATGTCACTGCGCCTTCATTTAAAAAATAATTTGCAAAATCTTCTCTTACATTTTTAGCTATGGCAGAAGCTGGCCTTCCAACTGGTTCAAAATTATTTAGTGCCGTTTCGTGATTTGCTCGCCATTCACCTTCGACAATGTGGCCCATTATATCAGTATCTATAGAACCAATCGGTGTGTACAATAAGTTGGAAGTTTTACTTGCCCTCAAAAAATTGTGTAGGAAAACTGTCGCCAATACAATTTTCTGAGCTTTATCGGGTTGCAAACATAGTGGCTTTCTTAAAACTCTGAAAACTGAGGACATTATCCCGAACACATTTTCTACAACCCGACGAGCTCTACTTAATCTATAATTAAATATTCTTTCTTTCGTATCCTTGCTGTGAAACCCCCCAAATGGTTTCATAATTTTACTGGTTAAAGGCAATGCCCTATCACTAATAAACACATGCGGGCATTTCTGCAGACTACCTGGGAGTAGCGTCGCTTCTGGGAGGTTTAACAAGTTATCGTTATTATATTGAGATATGAGGGCGTTTTTAAAAACGCCTCCATCGAAAATTCTTCCTTGGCATCCTACGTCTGCAAATATAAACTTATAGTTAGCATCTACTACAGCAAACAAAACAATACTGGAAAACCCTTTATAATTGTAATAATCAGATCCACTATTAATGGGGCAATCAATTCTTATGTGCTTGTCGTCTATTGCACCAATACAATTGGGGAAATTCCAGCGTCGTTCATATCCTGAGGCAATTTCAAGCCACTCTTCTGCTGTTTCTGACATCTTAAATAAATTGTTATTTTTGTGTAAGTATATACATACACACACATATATATATATATGTATATATATGTATATATATATATATATATATATATATATATATATATATCTACATATATATAAAAATAAGTCGGGTTTTTCATCCTGACGATATAACTCCAGAACGCACAAACCGATTTCGACAATTTTACATTCGTTGGAGAAAAAAAGAAAATTAATTGTGCATGGGATCGTGCCTTAATGCAAGCTGCTGGAACTTCACGCACCGTAATTAAAAATTCGAGTAATGAAAATAATCAATAATTGTTTTAAATAATTTCAAATAGAATATCTTCTATAAATATGAAAATAAGTCGGGTTTTCCTTCCTGACGTAATAACTCCAGAACGCATGAACGATTTCGACAATTTTGCATTCGTTGGAAAGGTCTCGGGCTTTGCAAGGTTTATAGCTAAGAAAATTAATTGTGCATGGCATCGTGCCTTAATGCAAGCTGCTGGAACTTCACGCACCGTAATTAAAAATTCGAGTAATGACATTAGTTAGAATTATCAGAATTATGCTTGGTTAAGTCAACGAGCAATTCTTGCCGCAAAGAATAATGATGTACACGCACTGAATTTCACCATTCAATCAAGAATTGCTGGCGATTTTGTGACATACCAATGATTCTGACTGGTCTTCCGTTTGACTCCAAACGATTACAATTTCCAGTTCGCCTTGCGTTTGCAATAACAAGTCGCAAGGCCAATCGCTTAGTGTTTGCGGGATAAATTTCAAATAGAGTATTTAGAAAATCATTGTTTTTTACATGGGCAGTTACACGTTGCCTGTTCACGAGTTGGAAAACCATCCGCATTGTTTGTGTTAACGTCAGACTGAAAAACAAAAAATGTGGTTTACCAAAGAGCACTTCAATGAAACGGATAATTTGCGGATTCACTTTCATTTACTTAGAGAAGTTCAACTGAAAAACACTTCATTTTTGTAATCGAAATAAATTCATTATTGTTGTATAATAAAATCAAATTTTTTCTTTTTAAATATAAAACAAACAAAAAATTTCTTCATCTTTTTCACGAAACCATATGTGGCGAAACGGAGTTCGTCGAGTTTGCTAGTATATATATATTGAAATATAAGGGGTTGTTTGTTGGTAGCGTGTTCGTATTGACCTCCTAGTCAAATACAGCTTTGCCGAGCGGTGGTTATAGAAATAGTAGGCTTCGGAGTTTCTTCGGAGCCTTGAGTTCTTATTAAGATATTGACTTCTAAAGAACAACACTGATTGACTATTTCAACAACACTTTATTAGCACCCACAATGATGATTAGCTAAGAAAATTAATTGTGCATGGCATCGTGCCTTAATGCAAGCTGCTGGAACTTCACGCACCGTAATTAAAAATTCGAGTAATGACATTAGTTAGAATTATCAGAATTATGCTTGGTTAAGTCAACGAGCAATTCTTGCCGCAAAGAATAATGATGTACACGCACTGAATTTCACCATTCAATCAAGAATTGCTGGCGATTTTGTGACATACCAATGATTCTGACTGGTCTTCCGTTTGACTCCAAACGATTACAATTTCCAGTTCGCCTTGCGTTTGCAATAACAAGTCGCAAGGCCAATCGCTTAGTGTTTGCGGGATAAATTTCAAATAGAGTATTTAGAAAATCATTGTTTTTTACATGGGCAGTTACACGTTGCCTGTTCACGAGTTGGAAAACCATCCGCATTGTTTGTGTTAACGTCAGACTGAAAAACAAAAAATGTGGTTTACCAAAGAGCACTTCAATGAAACGGATAATTTGCGGATTCACTTTCATTTACTTAGAGAAGTTCAACTGAAAAACACTTCATTTTTGTAATCGAAATAAATTCATTATTGTTGTATAATAAAATCAAATTTTTTCTTTTTAAATATAAAACAAACAAAAAATTTCTTCATCTTTTTCACGAAACCATATGTGGCGAAACGGAGTTCGTCGAGTTTGCTAGTATATATATATTGAAATATAAGGGGTTGTTTGTTGGTAGCGTGTTCGTATTGACCTCCTAGTCAAATACAGCTTTGCCGAGCGGTGGTTATAGAAATAGTAGGCTTCGGAGTTTCTTCGGAGCCTTGAGTTCTTATTAAGATATTGACTTCTAAAGAACAACACTGATTGACTATTTCAACAACACTTTATTAGCACCCACAATGATGATTAACAATTGTCTTTACACGACTAATATTGCGACTCTGCTGAGGCCAACAGCAACTCTGCTGTGGCCTACAGCTACTCTGATGTGACTATGGCAACTATGACATAATTAACACAACTCTGGTGTAATAAAGACAACTCTGCCTTACCAACTAATGTCGGTTCTTTATATACTGTTTAAATGGGACCGCAAACACCTTACGATGGCGTATTTGAAATATATGCTGATTGTGATAATTACTGCAATCGATATCGAAGTTGGCATATCAGCATTGCCATTACACAATGCAGCATTATCGATTGCTATTACACAATACGCCACCCCTAAAGTGTCTGTCAGTCCCTTGACAGATTAATAATAAAAAAAATTACGGGAGTTTGTGTTTCTCCTCCCCCTTGGAAAAATTATTGTCCTCAATAATTACTTAAACATAATTTCATTCTAAAAAAGAAAAATTAATAAGCAAAAATTTTCTAAATTTACCTAAAACTTCAATAATGGTACTTAATTCTATAATATAATCTGAAATGTTTCTTGTTTTATATTTGTTTAGGTAAATTTAAAATTACAAACTTTATTTTATTTAAAAAAAATTAAAATCACAATATTGGCTTTAAAAAGCACCTAAAAAAAATTTTTTTTTTATTTAAATTTGTTGAAATTAATGAAGATTGCATTTAATTCAAATAAGACGAAATTAAAAATCACAAGTAAATTAAGTTCAATAATAATATATGATTAAGAAGAGTTGACATATTGTCTGAGCGCTTTGAATTAAATAAAATTGCATAAATTATATGAAATTCTTGTTGTAATAATTGTTTTTATATATGAGTGTAATTTGACTACTATTTTTTTCTGTCTCAGCTTTTTTTTGACATAGTATGCAATTTAATACGTTCTCAAGTTGTGTAATCTGTGTCTCTGCAGGTTTTTGACCTATTTGATTTAAAATATTTTCGTAAGTATAGCCATTTATGATGCTTTTGGAAAATTCATGTAATTCTACATACTACACACTTCTACATTAAATTCACAATAGATTCCTGGGCCCTTTTGATTCATAACTTTTGAAAGACTGGACTTATTAATATTAGCGGCCATTCAACTTTGGAATCATTGATATAAAATAACTTTTGTATTTTATGTAAATGCGAATTATTGATACAACGCTTACAAGTTCATTTTTGTTCGTGAGTGGATAAAACTTTAAATGTAATATAAATTTTTATTTCTCTCATTGGTGTTATAACTGTATCGAACGCTTAAAAATTATAGTTGATTATTATCGATATATATATAAAAATTAAAATTTTTAAATAATACGAAATAATTTACTGTAAATTAATTTAATAAATCAAAGATAAATTTTCAAATTTAATGAGATAATAATTGGGTATTAATATGTATAACATTAATAATATACTCAAATTTTCAAATAATCACGGAACAAAGTTTTGTAATAAACATTAAGATTCATACAGATTCGCAAAGTTCGCAAAATAAATCATAAATGAATGAAGTCTAGTATTGTTTTGAAATTGTATCGTTCATGTTATATGATATTTCTTTATTTAAATTTCAAAAGAGAAATATGATGAATCCTTTAACACTATTAACCCAAATAATCGAAAAATACAAATAGTATGTACAATTACGTACATTTAACTAGAATTTAGTGAAAGATTTAGTAAAATAATGCAATTATTGTAATCGGAAAGAATATTACTTAAATTTATTTACTAAAGAAAAAATTACTTTAATATAGATGCAGCTAAAGTTTATAAACGTTGTGCGTTCAATAAATTTACTATAACACCATGAAATTAGAAAATCATATTGTATCAATAATTCTAACAAATATTTTTCTATTTTTTTTTTCTTTATTGCGGGGATGGTTTGTAATATATTATTGGCATGAACTTAAAATTTTCCCCTTCTATTCTATAACAGTTGGTAGAACGGGCAGTTGATTATTTAAAATAATATTAATTTATTATTAATAATTTTTTCTAAATAAAAGTTAAATTAATCAGTATATTCATCGGGCGTAAAAATAAAATATTTAGAAAGAAAATTGTGCAATTTAGTGCACTTTACAAGTTACTTGACCTCTGAGGTTCTACATAAGCCAAATAGTCATCAATAACATGTTTGTTAGTTTTACTAACAATATCTAATATTATGAGGGATTTTAATAATCCTACCCTATAATTATTTTTTTTTTTTGGGTTTTTCTATCCCATTTATGTCCTTTAGTAATTTTAACAGATTTCCCAATAAGTTTACCGGAACTATTAAAAATGTGAAAATCTGAAATGAGAGAACCTCTATGTCTCCTTTATTAATTATTGGCAGATTTTCCAATAAGTTTACCGGAACTATACATGAAATGTGGAAGTCTGTAATAAGAGGACCTTCAGGCACATTGGCCATAGAAAATTTGAAGTTATTTCATCCTGAATCGACGATATCGACGATGTTGACGTTAGACCGCTCGAAAGCCGGGTTACTAACTTTATCAACATAAATAAAATGATTCGCGATTGCAGGGAATAAATATTAATTTAAATGAAAATTGTATCATTCTGAATTGCGATATCATCTGTGTTGGCGTTAGACCGCTCGAAAGCCGGGTTACTAACTTTATCAACATACATAAACTGATTCGCGAAGTTCAAGAAATGAATATTAGTTAAAGATGACTCTTTTACCCTTCAGAGAATTCTATATAAAACTATAAAATTAAAATAATTTTTTCTTATTATTTAATCAACTGTCCGCTGTTATAGAATTATTAACCCAAGCTACCATTCTAATCAATATAATTGACATAAAAATAATTACACTAACAGGATTTTCATCTACATAGTTTCTAAAAAAAAAAATTCTCTTCAAATCTTAGATGAACTGGTTGTCATTCCTAGATGTGCAAATTTATTGTCCAAAGAAAAAATGGTTATCTTTGCCTGGGGAGAGTTGCTGACATCTTCTGGTAGTGTGATGTCCGAAAAAGGAAAATAAATTTGTCACTTACTTAGAGTGAGTCGCTGTCGTTGCGGGTTGCTTACGGTTCAGTGCTGGTAGAGCCGCCACCTTGCTACCCTTAGTTCCTCGAATTAAATCGCTGGATTGCTGGAATCGCCCTTGAGTCTGCAGCCTCCGGGGTGTGAAAAGCTCGGTTTTCACGTTCACAGGCAACGTCGAATACTAATTCTTCACTACAAGGTATCTCACCGCTGGACACCATGAAATATAAGGGGTTGTTTGTTGGTAGCGTGTTCGTATTGACCTCCTAGTCAAATACAGCTTTGCCGAGCGGTGGTTATAGAAATAGTAGGCTTCGGAGTTTCTTAGGAGCCTTGAGTTCTTATTAAGATATTGACTTCTAAAGAACAACACTGATTGACTATTTCAACAACACTTTATTAGCACCCACAATGATGATTAACAATTGTCTTTACACGACTAATATTGCGACTCTGCTGAGGCCAACAGCAACTCTGCTGTGGCCTACAGCTACTCTGATGTGACTATGGCAACTATGACATAATTAACACAACTCTGGTGTAATAAAGACAACTCTGCCTTACCAACTAATGTCGGTTCTTTATATACTGTTTAAATGGGACCGCAAACACCTTACGATGGCGTATTTGAAATATTTGCTGATTGTGATAATTACTGCAATCGATATCGAATTTGGCATATCAGCATTGCCATTACACAATGCAGCATTATCGATTGCTATTACACAATAATATATATATATATATATATATATATATATATATATGTGTGTGTGTGTGTGTGTGTGGATTATATGCCCATATATAATAATTCTTACTTTTATATATTGTTTCAACGATGATATCAAAGCATCACAAACGCGAGGAATAATTTTTTAAATCGATTGCTTTGATATATATGAAACAAATACTGTAAGCTTGCGTAACTATCCCCAGTAGCCAAAAATCTTAAAGTAACAGCCAATTGCTCCTTGACCGATATGCAGCACCGAAATGACGTATCTTTTTTTTTCAATTTTGGGTCCTACCATATCAATAAGTATTTGGAAATCTTCCACTGACATTCTCATAAAATTACGGAAATGACCAGAGTTTTCGTTGGATATTAGTGGCCTGAGGACATCATTTCGGGTTTTAAATAAAGGCGCCATCCAATAACGGCGTTTTCTTGCAGAAGACTTTGTAGAATCTTTGTTCAGGAGCCAATATGCCATCATAATGATATTAGGGTCTGGCCTGCGGTCACCCATTGTAAAGATCAATCCTGGAAATAAAGTGTTTATTTCTAGACCGACAATCAAACGTTTGAAAATAAACCGATCAGTTTTCTTCTAAGCTGAAATATAAATACAAGATGAATACATGTTATTAAATTATTTATCGTTATTAATAACATCCACCTTTACTTCCTCTAACTATGCTTTAATAACTCAACCAATCTTTCACTAACACTTATATAAAAAAACAACAACAGCAAACTGTACTCGCAATCACCAACTTAAAAACATCTACTTAAACGCCAAATGTCAAATTGCTCGCAGTGTGCGTCGCGCACAAGAGCCAACGCATGCGTGCATCGCGAACAGGATTCGCCGCACGGATTCGTGCAGTGGGGACGCAGCATGAAATTCATGCTGACTGAATTGTTAGCAAGTGTCAAATTCTTAGCATGATTTAATGCCTCCTGTTTAACATGTTTTTTTGAGGTTATTATTAATGTAAGCAAAGTGATATTATTAGGTTTGGTTTAGCTTTTATTGTGAATTTCAAATTGTTAATATGGCGTTTTTTGGAATAATTTGGGCAGCAGATAGTAGGAGAAGAAGGTATGTTTATTAAATGCCACAACATTTTAGATACAGGCAAAGATACGCCCTTAGGTATCTCAGAGATGCAGATAATGGGAAGTGAATGATGAAATTTTTATAAAAAAATTTCGATTAACGAAAAATGTTATGAAAGATTTAATAGAACTGTTGGAACCACATGCGGAGAGTCATACAGCATCATGGAGTATCCCTTTTTATTTGCAGGTATTGGAAATTAAAATGAATTTTTTTTTTGAAATACTAATAACTGAAATTTCATTATAGGTACTTGCAGCGATTCATTTTTCTGGTCATGGCTCATATCAGACTGATGTAGGCAATTGCCATTTAAATTCTATGAGCCAGCCTTCAGTTAGTCGCTGCATTAAAACAGTGACTAATTTAATTATAAAGCATGCTACACCAAAGTACGTGAATTTTCCTAAAACCTCATCAGAAAGAGATAAAAATAAAAAGAGGTATATGTTACACCACTTCGTGTGCATTGAACATGGTCTGTAATATGTTGCTATTTAACAGATTTTATACGAAGTTTGGCATGCCTGGCATTATTGGGTGCATAGACTGCACACACGTAAGTATAGTGGCTCCCAAAAAAGATCACCCCGTGGCACCAGCTGCTATTTATATGAATAGAAAGGGCTATTACTCAATTAATATTGAAGTAGTAAGTATTATTTTATTTTGCTTAAGAATTTTGAAGACTAACATTATAATAAATAATATTAGATATGTGATGCTGATGAACGGATATTGTTTGCGAGCAGCAGATATCCTGGCTCCACTCATGACGCAGCCATTTGCAAGGTTTCGGCAGTCAGAGCCCTGCTAACTCGTAATGCTGATGATGATGAGACATATTTATTGGGCAATTCAAGTATATAATTAATATCACAAATCAAATAAGGAAAAAAATATATATTAGTTGTACATTTGCCGTTATTTTTCAGGTTACCCATTGGAACATTGCCTACTCACACCATATAGGATACCAGTAGGCTCTACCTAGGAGAAACACAATAAGTTCCACAAAAAGGCTCGCAATGTAATAGAGAGAACATTTGGTGTTGTTAAAAGTCGTTTTCGATGTTTGCATCGTCACAGGACACTGCATTATACACCTGATGTGGCAGGAAAAATTGTGTATGCAGTATTTACTCTGCATAATATATGCAGGGAAAATAATATTTCTCTGGATGAAGAACTGACGGAATATAGTAATGATAGTGGAAACGGTTAGATACCAAATAATTGTATTTCAAATGTGTAGTTAAAATTAATTGATTTTAATATTTCAGAAGTATATGAGGCAGATAATACGGCATATAATATCAGAAATTCTTATGCCAGAAGATATTTTTAATACCATAATATTCACTTAAAAAAAGGATCATATTTTTATAGCTACATAAATGTGATTATTTTAAATAAATGAATATATATATATATATATATATATATATATATAAAGGAATAAAAAACAAAATTTATTGGCTGTTAAATTTATTTTTTAATGTATCATTAAGAATTTTCAATTGATCGGCTATGCATTGCAGCACCTCTGTCTGTTTCTCCATCATGTTAGTAAGAGACTCTGTTTGTCTTTTCAATACGTATTCCATTGAGTTTACGAGGTGATTTAATTCATCTTAAAATAATGAAATGCAGAATGTATCACATAGTTAATATAAGTAATATTTAAAATAGAAGAAAAATTATACTTACTACTGCCAGTAATTCATATTGTTCGTTCCTTTTGATTTTAACATTTTATTGTAAATGCTTCTACACAATCTCTGTGTAGCTGTTATATATTATTTATCATTATGTAATTCACATTGATCGTTCCTTTTAATTTTAACATTTTATTGTAAATGCTTCTACACAATCTCTGTGTAGCTGTTATATATTATTGATCATTAAGTAATTCATATTGATCGTTCCTTTTAAGTTTAACATTTTATTGTAAATGCTTCTACACAATCTCTGTGTAGCTGTTATATATTATTGATCATTCAGTAATTCATATTGATTGTTCCTTGTAAATTTATCATTAATACTTTTTTTAGTTACTTATAATTGTAAAATTATAATACTTATTATTATGTATATATTGATTATTACATTTATAAAAATTTTAATTGTTATGTAAAAATGTTTGTGATATATTTGAAAATATATTTTGTACTTCGTAAATTTTTTTTCTCATTTCCGATATAAAAAATTATTTAGGTTTTCTTATTTTGAATTACGTATGCGAACCATATCTAGGAATAATACCAGCGGTTGATTTATATACTGAACAAGTGCCTCCTCCTTCAGATCGCTAAAAATATTAAAATGGAGGTAATGTCAAATGGCCTCAGACAGCGATCTATTTATGTTTACTTATCTATGACCTCTATATTATCAGACTAGTAGTAATAGATGCAAGTATTTTGAAGTATGCATATTGATAAAAATACTTACTTATTGTTGAAGGCCCGTAAATATTATTAATCATTTTACATACTACATAGGTTCTAGTAGGAAACACTAGTTTTGACCAGCCAAATAGCAAACATCTATAACATCTAAAACAATATTTATTTGTGATTAATGTTTGGTTATTTTATTCTTATTACGTACTTTGTCATTTCTCGCTGGAAATACATGCAATTTTTTTGGTATTAGTGCACCTTGGAACGTAACACTTTGACATTTTGCTTGCAAAATAATCCTAATCACTTATAAACGAAACTGAACGTTCTCGAAATTGTTTGATTGCCCGCGTTGAAATTCTTACCAGATGAGTGCCAAATCGCTGCAAGAGCGCTCCAAGGGAGAGCAGCTCTAACTAAAATCGAGCTACAGAGTTTTGTTCGGAGATTACCCGCCATGGTATTATTCCTAGATATGGTTCGCATACGTAATTCAAAATAAGAAAACCTAAATAATTTCTTATATTGGAATTGAAAATATATTTTCAAATATATCACAAACATTTTTACATAACAATTAAAATTTTTATAAATGTAATAATCAATATATACACAATAATAAGTATTATAATTTTACAATAATAAGTATTATAATTTTACAATTATAAGTAACTAAAAAAAGTATTCACAACGGTATGATAAATTTACAAGAAACGATCAATATGAATTACATAATGATCAATAATATATAACAACTAGACAGAGATTGTGTAGAAGCATTTACAATAAAATGTTAAAATCAAAAGAAACAAGCAATATGAATTACTTAATGATCAATAATATATAACAACCAGGCAGAGATTGTGTAGAAGCATTTACAATAAAATGTTAAAATCAAAAGGAACGATCAATATGAATTACATAATAATCAATAATATATAACAGCTACACAGAGATTGTGTAGAAGCATTTACAATAAAATGTTGAACTTAAAAGGAACAATCAATATGAATTACTTAATGATCAATAATATATAACAACTACACAGAAATATTGTAAAAGCTTTCATAAGTATAATGAATTTACACGAACTGACTAATATTCATTATTATATTAAAAAGTAAATAAAAAGTAAATAAACTAATATAATAATATATTAAAAAGAGAAGAGAAAAATATAGAGTCTAAGTATGTAGTATAAAGAGTATATACTATAGATAATGGAATAGTATAATTAGAAGAAATGACAAATAATGAACAAATTTAAAAGAGACGTGTTGCGACACAATATAAACTAGTGGGGTGGGTGGCATCGTGTCTGAAGGCAAATTGCTGGAATTTCCCGTACCGTAACGAAATGTTCGAGGAATATTGAATGTTTTCAAATAGATTATTATAAATATTGTAACCTTGTCTAATATTTATAAGAATTATATAAACTGAATTGCAGAGTTGAAATTATTTGTTTAAAGTATATCGGAACTATAGTTAGAAATAAAAATAAAATCTGAATTATTTTTGATATACAAAAAATTAAAAAGAAAAAAAAAAATTGGTACAATTTTTTTTTTCCAAAATCAATTATTTTGTTAAGACAAGCAGAAAGTTCTTTGAATCAATTGAATCGAACGCTTAGTTCTCTCAAAAACTGCCATTTTTTGTACATTTAGCTCTGTATCTCCGAAATGGCTGGGCCTGCCTTTGCAAAAAACTAATAACCTCTTCTCCCAATCATTACTAATTGAATGTTTTTTTAGACCATTCAAATCGGATGCTCCGTTCTCTCAAAAACTCGATTTCTATTTTCTGCACTCTTTGCTCGTTATCTCCGTACCTGCTGGACCTGCCTCTACCAAAAACTAATCAGCACATCTCCTTATCAATAGGAATCGAATGTTTTTTAAACCATTCAAATCGGTTGTTCCGTACGCCCGAAAACGTGGGCGAAAATTTGTATACATACATACATACACACACACATCCATTTTTTCAGAAGTATGCCAAAATGTTCAGAAACCTTCAAAACGTCGAGAAATGTAAAAATTTTCAATTCCGATTTTCGGCCCATTACAATAACTTACCCTACGGGAAGTTAAAAATTAAACATTGTTATATGCATTAGTCTGAATCTTTTCATTGCGAGCCATCAGTCTTTAGCCCATAAATATTGATTTCAATGACTTGTCCAAATCATACTTTGACAATTGTTTTCAGAAAGAACCCCAACTATTTTCAATAGAGAACACCCGACTACAAGAGCCGCATTTCGTTAATCCGTCTAAATTATTATTTCTGAAACTAAATATTTATCCATTTCAACAACATTCCAAACTATATAGAAGTTAATACAAACACTTATTCTATTTTTAAAATTGTCAATTTTTTTAAAAAATAAAATCACTTCATGTAACATATATCAGTTTATGTTTTAATTATATATTATTATATATATATTTGTTATTTATATATGAAACACTATTTTAAAATATGCAATATTTCAAAATTAATTAGTAAACTCAAAGGAATTTTTGAAATTTGTTGTTTTACGATTTATGAGTCGATGTACAATCGCCAGGCTCTAAAAATACGCTTCTGCTTTGAAAACTATATATATAAATATGTATTAGTACATTTACTAATATTATGATCATCAGGTACAATCTTCTGACTGCAAGAGTGGAATTACATAATGGGAAGAACTTAGGTAGAAAAAATCCTGACGTTAAAAATAAAATAAAATCTGTTAGCAAAGTATGAAATTTTTATATTTTTATGAAGTTAACAACTTAGAAATTAACTAACTTTTAAAAATATTAAACTTACTTTTAAAAATATGCTTCAAAGTAATTAAAGAAGTGTATTGGTTTATGAAAAGTTTATAATTATTTATTTAGAAGTTTATGAAAATTACATATAAGCTAATTCAAGGAGTCAACAACTACTGACCTGGGACCACGGACAGTAGCCAGCCAGAAGAAGAAAATAATAAATTATAATTTCAATGTAAATATAGCTAATATAATAAATAATATTTTATTATAGTATTTGAGTTATTCAAGTGAAAATATATGTGGAAGATACACACATAATTGGTGACGTGATATTTTAATCTGAAGATGGAAAAATCAGGTAAGAATTCTGATAAAACGCCTTCCAAGATACCGAAGGATTCCGCATCTGAATCTGCCTCAAATCATGTATCCACAAACAATACAATTAACCAAGTTGCAGTAAAAATACTACCGTTCTGGAACAATAGCCCGAATCTATGGTTTGCGCAAGTGGAAGCACCGTTTGAAATTGCTTCAATAACAAACGAAAGCACATCTTTTTTTACGTAGTTGCCCATCGCGAATGGAAGCACGCATGCGAAGTGGAGGACGTGATTCGTGAGCCACCAGCAGAGAATCCCTATTCTTATTTAAAAGAAGTCCTCGTAAGCAGACTATGCGCATCAGAAAAGACTACAATCAAGCAGCTACTCTTTCGGAGGAAGAATTAGGGGATCGCAGCCCATCACAATTTTTGCGACATCTTCGCTTCTTGGCCGGTCACACAAAAATAGGTGAAACAATATTCAAATCTTTATGGATACGACGGCTGCCTGCTTTTGTTCGCGGCATTTTACAAATCCAAAGTGACCTACCTTTAGATAAATTGGCAATCACAGCGAACAAAATACTAGAAGCTCAACCGTTGGTTCCGCATGTAGACTCAACAAAGCAGCCACACCACAATCAATCTACCGACACATCCACTACAAAAACACCCTGGACGATTTAACAAAACAGGTACAAAATTTGCAAGAAAAAATTCGACGTTTAGGTAGATCAAGATCGGGAAGCAGCGAACGACAAGAAACCACGAAATGCTGGTATCATCAGCAATTTGGAAAAAAGGCAAACAATATGAAAAACCATGTACGTGAAAACATATAGCAGAATACGCGGCACAAAAAACGGAGAAACCGATCAGTAGTGGCAACAACTGATTATCAATCCGCTAAAGGTCGCCTTTTTGTTCTTGATAAGAATAATAACACCAAATTTCTTGTAGATACCGGTTCAGACGTTTCGTGTTACCCCAGGAGAGCCTTCAGTAAATGCAACAAATCAGAGTATGAACTACAAGCTCCCATTGGTACTCCAATTCGAACGTACGGACTGAAGAATTTGCGTCTTAATCTCGGGCTGCGAAGACAGTTTGACTGGAAATTCATTATCGCAGACGTGGATACACCAATAGTAGGTTCGGATTTCTTAGCATTTTTGGGCTTCTACTAGATTGCCGAAATAAACGCCTAGTCGATGGAAGAACTAGGTTACACGCCGCATGTGTAACTCATACATCACACCAAGAGAGCGTTAAAACACTCATACACAAGGATCCGACAATTCAAAAACTACTATCAGAATTTTCAAATCTAATCAAACCATCCGACGCACTGCGTAAACCCCTCCACAGCACAAGACATTCCATTATTACAACGCCAGGCCCACCTGTAACGTCGTCTAGCACCAGACTGCCAGAGGATGAATACATTGAGGATGAAGCATACCAAATTGCCAAGGATGAATTCGAATCAATGCTGCAAGAAGGGACGTCGATCAAAAAGTCCTTGGTCTTCCCCATTACACCTGGTCAAAAGGAAAGATGGAGGGTGGCGACTATCGCGCATTTAATGCGAGGACAGTTCCAGATAGATATCCAGTCCGTCACATTCACGATTTCTCAACAAATCTCCAGGGATGTAATATATTTTCTGTTATAGATTTAGTGAAGGCATACAAGCAAATACCGGTAGAAGAAAAGGACGTACCAAAGATAGCAATATCAATGCCTTTTGGCCTGTTTGAGTTTCCATTCATGTCTTTCGGTCTCAGAAACGCTGGACAGACCTTTCAGCGCTTCATAGACGAAGTTTTGATAGGATTAAATTTTTGTTTTGCTTACATAGATGATATTTTAGTTTTTTCCAGAAATGGACAAGAGCATCGAGTGCATTTACGAGCGATATTTGAACGCCTTCGCCACCATGGAAATGTAATAAATCAGATAAAAAGTACCTTTTGTATCCCGCAAATTCAGTTTTTGAAATACGAAATTTCCGCAACAGGAACCAACCACCATCTGAACGTATCGAAAATCTGAAGAATTTTCCTCGTCCAGAAACCGCAAAGTCCCTTAGACAATTTTTAGGTATGCTCAATTATTATCGCCGTTTTATACTAAACGCAGCTTCGAACCAAGCAATACTTCATGATGCAATATCATCTATCAAAGGCAATAAATCTATCTCCTGGACTCCAGAACTAAAAAGAAGCATTTCAATCCTGCAAAGACAAACTTGCGGAAGCAACGCTACTCCAACATACAATTCATGGTGCTAAATTAGGATTATTTACATATGCTTCCCAGCAGGCAGTGGGCGCCTGTTTGCAAAAATTGGTTGAAAACAAACGGCAACCTCTAGCATACTTCTCTAAAAAGTTGACTCCACGTCAATCGACATGGCCAGCTTATTACAGAGAATTGCTTTCTGTATATCTTGCTGTGCAGTACTTCAGGCACATACTTGAAACGCATCAATGCACAATATACACTGATCACAAACTTTTGCATGCTCCCAACGCCATGAAAAACTTCCGCCAGTTCAATTAAACCATCTAAATTTTATTTCACAGTTTACAACAGACATAAAATACATCAGAGGCCAGAAAAATATCATAGCTGATATACTGTCATGAGTCGAAACCATTACAAAAGATAATTTACTTAATTTCGAAATCCTAGCACAGCACCAGAAAGTTGATGCAGAACTTAAATGCCTTTTGATGCAGGACACCAAACTACAATTAGAAGAAATTCCAGTACCAGGCACAAACATAAAGTTGTTTTGCGACACGGCGAAGGCTTAGCCACGACCTTATATCCCGGCACTACTGCGGAGACAAATATTTAACTCATTACATGGTTTGAGTCACCCTGGGATACGAGCAACTCCACGTCTTATTACTGCAAGGTACGTATACAGAAAAACTGCCACGATTGGGCTAGAGATTAACAAGATTGTCAAAAGTCGAAAATAACACGGCATGTACATGCACCTCACGGCACATTTCCCTTGCCAACAGCAAGATTTGCACATGTACACATCGATATAATTGGTCCTTTACATCCTGTTAACTTCTATAAATATTGTTTGACAGTCATTAATCGATTTACCAAATGGCCAGAGGTATATCTATTTACCAAATGGCCAGAGGTATCTCATTCCTAGTCAAAGCCTAGGAAGAAAAACTAGCTGAAGAAAAATCTGAAGAGATAGAAACTGATCTGGTGCAAAATATATGAAATTATTTAAAAGAATGCAATTAATTTTAATCAAAGCATGTTTTTAATTTGAAGGCCGATTTTGTTATCAAGATTGGTGGCGTGATCCCAAAGATCATATTGCCAATGCATTGAGCAGAATGTTTGCGGATAATTTGCATTTGCAAGGCAGAGGCACTGGCAGAGGGCTTTGAAAAAAGTAATCACAATAAATTTAAATAATAAATTAATATTATTTGAAATATTATAATTTGTTACTGTTTTAGTTTCTTTTGTGCAAAAATTTTATGTTTAAAATATTTGTTGCTATTTTATTATAAAATGTCACTGTTCTATTTAGTACAAAATATTTGTTGCTATTTTGTTTGTTATAAAATAATGGCTACTGTTTTGTTGCTATTTTGTTATAAAATACTTGTTATTGTTTTGTTTAGTTCAAAATATTTGTTGCTAATTGTTTGTTACTGTTCTGTTTAGTACAAAATACTTGTTGCTATTTTGTTTGTTGTAAAATATTGGTTACTGTTTTGTTGCTATTTTGTTATAAAATACTTATTACTGTTTTGTTTTGTTCAAAATATTTGTTGCTACTTGTTTGTCATAAAATATTTGTTACTGTTTTGTTTAGTACAAAATATTTGTTGCTATTTGTTATAAAATATTTGTTACGTTCTGTTTAGTATAAAATATTTGTTGCAATTTTGTTTACTATAAAATATTTGTTACTGTTCTATTTTGTATAAAATATTTCTTGCTACTTTGTTTATTGTAAAATATTAATTTTAAATAATAAATATAATGAAACATGAGTAAATCTTTTTTTCAGAGGAAATTCACTTATTTACGCATAAATTAAAAGCATTGCAAAATCTGCAGGTTCATATCGCATAGGTATCTTCAACCTCGGTACGGTCAACATCTAATTCTTGCTCTTTACTTTTTATTTATTTTTACCTGAATTTGCCGTTAAATCTCGTTATTTTTGTAGTTCTTTATTCCTGCGCGAGCGTTTTTCCACTACTTTAAGTTTATTTAATTTGTGATTTGTGAATTTATTTAAATGTTTTATATCTTTTTATTTTAATTTTTAAATAGTTAATTGCTCAATTTATTTAGTTTCTTTTTCTAGTTCACTTATTTCTTAATAAATATTTCAAAATGGTTGTTACACGGAGCCAGGTGCCAAGTCATTCTTTAGATACAAGTGTCTCAGTTTTGGACGACTCAATCGATTTCAATTCTGCTATTCTTTGTTCTAATTGTCTCAATTTACAATATCTTGTTCACGAAAGAGCTATTAGGCTTACAAAAGAATTGTCTGAGGTTAAGTTAGGGAACCAGAATCTTCAGCTCAGGATTAGAAGTGTTAGTTTCGTATTAGGGAATATGAGCTCTTCAGGGTCAGTTTTCAAAGAGTCGTCCACATTTTCACATTATTTTTCAAAACTCTGTAAGGTAAAAGACCCAGTTATTGACCCTGGCCCAGTTTCTGACCTTTTCAACTTTTTTTGGAATCAATTAAAAAACTATACATTTAATGTGAAAATAATTTTTTTCTTAATTGACAGTAATTTATTCTATGCCTCATTAATGTCAATTAAAAAAATATAAAAAATATTAACTGAATAAAAAAAATTTTTTAAACCAAAAGTGACTGTGGAAGCCATTTTTTAGCTTTAGTCTAAACAGTTTATGTAAGGAGCTACGACAATTGAGTTCGTGCACTAATTATGATGTAAGTACGAAAATCTAACTAAAAATATACAAATAAGTCAATAACTAATTAAAATTTATTTTAAAATATTTATAAAACATATTAAATTTAGTTTTATTACTGAAATTTGAGGGTCAATAACTAGGCTCAATTTTAAGTGTATGTCACAGTTGTTGACCCTGCAATTCTAACCTTCTAAAAGCTAGGTTATCTGTCACATGTTTTTAGTCACTTGTTCATTAAATGTAAAAATAATAATATTTATTGTTATCTTATATTTTTTTTTACTATTTTTCGTAGTAAAGTGATAAATTTACATTTAATATTCATTGGTATAAATGAAAGATTGTATTTAAATCTTGTAAATACATCTTTTAAGTGATAAAATTATTAATAAAAAAATGACAGTTTTATCAACGCTTAAATTATGACTGTTTTAGTTCACTAATATTTTTATTATTATACAATTAATTTTATTCTTTTTTATTTAGGAGTTCGAAGAAAAAAACAGCAAGGTACGATGAAAAACAGTTAGAGCAGGCGATGGCCCAAGTGAAGGCAGGCATGCCTGTACGAACAGCTGCAGCAAAGTTTAATATTCCCAAGACAACGCTACTTTATAAAAGCCGTGGACAATTATCGCCAACTATCATCAAACCCAGACCAGACTGTGTGTTAGGACAAGATAACGAAAATTATCTTGTTGAGTGGATTATTTACATGAAAAAACATGGATTTCCTATAACGAAAGTACAACTAATGAATAGTGTTCGCATGTTATTGAACACTACGAAAAAAGAGACAATCTTCCCAAATAATATGCCTGGTCGCCATTGGTATAACAGTTTTCGTCGTCGTCATCCAGGAATCAGTGAGAGAATTGCTCAAAATCTCACATATAGCCGAGCTGCAGTGTCGGAGGAAAAGATAAAAGCCTGGTTTCAAGAAGTAAAAGAACATCTTGAACCGCTAGATCTTTTAAATATTGATGATTCTCGAATACTTAATCTTGATGAATCAGCCTTCAGGCTTAATCCAAAGTGTAATTCCGTTCTTGCGACAAAAGGTGATAAGACTGTTTATAACATCGTTGGAAATGACGAAAAAGAATGCTTAACTACTTTAATTTGTGGAAATGCAGCCGGACAAATGCTTCCACCGATGGTACTATTCCCATAAAAAAGAGTTCCACGTCATATTGTCTCCAGCATGCCTAAAGATTGGGCGATTGGATGCTCAGATAGTGGATGGATGACAGCAGAAACGTTTTTTGAGTATGTTACTAATGTATTTCATCCTTGGTTAGTAACAAATAACATCAAATTCCCAGTCATTTTGTATCTGGACGGCCACGCTTCTCATCTGTCATACCCACTCACAAAATTCTGCCGTGAAAATAAAATAGAATTAATCGCTTTATACCCCAATGCAACGCATATTCTTCAACCGATGGATGTCGCCATGTTTCGTCCTTTGAAAGCTGCTTGGAGCCATGAGGTTCGAGACTGGAGAATGGAGCATAATGGAGAATCTCTAAAACGTGAAAACTTTGCTCCTCTTCTCGACAAATCTTTGAATACGCTGAATACTAGTGAAATATTAAAAAATGGTTTTAAATCAACTGGTTTACAACCTTTTTGTCCTGATGCGATAAATTATAAAAAATATTTTGAGTCATCTGAAATAGATAAGACTGCTGAAACGGTGTCTTCAATTGATTCCTCTAAAATTATTGATAATTTGACATTCATAGAAAATAATATCGACGATAATTTGCTAGAGGAATTTAGGAGTCAAGAAAAATTTGCTTATTGAAAAGGTAATCAACAGCATGCCAGTTTATTTTTGTTTTGGCAAAAAATAAAAAAATTGTCATCATCTCATCTTCCTACGACTATAAGCAGTGTACAATTAAGCGATAATGAAGAACATCAGGATATCATATAAGTAATTTAATTAATTTTATAAAAATATTTTTTGAAAAATTTTATAACAAAATATGTATCATTATTTTTACAGCTAATCAACGTTTTTTTTAACTAACGAAATTTTTTGTTGATTGACTTTTATAATTATTATTTATAATAGTATATAATATTTTTACTGAGGACTTCTATAAATTAATTCAATTTTTGTAACATAATTTTGCAATTTTTTTTATTTAAATGGAAGAGAAAAAGAGTTAGAAGGTGAAGAGACAGAAGAAAATAATCATAAATTTATTTTAGACGCACAGCCATCTAAAGAAGTTATAATTTTTGCAGTAGATGATGATGGAAATTTAGTCTCTGTCGATGATAATAGAATTGATACTGATTATAACAGTCAGGATGAAGAACAAGCAAGCTCGCAAGTTCAGATTTTATCTGAGAATGAACTTGAAAAACAAGAAATTCTAAAAGTCCCAAGTTCATCTGACAATCCTGACCCCTCCAATAAAACATCATCACCTAGTGCAAAAACAACATCTCCGAATGTTCCTTCTCCTTTTAAGCGAGCTTTGTTTTGGCCTTTGAAAGATAAAGATTTGAAGAAACGAAAAGCTAAGGAAAAGGTACCGACAGTTTATACATCTGATTCGTGGTTAAAATATCATGACGACAAAGAAGCAAAGAAACGAAAATTAGAAGAAGAAAAAGAATTGAAAAAAGCTGAAAGGTCCAAAAATAAAGCCATCAAGGAGGCAGAAAAAATAATTAAAAAAGAAAAACTTGAAGAAAAAAAGAAACAAAAAGCTCTTAAAATAAAAAAAAGTCCAAGTAATTTAAATAATTAATTTTAATTTTTTTGTTTGTGTAATATGTTATAACAAGACTTGAACTATTTATACGTTAAATTTTAACAAACTGTATATTTTAAGAATAAATATTTAATTTATTTATTTTAATAATAATTTCAGTTTATTTAAAATCAGTAAGCACTTCATAACCTAATCATGATTAAATTTGAGGGTCAGAAATTGGGCTACGGTCAGGGTCAGAAACTGCCACACGAAGAAATGTGAGGGTCAGAAACTGGAGCTCTTAATGTCAATTTTTAAAACGTCAATTTAAAATATAAATTTAGTTCAAATAATTTTTTTATGCACATTACTTTATTTTAAACATCTTAAACTAATAGATAAAATTATAATTTTCTTCATTAAGTTAAGTTTTATATTAATTATTATAGTTTAACCTCCACCGTCACTCTAAAAAGGTCAGAAACTGGGCCCCTTACCTTAGTGAGAGTTAAATATGCGCAAAGAATTAAATCAGCGATAGAGAATGACGAAATGAATAAAATAATTAAATATATTAACCACGTATGTCTAGAATTCATTTTATGCGCAAATTCAAGAGCAAACAAACAAATAGAAATATTTTGGTTTGCTACCAAAACACAAGAGTATTCGGAGAAAAGTTAACTTACAGTATCTTACAACTTGGAGCAGTTTTTATGATATCTTATATGTTATCGAATCTTGGCTTAAATACAGTACAACAGATGGAGAAATAATAATACTTTTAAAATATATAGATGTGGCAGAGTTAGCATTGATGATAAGAGTGATAGGAGTAGAGGTGTATTTATAGCAGTAAAAAGATACGTAATGAATTACGTATCTTTTACTGTTACCAAGTAGTATTCAGCAAAACGAATGTAACTGACTGATCTATGAAGAATTTGCCTATCTAAACTGCCATCAACTGAACCATATTTCAAACTTCAATGCTATGTTTCTATACCAGCAGATTTGTAATTCAACTGCGTGCCCAACTACAAGGGTCTCGGCGAAGTTTTTATGTCGGTTCAGTATGTTGTTCAGTGAGTGTTGTGAATTGTGCGTCGAAGCTACGATTCTAAGCGAGTTACAACAATTTAATAATCCAGATGAGGTGTTGCAGACCCCGTTCAATCCATTTCACAGGAGAAATTAAAACTGATGCAGTCTAATTTACAGGAGAAATTGGACCTGATGCAGTTTACAGGAAGAAAGACCTCACTCTTGATGATGACATTGAAATGAACCAATCTAGATCAACGAGCGATGAGGTTCTACAGTGCAAGGGACATCATTATGCGCACGAGTTGCCGCACATGACTAGTATTCAATATGCAACAAGAAAGCCCAAGAACAGAGAAAGACTAATATTATTCAATAATTATACGTATTCACGGAAAACAACATAGAATATTAGATCTTATTGAATAATAACGAAAGGTAATAATATAATAGAAATATCAAGAAATTATAACAACCCACGTGTACGTGTACTATGAATACCTTACATGTGGAATGATCCAAAAGGACCTAAAATTGTTTGTTCCAGTTATTGCCTTCAAACATAGTAAATATCCTAAATAATTTACAAGCATTAACCACTCGACAGGGTAGTCAATGCTCTGTTCCAGCCAGAGTTTATGTTATAAGATTATTATTTCAATATTTTGTAATTTTATTTTGATAATATTCTATTTATTATTTACATTTATATTTTTGTTTTTAGATTTATTTTTTTTATTTTTTGTGAACCTCAACAATTTTTTATTATAATAAACCTTTTTTGTAAACCACTACAATTTTGTAATTTAATAAAGTTTTAATTGACAAAAAAAACATTGACAGGTAAAGATTACATCAACTATTTGAAAATGAGGATAAACGCTTTACCGGCAAGAAGCAAGACAACGAGGGGTCGGAACGTTAAACAAGGCATAGGAAAACTATTTCACTGTCGAAAAAGAATTATTAGCTGTTGTTTGGGCAGTGCGTCAAATTTTTTTTAAAAAACTCGTTATTTTGTATAGATTCGCCTAAGAACTTTAGTGGTAATAATACATTTTTCAATAATTTTAAGATGAAATTTAACCATATTAATGAACTAGTTACTCAACGTAGAGAAGTAAGAGATGTAACGTATATTAAGTTTAATGATAGATATTGATAGACCAAATTAAGACTACCAGATTTAGCCACTTACTAAATTTTATTTAAATTGCGAGAGCTATGTTTAGAGTTAGATTTAAAAGATCTGGCCTTACCTTTAATATTAATGGAGGATAGGCTAGAGCCAGTGGCGTAGCTAGACCCTCCGGGGCCCGTGGCAAAGTCTTCCGATTGGGCCCCATCGTGGTGCTCAATTTTTAAATTATCTAATTTTGTTTAATAAACGTTAATAGTCATTTACACGCTGTTTAACTACTGGCTAAAACAATTTTTAATGAATTTTATCACAATTAGAAAACCAACTTCGACTAATTTATATTTTATGACTTTGAATTATGAAATTATACAAAAGGTAGAAATGTAAAGTATTGATTTAGAGGTATAATTATAGTTTAGTTGTAATTATATAAAAATAACAAAAAATACATAAAATTTAATTTTTCTTGAAAATCAAACATGAAATATTGATGAATATTTTCAACGTTAGAATAAATGGAAATTAAAATAAAACGTATTTTTTTAATAAAAATTAAAAAAATACCACTTTCTTAAATTTAATTATTACACAACCTTCCATTAACAATTTCTTTTTTTACTGTAATTAATTTTATTGATTAAGTAGTGACGTTCAATCTTTATGAAAATTTATGATTTAAACAATACCTCTGTTTGAAAACAGTATTGAAAAGTATTTATTTTCTCGGAAATCCAATCCGTTTCAATATCTTTTGGACGATTTTTATTAATGAAGATGAAGACATTTATCATCTAGCTTCTTTTTAAAGAAACAATAGCTAACCCTGCACCTATTCAAAATCAAATGAAAATAAAATGTTAACTTCAATAAGCTATTTAGTAAATAAAATCTTTTCTTACTGCTTTCAGTTGGGTAAAAGTGTCTATTCCGAAGAATTTCCTATTCCGCCTCTGAAAGTTGATCGAAAACTAAATTTCCCTGGTAAATGGTTATGAATCTGAACAAAAGTTTTTTTATGGTACTGATCTATTAAATAATGATTTTAAAATTTGTTTATTCTGAATTTCTAATATGTCTTTTTTATCTAAACAAATTATAGAGCTTTTATTTAAAAGATTAGTACACTTAATAATTCAGTTTTTCGCAAAATGATATGGCAAGAATATTTTCATCTGAAATCATTTATGAATAATTCAGAAAATTATAGAAAATTAGATAAAAAAATAATTAGAATGATAATTAACTATTCTTATAATTTTATGTATTTTCATATTTTGTGATAAAAAATTTCTTCTTAAGGGGGCCCAAACAAATTTTGATACGAGGCCGCGATGGCATGCTATGACCATGATATTGAGAAAAGAGTTCTTCACGTATTCGTTTTTTATCTTAAAAGTCGATAAAGTATAAATTATTATATATACAATAATAAATTCATTAATTCATTCTTGATATCATATTATATAAACTAAAGATTTTCCAATGCATAAAAGATAAACGCATAAAAGATAAAACACAATACTTTCGCTGTGTGGCGGCGACTGCTTTGGTTTTAACTAGGTGGAATAATTAACCCCGGCTTTGAACTTAAAAAATATAAAATATAAGTTTCAAGTGAAATAAAATTTATGTACAATGTAAAAATGTATTTCTGAGTCCGCGGTTTCCTGGGCCGTGGCCCCCTTAGGTCGGGGGCCCGTGGCATTTTGCCACCCACGCCACCCTATAGTTACGCCACTGGCTAGAGCAGTCTTTCTCAAAGTGGGCGATATCGCCCCCTGGTGGGCGATATTGATCTCCAGGGGGGCGATAAAAGGCCTCCCAAAAAATATTGGTTGTTGACGTAGGGCTAGGGGCATTTGTAATTTTATTTACTTTACATTTTAAAGTTCACCAGAATTTGTATCCCAACGGTTAATTGGTACCTTATAAGTTTGGTCGTGTTTCCATAGCGTTTAAATGATTTTGATGCCATTTTATAGCTTTTGGCCAAAAAATTGGCTATCAAAAGGAAATTGTCTGTCCCGTTTTTACAATCTGTTTGACTCTGTTGTAGAATTTTTAAAAATCTAGTTGGTTTGGTATTTAGCCTTGAGGCAAGTTACATGAACTTCCCGATATATTTAAATAATCGTCTTAATCAATAAAAAATAAATTAATTTATGAGTCAATAAAAGTATTCTTAGTGGATTTATTACACATAATTGAAAACGAACGAACACTTTGACTCGGAGTATTTTCTAAAAGCAAATTTTCAAAAATCAATAATTTTTATAATTGAACCAGTTTTTAGGACTTTAATGGTTCATTATGTTCAAGACCAAGTACTCTATCATTATACCAAGTAAATAGTCTAATTTTAATTTTAACAAATGTCAAAAGAGCTACTCATTTTCTCCAACTTTGATAAATTTTTAAAATCAAACTATTTGTCGCAAGGCCGTAATATTTCAGTAAGTTCTATAAGACCATGGTATATATCGCTAAAAAAAAATCCATAAAAATCGGCTTAAATTTTTTTCTTCAACAGTCAATTACAAGAAAACGGCTCGGTAAATTTTCACCTAAAACTGATCAGTATCATTCCCAACTAATATCTTTCGAACAGTTTTTGATTTTTTAAAATCGGTTCGGTAGGATGAGCTTAAATGTGGACGAAAAGTTTAACACTTTTTTTCAAATTACAAAAAAACGGCTTGGCAGATCGTTGCACAAAACTGACAAATGATAGACCTCACCGAAATACATCAAATAGCCTTTAAATTTCTGAAATCGCTTCAGGCGCTTTTGAGAAAACGTCGATCAAAAGTCTAATTTTGACAAATGTCAAAAAAAACTATACCAATTTTTGCAAACTTTGACGAATTTTTAAAGCTAAACGAGTTGTCGTAGGGCCGTAATATTTTAGTATGGCCTAGAAAACTATGGTATCTACCGTCAAAAAAAAAAATCATAAAAATCGTCGATTTTTTTTTTTAAAAACGTTATTACAAGAAAACGGCCTGGCCGATCTTTACCAAAAACTAATCAGCACGGTTCCCAACCAATATCTATCGAATGGTTTTTGAATTTTCAGAATCGATTCAGAATTGCGGGCTAAAACGTGGACGAAAAATTTTTCACTTTTCTGCAATTTACAAAGAAACGGCCCGGCCGATCGATGCACAAAACTCAGAGACGATAGTCCTCATCGAGATACATCAAATGGCTTTTAAATTTTTGAAATCGGTCCAGCCGTTTTTGGAGAAAACGTCGATTTACGGAAAAAAATCTGTTCACACACACACACACACACATACTTTTTCCAAATTTGGTCTCATTCGACTCAGAATGGCTCGAAACGTCGAGAAAACATAAAATTAGCGATTCGGATTTTTTGATGAAAACATAAACTTCTCCTTCGGGAAGTTAATAAGGACACACAGTTGTATAAAAACCTGATATCATCAAAAAATGATATAGCATATCTCACAGACCTTTATGCATTGCTCAACAATATGAATCTACAATTTCAAGGCGATAGCTTTAATTTAATAAAAACAAAAAATATCACCGCTTCTTTTGCAGCCAAACTGTTATCACATAAAAAAAATATTGGAAGACGGGAGTTTCATAATTTTCCAAATTTATTGGTATCGTGCAACGAAGACTTGCTCGTATACTACCAACATTTGGAAAATCTTCATGGCAAATTTATTGAAAGATTTCAAGATATTTTAAATTTGGAAATATTAGGCTGGGTATTAGACGCTTTTTCAAATGCAAATGTAAAAACATCAGCCCAGCTAGAAGAAGAGCTTATAGAGTTAACAACAAATGAAGAATTAAAAATCAAATTGAAAGATGGTTATCAACAATTTTGGCTACAGAAGTCAATTCAGCAGTTATACCCTGGCTTGTGGTCGGTTGTTCAAAAAATTTTACTATCATTTCCATCGTCATATTTGTGTGAACGTGGATTTAGCGCTGTGACAATGCTACTTACTAAAAATAGAAATCAATTGCAAATTACCAAACGCGGTGACTTACGACTGTTTTTGAGTCAAATAGAACCTGATATTGACAAACTTGTAAAAAACCATTAAATTCATCCTTCTCACTAGAGTTTGAAAATGAAATTGGATATACTGTTTCTATTAATTTGATTATAATATATAAAATATATGATTAATGTCATAAAGTTGCGTTTTATTTGCTCTCACTGGTAAAAATGTCTAATTTAGAGTGTAAGGTTGCATCAACTAATATCACACTATAACTATATAAATAAAAGTAAAAAAATAGTTTTCAGAGATTGTATAAAAAATTTGGTAGGGGGGCGATACAGAAATTTTGATCTTCAAAGGGGGCGATAGAAGAAATAAGTTTGAGAAACGCTGGGCTAGAGCAAAGCGAGATTAGATCTATGTGGATAAATATGTTTTAATTTAAATTTCGCGCTTCTATTTGTATGGCCTCCCTACCGGGCGAAGCGTCGTCTATATTGCGCTAGGTTTAGACCAGCGATTCCCAAACGTATTTCACCTACCGCCCCCTTTCCAGAAAAAATGTTACTCAGCGCCCCCGTTACAAACTTTCCGAAGAAGAAGTTTGTTTTCATCAAAAAATCCGACTCGCTAATTTTATGTTTTCTCGACGTTTCAAGCCATTCTGAATCGCATGAGACCAACATTTGGAAAAGGTATGTGTGTGTGTGTGCGTGAACAGATTTTTTGCCGTAAATCGACGCTTCTTTATAAATAGCAGAAAAGTGAAAAAATTTTCGTCCACGTTTTAGCCCGCAATTCTGAATATATTTTGAAAATTCAAAAACCGTTCGAAAGATATTGGTTGGAAATTGACCTGATTAGTTATTGGTAAAGATCGGCCGAGCCGTTTTTTTGTAATACAGTGTTTTTATTAATATAAGTAGTAGTAATTTTTTAGACATTTTTTATGTTTTTTTTTGACGGTAGATACCACAGTCTTATAGATCATACTAAAATATTACGGTCCTACGATAAGTCGTTAAATTTTGAAAATTCGTCAAAGTTTGCAAACATTTGTATCGTTTTTATGGCGTTTTTCAAAATTAGAACTTTCAACTATGTTTGCGTAAAAGCGCATAAACCGATTTTAAAAATTTAGAATCCAATCGATGTATTTCGATGTATTTCGATTATAATTATAATGTCAGGGAAAAGGAATGACGGGGGGTGCCCTTGTACCTACGGTAAATTTGTTCGCAAAAAGTAATAAAGGGAGTCGCGTTAAAATTCAAGCAATAGTAGATTTAGACTCGGAAATTAAAACAATATCGAAATCGCTATTCCAAAATTTACGCGTTAAATCTCAATCCAGGAGCCTTAAGCTCCACTGTGTTGTTGGAATTTCAACGAAATCGAATAATTTTACAAATTTAGAAATATTTAATGAAGATGGTACATTTGCAAAAAATAAAAAAAATATAAATGCCTTTGTGCTTACGAAAATATCGAGTCTACTACCCGCGCAGCAAATCCAAATTGCTGAACTAAATCTTCCTAATGAATTAAAACTTTTGGATTCACACTTAAATATTCCGCGCGAAGTAGATATGTTGATAGGTGTTGATACGTTTTTTGAAATTTTAGGTAACGAAAGAATTATACTAGGCCCCGAAAAATCTATTTTACAAAACGCGGCATTCGGGTGGACAGTTACGGGTAGATATCAAAGAAATATAATTAATAGCACGACAAATAATGATCATATATTCGCCAATCTTACAGATTCTCTTACAAAAAATCTTTTAAAGAATCCCTTACAAAATTTGGTAAAGTTACACGCTTTGAAAAGTTATACAAATTATCTACATATAAAGAAACATATGAACCATTCTTTTCATTAAACCTTTTGCGAAACAAGAATTGGCGGTGCATAGTTTTAAAACTAATTTACTTACTAATACACCTATGCAGATATGTTTGAATAACTCCAACTAAAATATTATCTTTATATAATTCAGTGTTAATTTTAATCATTTATTTATATATAATATTAATATTAAAATATTTTTTTAGTTTTGTGCTTTAAACTCCCCATCACAACTAAGCATCGCCCCCTAAACACACCAAAGCCCATCACCGCCCCCCAGAATCGCCGCAGCGCCCCCAAGGGGGCACTGGCGCCCACTTTGGGAATCACTGGTTTAGACTATGCTTTTGTATAAGATATATGCTCTCTTCTATAGAAACAACCTAACCTGTAACATCGTGTATATTGAGTGATCTTTAATTATCCATTAAATAAAAATATTCCACTGTTCATAGTGTTTGTTTAACTTTTGTACCAAAAGTTTTGGTCCTTCACACGGATTTTAAGAAAAACCCATTATTGAAATTTGGTATAAAAGAATGTGGAATTTGCTGTTACAAGATTTGGTGTTGAAGCCGACTGGAATATCGAAACGTGAAACTATTCACAATAATCAAAGGTATCAATATCACTCAATCACGTCCGGAGAAAAGCAATTATCGTTGATCTGAGTGGATGGACTCAGATTCAATTTGAAAGAAGGTTACATACATGAGGTACTAATATTTGCCATCGCTGTCGTTCGTGTTACTGGAGTCATCTGAGAGAATCAAGATCTTACATTACTTGATGTTATCCTGTCCAGACCGTGAAACACCAGGCACAAGAAGCAGTATAGAGGCCAAGGCACCACGTGTTGTGAGGTTAGGATATTCATTACATACACAACACATCAAGGTTTGGAGCAACGGAGTCTGTATCATCTACGAGATCTACGATTATCGGATGTTATCCTTCCCGAGGTTATGTACTAGCATTAAATTAATTATAATTAGTTGTTACTGATCACCATTGCATACTTGTTAATGTCATAGGGTGATTCAGGCACTTAATGCACAATTTTTAGCTTATTATTTGCTTTGGCGGAATTAGATTGCAAATTATACTTTTATATTATATTTACTTAGTTATATACTATAAATTTAGCAGACTACATTGAGCATTTGGAAGTCATCTGCTTTTAACTTATTGAGATAGCTTATATACACTGAAACATGGCTGATATAAGTTCTTTAATTGTGAAACATAACACTGTAAAGGCTCATTTTGATACTATATTTGAATTTGTAGCTTCGGGTCAGAATGATAGTAACATTGAGGCATTAAAAAGAAGGTAACAACATTTAGTAGAACTATGTCATCAGTGGGAGACTAATTATATAGAGTTAGAGGTGGCCCAACCTGGGGAGTTTTCGAAAGAATACGAGTATTCTGATAGGCATTTGGATATCGCAATTGGATGCTTTCACAAATAATGGTACCCCCTCACCTCCTAGGGCTGTAGATAGTCATTCTGTGTTAGATGTAAAGCTACCTGATATCGACTTACCCAAATTTAATGGTGATTATAGTGAGTGGACAGTTTATAGATTTATATAGTTCATTAATTCACAGTAATACTAAATTACCCCCTGTGACTAAGTTGCACTATTTAAAGGGAGCTCTGTTATCATCTGCTCCAAAATTAATTTCATCACTAAGCTTAACTAATGAAAATTACATGGTCGCCTATGATCTGTTATGCAAAACGTATGATAATAAATTTTTAATTTTGAATTCACTTTTGCAGCAGATTGATAACATAGCTCAAGTACACAGAGGTACGCATGAATCCTTAGGCAATTTCTTGTGCAGCGCTAGGCAGCAGGTACGTGCTCTTTTGGCAGTGTATGAGCCAACAAAATACTGGGATCTCATCCTGTTGTATATGTTAAATAAGAAGGTGGATAGCAGTGTGTGCGTTGGAAAACTCTTTTAAATTAGAAAATAAGGCTAGTCAGGAAAGCATTAGTACCATAACATATTTTTAATTTTGATGAAAGATATTTGTCTGGACTGTCTATATCCGCGTCGATGATTTTATTTATGGGTCTGCAAGCTTGAATCTATGCCTTCAGATAATTTCAAGGAATCATCCTTCTCAGATATATCAAGTCCAAGAAATCATCCTCCGTAGATGTACAAATTAATGTAACCCCTCTTACGGGCGGGGCTAATATTGTTAATTTTTATTTTTATTTATATAATATTGTTAATTTTTATTCAGTATAAGTTCAGAGGTCAGCATAGACACACTAACTATCTGATGCCATTATATTCACCATATTCTTTTTATAATAAACATATTAATATCAAACGTCGCCTTTTACTTAAATAATCACCGATCACACCAGTAGTTCAATTATAGAACAAATTTAAAAGTGTAGTGGTTAGGAGAAGTAAAACGACAACACCCAGTTAGAGACGTCGAAGTAATTTTTAAGCTTCGCGCCTAAACATTTTGTCCAAACGAACCGGATATTTATCATTTGGACTTTTATAACTTTCCAAAGGACACAAATAAATAATATTAATAATTTTAAGTGATCTTTTGGACGTTCAAGTAAATTAATCAACCAGCTATATACAGTCCGCTAAAATATCAAAGTAAATTATTTATTATTAAATCTATAGTGCAAATGATTAAATTTAATAATATTACAAATTTCAAGTGAATAGTTTATAAAATCACAAATAAAATTAATAAATTCAAGTGAGTTATTATTAAATTAAGATCAAATTAATAGAATGAGAATGATTAAATTTAATAATACCACAAATAAATGAATAAAATTCAGTGATTAAATTTAATAAAATCACAAATCAAATTACTAAATTCAAAAGAATAATAGTATTTCCATTATAAAATTTGATTAATAATAAATCAAATTATTAAATAAAATAAATAAGTTAAACAAAAAAGTTAAACAACAAGTGTTAACGAGTTCTGTTCGGGACACCGACCAGTGCACATCAATCAAAACAAATTATTGTATACCTGAGTGAGTGAGTCATACGGACAATGGCGTCGAACGTAGGCGATCGCCCCGGCCGACCGCCTGACATAAATATAAACACTAACTGTTCATCACTTGGAACAACAATTGCGTCGGCTATGAACATATTGAACTCAATTGATGATGATAGTGATATGTTTTGTAATTACAATGAAAATCAAAGTGATCAAAGTGAAATAACAACATCTCCAAATAATAACATCAATATTAACAACTCAATCGAGCAGCCGTGTTCTAGCAGTGCTAACCCAGTGACAAATACAGTGCCGGCAAATATACACAAGTGGCAGACAGTTCCGTGCAGTGCTAAAAAGCGTAAAGTGTGTGGTACAAAAATCAATCCTCTGGAATTGACCAACAAATTTAGTGTATTATCAAACGAAACGCCAAGTAACACCGCTAACGGTAATAATAATACAAACACAACAAACAGTCAGACCGCTGCAACCGTAAAACCGCCCCCAATTTATATATACAATGTCAATGATTTTGCCGATATGATGCAAACAATTAGTGCCGCTTTACAACCGGGTCAATTTGTCACGAAAACACTGCCTAATGATATGGTTAAAATTAACGTCACTGACGCAGACGTTTATAGAAATGCCGTCAAGTTTATGAAAAATAACAACATTATATTCCACACCTATCAAATAAGCAGCGAGCGTGCATTTAGAGTGGTGCTCAAATATATACATTATACAACTGATATAAACGAAATCAAAACAGCCATCGAGAAATACGGACATACAGTGAGAAGCATTACAAACTTGAAACAACGCATTACAAAAAAAACGTTAAATATATTTTTTGTGGATCTAGAACCAAATAGTAACAATTCGGCGATTTACAAAATTGACAAGCTAATGAACCAAATAGTGTTTTTTGAACCGCCAAGACGAACCAAGGACGTTATCCAGTGCCATAGGTGCCAGCTCTGGGACATACTAGGACATATTGCAACCGCCCTTATGCATGTTAAAATGTGGTGATGATCATCCTACTTCTGCATGTAAAAAACCAAAGGACACTCCAGCCTGCTGCTTCCTTTGCGGCGACGAACATCCCGCCAACTATAAGGGTTGCCCATTTTTTCCGAAACACAACAAAAACTCAACGAATTCGTTCTCCCAGCATCAGAACCATTCGCAGCCAAACATTACTAAAAACCGGGAACGAATTTCCTACACCAATCAAACATCTGATCACTTGAGCTACTCACAGGTCCTAAAAACACAAAATCATGTAAATCAAGAAGTTTCTGCAATCACATCCGTAATCAACGACCTAAAGGACGTAATAAAACAAATGATGCAACAAAATACAATGATTATGAATATGTTATCCCTTGTGGTAAGTAAACTAAATAAATAATGGCTAATTTATTAAAAATTGCTATATGGAATGCCAATGGCATCTGCCAACACAGACGCGAAATTACTCACTTTCTTACCGAGCATAAAATCGACATACTGTTAATAAGTGAATCGCACTTGTCATATGGTGCTACATTCAACATTCCTAACTACAGGACCTACTACACGCCACATCCTGATGGAACCAGTCATGCAGGAAGCGCAGTTTTAATAAAGTCAAATATACGCCATCAAGAACTAAACAAATACGATGCTAATTATTTACAGGCCACCACATTACTAGTGAACGTAGTACCATTCGACATTATGGTTTCTTCAGTTTACTGCCCACCCAGACATACCATCAAATCTGATCAGTTTCAAGCATTCTTCAACACGATGGGTCCCAGATTTCTAGTTGGAGGTGACTTCAATTGTAAGAACACACTCTGGGGTTCAAGATTAACTACGCCTAAAGGTCGTGAACTCGAAAAAGCAATCACCTCTAAGAAACTTGCCGTCGTGTCTCCATGGTCACCCACATATTGGCCCAGTGACCCCCACAAACACCCAGACCTGCTTGATTTCGCCATCACAAAAGGATTAAATCTCTCTAACATATCGATAATTTCAACCTACGACTTGTCATCGGATCACTCGCCTTTGATAATAACTCTGAGCTGCACCTGCGCAGTAAGTTTTCCTGAAACTTTTTTACACAACTCGAGGACAAATTGGGAACGTTACAGAAATAATATTTCTGATAGATTGGACTTGAAGATTCGTTTGAAATCACCGAACGACATTGATGATTCTCTAAATCATCTAATACATGTACTACAAGACGCTGCAAAACTCTCAACACCACCATCAAAGCCGAAGGACGATCAACCATTAAGTATTGAAATTAAAAGATTAATTGCCGAAAAACGCAAAGCTCGACGTCTTTGGCAAAAATCTCACGATCCAAAGGATAAAACTGTTTTTAACAATCTGAATAACAAGTTGAGAAGAAAATTGCTTGAACACAATAACTCGTGTTTTGACCAATACATCACCAATCTCAATAGAAAAGACAATTCAATCTGGCGTGCCGTAAAAACCAATAACAAACAGCACTCAATCAACAGCCCACTAAAAATCAATACTCCCAATGAACCTACTTGGGCTCGTACCGATTCTGAAAAGGCAGTTTGTTTTGCGGATCACTTGGAAACAGTTTTCCAGCCAAATCCTTCCATGGACAATAATACAGTTGTAATAGCCAGAACTCCAACAGATTGTAGCGCAGAATTACGTATTCCAAAATTCACTCCAGCTCAAGTATTTTCTCACACCCGGGCGCTGCAAAATAGGAAATCCCCTGGCATCGATCTAATAACACCTGAAATGCTGAAAGAGCTGCCAAGAAAAGGACACGTTTTACTAACATACATTATCAACGCCATCTACAGACTGAAGTACTGGCCTACATTGCTTAAGCAATCGGAAATTATATTAATTCTAAAACCAGGCAAAAATCCAGAATTACCAGATTCATACAGACCAATAAGTCTCTTGTCCACCATTGCCAAGCTATTTGAAAAAATGATTTTGTCGGATATCACGACTAAATATGAGATATTTCCTACACATCAGTTTGGATTTCGTCCAATGCACTCAACGATCCAGCAGTGCCATCGTGTGGTAGACAAAATCTACAAATCGTTTGAGAAAGGAGAATACTGCACCGCAGCTCTTCTCGATGTGAGCCAAGCGTTCGACAGAGTCTGGCACCATGGTCTCCTAATCAAAATCAACAAAATTATGCCTGATTACTATGAATTCTTCAAATCCTATTTATCGGACAGAACTTTTCGGACAAAAGTAGGCAGGCAGGTATCGACATTTCGGAAAATTGAAGCCGGGGTCCCCCAGGGAAGTGCTCTGGGGCCTATTTTGTATATCATTTATACCCATGATATTCCGACTTGCAACGGCACCCTTACAGGAACTTTTGCTGACGACACTGTTATAATGGCTACTGACTCTAATCCTATTGTAGCCAGCAAGATACTCCAAGAGCATCTAGACTCAATTGAACTTTGGTCCAAAAAATGGAGAGTAAAAATTAATGAAAGCAAGTCGTGCCATATAACCTTCACGCTGAAAAAGGGTAAATGCCCTCCTGTCAGCATGAATAACAAGGCTATACCAGAGGTCTCCAACATCAAATATCTCGGTATTCATTTGGACCATAAACTAAACTGGATACAACATATAAACCAAATAATAAAAGAGATACGAAGCAAAGTTAGGTCACTGTATTGGTTAATAGGACATCACTCCAAGCTGTCGCTGTACAACAAACTTCTTATTTACAAATCTTCCATTAAACCTATATGGACCTATGGAGTCGAGCTTTGGGGATGCGCCAGCAAAACCACAATCAAGGCCTTACAGAGACAACAATCAAAAATTTTAAGACTTATCACAAGCGCGCCTTGGTATGTATCCAACGAAATCTTGCATAATGACCTCCATATGGAAACAGTACAAGAAGTGATCAGTAAAAGAAGCATATCCCACTTTGCCCGGCTGCATAACCACGTAAATTCCATCTTACAACCGCTGCTGTTGGACTCTCAACCCAGAAGACTCAAGAAGAAACAACCAGCAGATCTTCTCTAAGTGTCTAGTAATCCTCATTGGAGGGTTATCTACCATGCCAACTTTTATACTCAAGTGCAACTCTACTTGAGTTAATATTGAACCAAACAGCCAAAGAACAACAATATGTTCTGATTGCTGTTGGATAATGTTAAAAAAAAAACAAGTGTTAACACCCTGAGGACAAGCAAGCCAAAGAAAGGTCAGTTCAAGTACATCCCTAAATTATTCCTTTATTACCTAAATACATCCTTTTTTATATATGCTGTTTTGATCTGTGCAAAAAATGGATTCGCAAAAAGCATTAAAAACTAAAAAGAAAGTTTTAGAGATGAAGCTAACGAAATTAGAAAATCAATGCCAAAAAATACTAAAGTTGCCGATGTCTGAATTAAATAGTAGTGATCTCAGTAATCGTTTAGATAAATTAAATACTTTAAATAAAGATTAAATAGAGAAAACGTAATTATTAATTTAGTTATTATCAATGAGGACGAGGAGGAGTCGAATAAGCTATGCGAGATCGATCTCTTCAAAGTCATTGATACTTGTGATCGATTAAAAGAAATGTTATATTCTTTAAGGGGGCGATACATGTAAAAAAAAAATAATCGATTTTTTTTCATAAATCGTTAGAATAAAATCTCAAAAATATGCCTGTAAATATTCAAAACAAAATATCATTATTTATACATTAAAAACTCATCCAACTCCATTACATCCAACTCCATTACATCCTAATGTTCAACCTCATATTAAGCCAATTTTTGACGATTTATCTCGGGATGACTTGCTTGAACGATGTTTAGGAGGTCACACTCAGAATGCAAATGAAAGTTATAATTCTACTGTCTGGCGCCTCTGTCCAAAACATCTCAACCCTGGACGGAAGATCGTAGAGATCAGTGCTTTTATATCTGCAGGGTTGTTCAATGATGGGTTAAATTTTATCTTACAACTTATGAACTCACTGCAAATTGTTATTGGCCGCCAATCCATGTCATATAAAGAGAAAATCGATGAGCAAAGAGTGAATCGAGAAAATCGCCGCAGCTCTTTGACCACCAAACAAGCTCGTCAAGCATGTCTGCACTCTGCAGGAACTTGCAAAGAAAAACGAGTTCCTTCAACGTACCGAAGGACTTCTATATGGCCCTGGAATTGTCAAAACCTTAAACGCGTTTTTCTCAAAACGACATTTTTGAAATTTGCGGGTGGGATAACTCAAAAAGTTCTCGACCGATTCCAATAAAATTTTGCACACATCTACTTTACAGTGATAGCTTCTAGTTAAACCTCAAACATTCCAAAAAAATTCAAAAATTAACCCTTTTACCAAAAAAAAAACATTGAAAAAAAGGTGAAAAATCGAACGTTTTTTTTCTGAGGTGTGCAAATTTACGATTATGTGACTTTTTTAATTTTTTTTTGGTTTAACTAGAAGATATATGTTTTATGAACACGTACAAACTAATTTTTTTGATTTCTGATCACCGTACGAAAAGTGAGAACGCCCGCAAATTGATGGCTTTTTCCGAGAGGGTCTTGGCAGACTTATTTTTACGGCAGCCATTTAAAAAAAAATTAAAAAAAAATTGTTTTGTATTTTAATATATAATAAATAACCCTAAAAAAGTTCAAAAAGATTCAGTCATTCCTTCCCAGTTTAAAAAGTCCTCAAAAATGGTAAAAATTAAGGCGATTACATGTATCGCCCCCCTTAATCAATAAAATGCCTACTATCAAATTTCATGAACTCACATCTTTAAATAGCGTTAGGGATACATCACATGGGATCTCAACACCTTGCAATGTGTATTATGTCAAAAGGCTCATTCATTATATAATTGTGAAGAATTTCGAAAATTAACAGTCAAAGAAAGAATATCGCAAGCCCAGCGATTAAGAGTCTGTACGAATTGCTTAAAAAGAAATCACCATAGCAATAATTGTCAATTCTCATGTCGTTGCGGAGTTTGCCAGAAAAAACATAATACACACATACATTGCATTGTGAAGAGCCAGCAAAAAATCTATCAATTAGAACATCTTTTTTTAATAATGAAAATAACCAAAATGAAACCTTATTAAATCAATGGTATTTTGACGGTAGATTCAACGTGCAAAATACAATACAATAAAATTAATTTAGGTAACTCTAAACAGATCACATTGAAACGATCCGCGCCCATTTTGATACAAAATTATTTAAAGAGTGTAAAAATTTTACAATTAAATATTCAAAATCTTTCTATATGAGAGAAGTCAATAAACTTTTATAATCAATAAATTCATATTTTTTGCATCATCATTTGATAATTAAAACGGAAGTTTCAGCCAAATTGAGTGTGGTATTTGACACCTCATGTATTACAAATAACAGTCGGTCCCTTAATAATTTACAATCAGTAGGGCCAGCTAAACAAACTGATATATTTTTCAAACATTTAGGATTTACTTCGCACATTTGCCTGATGGCAGCTGATTTTGAAAGGTTGCATCGGTCAGTTACAATTCACAAAGATGATAGGAAATTAACTATTCGGTGCGATAATACTAATAATCTCATAAAACTTTTTGATTTGAATACTTCAACATACAGCACGGCGTCTGCTCCGTTATTAGAATTATTATGTTTTGAGCAGTTTTGTAAAGAAATTTATAAGAGTTTTCCCACTAAATTTGAAATAGTCAAAAGCGATTTTGATTTCGATTATTTAATTACCGGAGCGGATACAGTGTCGCAGTTACAAACTTATAAGCAGAATTTACTAAATATGTTGAATCAAACATTCTACGTAAAATTTATTAATAATTACTTAGATTGCTCACAATCAATACAAATTTTAGCGACAAAATCGCGGGTTGCTCCATTTCGCAACATTATTTTATCACGATTGGAACAATGCGCGGATTACTTATTATAAAAATTTATTAATGAAGTTAAATGTTATTTTGAAAATTCGATTAACCTCAAATTACTTTGGAGCAATTTTAAACTAGTATTGGCATGGATTAATACTGCCAATTTAATTCCTTTAGCGGGAGATATAATTAATAAAAATTTGTGGTGGTTCGATCCGTCGTGGTTGAAAACTACTGGCAAACTCACTTTTGACGTTGGAAAATCAAAGATAAAATTGAACAAGCAACGTTAACGGTAATAGAGCAAACCATAAATATTAGGTTGTCAAATATCTCCCTTCCGCTTTTTTGCTATTGGTTTATAATACAAAAAGGATATTTGACAACCTAATATTATATTTAAAATATATTCGTAGTTTACAAATTTAATTAGAGTATTCAGAAAACTTACTCGTTTATTGAGAAATTGTTCAAGCAAGAGTAAACGTACATGCGGCGAGTTAATAACCATCAGCATTTAGGTTCGTTCAGAAATAGTTATATTAACACGAACCGAAATGAAATAAATATTTAAAAAATTACTAATAAAAGTTAGTTAAATCAGATGTAAAAACGTTCTACCCATTGTTAGACGCATTCGCGTTGTAATAAGTTTTTAGATTTAAATTACTATAATCCTTACCCAGATGTGCTACTAAAAATAATGCACTTTCTTCGCTAATTGCCAGATGTAAATTTATTACATTTTTTTATTATGCAGCTCATAATTTATTATATACGCTCAGAGATTGTGCATATCAGCGATAGAAGTGCAGTTTCGTCCGTTTCCAAGTCGTAAGTCGTATTTCGATGGGTAACGTATCAAAAAATCATGTGACTTTGCAATTACCACCCACAGGCTTTGTAGGATGGACTTCGATTATTTCGATAGATCCTCGTACTAGAGGTTTTAGAAAAATCAAAGAGACATATGTTTATTTGTATGCTTCAGTACTGGAGCTGTTCATTTATTTTTTGTATCAAATTCAATGTTAGAATATTGTTTAGCTACCCTCAGACGATTTATTATTCGTCGAGGAAAATCTATTTTTAGCATTTGTTCAGACAGCGGTAAAAAATTTTTGAAGCGTCCTTGGCAATTAAAGAACCATGCTATATTTTATAAATAAACTAAGTGAAGTGTACAAAATAATGGAAGAAAACAATTTTATGACAAACAATTTAATACAATTCAATAACCTTCAATTAGTGACATGAGTTAGTGAAGTTTAAATTATTTACTTTGTATTACTTTCTTAATTACTTTTTCAATTACTTATATTATTAGGCTTATAATTAATGTATCATTAGTTTCGAAATAATATTAGTATTATTTCAAGGTGCCCGCAATGTTAAGAATTCGTAATAGTGTAACATAAAGTATTTTTTGTAAGGGTCGTCTGTTATGCTAGACTAGAGTGTCGCCGGACACTGTCTACATGTCGTTCATAGTTCAAGTACTAAATGCATTAGTAACATAAGATATTTTTAATTTTGATGTAAGTTATTTGTCTGGACTGTCTATATCCGCGTCGATGATTTTATTTATGGGTCTGCAAAATGCCTTCAGATAATTTCAAGAAATCATCCTTCTCAGATATATTAAGTCCAATAAATCATCCCCCGTAAATGTACAAATTAATGCAACCGGCCTCTTACGGGGCGGGGCGGGGCTAATATTATTAATCTTAATTTTTAAAAAAAATTATTTAGTATAAGTTCAGAGCTCAGTATAGAAACACCAACTATCTGATGCCATTATATCCATCATATTTTATTATAATAAACCTATATTAATATCAAACGTCGCCTTTTACTTAAATAATCACCGATCACACCAGCACTTCAATTATAGAACAAATTTAAAAGTGTAGTGGTTAGAAGTAAAACGACAACACCCAGTTAGACGTCGAAGTAATTTTTAAGCTTCGCGCCTTAACAATTAGTGTCGAAACATTCCCTCTGTACACGTTGTTTACTACCTGCACATGATGTTAAAAAATGTAGTTGCAAAGGTACGTGTTACAGATGTAGAGAGCCGCACAATACCTTAAATTCATGATGATGTTAATCCTTCAAATTCAAATAGCCTACCACCCCCTTCAAGCTAGTCACAATAACATACAAACAGTTCTTTCAACGGTTTCTCTTTATGTTTTCGATGCAAATGGTAAAACCCACCAGGTGAGGGCTCTACTGGATAGTGGCTCACAAATAAACTTAATAACCAATTCATTAATACAAAAATTAAAATGTCCTACAATAGCTTCTTTAAGTAAGATGAACATGTTGCAAGGGCAATCATGTGTGAGTCAGAAAGCTGGTAAAATTAAAATCAAATCTAGAATTTCAGAATATCAACGCACCATTCATTGCGTAGTTGTTGATCACATTACACAAAATTTACCGAGTAGTTGCATATAGTCTATAAAGATTGGAAAATACCCAATTATGTAGACTTAGCCGATCCAGAATTTAATGTCGCGTTACCTGTAGAATTATTAATAGGTTCTGAGTTATATTTTGATATCTTGCAACAGGGCTGCGTACGGTTGGGACATTGTCTACCAGTACTAAGAAAAAGTCACTTTGGTTGGTTGTTGTCAGGGATTTATGAACAGTCGGATTCTGTAGCTCATGTTGGCTTTGTTTCGAATGAAGACTTGCACAATAACCTAGCAAGGTTTTGGCAAATTGAGGAGGAATCTTCAAGCAATGTCACAATGAATGGGTCGGATAAGTTGTGCGAGGAGCATTTTGTGTCCAACGTAAGTAGGAAAAATAATGGCATATTCGAGGTTGCCTTACCCTTTAAATCAGATAAGAAAGGCAGCTTAGGAGAATCATTCAATAGGGCAAAATGCAGGTTGGAAAATTTAGAAAGACGTTTTACCCGAGATACGAAATTAGCTAAGGCATACAATGAGTTCATCCAAGAATACATCAGATTAGGACATGCAGAGCTTATTGACTTGAAGAAGGTTCCAGTAGGGTCATACTTTATACCGCATCATGCAGTATTAAAGGATGGGCGTTATGAAAAGATCAGGGTTGTATTTGATGCATCTTGTAAGACAAGTTCTGGCCTATCTTTAAATGAGACATTACACACTGGACCTAAACTTCAGCAAGATTTATTTTCAATCTTGATTAGATTTCGCTTTCATCTGTATGTTTTTGTTGCTGACATAGTAAAAATGTATAGGCAAATACGAGTTCGGGAAGCAGACCAATACTATCAACTCATTCCTTGGAGAACATCACCTGAGTCTGAAATAGAAGTCTTTAAGCTTACTACCGTTACGTATGGAACCGCATGTGCTCCTTTCTTAGCGATACGTTGTCTAAAAATGTTGACGTCTAATGAAAATTTGTTATACCCTCTCGAGTTGCTGAAATCTTAGATAGGGATTGCTACGTGGATGATATAATTACAGGTACAAATTTCGTAGCAGATTTAATTAGTCTACAGAGAGATATAACTCAGGTACTTGGGGGGGGGAGGCTTTGCATTGCATAAATGGGCAAGCAACTCCAGTGAACTTATCAATTCTATACCACATCACAAACTAGATATGACAATTTCAAATTTTCAATTACAACCTGAGACCGTAAAGACATTGGGAATAGCGTGGAACCCAACAAGTGACATATTAAAGATAAATAAGACTGACGCAACACAAAACTCCAAGACAGTACCAAGTGACACGAAAAGATTTGTGTTATCTTCAATAGCTCAAATCTATGACCCGATAGGACTGATTGCACTCATAACAATCACTGCAAAAATAATCATGCAGAACCTTTGGAAAGAGAAAATTGACTGGCATGATGTGATCCCAGAATCTATTCAAAAAGATTGGAACAAATTTCGTGATGGGTTATCACATCTCATATTCCAGGTTGTATCTTCACAACAAATCCCATTTTAACCCTTTACGCTCCGTTGTCGGCTCCAGTTCGACATACAAGATGTGTTCCGCAACTCCGTTGTCGGACCCAGTCCGACACTCTCTGATCACATCAGAATGTTAACAAATATAACGAGTCACCAACTGTTGATGTTTGAAATTAACATTAAAACGCATTTGTAATAAAAAAAGAATTGCAAAACTGAAAAATATACTATTATTTGATAATATTTAACGGGATTAATTTTCGAGTGACTTACTCGAGATCTTTTGTAAAGACTTTATCTTATATAGAATACATTGTTGTATGTATAGTTTATCGTTCTCGACATTCGTATAATCGCGATAATGGCTAAAAGACCAATTATTTTTACGAAAATACGGTTGCATTATGTTTCGTTTCAGAACTTTGTGATCTCTTGTGTGGTAAAGATGGAGAGCGAAAATTATGAAGAGTTTTTTGAAAATAGTGATTTGGAAGATGAACTAGATTTTGCCGTACTTGCCGAAAGTTCAAATGGAATATTCGTAAATGTTAGAGTGTGACAGTGATGCTAGTGATGATTGTAATGAAAGTGATGTTACCATAGCGCGTAAAAGACGAAGGATTCCAACTATTGAGTCTGATTTTGAGAATGAAGGGCATGCAGATTTCAATGGGTGGACTGATATATCAGGAAGTGATATCCCCTTACAAAATATTATGTTTTCAATAGGAGATAAAGTACCAGGACCGCAAATTTTCAACATTGACGAACCGATAGAATTTTTCAAATTGTATTTTACGGATGATCTTGTAGACGAAATTGTGGCGGAAACAAATAACTACGCTAAAATCAAATTAGAGAATAAAAATCTGCGTAAAGATTCTGTATGGCATACTTGGCGTGAAACGAATAGGGACGAATTTTTTGCCTTTTTTGGAGTCATCCTCAACATGGGTACGATGTACTTGCCAAATATGCAAGACTATTGGTCAACCAACAAGAATACTAAAATATATTTCTTTGCGAATGTATTCACAAGAAAAAGATTAAATCAAATATTTTGGATGCTGCATTTGAAGACAATCGACCCCCAACAAAGGTGCGTTAGGACACGAATTCAACGGGTGAGTGATTTTTTACAATATCTCAACTCAAAGTTTTCTGAATTTTTCGTACCCGGTCAAAATATCTGTGTTGATGAATCAGTTGTAAAATTCAAAGGAAAGATAAGTTTTATAACTCATAATCCAAATAAGCCTACCAAATGGGGCATAAGAATATACGTTTTAGCGGATTCCGAAACAGGGTATGTTTACAATATCCTTCCCTGTTATGGAAGTATCACATCAGAGAGTCTGATAAAACCGAATTTACCTGTCACCACCCGTATTCCATTACATTTATTCAATAACTTATTGACTAATGTACCAGGCGCACAAGGATACCATATGTTTACGGATAGATATTACACAAGTTTGCCATTGGCAGAGGAATTGTTGAAACAAAAATGCTATTTAACAGGTACATTAAAAATAAATAGAAAGGGAATACCGGATCCGATTAAAAAACCCAGATTTTCTGAAAATAAATGTATTGCATACAAAAATGCGACCACGATGTTATTGTCTTGGAAGGACAAAAGAGTAGTTACCCTATTGAGTACTAGCGATAGTGCCGGATTTATTACCAAAAAAAGGTTTTTCAGAGGAGGCGAGCAACCAAAAATCCAGGGTGATGTGATCAAACCAAAAGTAGTAGCGAATTACACAAATTCAATGGGCGGTGTTGATCGCGCTGATCAATACGCCTTCAGTTATTGTTTTCTTCGAAGATCCCTAAAGTGGTGGCGGAAAATGTTTTTTTGGGGCTTGGAAATGCCCAGTGTAAATTCATATATTCTATACAAAAGTCTTAAAAAAAATAAAAAATGAAAAACCATTATCTCACATACAGTTCGTGAAGCGATTAGTCGACCAATTAGTAGGCTAAATAACAAATTACACATTATGCGAAAAGGCAAGTGCAGTGACTGTGTTGTTTGTTCAAACAGAAAAGAGAAAGGAAAAAGGCGGGAAACGATCGAATTTTGCGATACTTGTCCTGGAAAACCACATATGCACGTAGGTGCTTGTTTTGAAAAATACCACACATTATATAGTTACAAATCGTAAAATTTAGAATTTTTTATGAAATATATCAATAACAATGTATATGAAATAATACTGTTAAAAAATAAATACTTTAATTCTTCTTTGTTCCTTTTTTTCATTATATAACAAACAAGCTTCCATGACAGATATTCCGCTAATATACTCACGGAGTTGCTGGCGAGTCACATGCGTCGACCGCGCGGAGCGTAAAGGGTTAATACAGTGTCATAGGTTTGCTGATGCTTTCCTTAAGGCATATGGCGCTTGTATTTATATAAGAGCCACATATGAGTTTGGTGTAAGAGCACATTTATTGTGCTCAAAATCGAAGATAGCCCCCCTTAAGAATATAACACTCCCCCGTTCAGAGTTGTCTGCAGCATTACTTCTGGCTAAACTGTATAGGTGGGTTCTCACAGACATAGCAGAAATTATTCAAATATCTGAAACATTCTTGTGGAGTGACTTCAGTATTGTTTTGGCATGGTTACAGACTGATCCCTCGCAGTTAAAGATGTTTGTAAGGAATAGGGTTGCGGAGATTTCAGAATTCACGCCAGTAATATTATGGAGGCACGTCCCAAGTAAAGACAATCCTCCAGATATAGTTTCCAGAGGCGTTGATTCTCCTGCAGAGCTGGTTGACTGTAAATTGTGGTGGCATGGACCAGGGTGGTTAACTTAGGATAGCAATAGTTGGCCTAATAGATTTTTCTGTCCAGCAGTAGAGGTCATACCAGACAAACGGGTGGTTATGACGTTGAGTAGTCCTAGTAATGAACGGACTGATATAATGCATGTATTTGGCAAATTTTCTTCTTTCTGTAAATTAGTTCGAGTGTTTCACAAATGTAAGAAATCCCAAATATTAGGCATCGGACAAACACTATCACCTTACGCATTGCGTCACTCGACAACTGTTATTTTTAAAGTAGTGCAGTGGGAAATGTTTGGCATGACTGCTAAGCCATGACAACAAATAAAAACCTGCTAAATATGAGTTCGAAGAAATGATTAAAGCAGGGACAGCACGACCGTCCAAGAGCTGTTGGTCATCGCCTTTACATATGGTACGAAAAGGTTCTGGGTGGCGACCTTGCGGAGACTATCGCAGTTTGCCATAATCCATGATTTTGCGCAAGCATTATGTGGTAAGGTAATGTTTTCTACTATCGATTTAGTGAAAGCTTACAATCAAATCCCTGTAGCTGAAGAAGACATTGCAAAGACTGCAATCACTACGCCTTTCGGGCTATTCGAATTTCCGTTTATGACATTTGGCTTACGCAATGCAGCGCAAACTTTTTAGCGGTTCATGGATGAAATTTTGCGAGGTTTGGACTTCTGTTATGCATACATCGATGATATATTGGTTGCATCGGAATCGCACGAACAGCATATGTGACATTTACATACTGTATTCAAAAAGTTGCAAGAATTCGGTGTTGTAGTCAATCCAATGAAATGTGTCTTCGGAAAAACAAAAGTAAAGTTTTTAGGATATGAAGTCTCAGCCAACGAAACTAAACCTCTAGCAGTCGAAATACTAGCTATACAAAATTGAGCACAAAGATAAATTACCGGCCGATGTTCGCACGTTATTGTGCACTCCAAAACACGCCACCGATGGTGTATAATTAATTAATGTTAAAAATTAATACATTCATTTTCGGGTAGAAGAAGGTATTCTACATTCCATTGACGAAGAGTTCGGTAGTGCCTTTTGGCCCATATCTCTGATGTTAGATATTCCACAAATGGTTGAACCATTTTTGGTAGGGGTGCATCATAGAAATGATAAACCAGATGATGCAAACATTTTCCTTAAGCCTTTCGTGCAAAAAATGAAAGTGTTACAACAACATGGTTTAATTTTTCTCAATAAAAATTGTCATGTTTATATATCAAAAATAATCTGTGATAATCCTGCGCGTGCGTTCATTACAAAGACAACTGGGCATGCGGGTTATGGAAGTTGCTCCAAATGTATTCAAGGAGGAGAGTTTTCAACCCATGTCATTTTAAATAACACATTTTCAGATCTTCGAACGGATGAATCTTTTCGCATGAGGACGAATCCAAGACATCACACACAAATGACTCCATTTTGAAGGAATTAAATATCGGAATGGTATCTCAAATATCACTCTACTACATGCATATGGTCTGCCTAAGTGTCACCAAGAGACTTTTAAGCCTTTGGGTAAAAGGGACGAGTGACGTCAAATTAGATGATAAAACCAGGGATACAGTGAGCGAATATTTACTAAAATTTAAAGCTCACATTCCAGCAGTATTTTCGAGATTACCCAAAGCGCTTAAAGAGTACATGAACTGGAAAGCCACAGAATTTAGGTTATTTCTATTTTATTTGGGGCCAAGTGTCATGCAGCCAGAAATACAGAATGCAAACTACATCAATTTTATACAACTTAGTTTGGGGATCAGGATCTTATGTGATCCTGAAACCTGTATCGAGAAAAATGATGTAGCAAAAAAATCCTCATTAAATTTGTAAATGAATACCCCAAAATATATGGCACTGACAGATTAACGTACAATGTTTTGGCCTTCAAATGTAGTTTGGACCGATTCAGTTGTTTTTCCTTTGAAAACTATTTTAAAAATATTCAAGGAAAGCTTCAGAACTCGCCTAAACCTCTTCAGCAACTGGTTAACAGATTGGCTATGCTAGCTTTACCCAAGAATACAATATGGAAGGACAAATCTCGTAAAAATACTATTCAAAGGTTTTTTAATAAACAGTCGAGCGCGAAACAATTTATGTATAGATTCAGATCATAAATTATTGCTAATTCAGCATATTTATGATCTTAATAGAATTGTTTGTTTAGTAATTACAGATATCAAGCCATTATTTATAATTCCATGTGATTCTAGAGATTTTGATATATGCTTATATGATTTAAATGCTAATTAACCAAATAAAGGGTATGGGCGCATTGGCATATAGAATCGCCCCCACCCTGGTATTTAAATAATTTATATGCCATTTTATAGTTTTTTATTGAAAAAATTCGATATACAAATTTTCAACTTTGTACCTCACCTTATGGCCGAGATATCATTGAAAATGTGTGAAAGTGGCCCCTTCTTTCCAACTTACTTCTTGGCGTAACCGTAAAAGATATCGAAAAAATTTTTACGTGATTCTACTTACACTGGCCTAGACTACATTATGTAGAACAATCAATGTCAAATAATCAATTATTATTAGCTAAAAAATATAAATAAATTTTTCAATTCATTTTTCCGGTTGTGCGCTTAGTTGGACCACTTTCTAATTAGCGTTATTCGAAAGCTTATTATTTTTTCTTTTAGTACTGAAAATAGTGTTCAAATCAATTTTGTAGAACACATTGAAGAATTTAAAAAACCCAAGTAAGTACACCCGCGCGTAACGCTAATAGTGCCCTACATGTGTGTAGCCATGTATGTTGTGGCAGCTAACGGCACAACATATCTTTGTGAGTCATTTTTTTCTAGATTAAAATTGGCCAAAAGCAAGGATCGTAACAGGCTCACCGATGAAAATTTGAGAAATCAGCTACGTTGTGCCACAACAAAATTAGAAGTCGATATTAAAAAAATTTCCAACAATATAAATAAGAAAATATCTCATTAGCAAATTATTGTATCGTATTGTGTATATTTATATATAAGAAAACCATCAAATATAATCAGTTTCATATTTCATCTTATTGTGAGTTTTATTTATGCTTTTGTTTTTCAGTTTTTTTTTATGTTGGTTGCGGCCCAGTGCCTTGTACATTTCTGAATTTTGGCCCATAGAGTAATTTGGGTTGGACATGCCTGTTCTTGGGACTGTTGTGCGTGAATCGCGTCGAACAGTGTGAAACTCCTGGAACTGTTGTGCGTGAGTCGCGTCAACCGTTGTAGATCTCTTGAAACTGTTGTGCTTGGATCGCGTCGAACAGTTTTAATCTTCTTGGGACTGTTGTGCGTGAATGGCGTCGAACAGTGTGAAACTCCTGGAACTGTTGTGCTTGAGTCGCGTCGAACAGTTAATCTTCTTGGGACTGTTGTGCGTGAATGGCGTCGAACAGTGTGAAACTCCTGGAACTGTTGTGCGTGAGTCGCGTCGAACAGTTAATGGTACTTGAGGCTTTTAAGTCAGCTATCAATTACAACGTTTTTTGCTTTTGCAAGCCAATTTATACTAGGGTCGCTTTTGCAAAATTCTTACGGGGGTGTAAGCGAGCCAATCCTGTGTCCGAAAGTCGGTGTGTCCTTCTTACACCGTAGTGCCGTCTTATTCTAGCTTCATCCCTCTCTCCAGGGTGGTAGTCGTTCTATCTCACTCACTCCCACGGCACTATATCTTGTGTTGTCTTGCGTCTGTGTTGTTTGTCTTGAAGTCGGTATTGCGTACCTGCTCTCGCATGACGCGTCCTTATCTGTGTACCTGTTCTGGCTCTATCGGGACACGTCACGTCTTTGTCTATGCGTATTTGTATGTTTGTATGTACCTAAGCATTACTCACAACCATATTGCAATGCGAAAATATCATAATTTCTATGATTATGGAATTATAAGGTTATTTATAAGTTTATAAGATATTATGAGATGATTAATACTGAACATTATTTTCGTTACAACATTCATTTTCGGGTAGAAGAAGGTATTCTACATTCCATTGACGAAGAGTTCGGCTAGTGCCTTTTGGCCCATATCTCTGATGTTAGATATTCCACAAAAGGTTGAACTATTTCTAGTAGGGGTGCATCATGGAAATGGTAAACCAGATGATGCAAACATTTTCCTTAAGCCTTTTGTGGAAAAAATGAAAGTGTCACAACACCATGGTTTAATTTTTCTCAATAAAATTGTCATGTTTATATATCAAAAATAATCTGTGATAGTCCTGCGCGTGCGTTCATTACAAAGACAACTTGGCATGCGGGTTATGAAAGCTGCTCCAAATGTATTCAAAGAGGAGGGTTTTCAACCCATGTCATTTTAAATAACACATTTTCAGATCTTCGAACGGATGAATCTTTTCGCATGAGGACGAATCCAGGACATCACACAAATGATTCCATTTTGGAGGAATTAAATATCGGAATGGTATCTCAAATAGCACTCTACTACATGCATATGGTCTGCCTAGGTCTCACCAAGAGACTTTTAAGAGTTTAAGAGACTTAAAGACTACATGAACTGAAAAGCCACATAATTTAGGTTACTTCTATTTTATTTGGGGCCAATTGTCATGCAGCCAGCAATACAGAATTTAGAGAATTTACTTCCGAGAGATGTTAATATAAAATAAAATGATTCACAATCAAGCATAAATTTCATTCCTGTATGCCTTACATATATGTACCATTTTTGAGATAAATTCATAGTTCTTAGACCAAGATTTTGAAGTTTTAGAAGAAAATAGAGAATTTTTGTTTAGTTTGCACATTTTTATGCTTGTAACTAACTCATAATTTAGTGTTGATTGATTAATGTGCAGAATACGTGCTACAACCGACTTTGTACTGCCGCAGGAACGTGTTACTAGCAGATCAACAGTGTCCATATTTGAGAACCGCGTTTGATTTAATTCAGGTGACAGTAGTAATTTAGATTTGGTTACGCAGTTTTTAATAGTGAAGTAGACGTCACTCCCCAATCCCGTACAAAACCTAAGTTTTCATCTTTACCATCATTACATTTAGATTTAAACAATAAAAACATGTGGGACATGGCTCCTCCCACAACAGTTTTATCCTTACAAAGAGTCATGAATATTATTAAAACTTTTGATGAGACGAATTAGAATAAATTAAACGAATTTCTGCATACTTGTATATTATGTTTTTGAAAGTATAGATCCAACTGAGCATAAAGCACTATTAAAATTTATTTTACTCGTTAAATTAGAAGGTAGAGGAAACTGCTTAGAGGAAACTTACATTGAATCTAGGTCGGTATGCTCTTTTCAAATAGAGTTTAACATAAATATAACTAGCTGTGAATTTAAAATATATACCGATCAGCAGTTTCGTGGGAAAGTTCTTTTTATTGAAAACCCTAATATTTTTTTGTTCGATAAACATAACTTGATATATGTAACTTAAAAAATTTATGAAATAATAGCATGTGAAAGATGAATTTGAAATAAAAGTAGTGCACTTGCTGGTAAAGTGATATTTATAAATCGTTCGGATATTAAAAATAAAATATTCCACTAGAGTTTGCATGGCACAAACATTAACATAAAAAGAAAATAAATCTAATATTAAAATATTATAAAAAAATGGAATGTATAAAGAACCAGAAAATATCGATAAATTATTTTTGTGTCTAATACATATAATAATATAAAAATAAGAACTTCGCCTACTACAAAATGTGCAGCATCTTGTATGCTCAAAAATAAACCTTATGCCGCGCAATATATGTGTATATGAAATATAGTGGTAAGTAGAAACATATGAATGTATAATTATAAGACAAAATACTTAACTATATATAAAGAGATAATACGTGCTCTTATATTATTATATATAATTATTGTAATTATATTATTAAATTGATTTATATAATTTTACATTCAAATTACCACTTTGATATATTAATTTGTATGTATTGTTGATATGTTTTTGAGTGTCGGTTGTTTTCCAATTAGAAATATTGGTCAAAAACAAAGACAATACTATTACATTTTACGCATTTCATGATGTGCTGCCTGTTGAATATTAAAAATTAGTTATATGTATTTTATTGCTTGGGTAAATAGTAATTAATTATCCTCCAAAATTCCTTCGTTTGCAATTGTGAATACAAATTGTTAATATCGGTCTTAAAAATCGTGAAATGAGTACGAGATCGATTTTATTCAGCTTCACTTTTTATTTTTATAATATCCATGCTGCATCTCATGTCTCCATTTCCATCATATGACTTCACAAAATTAGTGATACATGTTAAACCAATAAATAATTTGTCGAAGATTGGAAATAACTTGTCCCAGAGATCAGGTAAGTCAGATGAGAGTTCCAAGATTTTGGCATCATAACTTAGCAAATCAATATTCACGACTGAGTTGTTTCTGCAAGTATTAAAATATCTTCGTTTGTCAATAAATTATAATCCATGGTTAAGAAATCAGTATTATATATTTCATTTGAGTTAATATTTTTTACTGTTATTGTCACCGATTTAAAATACCTCAAAATCCATTGGATGTGTTAAAATTTCTTCGACTAAACTAAGAATACCACTTTTTTTTTTAACACGTGTTAATGTCGTGTTGATGAATGAAAATCAATAATCTCTAACGCCCATGCTCTTTCTATTTGGTCGAAAACTATTTTCACAATCAGTAAGATAAATTTGAATGTCTTTGACTAGATTGTAAAAAGCTTCGCAAAATTTCTTACACAGATGTTTCAAGTCACTTGTCGGTTTGGCGTATCAATCAAATTAATAGTATTGGTAGTATCACAATGGTCATTAAAAATCCATTTTCTCTGGGCATTATCGCATCTGAATCTCTCTCCTAAACGAATAGTCCAAAATTTTTAAAATCCTAAGTCATTAATGTTCTGATACCATCTCATTTGATATTTGAATCATAGTTATTATATACATATACTGTTGAAAATTGTACAGAAAATATCGTGTATTATTCACGAACTCATCGTATTATGCACAATTTGTCTGGGCCAAGTTTGACTCCTTTCATGACATGTTTTAGGCTCATGTTATTTCATGTAGAAGTAAAACTATTTATCATTTGCTTTGTATCAAATTGATACCATTTTTCACATCGAAATAATATGACTAAACATTTAAATTGTTTCACTTCCAATAATACTTTTTGTTCTTCAACAGGAGGCAATAAAATCGCAATTTGAATTATCATGAAATTATCAGTCGTTATTAGTATTAACCCCCTTTCACGATCTATTGTTGATAAATTAAGATAATTATATGTATGAATTTTTATAACTGCTGTAATATAATTAATAACAGCGTTTTTACTTTAATTCAATAGTCCATTATATTTTGTTTCATCAATGTAATAATTTCTCATCATTATCATATTTCATTTATAGCGCTACTATCACCATAATCTTATTTTTCTCCTGTTATTTAATATTTCCCAATTTGTTTAGTTAGCATTCAGCAATTAAAATTTCTATCCAAATCCTATACATTTGAACAAATTTCACATATTCAAAGACGACACATATTTAATATGAAAAAACATAATTTAAGAAAACTACCGACACTTTACATCAACAATGCAATACTTAATTTGAAAAAAATTTTGTACTTGAAATGATGCGCAGATCTTTAAGATTAATTTTTGTTCAACAAGAAGCTCATAAACAAATAAAATTATGTATGTTCAAATAATAGCACATACAACTAAACTATTTAATATCCGAGAGTATCCGTAAGTGTAGGCTCAAATAGTGGCACACGTAAGTATATTTAAAATTAATAAAAAAAAACAATCGCAAACCATTTTCTCGATTTTCTGGAACACGAGTTATGCTTTTATGTAATGGATTTCCATGCAAAACTCTACCAAAGGAAAACACAAAATACAATATTATTTAAATTAAATATAATTTACTAGATGATTACCATTTTTCAGGTTATGTTTTTCGTACATTTTCTTATTTTCTTTTATTCCATAATACCCTAATAATACATTTTAAACAAAACAATTGCAACAAAAGTTTTTCAAAATATATTTGCATTACGAGGTGAAATTATTGAAAAACTGCACTTAAACTGGCTACGTTTCCAACAGTACCGTTTGTACCACTAGTTTATGAAAAAGCATCAGTATTGTCCTGAATCGCGTTTCCATTCACAAACTTTTGTAAATTATCAACTTTTTCATTTAAAATTTGTTGTACTCTTTCCTTAGATAAATCAGCGGTGAAAGTTTTATCTGTGAAATATTTTGGTAACTTATTTTTTTTTATGACATAGGTTGTAGTGTTTTTATACACTATCTGTTTATGTGATATTTACTTGCTTTGAATTCTTAGCTTCGCATAAAAAAGCCACAAGAGCGGCAGCGGATAGTAAAGCCTCGCAAAGTGATGAGCCGCGAGGAAGATGTCGCGCAAGGGGACCAAAAGAGTGTTTGAAGGTGAAGTTGAGGAAGAGAAAGATTATTGTGAGTAGTTACTTTTATAAAATTCTTTGTATCATATTGATTCGACTAATGTTCTTGCAGCTGACACAGAATTTAATTTAATTTTGAATTCCGGGCAGATGGCAAGAAAAAAGCAGGCCATAACTAAAGAACAAAACACTGTTGATCAAGGCACACAAAAAGAGGAACCTCTGCCTGTAGAGGCCTTGATGGAAAGATTGACCCGCATAGAATATGAGTGATTCATAGTTATTGTGTCTTAATTATTATTTAATCTTCAGTACTGCGTAAAGGTTTTTAAAAGTATTTTTGCATTAGATTAAAATGTTGAAATAAAAAGTAGTTATTAACTGTTACTAATAACTTCTTTCTTTTAGTTGCAGCCTGAATGGCTTATGCCAAAATGAACAATCAAGTCTTTGAAGCTGCTTCGCTCTAAAAAAAGATTTTTAAGTGTCATTCAAAATTTGGTATGCGTGAGTAGGTAAAGATCGGGTTGAACTAGTAATGTTGGCAAGGTTTGTATGGTCAGAATTAGTTTTGTTCAGAGGAGATAAATTTGGAAACATTGTTAAGTTAAGACGTAAAGATGACACTTGACCATCACTGCATGATGGCGGGAACGTTTGAAAGCAAGTACAGAAAAAGATTTTCTTCTACAAATTGATATTAATTTTAGTTTTGGCTTATTTGAAAATAAAATATATATTTCAAAACATTTTTTTTATTGTTGTTGCAAAATTGAAACAAATGTTAAATTTACAACAATATAACCAAGTGTACGAAGTGAAGTTTCCTATGCACCGGAAAGTTGTTGGATATTTGACATGAAGTTGTAAAGAGTTATAAATAAACAAAATCGAGAAAGAAACAAACATAGCGTGTCGTGCGTATATAAGTGTGTTTTTTCTTGCAATTCGTTTTATGCTGTTAAAGTTCCGAAGAGGCAGAAGTTATACTGTTCATTATATTGTTTATTACAATCGAACTCGAAGAAAATGGCTCCGTAAGTAAATCATTTATTTATATGCATACTGAATTACTTCATGTTCAATGGACATTGCTTCCTTTTTTGTAGTATCCTGAAACTATTTGCTGTTGTATATGTGAAAAACCATCCGTTGGAGATACCGACCAATTGGTTGATAATTAAAAATAATGACAGCGATTTCATAAAGGAAGCCGCAATGACAGCGATTTTATAAAAGGTGGCCACGAAGGCATGTAAAAAATGTTTCGACGCTGCGCTGCCAATAAAAACAATTGGAAGTTTGGGTATGCCCGGAAGTGTCAAGTGGTATTTATTTCAAATAATATTTGTTTCAGATACATATGAGTTAGCAAGGAGGCATACTAAGAACGTAGAATGTACGTCTAATGAAGAATTGGGAAGAGGCTTAAGGAAGAAGAGAAGGTGGCAGCTCTATCTTCTGATGAGGAGTCTGATTATGAAGGTACTACACACATTTAACAAATTATCCTTGATTTGCATATATGCTGACGGGTTTAATTATAAGTTTCTAAAAGAAAACTCAGGTATACGAGTGCCAGTTAAATTAAACTTAAATTTATAAATGTATCTTAATATTCATCTATAGTAAGTAATAACTTGCTACTTCAAATAGCAACTTACAACCTGCCTAAAGAAAAAGTAGCTGCGTCAGCAGGGGTGGAAGCAGCCGCATCGGCTGGGGAGCAAACAGCCGGGTCAGCAGGAGAGGAGGTAACCGAGACTACTTGGGGGGAGCAGGTATTCGTGCCTGCGCAAGAGGCAGCCATATGCCTACAGAGCAGGGAGCGGCTCCGGTGAAGCGTATTGGCAACACAACGTCAATTAAAAATGAAGGTTAGTTAAATATTATACATATGATAAAATTTATTTTTAATCTGCTGTTTTAGAACGTATATTAGAAACACCAAAAAGGATGGAGAAAGCAATATCAACTTTAAATGGGCTCATGGTTTGCTTGCTCCAAGCCATGAAACAAGACAGAAACATCATTGTCGATTTTCATGTGAACAATACTAACTCTTTTGATTAGGTCATGCCCATAATAAAGCCACATGAACGAATTACAAATTTTTGCTAGAGGATTCTAACAAATAAAGTTGCCATGCGAAGTTCATGTTATGGATATAATAATGGGGCACCTCACCAAATGCAAATTCTAAAATTATTTGGAAGTAATTATCATTAAAACTTATATAACACCCTATTATATAAAAATAATAATATTGTGACATTTTAAATAGATGTTTCTTTGGGAATCCATCCACAAGTAACAGAAAAGACCCTAAAATAGTTTCAAATTGGTTGCGGTATGCGCGACAGCGGCATGAGAGATCTCAAAATCACAAGCCCGATATTAACGATGCATTAATCCCAGATAGCACAAAGTATGCCAGGGAATATCCCTCTTGTCCGCACAATCTTCTAATATCGCGTTGTCCTTTGAATATTTGAACTGTATGCAATGGGACGTCTCAAATTCAATGGATTCGAGCATGCATAACGCACGGTCCACGAACTTGTCGCACTCATCTGCACACAAGATGAGAGCTCAAAAAATATATATTTGACCCTTTCTCTTCGCCGTCGTGTCGCGTCATCAACAAGACTACCGACGCTATTTATCGAATTCTTTTATAGTTGATGCGTAATTGAGTAATAATAGTGAAAAATTCATTTGTTCCATACAAATATATATATATAGTGTTGATTTGGAGATATTGATAACTTCTCAAGAAAAAAATGTAGAAGTTGGTGATTGCCCTCAAGATCTCGAAGATGCTTGCCTTCAAAATTTTCTCATAAAATTGTTTTTATCATACCATATTCAACGTAATGCTCTTTCAGCTCTCTTGAAGCATTTGAAAAAGCATAAATGCTATTCAGATTTACCTCTTGATAGTAGAATGTTAATGAAAACTCAAAGACTATCGGAATGTATATTTGTTACACCTGGTGAGTATATTCATATTGGTTTGGGCAATGGTATTAAAGAAAGTATAAATAAAAAATATTTGAAAGCAATAATATAAATTTAGCAGTATCGGTTGACGGTTTGCCTATACCAAAATCATACAGAACTGTTCTATGGCCAATATTAGTTTCCGTAATATTATCAAGATTTTTATTTATTATTGGAATATATTGTGGCATAGAAAAACCAAAAGATGCAGATAATTACTTGAAAGATTTTATTGATGAAGCAGTTGTTTTGTGTAGGGAGGGACTAATTTATAACGAAAAACATTACAACTGATTTATTAAATACTTTGTATGTGATGCACCATCAAAATTTTTCTTTTTTTTTTCAAGTAAAAGGTCATACCGAATAAAACAATAATTATTATTATTGATTATTTTCATTCGCCGTATAAGTTCTGACTAATATATTTCAATATATGAAAAACTTAAGATTTCATTATTTTTCATATATTAAAAGTATGTATATTGAAAAATATATCTCTGTGAGCAATTTGTTTACACATAGAATTTCACAAATTATAATTATTGTGGTTTTCCATGGAGAATAGGTAAAATAGCAAATATTATTTTTTGAATCGATATTAGTTTTGCAAAAAATATATTTTCTTTTCTGTGCACTATTTATAACTTGACTGAAATTGCAATAATTTTACATTTTAGTGACTATTTTATCATGATATCGAAAAATTGCAAGTATTACAATAAATATTTACATAGAAAGGGAATTAAATTGAGAAAACTGTGGATGATGCAGAATTGTATAGTAGTTACATAGAAAAAACAATTATAATTGTTTTCTACTATTTGCTGAAAAAATAATAGTTGTCATTTGGATAGCCATGGATAGCCATAATAATTATAATTTTAACAACAGAGATATATTTTTTGTAATATACTTTTAATACTTAATATATTTTTAATGCTTATATACTACTTTTATATATATATTGTATATTATACTTTTAATATATGAAAAATAATGAAATCTTAAGTTTTTCATATATTGAAATATATTAGTCAGAACTTATACGGCGAATGAAAATAATCAATAATAATAATTATTGTTTTATTCGACGCGTTGGATTTTTTATTATGACTAATGAATATACTTATATACAAGATAAATAAGTTTTTAATAAATATTTCCATACTTATATACATAATTTGTCGAGACGCGCGATAATGACGAGCCTTATGCTTGCTCGTCGCTCTTGCAAAGCGACTTTATATGGGCGTTCTAGTATCGGCAGCGCGCGTACTAGCTTAACTTTTTCCAACTTTTCTCCCAAAGTTCCACTTAGATTTAAATGAATTTTTGAATAACAGAAGAAAAGTGTACAGGCTTTCGAATGATGCTAATATAAAAGTAGTCAAACAAGCCGCACTGGTAGAAAATGAAAAATGAAAAATCATTTCCACCTTTTCACGCACTAACAAATAATTTTTGCACATTATTTGTTATGAACATAAACAAGATCAGTATTAATAAAATGACATTAACAGTTTTTCGATATCTCTCATATTTCCGACAAAAAGTGAATTAGAAAAAAGGGGCCACTTTCACATGTTTTCACTGATATCTCGGCCAAATGATGAGCTACGGATTTGAAATTTGGTATTTTGAATTTTCTCAAAAATACCTATTAAATGGCATCAAAATTATTTAAATACCAGGGTGGGGCCAATTCTGTATGGAAACACGCCCATACCCTTTAGGTTTAAATGCTCTATATGCAAAGAACCGCATAATACTTTATTGCACGAAAAAAAGGTTTCCCCCATCAACCATAACAGTTTTGATATGACGCATTTTAATTCTCAAACTCATTCTACTTATCCTTTAGTTATGTTCAATGCAAATGACAAAATCCATATAGTGCGTACACTTCTTGATAGTGGTCCACAAATTAATTTAATTACAATTTCGCTGGCTTCGCGTCTCCAGCCACCCATTAATTCTTTATTTATAAAATATTCTCAATGGAGAATCCCGGATTATGTTCAATTAACTGATCCTAATTTTATTACTCCCAGTCCAATAGATTTGTTGATGGGCGCTGAGCTATACTCTGACATCCTACAGCAAGATTATATTCGATTAGGGAATAAAATAACTATTTGTAGAAATAGTCACTTCAGTTGTCTGATTTCTAATTATTTAGGTTATAGAGACTCTCGGTTGTTTCTAGGTTTTATTTCTCATTTTGAGAACAAATTGAGGTTGCCTTACCACTTGTTGTTTCCTGTGATGTTCATAAGGAACAACATTATCTGTCGATGACAGATTTGTCTGAAGAAAATTGTATAGTGGAAACATTAGGGCTATATTGGATCACTGTTGATAACAGTGTGAAAAGTTCTTATTTTAATTTTAAATTCATATTTCATTATTCTTCGGATTATAAACGATCCATTCTTCCAAATATAGGTCTCACACTTAATAATTTTATGCATACATTTTCAAAGCTGCAACAGGAATCGTTTTACATTTTTATTGGTTTTAGATGTCTGTTGTATGTCTGTGCTGTTATTGTTAAGATGTATGGACAGATTAAGATTAGGGATTTGGATAATAATTTGCAATTAATTATATGGAGATGTTCTCCTCAGGAAAGTACTGATTTTGATCATTTGAAAACTAATAATTTTGGCACTCTGTGTGCACCTTATTTTGTCATGGGTTCACATTTACTAGATTCACAGAGTTTAGATATGATTTGTTATGTAGATGACATAATAACTAGGGCATCTTCAGAACGCGAATTAGGTCAGATAAAAATGGATGTCTGTAGACTGTTGAAGTTAGGTTGTATTCAGGTATACAAATGTAACAGTTTTTCTTTATTAGGTCATAATCCTAAGGAACAACAAAATCAGTTGATAACACATTTCATTACACAAATGTGTAACATGTTGATAGAGATTTTGATTTAATATTATTTAGATTAAATTTGTTGAAACCACCAGGTTGGTTGACAGTTGTGGCTCAGCTAGGCATATTGTGGAAGTTTTTGTAGGATGTTAGGATTGTGTTGCTTTGCGTACAACTCTAGATCATTGTTGGCTCTCACAGATGATAGCTCAAATATTTTGTTTTTAAATTTAGATTATCTTTTAATAGGAGTACTTCCAGAGCCATATCTTTCGCTATAAGGAACCAATCTTGTTCAGCTTGTTCCAAACAAATGATCTCAGACTCGATCAAATATTTAATTTTAATTCATTTCTTATATTGTAAACTAATATTATTATATTGTCACTTATTTTATATTGTAACTTCATAATTTATTTCTATGATGTCAATTGACAATTTTATATTGTCTTCGTTGTGTATCTTTGCATTTAGTCAAGTTTATATATTTTCCAACCAATTCAATATCATTTATGCTAGGATTTATTATGCATACCATGTTATATCATATTATTATTGTCATTTTCACTTTTAGATTAACATAACTTGTAAGAAATGTTTTTCATTTCAGTTTTCAATAATTGTTATATTATTTTATGTCTATGTTATACAATCCACTCAAATATTTTGTTATGTTAATTACTATACCTTGGATGCAAGCATCGCCCCGGAGCATGGACAAAGTTGTTTGACACATTTTGTGTTATGTGATATATTGTAATTCAAATGTCCCGCCATTATTCTTAGTGATGTTGGCAACACTCTTCTCCTACCCCTATGTATCCACCATCTTTATGTTTATGTTCATGTTAATAGCTATGTAAAAAATAACTCTTCTCGCTGAACCGTGAACCAATTAACATCTAAAATAAACTTAATATTTTAAAGGAAGCATTTTTATTATATCAAATATAATAAATCAAATTATTGACTCAAAATGAAAAATAACTCAATAATAATAATAAATGAAATTATTAAACAAATAATGATGAACAAGATTATCAAAATAAATAAAATTATAACTTAATAACAAATTATTAAACAAAATAAAAACGTTAAACAATAAGTGGAAACACCGTTGGAGGACGAAGCAAACCGAGCGGAACAGCTGAGATTTTACGCAGGGAACAACGAAAGCACAGCGGGATAGCAAAAAAAGGTCAGTTCAAGTACATCCCTCAAATATTCCTTTATTACTTAAATACATCCTTTTTTATATAAGTTGTTTTGATCTGTGCAAAAAATGGATTCGCAAAAAGCATTAGAAGCTGAAAAGAAAATTTTAGAGATGAAGCTAACAAAATTAGAAAATTATTGCCAAAAGTTACTAAAGTTGCCGATGTCTGAATTAAATATTAGTAATCTCGGTAATCGTTTAGATGAATTAAATACTTTAAATAAAGATTATGAAAACGTAATCATTAATCTAGCTACTATCAATGACGATGAGGTGGAGTCGAATAAGTTATGTAAGATCGATCTCTCCGAAGTCATTGATACTTGTGATGGATGAAAAATAATTTTAAATTCTTTAATCAATAAAATACCTACTATCCAATTTCATAAACCCACATTTTTAAATAGCGATAGGGTTACAACATCACATGCGATCTCAAACGTATTGCAATGTGTATTATGTCAAAAGGCTCACTCATTATATAATTGTGGAGATTTTCGAAAATTAACAGTCAAAGAAAAAATATCACAAGCACAGCAATTAAGAATATGTACGAATTGCTTAAAAACAAATCACCATAGCGATAATTGTCAATTTTCATTTCGTTGCGGAGTTTGCCAGAAAAAAAATAATACACACATACATTGCATTGTGAAGAGCCAGCAAAAAATCCATCAATTAGAACATCTTTTTTTAATAATGAAAATAACCAAAATGAAACCTTATTAAATCAACGGTATTTTGACGGTAGATTCAACGTGCAAAATACACAATACAATAAAATTAATTTAGGTAACTCTAAGCAGATCGCATTGAAACGATCCGCACCTCTTGCTCATTTTGATACAAAATTATTTAAGGAGTGCAAAAATTTTAGAGTTAAATTTTCAAAATCTTGCTATGTGAGAAGTCAATAAATTTTTGCAATCAATAAATTCATATTTTTTGCATCATCATTTGATAATTAAAACGGAAGTTTCAACAAATTGAATGTGGTATTTGACACCTCATGTATTACAAGTAAAGCTCGAATCACACGGAGCTTGTTTTGCTGCTTTATGGCTCTGCTTGCCAGGTACCTGGCTGTAGAGGGTTCAAAATGACGTCATAGCGATCTCGGTTACTTGCCAGCATGCTGGATTTCAACATTAGAACGTGCGCTATTTTTCGTGCTGGATTTGCCCGCACGGACCAATCGGGAAGCAGTAGTTTGTCACATGGATCATCACGTGACGGCACTGCTGTCAAACTTGAAAAAAGAGTGCGACATATTTTGGAAATAGTTATGAAATCAATGTCGATTGATCGGTCTCGGGCAAAAACATATAGTTTTTTCAAATTTTATTTCATTTAGATAATTTAAAATAATATAAACGTAAATGATATTCAAAAACATTTTCTATTTCATTCAAGTATAAACATTTTTTTGGTTTTTTTTTTATATATAGAAACATTTTGATTTTAATTTATTTTAATTATTTCATTTATTGGAGAAATATTATTGAAAAATATATTTTTAAAATTAACAAAAAAAATGTTTAAATCATTTAATATTTAAAATTAAAATATATATTTATAAATTTTACTAAAACAATAATTAAATTTTTACAATATAATTTATTATTTGTATTCATAATAATAAAAATGATTTTATTTATTTTTAATAATAACATTTCAATAATTTAATTCAGATTTATGAAAACATTACATTAATTATCTCTTTACTATATTAATTTTATTGAATTGTTTTTATTAAAATTAATATTATTTTCTATGGTCCATATTAAACAGAAAAGGTAAAATAAAAGTATTGTTCTTAATCATTTGTGTAGAATTTCGAGGTTATATCGCACGGCATCGCTTAAAATCTAGTTTTGTACAGATGCGTTGTTCATTTTTACCACTTTTAAGGTTATGTCGCACGCAACCGATTCACTTACTAACCAACGCTCAAAAACAAGTCTCGTGTGATGCGTACGGCTTGAAAAATAGCATGATTTATAGCGCCGTCATCGGCGAAAAAATCAAGCGGGAAATCCAGCGTCAGAAAACAAGCCTCGTGTGATTCGGGCCAGCTAAACAAAATGATATTTTTCAAACATTCAAGATTTATTTCGCACAATTGCTTGATGACAGCTGATTTTGAAAGGTTGCATCGGTCAATTATAATTCACAAGGATGATAGAGAATTAACGATTCGGTGCGATAATCCTAACAATCTCATAAAAAAATTTAATTTGAATACTGCAACATACGGCACGGCATCTGCTTCATTTTTAGAATTAATGTGGTGTTTTGAGCAGTTTTGCAAGGAATGTTACATAAATTATCCTACTAAATTTGAAACAATCAAAAGCGATTTTGATTTAGATCATTTAATTACCGGAGCGGATACAGTGTCGTAGTTACAAACTAATAAGCAAAATTTACTAACTGATGATACGTGCATTCTAGCCAGCCACATAGATTCCAGTTCTGCATCTGAGTTACTCCAAAACCATTTAAATTTATTAGAAAAATGGAACAAAACCTGCAGATTTGAAATGAATGGCTTAAAGTCAGTACATGTCACATTTACACTTAGAAGAGAGACTTGCCCACCAGTAAGAATAGGAAATACTCAAGTACCTCAAGAAGACCATGTGAAATATCTCGGTATATACCTCGATAGAAAACTTAATTAGCGAACTCATATAAAAAAAAAGAGACAACAGCTTGAGATAAAAACCAAAAAGCTTTACTGGTTACTAGAAACTAAATCCAAGCTAAGCGCATACAATAAGCTACTTTTATATAAAACTTTATTCAAACCAATTTGGTGTTATGGTATACAATTGTGGGGCAGTGCTCATAAGACCAATATAGAAATTATACAGAAATTTCAAAACAAATTTTTGAAAATTGCCTTAGGAGCTCCAAAATATGTTCCCAACTGGTTGATTCATGCTGACACGAATACACCTACCATAAATGAAGTAATAACAAAAACAGCACAGAAGTATAGAAACAAGCTAATCAATCACCCAAATACATTAGCAAACTCAGTGATAACAGAGAACTATCGTAGAAGGTTGAAAAGAAAAGCGCCACTGGATTTAAGCAATCAACTTTCCTGAGAAAAAAAATGGAAATAACTTAATCATTATTTATAAGAAATTATTTAATAAGTAAATATCGTAAATTTTATATCGAAAAAACAACTACTGAGTTGTTTTTTCCAACAAGTCAAAGTAGTATACAATGTACCTTTTCGGCGGACTATTGTAAATCCATTAAATTTACTGAATGTCCTATACTGAACAGTTGTAAATAAAAGAGTTAATAAAAAAAAAAAAAAAAAAAAAACATTACCACAACTATTACAATGCGCGAATTACATTTCTATTATACAATTTTATTAATGAAGTTAAAAATAATTTTGAAACTTCGATTAATCGCGAAATGCTTTGGAGCAATTTCAAACTAGTATTGGCATGGACTAATACTACCAATTTAATTTTGTTACCGGGAGATTCAATTAATAAAAAGTTGTGGTGGTTCGATCCGTCGTGGTTAAAAACTACTGGCGAACTTACGTTGATGTTGGCAACCTTTCGGAAATTACAGACTTATATCGATTATTACGCGATAAAAATAATATTAACAAAATTATGAAACCACTACATGATGACGAATTCAACCGGCATTTTATCCCTGCAAATCACTCCATTCTGGTGGTAATTGGAAAGCGGGTATTAATAATTGTAAGGCGCATTTAAAGCGTGTTTTTAAGTAATGCATGTTTAACTTGTAAACAATTTTATGCAAATTTGATAAAGATCAAAGCGATTTTAAAATTCACACACATATCTCCACTGAGTTCCTATCCTAACGATTTGAATCCATTAACCCTTGGACATTTTTCAATTGGAAAATCTTTTACATCCATTCCTGACCCAAACGTGCTTGACATTCCGGAAAATAGACAAGAGCGCTATCTGGATCTTCAGCGTTTGACGCAACATTTTGGAAACGCTGGTATGTTAGGAGCTATAAACAGTATGTTTAGGAGCTAGCTGCAGGATCGGAAAAAATGCACGGGTTGTGCAGTTCAATCATTAAAGGTGGGATCTATGCTTCTACTTCGCACAGATAATTTTCCTCCGCTAAATTGGCGTGTAGGCAGCATTGTCGAAGTACATCCAGGTGAGGATGGGAGAATTCGTGTTGTGACGGTGTATTACCAATTGACAGTCAATTTTAACAATTTATATCATAAATAATAACGTGGAATAGTGTAATTATTTAATAATGATATTAATCTTTACTGGTTCTTTTCGCTAGTCAAGCACAGTATTTAAATTAAAAGCAAGACTTAGATTTTGTGTGGAACTTAGTGACATGAATATCAAACAAAAACAAAAATGTTTGGAGTTTAATTACATTGAAATAAATCTTAAATTCTATTGTTTATATGAATTATTAATTATCTTGTTAACTTAGTTATATGATGTATTAGACTAACTCGATTAAGATTTTGATGTAAATTTAAATATTTCGAAATAATATTAAGATTATTTCAAGGTCGCCGCCATGTTAAGTATTCCCAATGGTGGTGGTCTGAATTATTTTTTGTAAGGGTGTCGTGTCGTATCGTATTCCGATACGATGGACAGTCGCCAGGCGATGCAGGCGGTCGTCTGCATTTCATTTCACACATCACGTGCAAAATGCATTAGTGATATAAGATATTTTAATTTTTGAGCTTAATTTATGTGTCTGGACCGTCTACATCCGCGCCGATAGTTTTTTATGTGTCTGCAAAATGATTTGAAATAAGCATAAGAAATCATCCCCCTCAGATTTATAAATTAATGTAACCCGCCTCTTACGGGCGGGGCTAATATTGTTAATTTCAATTTTTAATAATTTTTATTTGGTATAAGTTTAGAGCTCAGTATAGAAACATCAACTCTATCTGATGCCATTATATTCACCATATTTTCTTATAATATAATATTAATATCAAACGTCGCATTTTATTAAAATAATCACAGATCTCACCAAGAGTTCAATTATAGAACAAATTTAAAAGTGTAGTGGTTAGGATAAGTAAATCGAAAACACCCAGTTAGACGTCGAAGTAATTTTTTAAGCTTCGCGCCTTAACAATATTTATACAGATTTCGACAGTTAATTATGAAGAAACGACAGTTAATTACTTGATATGAACAAGCCAAGACAATTCAATTTGATGGACTTGTCCAAAACCAATAGCTTCGATTTAATTCTGCTTCTCTCTACTATAGACTTGCGCTCAGAGGCGAGATGCACTTAGTCCACACTAGTAGATAAAACTGTTATTTACTGATATAACAATTAAAAGTATTAACGATAAAATTAACTGAGATATGTTTGTTTCCTTCAGGCGTTCAAGTAACAGATTACTTGGACCCATTGGCAGCAAATGATGGTGAACTCATAGTGGGCACGGATTCAAAAAATTATGATGTATCAGAAGTAGTGATGTGCCGACTCGAAAAATTCCCGATTCGAATGATTCGAATCAGAAAAAAACCTGATTCGAATCATGATTCGAATCAACTCGAATCAAGTATATATATGGACAAAAAAAAATCATGGATGTATTAATTTAGTAAAAGTGATCCAAATTTATATTCAAAATTGTCAGTTTAACCAATATAACCGACAAAGTAGAAATTGTAAACATAAATCACTATCAAAAAGTATATTCTGAAAATTATTAAAAATGATGTAATTTTGAGGACGGCTAAAACATATCTTCAAATTAATTTACAATAATAGATTACCAAACAATTGTGCATCACTAAAGCATATAAAATAATATTTGGAATCATGGGTCGATTGTTTATTTTACTATGTAGTCAGTAAAGGATCGCATCTAAACTGAGAGCTGAAAGTTAATTTCATTAATGTGAATTTGCCATTACTTACATAATCAGAAGTTAACATATTTACTGACTTTCTGGTGTTTAGTAATTGTTTCAAAAGAGAATTATATTGAAAGATTCCCGAAACTCGTTTCATAATTTCGAGTGGTTTATTCTGATAACATTTAAAATCTAAAACACTTAATTATTATCAAAATTGGGTATTGATATTTCACGAATAAAATCGCTCTCAGCGCTCCGTAAAATAAATAAACACGCAAGAACGACGACGCATTGTATCGCCCATACGGTTAACTCATATCGCTTGAACTCATATCGCTCGAACGGCTTGAAGTCGGGATGATTCGAATCAGAATTGAAGTCGGAATAACTCGTAACGCCGCTTGATTCGGTTTGGCTCATGAAGTCGGAACAACTCATAACGCCGCTTGATTCGAGTTGGCTCATATGAAGTCGGAACAACTCATATCGCCGCTTGATTCGGTTTGAGTCATGAAGTCGGAATAACTCATATCGCCGCTTGATTCGGTTTGAGTCATATGAAGTCGGATGATATAGTTAGTCGATGAATGCGGTTAAAGTCACACAAAGACAATTGGAGGTGGCTGATACATTTAAGCATATTAAAGTCGGGTGGCTCGCATGATTTAATTCATTATTTATTTATTATTTATGATATTTATTTTTTATATTATTATAATATGGAATTAAATTAAAACATTTTTTTATATTTATATTTATGAAAAATTTTATATTTATGAAAAATTTGTGTTATTACATATTTTATCACAGTAAATATTTCGCGGCTTGATGCGAGTTGATTCGAATCAAGTAAAATCTGATTCGAATCAAGTCGTTAAAGGCTTGATTCGAATGATTCGAATCACTTGATTCGACTTGGCACATCACTAATCAGAAGGTATGCTTGCTATTTATTTTCAATATAATGTAATCATTTATATCTTTATGTTGTACAAATATCATTCGAAGAGCAATATAATTAACCATATTGTTAAATAGTATCAAACTATTTATTTATTTATATAATTTAAAATTTAAAACCTTGTTTATTGTAAATATTTCTATAATTTGTTGATAATTTTATGCAGCAGTCTTGACCATACTGGCAGTCTTGAAAAGTAATAACTTTTTGAAACAGAAAATCACCATCAGCTATTACGTAATATAATACTTTGTGTAAAACTGTTGCAGGTAATTTACTGCTTGTATTTACATAAATAGTTTGTTGCAGCTGTCTCCAGTCATTCTTCAGTATCTTCATTTGTAATAATAATTAATGAAGACAGATGTAGACTTACATTTTATGATATAATGCATCTACATGACACTTATGACACTTATCTGCAAAAACTACAATATAGTAGGAATACATGGGATCGTTGCAGGCATTATATTGTCTAGAGTTGCAGGTGTAGATGTTATTAATGCAGGGTAATATTTTATGTAGCTGTAGTTTTTGATTCTGGAGTGATTTTAGATATAGACGTAACTGATTTGTAGGATGTAAATATAGCAATAATTTTTTATATGGATGTAACTTCTGGGGTAGTAACAGATTAGACATAAACTTAGTTTCAAATGTTGTTAAAGTTGTGTTTTGCGTTTTTAGTTGAAGTCATGGTGATTTTGCAGTATGCAGATGCAGATGTAGATTTTGATGCAGATGTTATTGCAGAGTAATTTTTTAGTAGTAGCTGTAGTTTTTGATGCTGGTTCAGTTTGATGTGAAGGTAAAGGAAGATGCAGCTGTAGATATAATTTATATATTTATATTTATACAGATTTCGACAGTTAATTACAAGGAAACGGCTCGGCCGATCTTTGTCCAAGACAAATCAGCACGATTCCCAAATAATATATTTCGAATAGTTCTTGAATTTTTAAAATCGATTCAGAATTTCTGGCTAAAACATGAATAAAAAAATTATCACTTCTTTTAATTACTAAGAAACGGCTTGACCGATCGTCAAACAAAAGAAAAAAAACGATAGTTTTCATCGAAATACATCGAATAGCTTTCAGCAGTACGCGATAAAAGGTAACGCTAATTTAACTAACTAACAATAAAATGATTTATAACAAAAGGATAATAAATAAATAAATAAAAGGAATTCGTAACAATATATATATATATATAACCTGTGTGTGTGTGCATATGTATGTATGTATGTACACATGTTTTTATTCATAATTGTTTTTGGTGGCCTAAACAGATTATTGAAAGATATCAATAACAAATACAAACAACATTACTACTAAATTACAATACCATTATGTTGTATTTATCTTAATATGAAGCGTGACAAAAAAGGCACGGGGCATCAAAAAAGGAATTGTGATCAAACCGATTGTGATGAACGATATGAATTCTAGATGTCAAGTAGATTTAATAGATTTACAGGCACAGCCAGATAATGAATTTGAATTGATTTGAATTCATTTTGAATTATCAGGATCATTTAACCAAGTTTGTAGTATTAGGCCCACTAAAATCAAAAACTGCCTTAAAAGTAGCAAACCAACTAATGGACATTTTCACCCTTCTGGGAGCCCCATCCATTCTCCAATGTGACAATGGTAGGGAATTCGTCAATAGAATTATAGAAGAATTGGCAATTTATGTGGGATGAAATGAAGATAATACACAAAATACCTCGACATTTCCAAAGGGTTCGATAGAACGTGCAAATCAAGACGTGTAAAATATGCTTACGACCTGGCTTATCACCAAATGGCGGGATGGTTTGAAGTATGTTCAAATTATGAAAAATAGAGCATATGATGAAGGCATTAAGCAATCTCCCTAGCAAGCTATGTTTGGATCAAAGATGAAATTGGGTTTGCCTAAAGAATCCATTCAACAGGTCGAAACAGAAGAGGAATTGAAAACACTGATACAAAAAGTGCACATAGCGAGTTTTTTACATAGCAAAGTCAGTGATATTTCAGATATAGCAACTGAAGATGGTTTCTCTTGTCATGAATTTAAATATAAGAATAATGAAATTTTGGAGTTAGATTGCATATTAAGCGACAACAAAAAATTAATCGGTGATGCTCGAAAATAAAAACTAAACACAATTTAGAAAGTCAGGCTATAAAAATGTGCAATTTTTCCAAAGATAAGTTTCCTCCAGCTGTGATTGGTGACAACGTTCGGTATCAATTCCTGACGTTGACCGTGGCAAAACAGATCCGAATAACTTAATATGCGTTGTTTTATCAAAAGATGACAACACAAATTTTTACAAATTAGGAACTGAGGAGGGAGTATATATATTTCTTTAATAAATTTATTGTTATTGTATTCATTATGTATTAATAACTTTTACTGTATATATGTATAAAAGATCTGTATTTTGTCATTAATATGAGTTAACTGTTAAACATATCTCTAGTTCTTTTTATTGAAAACCTAACACTTTTTTGTTACTTAACTTGATATATGTAAGTTGTCAATGAAAATTTATGAAATAGCATATGAAAGATGAAGGATGAAAAGTAGCGCACTTGTTGGTAGAGTGGTATTTTTAAATCGATTAAGTAATAAAAATAAAATATTCCAGTAGTTTCCATGGCACAAACAACAACATAAAAAGCAAAATTAAATAGAAAATGATTCTAATATAAGAACATTACAAACAAAAAGGCAATGTATATAGAACTAAAAAATATGGATCAAATATTTTCGTTTCTAATATAAATAATATAAAAATAGGAACTTCACCTACTACAAAATATGCCGCATCTTGTATGCTCAAAAATAATTCTAATGCCGCGTAAGATATGTGCATGTAAAATATAGTGGTAAATAAAAAAATTTGAAGGCATAATAAGGAAACAAAGTACTTTGCTTTACTTTGAATCAACAAAGCAATAATATGAACTATCATGGTATCGTATATAATAATTGCAATTATATAATTATAAAATTGATTCATAGAATTTTACTTTCAATTTCCCATATCAAAACACTTAAATTTGTACATTAATTTGTATGTATTGTTGATCTGTAATTTGAGTGCTTGTTGTTTTCCAATTAGAAATACTGGTCAAAAACAAAAAGAGTATTATATATATATATATATATATATATATATATTATATTATTCCATTTATAAACACTATACTACCATAATCTATCATTTATCTCCTTTTATTAATATCTACCAATTTGTTTTGTTACATTCAACAATTAAAATTTCTGTCCAAATCCTATACATTTAACAAATTCTACATATTCAAAGACGACACACATTTAATATAAAAAATATCATAATTTAAGAAAACTACCGACACTTTACAGCAACAATATAATACTTGACTTGAATCCTTTTTTGTACTTTAAATGATTTAACAATGCGCAGATCTTTAAGATTTATATTTGCTCAAGAAGAAACTCATGAACAAATAAAATTATGTATGTTCAAATAGTAGCGCATACAATTAATTTATTTAATATCCGAAAGTATCCGTAAGAGTAAAACTAAATAGTGGCACATATAAGTATATTTATAAATTAATAAAAAAAACGCAAATAATTTTCTCAATTTACTAGAACATCGGTTATGCTTTTATGTGATGGATTGCCATGCAAAACTCTACCAAATGAAAACACAAAATACAATATTATTTAAATTATATATAATTTACTAGACAGTTATTATTTATCAGGTTATGTTTTTCGTACATTTTTCATTTTATTTTAGTTCTTAATCCCCTATGTAAGACTTCATTTGTAGGTCACAAAAAATAATATACCGCATTTGCAAAAAAGTTATTCGATAGTAGAAAAATTCAATTTGCATGTCCCTCCCGAATGATATCCACATTGTATGATGAAGATATCGTTCTTGTCGATTATTGGAAGACTCATTTGCGACATGACAAACTGGCTAAATATTAACCAATAGACAAGAAATTACTGAGGTAAACTCAGTAAATACTCACGGTTTTATAGGTTATTATGTTTGCTTTTGCTTTAGATGATTCAGAAACCCTACATGATTGTTGAGTTATTGTTATTGCCAGCAATTGGTACAACAGCACTGAAAGAACTTGTTTATACCCTATTGGTTTTCTAGTATCAATCAGTGAAGAAGATGAGAGAACCTTATAGTCCGGTCGCTGATAGTTTGTAAAGTGGCATCGACTGGGCGTAGAGTGGAATAATTGATAATAAATGTATCAAGAATATTTGTAATGTAGTGTTTGTAAATGCATTTCAAGCAATAGAAAAGGTAAAGGAGGCTGAGAACCATCTTGACATCACATCGGATAAAGAATTCCAGAAGATCCAGAGGAATGGAGGAATTAGAAGAGCCTAGCGTTTTACCACCACTACCTGAGTTACCGTGTGTTGCCAATAATACACCAGCGATTTATGGACGGACCAGAAGTAAGTGAAAATATTAAGTAAATTCAGTTTTTAATTGACACTAACTTATCTAAAAATTTATTTTAGGTTTTCAAGTTTCACTATTACTGCGTAACACAGTTAGACCCCCTGCCAAAAGGATTGATGTTTAATTCTCGTAAGTATTGTAATAAAAACACATAATAAATTTAAGAATAAACATACATAATATATAATAATAAATTTAAGAATCACCTACTTGTGGGAATTGAGCCGTTCAGTGCACACATCGACTAACTCCACTTTTTGAAAAATCTTAAATTTTATGTCAAAGCACTTAGTATAGTCATAACTTTTTGTATTTATAATAACTTTCCGGAATAATGAAGATTAGCACCGTTAAATGGCAATTTTTTTTTGGCCATTGAATAATAAGTAACTTATTTCAGAAGCCATTTCGATTAACTCGATACTCTAATGTAAATCGTTTCAGTAACGCTGTATCTGTTCTGGCCGTGCATCGACGCTTATTTGTTTTTAAACAGCGGAAGATGCTCTCTCCCTCTCAATAATATTCGTAACAAAATCGCATCGGTAAACAGATAAAAATAAGCGCAATGCAAACGGTAGTTAGTATAGCAGTGATCTCGCACGCTGAATGTTATTCTGTACTTCTTAGTCTTTTCAACATTACTCCCAGATTGTTTTTAAAGAAATAAATATTATACCGTTATAATCAAGATGAGTGAGACTAATAATGTGAGTGAGGAAAGCAGTGATGATTCTTCAATACGATTTATCAACAGAAAGTCTGGTCCAAGACGTTTATCGTTTTCCTCGGATTCATCGGATTGCAACAGTACAAACCCAACAAACACATTGATTGGGAGGAAAAGAAGTCGCAATCCTGTTAAATGGATACGAAATTTACAAAAGCATAACAGGATAAAAGGTTTGGCATACAGGAATAGGGAGGAAAATTTACCTGCAAAAACATTTGTCGATATACCATGCAGATGCCGTCAAAATTGCAATCAAAAAATTATTTCGGATGAGAGAGAGGCTGCCATGAAAGCATTTTATAGTTTACATAGTCAACTTGACCAAAATATTTTCTTAAGAGGTTGTATCAAAGTTAACGAAATAAAAAGAAGGCACCCTACGAATGAAACTAAAGAACGAAGATTACATATTACTTTCGAAAAGAGACTTGATATTCCCGTTTGTAAAAAATATTTTAGCGGTAGCCTATGACTCGCACTTGTGCTGTGTAAGAGTATCAAGTTACAGTCTTTTTGGCAGAAGCTCTTTGTACGGTTGTGCATGTATTGGTGTGTAAAAACACCGTGAAGTTGGGTGTGTAAATATTCTGTCGACCATGCGCATGGGAATATAAGACTTGTCATGTTGTAATCATTGTTAAGCTTCAGCCTTCTCGACCGGTACGAATTTTATTTTTTCCGTAAGTAGTGTGATAGTTAGAGGTGTTTATCAATTATATTGTTTATCTTTTGTTATTTTTTTTTCGGTATAGGTAGCATAAGTTACAGCGTTTTCTTACTCTGGTACGCATTTTATTTTTTCTGTGAGTGAGCAGTTCGATAGTTTCAGGTTAGGCCAGTTTTATTTTATTTTTCTGTGAAGGGTGTTTATCAGTTCTATTATTTCTATTATTTAGATATAGGTAGCATAGGTTAGAGCGTATTTTTTAAACTCTAAGATACACTAAACATTACTTTTGAATAGGTTAGGTTGCACTTTCCACTTACATTTTTTTACATATAGTTCTAGTGTTAGGTACTACATTAGCTTATTGGTAATTTCTTTATTTTATATCGGATTAGTATTCACTTATTTTTATCTAAGATAGGTCTTATTTTTACATAGGTTAGGTTTGCTTACTATTTACGTTTTATCACATATGCTAGACTCGTCGAAAAAATATCGATACATCGATATATCGATATTATTTTTTTCATGTATCGATATTTTTTAGCGATATTTAATGTTTCGATGTATCGAGGTATCGATATAAAACTACAAGTATTGAAAAGGTATAAAAATCGATATTTTTTAATTTTATAAGTAAAAAATCCTAAAAAAGAATACTTTTTTATACTAACATTTTTTAACAAATTAGATTTTTTTTTGTCTTTGGTCGACTCGATTTACTGCGTTTTAATTTGGTTCTTAAGTTGGCAACTCTGTCTGTCAATGTCATTTCAGTGTCAGTATCCGTGCTTCAATCAACTATCCGTCTGTTATCCGTATTATAACCTCAACGCGAGCGTATTTCTGCCTGCATTTGAGTTGATTATAGTTCTCAAACAATCTAACTAATTAAATCAATAATTAATTCACGTATGTGAACAAAATAATTCGAGCATTCCAGTCATGTCTAGTGTTGTATTGAACTTTTTCAAAAAAATAGACAAAACGTTTCATGTAATGTGTGTGGGAAAATATATAAAACCAGTGGCAATACGACGAATTTATCTACACATCTTAAAAATAAGCATCACCATGCGTTTTTGCAACTTAAAAATAAAAACTCAAAGTCAAGTGAAGTGAATATTACTAATACTAATAAACCTGCTGAGATAGAAAATAACTTCATGGAATTGTTAAATTGTAAAATTGCGATTTACGTTGATACTGGTGTAAGTATTTTATTTGTGCAAGATCAAACGTAGCTTTAGAATCTAAATATCAATTGTTCATAACCAATAATCAGTTCCAGTCAATTAATGATGTGTAATTACTAAAAGTATCGATATCGATAAATTTAAATTTTGGTATTTTCACTTAACCGTAATACTATTTATGACGACAAGTGTATTGAAATATATACAAAATATTCAATATTTTTTTCAGACTGAATCCTCCAAAGATGGTACTGAAGATGAGTTAAACCAAGGCTCCAAAAGTATGCTTTAGGAAATATTGAGATATTTTAAATACAGACAATATTTCCTTCCTGGAAATAATGAAAAAGCTGTTGATATTGCTCGACAAAAGTTAGTTTTGTTTAAAGAAATCTTCATATGATGAAATATGATAAATAGATATATGTAATTTGTTTAAAAAAATGTAAAATAACTCATAAAGACATTGAAGCCAAAAACGGTGTTAAGGATTCCCAATAGTGGTAATCTGAACTATTTTTGTAAGGGTATCGTGCGGTCTTGTATTCTGGTACGATAGCCTGTCGCCTGGCGATGCAGGCGACTGTCTGCATCTCATTTTACACATGAACTATTTTTTGTAGAGTGTCGCCGGACTATGATGCAGGTGGTCTAATGTCATTCACAGTTTAAGTGCTAAATGCATTTGTAATATAAGATATTTTTTATTTTGATATTAGTTATATGTCTGGACTGTCTATATCGGCGTCGGTAATTTTATTTATGAATCTGTCAATGCCATCAGATCATTTCAAGGAATCATCTATTAAGTCCAAGAAATCATCCCCCCGTAGATGTACAAATTAATGTAACCCGCCTCTTACGGGCGGGGCTAATATTATTGATGTTAATTTTTACTATTTTTGTATTCAGTATAAGTTCAGAGCTCAGCATAGAAACACCAACGATCTGACGCCCTTATATTCACTACATTTTATTATTATAATATATATATATATATATATATATGTATATATATATATATATATATATATATAAAGCGAGAGGTTTTTCTTCAGATGGTGAAATAATATAATGAAATTGTTTCTTGGGCATCCATCCAGTAATTAAAAAACAGTTTTAATGAAAAATACTTTTATTTTAAGAACATACGTTTCGGGTCCTGATTTCCCGCACGTCAAACGTCGTATATGTCATTGATTGTAATGATTGTTCAAGCTGTTATGTTGGAGAAACTTCACAATTTCTCTCAAAATGAATGCGCCAACACGAACTTAATAGTTTGAACAGGAAACAAAATAAAACCATGATCACCGAGCATGTCTCCAAATTTAAACATTCTTTTAATTTCACCAATCCAAAAGTTGTTCATCGAGAAGCTAACACTTTACGCAGAAAGTTCGCTGAGAGTATTTTCATACAAATATTACCTTCTATTAACAAACGATTTGATTCGGCTTCTCTTTGCAATATTTACCGCGATGCTTCAAATAATTTTTTCAATATGCGCAATACATCCTAACATTTCTTTTTTGTATGTTATATGCAGTGGTGTTGTCGAGCCGGAACGCACCGGAACGTCGTTCCGGCAAATTATTTTTGGGCCGGAACGCGTTCCGGCAAAAGAAATTAAAAAAAAAAATTCGCTACACACAGAAAATGATTTTATAAGTGAATTTTATATTTTGTAATTTATAATTTAACTAATTGCATTTAACTAATACATTAAATGTTCCTATTATATGTGATAAACATACATTTATATGCAAAAAATGGGTTATGAAATGATTTTTGTTTTTTATCTTTTCGAACGGAACCGGTACAAACATGAAACCGGTTTTTGAACCGGTTTTTTAATTTTAGCGTTCCGGTAAAAAAAATATTAGCACAACGCCACTGGTTATATGTATATGTATGTATGTGTATATATACATGTATATATATATATATATGTATGTATGTATGTATGTGTATGTATGTGTATATGTACATGTATATATATGTTTACATGTATATGTTTGTAGATGTAGGTGAGTATGCACATGTATATGTATGTGTATATGTGTATGTATATATGTGTTTGCATATATTTTGTACATTTATATGTGTTACATGTGTTAACATATACTTGTATGTGTATGTGTATACATATATGCATTTATTGTTTTGCGTTTATATATACATATATATGTTATATTAATTTTTTATTGTAACTATTATCGTTCCATAACTATTATCGTTTTTCTGTTAATATCTATACTTTTTCTTAATAATTTTCTCTTTATTCACATTTTTTGGATTTGATTATGGATGTCCTACACATGTATATATTTTTACTATGTTCCTACTGCGCATGATCGTTGAGAAAATCTTCGTAATATGAAACCTCTAAAATTCTCTCTATCCCGTTCTCTCACCAATGACGATACAGTTTCCACTATTTTCCGCAAACACTTAGGTGCGTCCACACCTAACGAACGAACACGAACGAACATAAAAGAACGTACCAGAACGAACGGCAACAGCATAGTGTGGACGCCACGACAATCACGAACGAACATAAACAAACATGGCGAGCAATGTTCCGCAACTTGTCGGTACATCAAAGGGAATTGTTCGTTCATGTTTGAACTCGTATGTGCAGTGTGGACGTCTCAACGAACGCAAACGAACATTTTTGTTTTAATAATTTTAATAATTTAATAATAATTTTTTAATAATTCAATAATAATGTTAATAATTTTAATGTTTGAAAATTTTAATAATATTTACTTTTAATTATTGTGTACAGTTTGAAAATTTTGAATAAATTATGGAATGGTCAAATGACGTAATTTTATCATTCATAAATGAAATAGAAAAGTTTCCTATAATATGGGAGACTAAAGACCCTTTTTATAAAATTATTAGAAAAAAAACGATGCTTGGGAAAGTGTAGGCAAAACGTTTGGGATGTCAGAAGCTGCAGTAAAGAAGAAATTGCAGTCATAGATAAAAGAAGAGTATGATTGCAGTCTTTACAAGTAAATATTAAACTTGTTATCATACATAGACATTCAACATATATGTTGAGGATGAGAGTATGAAAATTGAGTATAGTTAGCTCAAGCCTGGAATGTTCAGCTTGCTCCGAATATGAATGCTGAGGAAAGAAAACGACTCAAAATATAAATATTAAATACAAAAACTGAGTGAAATTAATTGAATAATTTATTTACAGTATATTTACAAAATATACACGAACAAAAATCACACAAAAACCAGTGAAAATGCCGTATGATTAAAGCTTACATCCATATCAATAATAAAACTGACGTTTCACGGAACATCTACGAACAACGAAAATTCAAGCGCTCACTGCTTTTAAGCGTTTGTTCAAGTTCGTTTGGAATTTTTCGCGTTCGTTCGTGTTCCTGTTCGTTCTTCTTTGTATTTTCTTGTTCGACATGTCGAACGAACACGAACGAACATGTCGAACAAGAAAATACAAATACGCACACATTTTACTCTCGTACACACTCGTAATACAATTTCCAAACTAACATGTTCGTTTGGAATAAGCTTTTTTATAATAAAATATATCATTTATTTTAATTTTACATTTTTTTAAATTTTTCATAACTAGACGTTTCATCAATTTTTTATTTCACATTTATTTATTTTTTCGTGCAATTTTGTGTCTTTGTGTTGTTTTTCAAAATTTATTTGTATGGTGAGTTTCTTTACATTTGTTTATTTTATGGTTGTTTTTCATATATACTTTTCATATACATTGTTTTACTTATTTTTGGTTGTTAATTATGTATTTTTTATATTGTTTTAATTTGTAACCCTGAATTATTTAATTATAGCACTGAAGATGTGTCAAATCAGGACCCGAAACGTATGTTCTTAAAATAAAAACATTTTTCATTAAAACTGTTTTTTAATTACAGGATGGATGCCCAAGAAACAATTTCATTATATTATTTCACCATCTGAAGAAAAACCTCTCGCTTTATATAATCCAAGGGCTGAAAAATTGGACAATTTCGACATAAAATATTCAAGATTTTTTGTTCATTCTCAAGACACTGATTTTCAAATATTCTACAAGTTTTAATACTCAACATATTTCCTCAAGAATTGTTGCAAACCTACATATCAAGACTTCCTTGTTAGGACACTCAGAACCAATACTACACTGAAGTTACAAATCCAAGATTTTGCTCATATTCAAGAACTTTTACAAGTGTTTTTTAATTTTAACAACATGAATTTTCAAAATAATTATAATTTCACTACTGTATATGTAAATAGTGCTCTCCATACAAATAAGGTAAGACATAATAATCGTTCCTCTTATCAATATCCAACTTTCACACAAAATTATAATAATTTCAATAGTTCGTCATTTTACCGTTACAACAATTATTTTCATAATAGTTTTACACAATGCATTCCTTACTTTTTTCCATCTTTTTTCGAGTACATTTTCCATTGCTATGGACCTACCAAACTCATTTTATTTAAAACTATTTCAAATCTTTTCTCAAAACTGGCTATCGTCACCAACAAAAGAACTTTTTTACTTCGTTGTCGCAAAGAAAGACTCCTACCAAAATCCTTTGATTTCAAATTAACAAACTTTGATCATCTAAATTCCAATTATTTTAAAAATAAAAAGCTTTCTTCCTTTATGTTGCTGAATCTAGAAATCAAACATTGCATTACCTCTATTGATAACATAAATAAATCTCTAAATTATAAAATCCAATTCTTATTTTCCACTATTAATAATCACATTGACATTAACAATTTTTTAGATTTCGAAAACTCTAGATTCAATAATTCTTTTAATAGGTCAAAAAAATCCTTCATAAAAAAATTCAATACTCTTTATTCGAAAAAGTCTAACGAATCCAAATTAAATATAAACCCTGATATCATCAATAAATGGGTTAAAAACATTTCAGATTTAGACATCCCATCCAATGTTTTGAACATTTTAGCATTAGGTCCTAAATTTTCCATTCCACAACAGAAAAAATCGTTTAATTTTGTCAAAACACTTAGCTCTTTAGAATATAGTTTACGCAATTTAAAAGATATCAATGAAAAAAACCGCATTAAATCTATTTTTTGCAACCAACTTAATTCATTTTTCAAATTTGACATTTCTAACTTTCATCAACATAAAGAACTTCTCAAAGATATCCACTTTTGCAAATCCTTTATCAAACAACACCCAGAAATTGTTGTTACCAGGGCAGATAAGGGTAACATCACGGTTATCATGAACAAAGTTGACTATATTTCCAAATCCATGTCCCTCCTAGCTATCAGCCTCCGAGCCTATAAATTCAGATCCCACCGACCTTATAATCGGAATACTTTGAAATTTATTGATTCACTCATAGAAAACAAACAAATTTCCAAACCTCTCTCTCTACAATTAAAAACTTACAATCCCATTTCCCCAAAACTTTATTGTCTTCCCAAAATCCACAAAGATGGTTTTCCTCTTCGACCAATAGTTGCTGACTTAAATTCCCCTCTTTGCAAATTATCCAAATTTATTAGTTCAATTTTGTCCAATATCACTCAAAATTTTCCCCATTTTGTCAAAAATTCTTTCGAACTCATTCCCAAACTTAACTCCCTTAATGTACCATCTAATTTTTCCTTTATAAGTTTAGATGTTTCCCTCTTCACTAACATTTCACCTGACCTTATCCTCTCTGCCATAGACCATAAATGGGTTGATATCAGCAAACACACAGATATCAATTTTTCTTGGTTCCTAAAATGTATTAAATTCGTTATTTCCAATACTTATTTTTCGTTCAACGACTCCTTTTTTAAACAAAAATTTGGCACTCCAATGGGTTCCAGTTTGAGTGCCCCACTTGCTGAACTTTGTATGCAATTCCTAGAGAACTCTACTCTTAATACTTTCTTATGTACCTCTTTTTTACAAACGTTATGTTGACGACATTTTAACTTGCATTCCTACTTATAACATAACCAATTTCCTAAATTCTTTTAATAATTTCGACTCACACCTTTGTTTTACCGTAGAGACTCAACAACTCCATTAATTTTTTAGATATTACCCTTTCTACAAATAACAACTCCATCACTACATGTTGGTATCAAAAATCTACTTGGTCTGGACGCTATTTAAACTACCATTCCTATGACTGCAAATCTACCAAGATTGCATCCATCATCAACTTACTAGATCATGCCATCCTTCTTTCTCATCCATCACATTGGGAAAAAAATATTAATTTGATATATTCTACCTTTCAAAAATAATTCCTATCCTCTACAACTTTTACGCTCAGTAATAAATAATAGATTACCCTTTCTTCGTAATAAATTCCGTACATCTCCCAATCACAACAAAATAGTATCATTTCATAAAACCTTAACCCTGTTCCTGAAAATTCACTAGCTCTCAATTCCTTCATCTCATTACCGTACATTGACTGCCTTTTCCACTCATGGAAAAAACTTTTTTCATCCGTTGGTATGAAGCTAGTTTGTTCGACTGGACACACTCTCACAGACTTATACACTAATTTAAAAACTCCTACCCCTATTTCCCGCACGTCAAACGTCGTATATGTCATTGATTGTGTGGGAGTTGTTATGATTATGATAATATATCAAATTAGAAACTCCCAACAATAAAAAAAAATATAAATTTATTAACTATAAAAATATTTCGATATCAAAAATATACATGACATGTCCGATTGTTTTTTACAAATCAAAAACAGCCTGCTTGATATCGCCACACACTCCCTGCCCAGTGTTGATCTCACAGTTTAAAAAAAAAATACAGGGAAACACGTTATAAAAATGTGGTGGGAAAGCAGATTATAGCAGACCAGTGTTGTAATACTGGTCAATTATAAATTTCCATGTTTCGTCAGCAGATCCACCGTATGTGGTGATTTGACCTGCCATCAACTCCATATTCTGCATAATGTTCTCGATCTAATGGGTATTAGTTATATCAGAATAACTTAATGTTTAGAATGCATAATTTATGGGTACAGTTTCCATTTCTGCAAGCGTTGCATTCGTATCTGATGAGTTCCGATCAGAGAAAGAAGTTGGCTCTTTATCCAAATCAGGATCATTGGTTTCTTTGACATAAGAGTCAAAAATTGTGGAATCCAATAAATTATGTCAAATTTTGTTTTGATTCGTCGTTGTCACCGATAATGGGAGGTAGCATATAAGACGATTTGTTGAGTTAACAGAGAAAGAGAGGTTGAATTGCATTCCAATGAGAAGTTCAGGCTCCAAATTATTTTTTCTGTCAGCAATAAACACTGAGGTCTGGGTATACCAAATGAGTAACCTCGGAGGTCTGATCCAGATAGTAAGTGCGTTAACTATGATGGATTGGACTGGACATACCTTATAGGACGTCACTGAAGACCAGTGATTATGGTGCTGCGTCAAAATCAATTTTTCTTAAATCTTCGAAAAATAAAACTCCTTTATCTTCATCTCCATCGTCGTGAGTCACCAATGTGGGAGTTGTTATGATTATGATAATATATCAAATTAGAAACTCCCAACAATAAAAAATATATAAATTTATTAACTATAAAAATATTTCGATATCAAAAATATACATGACATGTCCGATTGTTTTTTACAAATCAAAAACAGCCTGCTTGATATCGCCACAATTGTAATGATTGTTCAAGCTGTTATGTTGGAGAAACTTCACAATTTCTCTCAAAAAGAATGCGCCAACACGAACTTAATAGTTTGAACAGGAAACAAAATAAAACATGATCACCGAGCATGTCTCCAAATTTAAACATTCTTTTAATTTCACCAATCCAAAGTTGTTCATCGAGAAGCTAACACTTTACGCAGAAAGTTCGCTGAGAGTATTTTCATACAAATATTACCTTCTATTATCAAACGATTTGATTCGGCTTCTCTTTGCAATATTTACCGCGATGCTTCAAATAATTTTTTCAATAAGCGCATACATCCTAACATTCTTTTTTGTATGTTATATGTATATGTATATGTATGTATGTGTATATATATGTATATGTATATATGTGTATATATACATGTATATATATATATGTATGTATGGGTATGTATGTGTATATGTACATGATATATATGTTTACATGTATATGTAGACGTAGGTGGGTATGCACATGTATATGTATGTGTATATGTGATGTATATATGTGCTTGCATATATTTTGTACATTTATATGTGTACATGTGTTTACATATACTTGTATGTGTGCGTATACATATATGCATTTATTGTTTTGCGTTTATATATACATAATATGTTATATTAATGTTTTCATTGTAACTATTTATCGTTCCAAACTATTATCGTTTTTCTGTTATATCTATACTTTTTCTAATAATTTTCTCTTTATTCACATTTTTTGGATTTGATTATGGATGTCTTACACATGTATATATTTTTACTATGTTCCTACTGCGCATGATTGTTGAGAAAATCTTCGTAATATGAAACCACTAAACATTCTCTCTATCCCGTTCTCTCACCAATGACGATACAGTTTCCACTTTTCCGCAAACACTTACGCACACATTTTACTCTCGTACACACTCGTAATACAATTTCCAAACTAACAACATTTCGTTTGGAATAAGCTTTTTATAATGAAATATATCATTATTTTAATTTTACATTTTTTTAAATTTTTCATAACTAGACGTTTCATAATTTTTATTTCACATTTATTTATTTTTCGTGCAATTTTGTGTCTTTGTGTGTTTTTCAAATTTATTTGTATGGTGAATTTCTTACATTTGTTTATTTTATGGTGGTTTTTCATATATACTTTTCATATACATTGTTTTACTTATTTTGGTTGTTAATTATGTATTTTTATATTGTTTTAATTTGTAACCCTGAATTATTTAATTATAGCACTGAAGATGGGTCAAATCAGGACCCGAAACGTATGTTCTTAAAAATAAAACATTTTCATTAAACTGTTTTTTTAATTACTGGATGGATGCCCAAGAAACAATTTCATTATATATATATATATATATATATATTAATATCAACGTCGCATTTTATTTAAATAGTCACAGATCACCCAAGAGTTCAATTATAGAACAAATTTAAAACTGTAAACTTTCCAAAGGACACAAATAATATATATTAATAATTTAAGTGATCTTTTGGATGTTCAAGTAAATTAGTCAACCAGCAACATACAGTTCCGCTAAAATATCAAAGTAAATTATTAAATTAAAATCAAATTATAGTGCAAGTGATTGAATTAATAATATAATAATTCAAGTGATTAGTTTATAAAATCACTATAAAATCAATAAATTCAAGTGAGTTAT
>NW_020536999.1:75984733-76030319 GCF_003426905.1 Ctenocephalides felis
ACAATACCTTCGAGACTATTGATTTACATAAAAAGCAATATATAATGGTAGAAAAAGTTAAACTACGTGGTATCACTTGTAAACATACAGATAATATAATTCAATTGAAAGATGATAAAATATTTGTAATTAATAATATATTAAATATACAAGACAAATACATTACCGGAGAAATAATTGGTATAGTGGAAAGTAAAAGTAGAGAAGTATTCGATTATCCAATATCATCAATTGATGTAGGTTTAACAGAATTTACTTCTTGGAAAAAATAAAATATTGTTAAATCTCACTCATGTGAAATGTAAATGTATATTATTGAACATTAATAATTTACTGTTTGCAATAGCTTCATTAAATTTATTTAAACATGTATTAAAAAGTAGATAATAAAATAATTTTGACGCAATAACTACTTCGAAATTCAATATTATTCAAAATTGTATGTTTTTATTTAAATTATTTATTATTTATCCAATCAATTAAATGTTCAATAGTATATGAATTTCTAATCTCAAAAAAAAAATGCAATGGTGTATTAAATATGTACCAGTGGCAAAATAATTTTAAGAATCGAAGACTCGTGCTCGCGGTTTGTGCAATGCTTTGAGACGCCGCTACGGGCGGCAGTTAGACCGGCATCCGAAGAAAGTGTGATATTGCTCCCTTGCGCGCAGTCAATTATCTGAGTTTTAGAGCTTAAGTGATTATTTTTTATTATTAGTTTATTGGGTTATTGTACTATAAATTTTGAAAATGACGGAAGATGTTAAAATGTATGCAGTGGTGGAATTTAATGAAACTAAAAACAATAAAAAACGGTAGAGTTAATACCAATTAGTTGGCTTGATAAGGATAGATCCAAGTGTTTATGGCTGCCCAAAAAAGATCAGAACAAGGTGTTGAAGTGGGCGAAACTTGATGTAGTACCTGACGAGGAGACATGGATAAAATATCCAATCAAAATTATTATCAAAGCTAGTGAGTATTTATATGCATCAAATAATATAATTATCTCTCTCGAGGTATTATACAGTATTATCTCTCAAATGATATACAGACCACTGAAAATGAATCAAACATTGATAAAGATAGTGAGCCTGTTTTATTAAATTCTAAAAATGTCTCTTGCTTATTATCGCAAAAACGGCCTTTGAACAACAACAATAATAGAGACTATAATGCAAACGATGATTTAAATAACTCAGAACTCACTGAAAGGAAAGAAATTACCCCCGCGGAGAATTTAGATATTGAAATTAGTGCAAGAGCTGCATTTGATAGTACAACGGCACAACCCAAAGGTGTTCTTATTTTTTACAGTATTACATATTCTTATTTTTTACAGCAGATATCATATGATTCAATGGAATGATTTTAGTAGATATCAATGGAAAAATGATTCAAGCTTCTGAAATTACGTGTACGTAAATTCAAACAGTTCTCGAGAGATTTATGAGCCTTCAGAGAATAGCGACTAGAGTTATATAGACTGTAGCTCACAGTCTCCTGTAAAAAAAGGTGAAATTGTAAAAGTCACAAATTATTTAATTGATGACAATTTGAAGGCCTATACTGAAGTCCTCCAAAAATTTAACGTAAGGGGGCGTCCATTAATCACGTGAGGTTTTTAGGGGAAGGGGGTTTGACAAAAAATCACGAAATATCACGTGGGGGAGGGGGGTATGGTAAGATATCACGTGTATTTATTTTTTAACTGATTATTTTAAAAAAATTCAAACATTTTCAAAAAGAGAATCAAAAATTTTTGTTTTTTCACGTAACTAAAAATACACGTGATGTTTGGTGGGAAAGGGTCCAAAAATCCTTAAAAACTAGCTCACGTGATTAATAGACGCCCCCTAATGTTGGAACGTCTCAGTGTTATTTCCAATACCAATATGACTAATATAAAATTATTTTTAATGAAAATTCGACGCCAAGACAGTTTTGAAAGATTAAGTGAACAGTTCGGAATGAGTGTAAGCAACGCTAGCATTATTTTTAATAAAGCAATTCCGGTATTGACACTTTTTTTTAAAAAAGCTTGTTTACATGCCTGAGCTTGATAATATAAAAAGAATACTACCGATAGCATTTAGATCTTCGTATAGTCATGTGGTAGCTACAGGCGGTCCTCGACTTACGTCGTTTCGATTTACGTCGTTTCAAGTTACGTCAAACAATGTTTTGACGCTATTCCTCAAGCATACGTCATTTGTTTCGATTTCCGGCATATCGGAGAATTCACTTGTCGCAAGGTCAATGTCCGTGAGGGGCGCAGGCGGGGCGCGGTGTCGTCTCGTGCGGGGAATACCCCGCAAATGTCGCTGATTTTGTTTAGTACATTCAGGGACAACGGACAATCAAGACGTAATAAATTAGTTTTTTTGCATCTTTGACAGTTTTTGTGTTTACATACATATTTAAGTGAATTTTAAACAATGCCACCTAAACAAGACAGTAATAATAAAGTGAAGAAGAGAGTAAGAAGTCAATTACAATGGAGGTTAAATCTAAGATTTTAAAACTCAAAGATCGCGGTTATTAGACTTCATCTATTGGACGAGAACTTAATTTATCACGCACTACGGTACAAACAATATTGAAAGATAAAGAAAAACTCTTAACAGCTCTTCCTTCCGTCTCTTCAAACAGCACTATTATACGCAAAAGGAATGCTTTAATTTATGAAATGGAAAAACTGTTGTACAATTGGATTCAAGATCAAACCCAGCGACGGGTTCCTCTAAGTTTGGCTATTATACAAAATAAGGCGCTGAGTATCATCAACACACTGCAAAATAAACGTGGCGAGAATAATAGTGACGAAACAAAATGTTTTTCTGCCAGTCGCGGATGGTTCATGCGCTTTAAAACGAGATATTCGTTACATAACATTCGAGAAGCTGCTAGTGCCGATCATGTAGCTGCTCAGAGTTTTCCTGGAATATTAAAGGAAATTATCGAAAGTGGAGACTATTCGCCTAAACAAATTTTTAACGTGGACGAAACTGGTTTGTTTTGAAAAAAATGCCCTCTCGTACTTTTATATCACAGGAAGAAAAGTCTATGCCTGGATTTAAAGCGGCTAAAGATCGTTTGACGTTGTTATTGGGTTCGAATGTTGAAGGTGATCTTAAATTGAAACCCCTTTTAGTTTATAGGTCTGAAAATCCTCGAGCTCTCAAAAATTACGTCAAGAGTACTCTTCCAGTTATATGGAAGGCTAATCCAAAGGCATGGGTTACATCAATACTTTTTGAAGAATGGTTTACTAAGCATTTTATACCTGAAGTGAAACAGTACTGTTCAAACAATAATTTGGCTTATAAAGCTTTACTTATTTTGGACAATGCTCCCGGCCATCCTGTGCGTATTGCCGATATTGATCCTCAAATCAAAGTCGTGTTCCTGCCTCCCAACACCACTTCGTTGTTACAGCCGATGGATCAAGGAGTTATCGCGTCTTTTAAGGCCTATTATCTCAGGAGAACTTTTTCACAGGCTGTAAAGGCTAATGAAAATGATGGCATGGAGCTGAGAGATTTTTGGTTATAAGTTATAATATCCTGCAATGCGTAAAAAATATTGCTACTTCATGGGATGAGGTGACACCTAACAATTTAAAAGGAGCGTGGAAAAAGTTATGCCCATTTTTTTGAGCCATCTGAAAGTTTTACATCTACAGATCAACCAAATGTCGATGAGATCACAACTGACATTGTTCATTTGGCTAACCGTTTCCCTGACATTGCAGTTACTACTGATGATATTGATGATCTGTTAAGCTCACATTCGCAAGAACTGACTGATGAAGATCTTATTGAATTGGAGGCACAAGTACAAAAGGAAGCACTCGAGTCACAAGAAATAGCTTCTTCTATTAGTGACTCTGAAAAAGAACTTACACTAAAAAAACTTTCCGTAGCCTTTGCAAATTTGAAGAATGCCATGAAAATTTTTGAAGAAAATGATCCTAATTTTGAGAGAAGTTTTAACGTTAATAACAAAATTTGTGCAGCCTATCACTGTTACCAAGATCTGTATGATAGCAAGAAGAAAGAAGCCAAGCAATCTAGAATTGATAGTTTCTTTAAGCCAAAAGTTTAATTGATTATTTATCATTACATATGTATAAGTTTTATAATTATTATTAAAATTAATAACACACAAATACCAAAAATAACTAGCTATTTCATAAGTGCATAATATATAATTATTTTAAGAACTTACTTTTAATAATAAAGTACGTCCTTTGTTATAAATGCAGTTTTTTTTTATTATTTCGAGTCCGTGTGGAACCTAACCCTTGAGTTTTACATGTAAACATATGAAAAAATATGTCTCGACTTACGTCGTTTCGATTTACGTCGCGTATTTCGAGAACCTAACATGCCGTAAGTACGAGGACTGCCTGTATTATTGATGCATTTGAGATTCAAATCGAGCAACCTAGTGATCCAGAGCATCAATCATTAACTTGGTCAGAGTACAAAAAGTGTAATACATTAAAATATTTAATATCTTGCACACCGGATGGCTTTATCAATTTCATCTCAAAAGGATTTGGAGGGCGAATTTCAGATGAATTGTTATTTCAGGAAAGCGAAATAGTAGAAGAGTTACCCGAAGGTTGTGCTGTAATGGCTGATCGAGGATTCAAGAATATTGTTCAGCTTCTTGACAATAAAAATATTGAATTAATTCGACCACCTTCAGTGTTTTACAAGGCAAACGAATCGCTGCTAGACGTATTCATATAGAACGCGTGATTGGACGAATGAGAGAGTTTGATTTTCTCAAACCTCATACGGTTGTTAATCATAATATGTTACCTTTAACAGACTATATTGTTATCATCGCAGCAGCACTAGTGAATTTACAAACACCTATAATTTCAAGTTAAATTTAAGAACATTTTCATGACAAAAGAAATGGCTGAATGGCTACCATAAATATATCAATATTAGGAACATTATCAGAATTTGCTTTTATAAATCCTGTATCACACATAGTTGAACTAAATTAACTTCAACAAATCGTTTTTAAAGGAAAATTTACCACGTGTTTATCAAGTTCCGTAAAATATAGCCGTAAGCACTGCGCCAATAGAGTAACGGCACTGCGCTGTTATGAGGTTGCAATTACAATCTGACGTCACAGGCACGGTAGCCAATCGTGGCACGTTAACGGTCACATGACTAATTTTTGAATTTAATCAATTTTTAAACGCTCATAACTAATTGAAAAAACTTTTTTTTCTTTTTTCTTTCACATATCAATAATAAATATAAATATATAAAAATATAAATATATAAATATATAAATAAATTTAATAATGTAGTTGTAAAGCGCATAAAAATAAATGAATAATTTTTTTTTCAAATTCCCATTTGTGAGAAATAACATAATCACGATTACTTATTGTACAATTTCTAGATATCCAGAACTATGGCCAATTGGCGCTATTTTTACAAAACACAATTCGTCTCGAAATGACAAATTTAAAAAAAAAAAATCTTGAATTATACCTTGCTGTACATAATTTAACAGCAGCTATCATCACCGCAACAGCAGTAATATGAAATATGTGCTATGCGTATTTTTTTTATAAATATGGAGCAACTGAAAAACACCATTCTTGTTTTGCACATACTATTAATTTAATTGCAGATAAGGCACTTGCTGATCCTGATGTTATAAATTTTGTTAAAAAAGTAAGAAACTTTGTCAAATGTTTTAGAACAAGTGTTGTAGCTTCAGATAAGCTGAAAAAGGCTTAATGTGAAAGTTCGCATGAGCTTTAAAGTTCATATTAGATGTAAAAATAAGGCAGAATTCGTGTTACTACATGCTAGAAAGATTTTTAAAATTAGCTTCATATGTCGCACAAATTACAAGCAGTGATGCAAATGCTCCCGGTATTGTATTAGCGGCTGAAGTTGAATTAGAGAATTATCTAATCTACTGCAGCCGTTGGAGTACATAAATAAATAATTATGCACTCAATACTATGTTACGGTGTCGAACGTTATATCTTTAGTTGATTTATACCAAAATCGCGCCTTTGTGTCAAATTAAAACAAGCTTTAATTGACACTGCAAGCAGACGGTTTTCGAATCTAGAAAAAAAAATTAGCAATGGCTATAGCCACACTACTAGATTCACGCTTTTAAAATTTGCATTCTAAGAACACCAATGCTGCCTTAAATGCAATAAATGCATTGAAAAATCAAATTTGTTTGAACAGTTCTACTACAAGTTTAGATATTGATGTCACGCAATAGCAATGACATTGGGGCTATAGCAATAGCTATAGCCACATTACTAGATCCACGCTTTCAAAACTTGCATTTTAAGTACACCAATGCTGCCTTAAATGCAGTAAATGCATTGAAAAATCAAATTTGTTTCAACAGTTCTTCTACAAGTTTATATATTGATGTCACGCAATACCAATGACATTGAGGCTATAGCAATGGCTATAGCCACATTACTAGATCCACGCTTTCAAAACTTGCATTTTATTTTAAGTACACCAATGCCGACTTAAATGCAATAAATGCATTGAAAAATCAAATTTGTTTGAAAAGTTCTACTACAAGTTTAGATATTGATATCACGCCAGACAGTTTTGACTTTTGGCAGTTACATAAAAAAATAGCGCCAGACAAAAAAGAGTGACGAAATAGATTTATACTTAAACTAGTACAGACGTTGTTCTGTACCCATGCCTAAAAACTCCAATTTTTTCAATAACCTATACTGATATTTACCTTTTAGTTAAAAATAATCATTGTTTTTACACTACAATCTATACCGAAATGTATGTACAATAGTGTGAGTAAGTACAAAAATGTCCAGTCTCAATTTCTACACTTAAATTTCAATTATATAGTTAAAACATATATCAAACAGACAAATATCGAAATATAATCATTAACATTGTAGGTGTACCTTGATCTCCGTCGTCTTTCGAACTATTCAGATTGGGAAAATTTAATCCGCTAAGGACTAAGCCAAAGCCACTAAAAATTGTATTCAAAGACAATCTATGATAATCTAGAAAAAATTTGCTTAACTGCAGAAAAAGACTAGGCCAATTTCAAAAATCTCAATATCACAGGGACTGAAATGATGAAATGGTGAAATGGTGAGAAAAATCTTAAAATTAATAATATCAATGGCGTTCCACAGATTATAGCTTTAAACTAACTTTGCGTACAGATAGTAATGTCATTACATGTTATTATCAGGATGTTCGCGGACTAAATACTAAAACCTCTTATTGGAAATGCTCAATTCATATTTTGCTTGGTTTTTACAGGATTCTATAAATATATAGACGAGAAATGTCTTCCTGATAAACATAGATTCCGTAATAGTAATAATAAAATTTATATATGTGTTTGATGGTTAGATTTTAAAAAACATTATTTTAGAACTTGATATGTCGATTCGCAGAAGTGATGTGAAGGCAGGGGCATACCGATTGTCTAAGAATATTAATCTCATTTCAGGTAGATAAATACAAGTTGTTTAATAATTAATTCATTATTAATTTTAAATGATGTAATTGTGTATTTAAATCAGGTACTCTATCTATTTTCTAATGATTTATATATTTTTTATGCTTGTTTTTTAGCTTCTTCAAGCATTATGGAATTTAATAAATTAGAGGTGTCTCCTTTATGCCAATTACAGAATCACGACAATAATATGCAACAAGGCCAAGTAATTATAACTTTATATACTTTAATAATTAATACTTTTTGCAGAAAATTACTGATAAGTAAATCTTATCTTTGATGACATAAAGAACGTTCTGTGCAGAATTTGACACCAAAAAAACTGTCTACCATTATGTTGGAATAATCGAAGATGTTAATCAGACGATGGCAACTGTAAAATTTATGAGAGTGAGTAAGTTAAGAAATACTTTTATATTTCCTGACATCGAGGACGTAGCCAGTGTCCTCCTGGAGGATATAAAGACAAAATTGCCTACACCAGCGACATGGATGAAATGTGGCAGCTTAAAATATAAATTTGACAAGCCTCTATGGATCATACCAAATATAAGATAAGTTTAATTAAGTCTAACATCGTGCAGTACTGATTCTAAGTCACATTGTTAAATTTTTCTAAAATTTATAAGAAAAAATGTTTGTATTACAATTTTTTATAGTAATGTTATATAATACTTAAGCCTAGTAGTATAGTAAAGCAATTTCGTGCATATTAAATACAGTGCCCAAACCTCCCTACATGGGTGCCCAAACCTCCCGACCGCCGGGAGGTTTGGGCACTTTGGACATGTGTTCGAAGATCTCTTGTAACTTTGAAACTAATTACAATATTGAAACTTTTCTTAATAATGATTACTACCAAATATGTGTGCTCCCTATATTAGGAATAAAACTTTGATTATGATAAAAAATAACAGTTTTATTAACATTTATGTAAAAAAGTGCCCAATGCTCCCCTACCTCCTCTAACTATGACTCTCTTAATCAATTTGGGTTTTCTCAAATCGTTAGATGGTGCAGTGAGGAAGGCGGTTAGAGCATGGTTAAGGTTACCAAATGATACAACAGTGGCATACTTTTACGCCAAAAGCAATGATGGAGATTTATCGTTCCCATCACTGAGGTGAATGGTACCCTTAAGACAGAGAAATAGATTAATAAAATTAAACTGGGGAGATAGCAGCTTCCACAATCTGGAAATAGAAAATTGCGAAAAGAAGTTGAAGGACAACAATATCGTCCTAGTCACTCAAAAACAGATTGATGCGAGGTGGGCACAGCTGCTGCATAAATCAGTGGACCGTGCTGCACTGAGCAAATCATCAAAAGTCCCGTCACAACATCGATGGGTGACGGATGGAAATAAGCTCCTGTCCGTCAGAGATTATATGAACTGCGTGAAATTCAGAATTAACGCAATGCCGACCAGATCTCGGACTACTAGAGGTAGAAAAGAAGACAGAAACTGGAGGGCAGGATAATGCAACGCTCCAGAGACGTTAGATCACGTCCTGCAAAATTGTCATAAGAGCCACCGTCAACGGATTGAGAGGCATAATGCAATATGCAACTACGTAAAACGTGCCCTGGGAAAATCGCACACCCGTGTTGACGCAGAGCCAACCTTCAAGACACCGGAGGGTATAAGGAAACCAGACCTAATTGCGGCGCAGGGCCAGAAAGCTATATTGTTGGATGCTCAGGTGGTGGGAAGCTCAACGAATATGGCTGGAGCCCACAGACGCAAGCTTGAATACTATAAAAACCTGGAAAACGACGTAAAGCTTCGATATAACAGTGGCGTTAAATACAATAAGACTTAACATAAGGGGTGTTTGGCATGAAGAGTCGGCGAACTTCCTGGTCTCAGAAAGAATTGTAAAGAAAAATGAGTTGAAAGAGATATCCACGAGAGTTATAATCGGCGGACTGATCGGATTTGCCAAATGGTCCAAAACAACGACCACTAGAAAGGAGCGACAGGGCATCAGCTGATCGTCTGTATTGCTGCGTGCTGCCTGCGCCAACATCCTCCAGGCATAATACTAGGAGTTAGGTTTAGTGGGTATTGCTTCGGGCCGACACACTACCTGGTCAACCTGGCGACCGGTGTGCGTAAATGCATTCTCCTCCTAGCAAAAAAAAAAAAAAATGGCCAAATGCCTCGTCATCTAATTAGTGACGCGCATAAATGGATTAACGAGATTCCCGCTAAACTAATTTTTAATTCATTAAGAAAAAACAGTAAAACAGTGACATAAAATTGCAGGAAACGATGAAAATTGATATCAAGTATGCTCACGAGTCATATTGATATTGATGTAGACGGGCTAATTAATGGCGCTTACAGTGTTTTGAAATATATTACGTTCGACAAAATAAAACACATGAAATTTTATGGTTGTCAGCTGCCCTAGTGGGGAAAAAGGCTAGAAGCAATTGCAAGGAATATATGATAAATAGCGATATATCCAATACTTTGTTATAAGTTTTTATATATGTTTAAAATGAAATAATTATGTTTATATAATAAAATAATGTTTATTATATAAAAAAAATTCCGATCGTAATCGCAGTAGCAATGATAATCCATAGAAGCCTGTCTCGAACTATTCATTTATATTTTTAAGTTTTTTTCAACCTAGACATAAACAAACTAGAGTTTTAACTGAACACTAGTTCTCATCCGATCATGGTGTGTTTAAAGAACTTTGGACGTGGAAAGTAGATAAATTGGAGAGCATTTGAAGATGACTGCATTTGTATAATCACACTACTAGACACATATGGGTCATTCTTTTACAAACCGTACACCAACCATACCTTGACATTTTAGAATCGGCTGAATTTTTTGTTATAGATATTATACATAAAATCATTTGACACGTATTTCAGGATTTTGCCGGCAAAAATTTTTTTTGGTTGATATTTACGATTGAAATATTGCCGATTTTCTCAATTTTTATGAACTTCCTCTGCATTATGTTAATTATCTTCAGTTGTGTTGATCAGATCAGTATTGTTTTTTTTTTATTATATTCATTATGAACTCAACTTTGAAGTAATTTAAAAAAAATAATGTTTTTGCAATTATTTTAACAATAATAACAATTGATTGTTTACATTGATTTTACATACGGGCGCCCCGACTTAAATCGATTGCGTAAAAAACATATTGTTTTTTTTTTTATCTACTTTAATATTATTTTTACTATTCGATGGCATGGCTGTTACATCGGAAGATATTAAATGTTTTCGAGCGCAAGTCGCGCCGCGCGTCCCTTTGAAAGACGCATCGCGCGTATTAAATGAGTACAAGTACTATTTTTAACTAAAATATTTTACAATTTCGTTACTGAGAAAAAATAAATATATTGTCTAAAATATGTTGTAGAAAATATTTTATACAAAATGCTCATATTTTTGAAACTGATAAACTAAAACTTATTATTCGTTGGAATATGAACAAAAGTTAAATTAATTGTATTGGGTAGGTTTGATTTCGTTAAAAATAAATACAAGAGAATGCGATTAAAAAATAATTCATTTATTGCATTATAATTAGTTTTATATAATATAGCTTCTTTTGATGTACTACATAATATATATTCCATGTCACAACGTTAACAAGTTGAAAAACAGTTGAATCGCGTTCTTTTTGCAAAGAAAAGTTTTTAGGCCCGCACTTTATTTTTTTCAAGGTATAACACAATGATATTTCAAGGTGCCTTTCACTGTGACTGCATTTTAAAATCTTGTCTTCAATTTTTTATCGGCAACAATATATTATTCACTGGTTACATATTTCGAAGAAATGTTGCAAAGAGACTCATTTGCCCATTCAAATAATTGTTTTAGCGTTTGGATTTGGATTTGATGCTCTTTGAAGACTAGCTCTGGCAGCTAGCCTTTTCAAAGTTCCACCCAATCCATCGCAAGCGCCCTTACCGTGTGACGTTGGGAAAAAGTGCCACTCTGCAACCAGACCAAAATCTTTTTCGTGGCAAGTAAGATTTACAAAATTCTTTTTATTTTTGTACTGCGCACCCGACCCATCAAAAAAGTATAAGATTTTTGTAATTTGCTTCAATTCTTTACCAACGAATTCAACTAAATGTTTTGAAATACATTTAAACCGCTACAGTGTCGTGTTGCAGACATTCTGAAAAATTACTAACCTTTTAACACGAACATTATCGTCATTATCTTTGTAATAAATTTTAAATGCACCGTAGCCCGATTATTATTCCAATAAAATCCTTGAGCAGCATCTTGGACAACGCATGAATTATTTTCTGAAAATCACACACTACGATGCATTAATTCTGTGATAGTTCTTCCCTTTTTTGTCATAAATTCATTTTGTTTTCTTACAAGAAATAATGTAATAATTTTTCCAAAGTGGCCTGCAATTTTTGTAGATATTTGTCTACTGGGGATATCATTAATTGCAACATAGTTCTATCAACGTTAGTCCATTCTCTGTACCTAATTTCGTCAATATAATTTTTCTCAAAAATATTTTCTGGGAGCACTTTCGAAAACAACAATTGAATACTACATATTTTAGACAATATATTTATTTTTTCTCAGTAACGAAATTGTAAAATATTTTAGTTAAAAACAGTACTTGTACTCATTTAATACGCGCGATGCGTCTTTCAAAGGGACGCGCGGCGCGACTTGCGCTCGAAAACATTTAATATCTTCCGATGTAACAGCCATGCCATCGAATAGTAAAAATAATATTAAAGTAGATAAAAAAAGAAACAATATGGTTTTTTACGCAATCGATTTAAGTCGGGGCGCCCGTATGTAAAACCAATGTAAACAATCAATTGTTATTATTGTTAAAATAATTGCAAAAACATTATTTTTTTTTAAATTACTTCAAAGTTGAGTTCATAATGAATATAATAAAAAAAACAATACTGATCTGATCAACACAACTGAAGATAATTAACATAATGCAGAGGAAGTTCATAAAAATTGAGAAAATCGGCAATATTTCAATCGTAAATATCAACCAAAAAAAATTTTTTGCCGGCAAAATCCTGAAATACGTGTCAAATGATTTTATGTCTAATATCTATAAAAAAAATTTCAGCCAATTCTAAAATGTCACATTTTTTTTTACCAAAATCCGTACGATTTGTAAAAGAATGACCCATATACAAAATGTAAAACCGGTTGAGAATTTAAAAATACAATATAAAAAAATCGATTACTTCTTTATTCATTGAATTACTCGGTTACTAAAAGTGATTTAAAAGTCTTGCCAAAAAAATGTTGAGGATGGAGACAAACCATATAACCAAAAAGACCATTGTAAATTTTTCATTGAAAAAACTTTCCATTGAAACTCTGAAGCTGTATTGTTTCGAAAACATAACTTGATATACGTAACTTGTTTATGAGAAATCGTGAAATTGATCCGAAAGACACCGAAGCCGAATACTTTTTTTTAAATTTATCAATAGTTTACATTTGAAAAGTAAAATATTCGAGTAGAGTTTAATACATGATACAAGCAACGTCATAAAAAGCATGCTTTGATTAAATATTATTCTAAAATTCGAACAAATATTGATATGTATATCAAACCGGAAAATATCGATCAAATATTTTCGTTTCTAATTTATATAATACAAAAAGAGTAACTTTATTAAAATTGTTGAGAAGATAGTATGGTCAAAAATAAATCTTTTGTGACGTTAAAAATGTACATGTTAAAGTACATTGTTAAAGTAGTAAATAATAATGTAAATATGAGTGTTATTATTACTATATTTTCAAACTGTATTATTATTAAATTGGTTTATATAATTTCACATTCACATTACTACAATGAAACACATAAATTTGTTTACTTATTTGAATTTGAGTGAGTATAGTTTTCCAATTATAAATATTTATCAAATGCGAAGAAAAAATATATCTTACCGGTTACATGTTCTGTTGCTTATTGAATATTTAAAATTAGTTAAATGTATTTTTCTGTAATAGTAATTTATTATCTTCTAAGAATTTCTTAATCTTTGTAACTATTATGGTTGAATATTGATTACAAATATCGTCAAGTTTTTAACGAATATTATATATTTTTAATCAATCTTATTATTTTTTATATAATATCCATTCTGCTTTTCTCCATTTCCTCTATACATTCACAAATTTTCACAAATTCGGTGATATATATTATATATCAAATAACAAATAATTCAGTAAGGATTGGACAGCAGAGATCACATAATTCTGGTGATTGTCAAAAGATTTTGTAATCATCACAATCGAATCTTTACACGAATTTGATTAATTTTCTTTGTCAATAAATCATACAAGTGAATTTATTTTTAATATTTGGCACATAGAATTATTTGAACATGATTATGTTATGTGTCATATTTGCCATTATTTAATTTTATTTCATGATCTATCAATTATTCATATGAAGTATATTTTATTTGTTCAATACATAGCTCTATTTTCTTTATTTCGTTAACGGTAATCGGCATTATGATCAGTAGTTAGTTACATTTTTTAAAATTAAAATTCATATTTAGTTTTTAATGTGGTTGAATAAATAGGGTGAAGTAACAATAGCTGACCCTTTTTCTCTGCAATCTAATCTTAACACTTGGGTGATGTAAAGATCTCTATCTCATGAAGATGTGAAGGCATTATTGAAATCCGTAGGATATGAAACAATGATCCTGATTGGTAGTGTATGTATGAAGGCCTGAAAGATCAAAACCTTTTTCAAATACCTCAACTAAATCTTTGATTGCGTCAAACGTCCTTCTTCGTCAAAACTAAAGCTATCAATTTATTTAACATATGATGCCTTGACTATGTTCGAATCATGGTAGTATCCAAATAAATTCAACATTACATAAAATATATTAAATGAGCAATGTCATTCCAAATAAGCACTCCAGATAGGTTACGCTCATATTTGTCCGAAAACTTCTGATGTTGTATTGATTTATATGAATGTCTTTGACTAGAGCTTGGCAGGATTGCATAAAAAGCCATGTTTCAAATAGTCTGATACATTAATACAATCAAATTATTGCCATTGCAATGATGGCAAATGATCTTCAGCCATAAAGATCCAGCCATAAAATTTGATATATGAATCATAATCATTGTGTATATTAATGCCAGAATTGTACAAAAAATACAGTGCACTACATATTCACATTAGATAATTGCCTGATGCCAGATTAACTTCTTCCATGACACGTTTTATGTCCATGTTGTTTCAATTAAAATAAATGTATCTTATAACAAAGATTGAACTTATTATTTTCATATTTATATATTTAAATCTAAAACTGTCAATAAACTTAATTGTTCTTAATCTGACCAATATAATCACAAATCTATATTATTATATTATCATTCATTTGTTAATGTTAATAAATTAAGTCAATCATATCTGTAAATTATTTTTATAACTGCCGAAGTGTAATCAATAACAATGTTGTTGCTTTTATTTAATAGCCCATTATCTTTTGTGTCGTCAACGTAATCATCGATTCATTGTATTAATAACACTCCTGTAGACAAACTGTTATTATTCTAATATCTTCTCATGGGTCCAATACATTTTAACTAATTTTACATATTCAGAGATTAATTTCGAAGAAAAATTTACAATTCAAGAAAACTGATGCTTTACCATTAACAATACATTAGATAATGATAGTATAGTACAATAAATAATAATAGTAATTTGGAAAACTAGACTTGAACTGATTTACCAACGCACACATCATTAAGATTTATTTTCGCTTAACAAGAAATTCATGAATAAAATTATGAATATTCACATAGTGGCAATTCACAATTTAATATATCTTATATCAATTTAATATCTTATCCTTTATGAATTAAAACAAATCACTTTCGAACTATATTCTAGATTTACTAAAACAACACGAGTTATGCTTTTTATGTGGTGGATTGACATGCAAGACTCTTCCGAATGAAAATACAATGTTTAAAATTAATATATTTGATATATTTTATTGAGCAGTCAATATCTTTCAGGTTATGTTTTCCATACGAAAACTAATTTCCTTTTATTGTCATTCTGGGGCGTGATTTGTCACCTTCTCAGAAAACGATCGTCCGCCGTGGTTGAAGTCCAGGCAAACGTACGGTTATAAATTAGAGAAATGTGTTATATTATTGAATTTTGCAATTTTTTACAAATTTCGTATCTTTAATTATTGCTGTCAAAAAAATCGAATATTATGTAGAATATAGAAACCAATCAATACTTGATAGAAGCCGGGTCTCGTTGACGTTTTTTTCGTCAACTTCGGGTTCTAGTTAAAAAAACTAGATTAGTTCAACGATTCAACGCTGACAACGTCGTAGGAAGGATTGAGAGTAGAAGAGAACAGAGTTGATATAGAATTGATGGTGTTATGCCTGCTGCACCCCCCAAAATCCTATATTTGAGTAGTATCGAGAGCACTAATAGGATGTAGAGTACACAGTAGATATCGAGGAGACCCGAAAGGATCCGAACGGCACAGATCTAGGACGCTTGTGTAAAAAACGTGTATATAGTTGGAATACCCACTAGTGGCAGACAGTGATTTGGTGTGGCCTATCGTCGTAGGCGTGGCCAATATTTAAAAGCTAATTTTTATGGTAAAAATAATGAAATAATAATTTATTCAATTAAATCTCATTTATTTTGCATTTTCTTTGTTTACCATAAAAATCCTTAACCTACAATCAAGTATTATTACATTTGTCATGGTACATCGGTACTAACCGGCATCATCCACGGTGTCAAAATATGTTCGAAATAATAGTGAAATAGTGCAAATCAGTACAAATATTTATTAATTATAGTTATAATTATTATAATGCATTAGTGAAAATGTTGGAAAAAGTGATCAGAGTTGCTCTAAAAAAATACCCAGACAATCAGTTTTGAGGTTATGTTGAAACATTTCAATTGTCCATTGATATAGTGTAAATATTCGCACATTATTGGGCACTCCAAAAAATGACACCGATGCCATTAAATTAAATAACGGTGGTGAATATGTTCATTTTGGTGTATAGGAAGGTATTCTGTTTCATGGAGAAATACCTTGAAATCTGCCCCGATTGTCAATGACTAAGAGCTCCGCTAATGCATTTTGGCCCATTTCACTGATGCTAGATAACCAGAAACTTCTGGTTGAAGTGCATCATAGAAATGGCAAGCCTAAGAATTCCAACATTTTTCTTCAACCATTCATAGAGGAAATGAAAGACATACAACAAAATGGCTTAATTTTTCGTAACAAAATATTTCAAAAGTGGTGTGTGATAGTCCTGCACGTGCGTTCGTTACAAAGACAACTGGGCATGCTGGTTATGAAAGCTGCACTAAATATGTTCAGCGAGGAGAGTTTTCAACACATGTTGTTTTAAGCAGTACGCTTTGAGATCTGCGAACGGATGAGTTTTTTCGTAGGATAACGCACCCAGTACATCACACGGAATATTCGATTTTGGAGGAAATTGGAATTGGAATGGTGTCGCAGGTAGTACTAGGTTATATGCATATGGTGTGTTTAGGAGTCGCAAAGAAACTTTTAAACCTCTGGGTAAACGGAACCAGAGATGTCAAGTTTGACGACAAAACTACGGAATATTAGCAAATTTTTATTGAAATCCAAACCCCACATTACTGCAGAATTCTCTAGATTACCCAGAGTGCTTTAAGACTACGTCAATTGGAAAGCTACTGAGTTTCGGCTATTTTTGCTGTATTTAGGACCAGTTGCCTTGCAGATCACGTAGTTCAGTTTAGGTATAAGAATCTTGTGTGATCCTGAGAAATGTATTGATAAAAATGATATGACTAAAGAATTATTAGATAAGTTTTTCAACGAGTATCCCAAATTATATGGAGCTGGGAGAATGAGTTGCAATACTCATAACTTGATTCATATTGCCAATGGCGTTATGGCCTTCAGTTGTAGTTTGGATAGATTTAGTTGTTTTCCATTCGAAAACTACTTCAGAAACGTACAAAATAAGCTGCAGAACTAGCCCCTCTTCAGCAGCTGGATAACTGATCGGCCAAAGAAAAGATGCTGTGAATTATGCGCATAAGTGAGCAGCACTATCCAAACATACAATATGGAAGAAAGACCGGCTTAGTATAAATTAAGTTCTAAGGTTTGTTTTTAATTTCTAATAAGTCATCAAATAATCTTTGAGTGCGCTCGGATAATAAATTATTGTTGATTCAGCACATCCATGATCTCAATAGAATTGTGTGTCTAGTGATTAAAGATATAAATCCATTATTTACATATCATTGTGATTCTAGAGATTTTGTTATATGTTTACATAAAGGAATTGACGTTATGGCATCAAATACAAAAGGTACAGTGCAGGAGTTAGTGAAAATTACCTCTATGCTAAACGTTGCCCATGCAACTATTATGTTATCAATAATGATAAGCAAAATCATCGAAAGTAGTTTCCTACCGCAATACATCTGGCATAATGGGAAAAGTTGTGGCATTTGCCAATGCATATGCTAAAAACAATTTTAAAGTTAGAACTTGGAGCTGTCGTTCGTATTTGTGAAACACGCTGGATAGAAAGGCATGATGGGCCATCTTCAGTTTCAAGTAGACAACTTAATTAAAATTTGTAGTGCCCTAAAGAAGATTTCTGCTTGGCAAGACAATAAAACTGCCAATGATGCACATTGCTTGCTGCAAACATTACGCATTTCTGATTATATAATATTCTCCACCTGTTTAAGTGATTTCTCACTTTGTGTGTGTATATTTATTATTCTCACAAATTCATTAATTTATGCACTACAGTCATAGTAACTTACTTTTTATTTTTTAGTATCTGTAAGCAGAATTCTGCAATCGAGCTCGATCGATTTAAAAAAATCAACAGATGCTTTTAATGATATACTAACAATAAGTGTTATAAGAAATAAAAGAAGAAATGTGGACGTAATCTTCCATCAGCTATTTGAAGAATCTACAGAAGTATCTGAGCAATTACATATAGAAATTAAATGTCCGAGATTAGTATCAAAACAGATACGTAGAGGCAATAATCAACGTGCTGAGTCTGCTGAAGATTGCTTCCGCGAAGCTGTTTATATTCCTATTTTAGATTTAATAATCAGCGATCTTCAGGACCGCTTGTCTGATGATATACTTAATTTATATAAGCCGAATGATTTCATGCCAAAAACCGAATTTAACAATAAAGTCATTGAAACTGTAAGACAACTAGCTAGCGACTATAAACTGTTACTAGAAAACAATCCAGTATCTATTATTGTAAATGAATATAGGCTGGGGATGGTGAAGTGGCAGTCATGGCAGCGAATCCAGGATACACCACAGTCAATATCCTGAGGTTATCACAAATTGTGATATTGATATGTATCCATCCCAACATAAGAAATTTTTACAAATTATGGCTACTTGTCAGTGTGGCCACAGCACTGGTCTTTCTCTACGTTGCGTAGAATTAAAACATGGATAAGATCTTCAATCGCTTATCAGCTGGCTCAGCGGAATCATATAGATAACCCATTTAATACAGAAACTGGTATGGCAGGAGAAGATTGGCTCAGCGGGTTTTTAAAACAACACCTTGATCTAGCATACAGACGCCCAGAACCAACATCAGCTGCAAGAGCGATGGCTTTTAATAGAGTGGCAGTCGATATTTTTTTTACATTGTTGAAAATGTAATAGATAAACATGAATTGACGCCTGAAAGGATCTACAATGTAGACGAAACGGGAATCAGTACTGTTCCAAAAAGTCAATATGAACTGCATTAAATTTAGGATTATTGATGCCAACGAGATCCCGTACCACCGGGGAAAGAAAAGAAGACAGGTTTTGTCGGGCGGGTTGCAATGCTCCCGAAACCCTAGACCACATCCTACAGACATGCCATAGAAGTGATCGTCAGATAATTGAGAGACATAACGCCGTATGTCAATATGTTAAAAGAGCTCTAGGGTAAACGCACTCGCGTGTCGACCTGGAACCAACCTTCAAGGCAGCGGAAGGCACCAGGAAACCAGTTCTAATTGCAGTGCAAAGTGGAGCCCCGTTGTACTAGATGCTCAAATTGTTGGAGGATTTATGGACATGGCTAGAGCCCACAGACGCAAATTGGAATACAACAAGAATCTGGAGAACGAGGTGAAAGAAAAATGTAATGTGTCAACGGTGTCATACAACTCGATCACACTGAACATCAGAGATGTATGGCACGACGAATCGGCGAAGTTCCTAGTGTCGGAAAAGATATTAACTAGTGATGAACTGAAAGTAATTTCTACTAGAGTACTGATAGGAGGGCTGGAGGAACCGTGTCAAAGGCTCTAGGCACGGGCAACACAGAAAAACCTACAGGGACGAAAGAGAAGTGGCCTCATCTACGACGGGACGCTCTCAAAATAATATCATACAAAAATACAAAATATTCGTTTACTATTTCATATTTTATTAAATAAATTTAAAGTGACTTGTTATACAGTTATTGGAGTATAATTTAAATGCTTCGTGACTATTCTTGTATATAAATTTTATATAATTGCGAGTTTTGACGCTGATGGCACAACATTTTTTATCATAGATTCGTCTTTAGTTCCGTCTGTATTATTATAATATAATGTAGTATCAAAAAAATCATTGGTGTATTAAATACGTACCAGTGGCGAAATAATTTTAAGAATCGAAGAACGTGCAACGCTTTGAAACACCGCCACTGGCGGCAGTCAGGCCGACATCCGATGATAGTATGATATTGCTTGCGCATGTGGTAACACGAAAGAATTAGTAACACTGGGGCATGGCCGGAAATCTCCGAACAAATGTCTAACCCGAGTTCAGTTAGAGCCCCTGCCACGGGTCGCGCTTATTTTCATTTTGATCCAATTATCTAATATGACAGAGACGTAAATCAAACATGGCGTCATTGTATTACATACATTTTTTGTTAAGTGATTACTTAGATAATATAATAAACGTTAAATTATAAAACAAATAAGCTGTAGAAGTGCATTGTTTAACGATGAAGAAATACCAAGAAAAATGCATGTATTATGTAGTTCCAGCGAGAAACGACGAAGTAAAAGTAAAATGGTTAATAATATTTGCCGGCTTTCAATCTAAGTGGGTATTTTTATTCATATGCATACTTCAAATTACTTTCATTTCATTGTACTATTCTGATATAATTTTTCATTACAGTTTAATATTTCAGAAATAATTGAGACATTTAACTATATCAATACTAGAAATTTTAAGGCTATAAGCAGACAAAGAGAACTCTCGTCAGCTCTCTGAAAGGTATGCCATTATTAAATAACTAAATATAAATTATTCTTGTTCTAATAATGTAGGTTCATAACTAATAATTCTACATAGATTTTTCCAGCAGTTTAAAAGGAAAATGCGCTTAATTATAAAATGTTTAGAGGTTTTACTAAACACATTCCCAGTATAGAAGTATTGATATGAGATGAATGAATACGCAGGAAAAAACAATATGTCACAGAAAAAGTTTGAGTGTTGATAATTGCATTGTGATATTACAAGAAATATTATTATCTGCGTTGTTTAATGATGATAAAGGGAATCACATTGTATAGATTTTCAGGAACTGTCAAATGACAGGCAAAGTATAATCATGATTAATGATAAAATTCTAGCTAGTGCAAAGGGATAAAACACTGTTAATGTGCAAATGTTTGTGTATATGTCTTGCAGTTGTAGTAAGTAGTAGTAAGTATTCACAAACATTAAACACAATATACCTACCAAAAAAAGAAAGATGTTGCTTACAAAATAAACTGTTTGAACTGCGATTCATCTTATATTGGGCAAATATGTCAAAATTTAGAAAAAAGATTAAGACAACATGAATTACAAAGTAACCAAAGTAAAAATAATACCATGCAACAAAAAAGTACACTCGTAGGCCACGCTATCTCGCTATATATATATATATATATATATATATATATATATACATATATATATATATATATATATATATATATAGATAAATATGCAATTGAAAAATATACTGTGGAGATGGCAAACGCTTGCAATCAATAACAATAGAATTATTAGAACCTTATTTGAATTATGGCACCATGTATATATGGATAATTTTTATAATAGCGTTGACACTAGTTCATTATTACTGGAAAATAAAACAAGAGTTTGCGGAACCATAAGAACCAATAGAGGCCTTCCTAATAATCTTAAAAGTATAAAATGTACAATGCTGGCTATCGAAAAGAACCGCCCAAATGGTTTCCACCATTCACTCGGCTGTTATGGTTGAGAGCCATAATACTGACTGGAAAACGCGTGAAAAAATATGGAAACCCTCATGCGTTATAGATTATAACAATATATTTCAGGTGTTGATCGTGCTGATCAGTATCTTTCATACTTCTCCATAATTCGCCGTACAAAATAATGGACTAAAAGAATGGTAATGTATTTGATAAATTGTGCGTTGTTTAATGCTTATATAGTTTATAAAAAATTAAACACAAATTCCAATAAGAAATATAAATGGTTTCTACGTGAAGTAGCAAAAGAATGGATAGAAGTGCACAACGTTACACAACGCCGAAATATACCCTTACCAAGAAATTTTGTAGGCTCTAATCCAAATAGGTTAAAAATGCACAAAATCACAAACCAGTTAAAATTTATACAGGTGGGTCTAATATGTATCCTCAACGCCAATGCACAGTTTGTATAAAAAGCAGAAAAAAAAGTTTAACTGTTATATGCGCCAAATGTGTTGTGTGCCTCTGCATAAAGGAGAGTGTATTATATGTATATCATACGCTAGCCAGTTATTAAAATTCAATTATATTATTGTGATATTTAATTTATTTAACTTTTTTAATAAAAAAAACTTTTCTATGTATTTGTTTTAATCATTTTCATGTTTAAATTTATTTTTTATTTCAGTGACTAAACACATGTATAATTACGTAAAAAACGTATAAGAAACTGTTCTGTGTATTTTGTTTTATTGAATTTTATGAATAAATTATTTTTTTTTCATTGCAGTGACTGAACTTATGTGTAATTACGTAAGAAAACTTATAAAAACTTTTTGTGTATTCTATTTTAAATTTTCAGTTTTAATTATATTTTTTATTTTATTGCTTAAACATGTATTATTTCGTAATAATAATCAGCTTTATTTGCAAATATTTTACACTCAGTATTGATAGTTTTACCACATAATAGCTTAATATTATTATATTATTTACTACTGAGTATGAGTTTAGGCAGTAAGCATTGCACGTAAAAGACTGCTTTCATGCCATGCTTACGCATTCGCACCGTTGTAAAAACCCCGCTACGGGTGTAAGTTAGGCCAAAATCCTATCAGCCTTTTGATAGCCTGTTCCAAGTGGTACTAGCCGCAGGACAGAACAATAGCCTTATTTTAAAAAATTTTGAGGTCAATGCCGACAAAACCTTGTTTAACAAAAATATTTGATGCATCAGATATAGGGCAGTTCAAAATAATAAACTGCAAAACTAATGTTGGGCATTTAGCGGGTGTTTTTTTAAATGAAACTACCACCGGTTTGCCCCAAATCATCCCAAAAATAATGTTAAGGCATTTAATACAGAAAAAAACAAATTGAACTAGAATTATCAAATTATATCAAAACGTTATAAGCAATATAATATTTAATTTTAAATGACTTAATTTCAGAATTTGCACCTGCCCTTACGTCTCCAATCATCGCAAAATTGTACATACGTCTATGCTAAATCATTTTCAACGTGCAAGCTTAGAGTATGAAAAAAAATGAACGAGTAGAGTCAAATAAAACTAATACAGTAGGAACAATATGATATTTAGTATTGAAATAAAGAATTCAGATTTTGTACCTCTGCCCTTTTCTCATTAATCAACCGCGAATTGTATTTACTCCAAATTGTGTTTTTCAACGTACAAGTCCAAAGTATGAAAAAAATGAATTAAAAAAGCAGAATCAAATAAAACTAATACAGTAAAAACATTATAATAAATAGTATTTAAATAGTGAATATGCCAAAATTATGTTCATCTCAATTCTAAGTGCTCTATGGTTCTGAACAACTTTCAAGATGTGTGCGAGGAAGCTCGTGTGTGTATTGGATGCAAAACTACAAAACCAACAACCACAAAAATCATGATGAGAAGTAGGCAAAGAGAAAGTTGGGGTGGATAAGCAGATCCTGCATGGTCCTTATATCTTGGGGAAAATGCCCATATCATAACCGATGCACTATTAAGCAAAAAAGCGCCTGAACTGCCTATATTAAAAATGGAAATGATATTAGTTTAAATACTATCAAATCATAAACACTTTTGACACTTTTGACAGCTTGTTCTAAGTGCTACTAGCCGCAGCACAAAACAATAGCCTTATTTTAAAATATTTTGAAGTCAATGCCGACAAAACCTTGTTTAAGCTATTTATTGATGTAATATATCAAATGGAATCACCCAAACTTCACATAGGTAGCGGCCAGAATTACTGACAAAAATATTTGATGCATCAGATATAGGGCAGTTCAAAATAGTAAACTGCGAAACTAATGTCGGACGTTTAGCGGATGTTTTTTTTTTTAATGAAACATCAAGCTTCACCGAACCTGCCATTTGTAATTTTTCTTATAAGTATTTTTTCGGTATAAGAAACACACGGCTATGCTATTTGGCAGATATTTTTGATAAAATCAATGATATGAATTTATCAATGCAGGGAGACTGCGTTAATATGTTATATGTTCAAAAATAAACTTGAGGTCTTTGTTAAAAAAAATTCTTATATGAAAGAACAGAGTGGAAAGTTGTTCGCTCGAAATATTTCCATTTACTGACGAATATATAATTAGTAACAATATTTCAAAAAAAGATACTCCTACAACAAAAATTATAATTAATCATTTGAAGAATACGGAAGTTTACATGCATAAGTATTTTACCAGTGATATCAATTACACAACAATGGATTTGCAATCCATTTTCAATTGAAATGGAAAAAAATAATTTTTTAAACTTAGAAGCACAAGAAGAATTTACCGAATTAACAAGTGATACTACTTTGCGACTCAGATTTTCTCAAGCGCCTGCCTGTGTATGAATTTTGGATAGAAATCAAATCAGAATATCCCCTACTACTAGAAATGGCAATGAACAGATTACTGCCATTTTGTACAATATATATGTGAATCAGCCGTTTCCACATTTACTTACACAAAATCAAAATACCGTTGAACTTTATTAAATTAATTTTGAACTCTATTCAATTAAACGTTGAAAATTTATTACGATCTGCACTGACTCAAATTAAGCCTAGATATAATTATTTGTGTAAAAATATACAATCACATCCGCCACATTAATATTGTTTGATGCTAATAATATGTTTTTATTAAAATTTAAGCTTGAAGGGGGTCGCTATATAATAAAGTTTAAAAAGAGTTATATATACAGCAACAATGTATACATCTTCCGCTGAATCAGCACGTACTATAATCTATGCGTAACGCAACTAAAAGAAGTCGCCTTATAAATAGGAAGCGTTTTGATATTCAATCAGGATTCACTAATTAAAACTCAACCAGTAACTGTATCACATATATTTAATAAATATATTGATATATATATATATATATATATATATATATTGATATATATTAATAAGTATCTAATTATATGGGACCGAGGAGGCACCGGCGACATAGAGGAGCAAGATTTGGCAAACGCCCGAGAACTGATGGCCCATATTAGAGAAACAAATAGGCCGTCGCAGAAGAAATATATGAAATGAAATGAAGATAAATAATTGATAAAACCTTTAATATATATTCTATTATATTGTATAATCCAAATATTATAAAGTATTATAATATAATATAAAATTGTATAATTGAAATAAATATTTCTTTTATACAAAACTTACGTTATAAAAATATAACTGGCGCAGTCGACAGAGGATATAACTCAGGCATCCATCGAGGAGACCGTTGATTTCAATCATTTAGAGTTATAAACTAAAAGAAAGTGAAAAATTGTGCAAAAAGTGTGAATCAACCAAATCAATAAGAAATCTGTTATTCACGAAAAGAAGCAAAAGCAACCTGTTGGGTGAGTGAGACAATTTAATAATAATTAAGAAGAAAATAAATTGATAGATCCCTTTACCTATCCTTAGAACCGAATCCTAAAGATAAGTAATACAATTTATATTTCAACAAAACGTTTCATTAAATAATTCCATGTACGAGAGTTAGTTTATGGAAAGTGGTAGTGATTCTGAATTAGAAAGTTTAATAGAAAACTTAAACAAAATGTCTTTACAAAGCATACCAAGATTCGATCATGTTCTGATTGATACAATTCCATATTACGGAGGTAATCCTTCAGAATTAAATTCTATAACTAGAGTAAGAGAAATTAAAAACAGGTATGACAGAGCGAATACATCGTGTATTCAGAATGAAATAATACGAAGCGCGATTTTAACAAAATTGCGCGATACAGCAAATTAGCAGTAGAAATTGCAAATGCAAGAGAAATAGACGACATAATAACAGTTTTGATAACTAAATTCAATGACCAACGAGATGATACATCTATTTGTTTTGACTTACATAATATGCGTCAAGGACCAAATGAAACAGTATATGAATTTTACGAAAGATTTGAACAGTTAATAAGCATTTTTAATAGTTACTCATGCTTTCATATGACAAATCCAAATATTTTAAATGACCGATGCGATAGATTCGAAAAAGTGCTTTAGCAGTTTCATAGCTCACGTAAAGCAACCATACAGTACAATATTGAGAAGCCGCGAAGTTTGTTCTTTAAGCGAAGCTCTGCGAATAATTGCGAAAGATGATAACTTAAACCATATCAGAAGTAATAATTTCAATTTCCAAAATTCAATGCAAAATAATAACAGATATTTCAGACAACACAATAGAAATAATAATTCATCTCAACAAAATCAAATCCTTTGATAATCTGCACTATCCGACTAAGCGAGAAGATAACATCTGAAGCCTATAGGTCAACCCAAGTAAAAGCAAGATAAAAGATAGCACGATAATACACACTACATTTGCCCTGTGACTCAGCGAGGGTGTGAGAAAGACAATAATATTTACACAACTACGTCATCGGAAGAGAAATGCACCATAGTCAATTACTGATTACCTCAGCGAGATGAGTTTACCAAAGACCAATGACCATCTCATCCCCCGAAGATTTTGGCGAGATGAACCGACGACGATCTCCGAGAGGACGCGAAGGAACCACCACCCTCGCAAAGAAATCAACCCCACTACAGGAGTAGGAAAAACCCAATTAGTATTTAAGGCCATACAAAATTAAGAAATTTGTCAAAAAGTGTTTAGTCGCGTTTGCCCTAATACCTTAAGGAACTTGTCATGATTGCGCCTGCAAGATTAACAAGTTGGCTTAAGATATTAGAATTATTTTGTTAAGTTTAACAAAAACGGTGTAGATGCATTTAATACTTTTCTATTGGACTTTGTGATATTGAATGCAGAGGCATTTAATAATTTTCGGACTTTGTGATATTGAATGCAGAGGCATTTAATAATTTTCGGACTTTGTGATATTGAATGCAGAGGCATTTGATAATTTTCGGACTTTGTGATATTCTGCGCGGGCGCACGAATAAGAAAAACTGTGTAAACTCTTAGTGCGATAAAGTAACTTCGACTTTATCAATTTTATTCCTTGTGTACGCGTAGTTGACTTAGTGACTGTATATATATTTCCGTGTTCTGTAACCTACATACCAATAAATAAAGTGACGGTAGTAACTGATGCCCATGTCAGAAGAAATGTTACAGCGACTGATGGGAGTGATAAGCGCACAATCGAACACACGGACGGACTTGGTGACCGGCAGCTTTGCCAGGTGCACGGCCAGGTTCAACAGAACGCGGGTTCCTGAAAAAGTGAAGAAAATCACAACTACCATCGTCTTGTACAAAGACGTGGAGGGCATCTCGGACGAGAATGCGCTAAAGGGGCTACCACTACTTCTCCAGGACACGTCGGCCACGTTGTGAGAAAGTGTGAAGACGGAGGCCAATACGTTCGACGAGGCGATCCACTTGATAAGGACGTCGTTCGCCCCAAGTAACCCCCGCACAGCGTCTGTATAGACTTTTTTGGCACTCGCCAAGAAAAGAATGTGAGTACCGACCTATTCGTTTGCCAAAAGAGGGCACTGCTGGCGCAGTTGCCCTACAATATATAGACAGATATGCAGCTAGACATGCTCTACGGGCTACTACATATGCGGATCCGTGAACGCATCCCACGGACAACGGTCAATACATTCGATGAGTTGCTTCAAAGAGCTCGAGACGTGGAAGCTAACCTTTCCGAGGCAGAAAAGGGAGAAAGCAATCCGGTGGAAAGACGGAAAACCTGCTCTTTTTGCGGCCACACCGGACACACGGTCACAGAATGTCGCAAACACCAAGGGACAAAGCAGATTCCTAAGAGGAGCCAGGAACTCGCAGCGAAGCGAGAATGTCTTGTTATGGGTGCGGCAAGGCAGAGGTTATCCGCAGTAAGTGCCCGGTCTGCTCTCCCCCAACAACTGCATAGGCAGCAACCACCCAAAGATAAGGATTCTTGAGCCTGACCACGCAAGAGCCAGGAAAATGCAGCCACAGCAAGAAGAAGGGTCACTTGAAAAAATTTTGTCCTAGACGCCGTTGGGTGAGTGAGACAATTTAATAATAATTAAGAAGAAAATAAATTGATAGATCCCTTTACCTATCCTTAGAACCGAATCCTAAAGATAAGTAATACAATTTATATTTCAACAAAACGTTTCATTAAATAATTCCATGTACGAGAGTTAGTTTATGGAAAGTGGTAGTGATTCTGAATTAGAAAGTTTAATAGAAAACTTAAACAAAATGTCTTTACAAAGCATACCAAGATTCGATCATGTTCTGATTGATACAATTCCATATTACGGAGGTAATCCTTCAGAATTAAATTCTATAACTAGAGTAAGAGAAATTAAAAACAGGTATGACAGAGCGAATACATCGTGTATTCAGAATGAAATAATACGAAGCGCGATTTTAACAAAATTGCGCGATACAGCAAAATTAGCAGTAGAAATTGCAAATGCAAGAGAAATAGACGACATAATAACAGTTTTGATAACTAAATTCAATGACCAACGAGATGATACATCTATTTGTTTTGACTTACATAATATGCGTCAAGGACCAAATGAAACAGTATATGAATTTTACGAAAGATTTGAACAGTTAATAAGCATTTTTAATAGTTACTCATGCTTTCATATGACAAATCCAAATATTTTAAATGACCGATGCGATAGATTCGAAAAAAGTGCTTTAGCAGTTTCATAGCTCACGTAAAGCAACCATACAGTACAATATTGAGAAGCCGCGAAGTTTGTTCTTTAAGCGAAGCTCTGCGAATAATTGCGAAAGATGATAACTTAAACCATATCAGAAGTAATAATTTCAATTTCCAAAATTCAATGCAAAATAATAACAGATATTTCAGACAACACAATAGAAATAATAATTCATCTCAACAAAATCAAATCCTTTGATAATCTGCACTATCCGACTAAGCGAGAAGATAACATCTGAAGCCTATAGGTCAACCCAAGTAAAAGCAAGATAAAAGATAGCACGATAATACACACTACATTTGCCCTGTGACTCAGCGAGGGTGTGAGAAAGACAATAATATTTACACAACTACGTCATCGGAAGAGAAATGCACCATAGTCAATTACTGATTACCTCAGCGAGATGAGTTTACCAAAGACCAATGACCATCTCATCCCCCGAAGATTTTGGCGAGATGAACCGACGACGATCTCCGAGAGGACGCGAAGGAACCACCACCCTCGCAAAGAAATCAACCCCACTACAGGAGTAGGAGAAACCCAATTAGTATTTAAGGCCATACAAAATTAAGAAATTTGTCAAAAAGTGTTTAGTCGCGTTTGCCCTAATACCTTAAGGAACTTGTCATGATTGCGCCTGCAAGATTAACAAGTTGGCTTAAGATATTAGAATTATTTGTTAAGTTTAACAAAAACGGTGTAGATGCATTTAATACTTTTCTATTGGACTTTGTGATATTGAATGCAGAGGCATTTAATAATTTTCGGACTTTGTGATATTGAATGCAGAGGCATTTAATAATTTTCGGACTTTGTGATATTGAATGCAGAGGCATTTGATAATTTTCGGACTTTGTGATATTCTGCGCGGGCGCACGAATAAGAAAAACTGTGTAAACTCTTAGTGCGATAAAGTAACTTCGACTTTATCAATTTTATTCCTTGTGTACGCGTAGTTGACTTAGTGACTGTATATATATTTCCGTGTTCTGTAACCTACATACCAATAAATAAAGTGACGGTAGTAACTGATGCCCATGTCAGAAGAAATGTTACAGCGACTGATGGGAGTGATAAGCGCACAATCGAACACACGGACGGACTTGGTGACCGGCAGCTTTGCCAGGTGCACGGCCAGGTTCAACAGAACGCGGGTTCCTGAAAAAGTGAAGAAAATCACAACTACCATCGTCTTGTACAAAGACGTGGAGGGCATCTCGGACGAGAATGCGCTAAAGGGGCTACCACTACTTCTCCAGGACACGTCGGCCACGTTGTGAGAAAGTGTGAAGACGGAGGCCAATACGTTCGACGAGGCGATCCACTTGATAAGGACGTCGTTCGCCCCAAGTAAACCCCCGCACAGCGTCTGTATAGACTTTTTTGGCACTCGCCAAGAAAAGAATGTGAGTACCGACCTATTCGTTTGCCAAAAGAGGGCACTGCTGGCGCAGTTGCCCTACAATATATAGACAGATATGCAGCTAGACATGCTCTACGGGCTACTACATATGCGGATCCGTGAACGCATCCCACGGACAACGGTCAATACATTCGATGAGTTGCTTCAAAGAGCTCGAGACGTGGAAGCTAACCTTTCCGAGGCAGAAAAGGGAGAAAGCAATCCGGTGGAAAGACGGAAAACCTGCTCTTTTTGCGGCCACACCGGACACACGGTCACAGAATGTCGCAAACACCAAGGGACAAAGCAGATTCCTAAGGAGGAGCCAGGAACTCGCAGCGAAGCGAGAATGTCTTGTTATGGGTGCGGCAAGGCAGAGGTTATCCGCAGTAAGTGCCCGGTCTGCTCTCCCCCAACAACTGCATAGGCAGCAACCACCCAAAGATAAGGATTCTTGAGCCTGACCACGCAAGAGCCAGGAAAATGCAGCCACAGCAAGAAGAAGGGTCACTTGAAAAAATTTTGTCCTAGACGCCTGGCCTGTGATCTGAGATGGAACCGTCAACCAGGAGAATCCGCGGTTCAAGATCCTTGCTCCAGACCCGTCATTAAAGCACAAGTACAAGGCGTAATGATTTACGCACTTGTGGACACCGGCGCAGAAAAGAGCATCGCGGGAGAAACGCTATACAAACTACTGCAGTCAACGAGCCATCAATTTGAACCGTCAATGATGACAATGATGATGGCCGATGGAGAGTCGAAACTTCGACCCATACTAAAGACGACGACCATTGTACGGCTAGAAGACAGGCCAGTTCCAACGGAATTTGTCGTGATTCCGGAAGCTAAAGGAAACTACAGTCTGCTAGGCATGGATTTCTTGCACAAAGCCGGTCTTGTGTTAGACATGAAGCACCGCACGTGGAACTTTTCGGACCAGACGCAAAGTTGGCTTAAGATATTGGAATTATTTTGTTAAGTTTAACAAAAACGGTTTCAAAGTTATTAAGTGTAGATGCATTTTGTTAACGCCTCATTCCCAACCCTGGTCTAATTAGTATATTTTGTTGCCTACATGCAGGATAGCGATAATAAACCCTCATCCCTTACTATATAATTTAAAACGATAAAATAATCGCTTTCATTGTCACGCATCCTATCCCAAAATCGGTCAACATATCAGTAATCCATTTTTCCAAGAATTTTAATCACCTGTCCCTAACCATATCATCCTGCAATTAATATATTTCCAAGAAACTCGCATTACGTGTACCCAGTTTTAATTCTACGAATCTGCAATCCCCGACCAATACCTGATTGGTTGACAAATGTACTGATTGGATCCAAAATTGTAATGAGATGTCATTAATTCTACGAAATGGACCAATCAGAAAAATGTATAAAATTGTAAAATCTATTTAATTTAGTGTCAACTAAATTATCATCTAACATCTATCAGTCGTAAATTAACACTCAAAGCTATAACATCTAATTAAAACTTCAACTATCTAACATATCATCTATCAGTCTTAATATTCTTTCAAATATACAATAATTATATAAACATTTATTTATCATCTTTTATTTTTATTATTCAATCGGTCTGATATAGCCAATAACTAAATATATCTGGTCCTTCGACAAAGTGCAAGTGTTTCAATAGAGTTCGGTAGCATCTCGCCGATCACGGACTTCTTAAACACTTTTAATCTATCTTAACAACATACTTTTTGATCCATTCGAACCGAATGGTCAAATTTAATAAACACATTTAATACTTTTCTATTGGACTTTGTGATATTGAATGCGAAGGCATTTAATAATTTTCAGACTTTGTGATATTCTGTGCGGACGCACGAATAAGAAAAACTGTGTAAACTCTTAGTGCGATAAAGTATCTTCGACTTTATCAATTTTACTCCTTGGGTACGCGTAGTTGACTTAGTGACTATATATATATATATATATATATATATATATATATATATATATATTAACAAAGTCTAATAATCGGGCATAACATCAATAAAAAACATGAATTTCTTTCAAAAATTTATTTTAAATCCATACGTTTCGGCTATAATCCTAGCCTTCATTCAGTGGAAAAATTAGTTGATCTTAGTGTTAGATTGGAAAATTTAATAATCCATGGTATTAGGATATGGTAATGCACTACACTATGTATTATAAACATTAACTTGAAATTACACAATATTTTCACAAAATACTGATTTGAAAAAATCACAAATGAATAGTGTGTTATTCGTAGACTGGTTGAAGATGTAAGATTACATCTTCAACCAGTCTACGAATAACACACTATTCATTTGTGATTTTTTCAAATCAGTATTTTGTGAAAATATTGTGTAATTTCAAGTTAATGTTTATAATACATAGTGTAGTGCATTACCATATCCTAATACCATGGATTATTAAATTTTCCAATCTAACACTAAGATCAACTAATTTTTCCACTGAATGAAGGCTAGGATTATAGCCGAAACGTATGGATTTAAAATAAATTTTTGAAAGAAATTCATGTTTTTTATTGATGTTATGCCCGAATATTAGACTTTGTTAATACATATGTCAACATCAAATTCAGAATCATACAAATATATATATATATATATATATATATATATATATATATATATATATTTTCAGTCGAGTATGGTTGCTCGGTATGGGCGTGTTTCTCTCTTCACAATGTTGCATTTCATAACTTTTAGTCAAATTAGTTTTCAAATCTTTTAGTTATTCATAATTTATTCTAAAAAAATGTTTTTCTCTAATATGTTATTAAGTTTAATTTTTTAAAATAAATTTTTGTTGAGTGTTTTTGTCCTGTGTTGCTGAATGATGACAGGCATCTTGTGTCGAAACGTATAAAAGTTTTTATACTTTATACCTTTTTTATTTCGACGAATGGGCTGCTAGTTACTTTGAAATATATATATATATATATATATATATATATATATATATATATATTTCCGTGTCCTGTAACCTACATACCCATAAATAAAGTGACGGCAGTGTTAAAATTGTGTTAATTTCATTTATTCTAACCCTACCCCATTACAGCTTGTAAAATTCCTGCTTTTAAAGAATTCAAAGCTAATGAATATCTTTCCTTTCATTTGTTCAATTTTCACGAAACATTCAATGGTTTATTAGGAATAGACAATCTAAAAAAAATTAAAAGCGTTGATAGATCTAAACAATGAATTACTTATATTACCGAACGTAAATTTGAAGATACATTATTTAAAAAGCCCAGAAAAAATAATTTTCGAACAAAAGATTCCTAGTAAGTGTATTAAAAAATATAAAATTCCAGTAAATATCAAAGAAGGAGAAATTTTAATAAAACATCAATATTTCCCTGATTGTTTTATTCCAGAGACAGTCACGTTATCACAAAATTTTAAAGCCATCGTCGAAATACATAATTTAAATGATAATGAAATAAATTTAATTTCAACAAAACCAATCAATGTAGAATTAACAAATCAAATTGAATTACATAACTTTTATACCAAAGAGATCGACAATAAAATAAATTATTCCGATATAGAAAATTTAATTCGAACAAGAATAGAAATTTTAAAATTATGTAGAAAATTCAAAGATATACATAAACCAAATGATAAATTAACCTTTACAAATCAAGTAAAACATATAATTCCAATCTGTACAAAATCTTATCGATACCCTCACGTACATCCGAAGAAGTGAAAATGCAAATAAACGATATGTTAGAACAACAAATAATCCAACATAGTAATTCACCGTGGTCTTCACCTATTTGGGTAGTTCCGAAAAAATTAGATGCATCAGAAAAATAGAAGTGGAGAATAGTTGTAGATTATCGAAAAATAAATGATAAGACTATTGATGACAAATACTCCCTTTCCAAACATTTCTGACGTTTTAGATAAATTAGGCCGTTGTAACTATTTTTCCACAATAGATTTAGCTTCAGGTTTTAATCAAATCGAAATGGATGAAAATGACAAACAGCTTTTAGTACAGATGAAGGATATTTTGAATATCTTCGAATGCCCTTTGGATTAAAAAATGACCCAGCAACTTTGCAACGCATTATGAATAACATATTAAGAGGCTATATAGAAAATCTGTTTTGTTTATTTAGATGACATTATAATTTACTCCGGATCTTAACAAGAACATATTGAAAGTTTAACAAAAAAATTTGAAAGTTTAAGAGAATTTAATTTCAAAATTCAACCAGATAAATCAGAATTTTTAAAGCAAGAAACAGAATTCTTAGGACACGTAATAACTCCAGAAGGAATAAAACCAAACCCGAATAAAATAAAAACAATTTTAGAATATCCAATTCCAAAAACAGTAAAACAAATAAAAGGATTTTTAGGACAATTAGGATTTTATAGAAAATTTATAGAAAGCTTTGGAAAATTAACTAAACCTTTAACAAAATGTTTAAAGAAAGATACAAAAATAACTTTAGATCCTGAATATGTTCAATGTAACTTGTAAAAATTTACTAATTATTGAACCAATCTTACAATATCCAGATTTTACAAAATCTTTTCTATTAACAACAGACGCAAACCAATATGCGATAGGAGCAATTTTATCTCAAGGAGATATAGGAAAAGACAAACCAATAGCTCGAACATTAAATCACGAACATTAAATGAATCAGAAATTAATTACAGAGAATTGTTAGCAATAGTATGGGCGGTTAAATATTTCAGACCATATCTTTACGGAACAAAATTTTAAATCATAACTGATAATAAACGATTATCATGGTTATTTTCTTTAAAAAACGCAAACGCAAGATTAGTTAGATGGAGATTACAACTCGAAGAACACGATTATGAATTTTTTTATAAGGAAGGTAAATTAAATACTAATGCCGATGCATTAACGCGAATAAAAACAGATAGTAATTTAGAAGAAATAAATTACAATGAAATTATAGATTTTGATACAGATTTACAATTTATAATAGCACAGGCAGAAAATGAATTACCCGATGTCGATGAAATAGATTCAATAATAAATTGAAGTGTTAGGAGATAACGAAGTCAATGAAATGAAAATGATGAAATCCATACATCACGCGAAGATCCAATTTTAAATATCCCTATTTCACCAAAACCAATTAATTATTACAATAATCAAATAATAATTAAAATCGTAAATACAAATCCGACGAAACCGAAATTACAAAAAATATTTAACAAAAATAGAACTACAGTCGAAGTTAATAGCAAAAATTTAGAAAAAGAAATAATAAAATTATTTAAAGAATTTACCACAAGTAATAAATCTTTTGCAATGTATATTGATAATAATGAATATATTACCGATATCATAAAAATCTTAACTTAAACTTTTACACATTCATCTTCTAAATTAATAATATGCAAGGAGATTAGAGAAGACGTAATTGACGTAGATAAACAAAAGTCGATTCTAAGAAGTTTTCACGAAGATTCAATTAATCACCGAGGCGTTAATGAAGATGAAATACGTATTAAAGAAAAGTACTACTGGCCAACAATACATATTGATGTAACAACTTACATTAATAATTGTTCAATTTGTGCTACACAAAAATACGATAGAAATCATCTAAACAAAAGTTCACAATTTCACCAACCGCGTCAAAGCCTTTTCAAATATTATATATGGATATTTTAACAATCCGTAAACAAAAATTTGTTACAATAATTGATACTTTTTCAAAATATGCACAAGCATATCCGATAGTTACAAACGTTACACAAAACATAATAAGAGTGATAATGATTTTTATTTCACATCACGGAGTACCAGATACAATAATTATGGATAATGGTATAGATTTAAAATCTTCTTCCTTACAAAAATATTTGAAAATTCACAAAATCAACATTCATTATATTACACCTATGCATCCAAATTCGAACGGTTCTATAGAAAGATTCCATTCAACAATCTTAGAACATTTAAGAATATTAAATCAAGAAAATAAAAATTCAAGCATTTTAGATTTAATGATTTATGCAATTCGTGGTTATAACAATTCAATTCATTCTGTAACAAAATTAAAACCTTTTGATATAATTTCTGGTCATCTATCAACAAGATCACAAATTACTTAAATGATCATAAGAAACGAACGCAGTTAATGTATGATAAATTGTTTGAAAATAATCAAAAGAATAAACAAAACACAATATCTAAACATAATGAAAGACGACACGATCCATTGCAATATAAACAAAACAGTAATGCATATTTAAAAGTAAACCCACGCGACAAATTCGCATCACGTTTCAAAACAATACACGTCCAAGATGATTTAAACAAAACCGTACAGACAGATAAACAATTGACATTTCATAAACAAGATATGAAAAGACTGAGAATTAATACGCAACAAATTTTACAGGACAAAGATGTTGCTGACTCACGTAATTCTTCTCCAATTCCTTCTACAAGTAAACAGCAATAAAATAGAATGGCAAGATCAGCTGGACTTCTTCCATTTGAATTAGGAAAAATTAATCGAGAAATATCATACATATATACGTTACATAGACACCGATTAAATCAAATCACAAATTAATCATTTGAATTCAGATTTTAATACATTTTTATTAGCATTAAATAAAAAAAACATGAAAAATATATGAATAGATTAAATCCATATTTTTCTATCAAAAACAATGTTCAAAAGAAGATGGTAGAAGATATGACGAATCAATAAAAATACTTCAAGGTAATGAAAATAAATTAGCACCTCAAACAAACAAATAACTATTAATAATAAGTTAATCAAATACTTTAACGATACAATATCTAATGAATTAATTTTAAATAAGAAACTCAAAGATTGAATGATTTTCTCAAATATAGTAATTTTAGCCATAACGAATATTTCTTAGCCAAAGATACAAATGAGTTATACTTTAATCATATTAACCAATATTTTAAACGACTTAGAAATATCCCTAGATTTAGCAAGAATTAACTTAGTTCATAATTCTTTTAATAAATTAGAAACCCTGATTTATATGATCAAGAATATCAAAGATTTATACAAACAGAGTATATTACCTTTTTCCATCGATGAAACCAATATTCACAAATATTATGAATTACTTAAGGTACAATATTATTACTCAAATGAAAGAATTGTATTTCTTATAAAATTTCCCATAACCTTACCCGAAATGTTCACACATTATAAATTGTACTCAATACCAAATTCCGATAATAAAATTCATCCCCCCAAAATCCTTTCTCACACTTGGAACGAAAAACTATCAATTTCAAGAAGAAGACGAATGCAAACTTGTCTCAAATTTATGCTTTTGCAAAACGAAACACACTTTTGAAAATAACGACGAATGCACAATAAAACTAATAAACTGGGAAGAAAAACGCTTACAAAATTGTAAACAAACCCTAGTAACTCTAACACACAATATTATAGAAAAAATCAATGATGCTCATTATATATTATTATTAATCAACAACTCAAAAATAGATTTTGATTGTAATGAACAATAAGAATCAAAATTTATCAAAGGAAATTATATTTTAAATTTACTACATGATTGTAAATTTACTATAAACGGAAGATATTATCAAAATATAAAATCTTCAATACAAAGAAAACCAATTCTAATCCTAAGATTTAACTTAAATTACACCAATGACACAACACCTGAACCACTGCAGATCAAGAGCATTCAAGTCGAAGAACTTTCAGGAATAAAAGGAGAACAAGACAAAATAAAGAACGTCTATATGAAGAATGCAATTACCAATCACAACATTCCATATATCTACAGTATCAATCATAACCATTATACCTTATATTCTAGTAAAATGTATGATTCAAAGACGCAGAAAGAAACTCATATAAATCAAACATCAAGAGCAGCAGCCGCAAAAAGAGTTATTCTGTAAGGCCGGAAGAGTTATATATACAGCAATAATGTATACATCTTCCGCTGAATCAGCACGTACTATAATCTATGCGTAATGCAACTTAAAGAAGTCGCCTTATAAATAGGAATCGTTTTGATATTCAATCAGGATTCACTAATCAAAACTCAACCAGTAACTGTATCACATATATTAATAAATATATTATATATATATATATATGTATATATATATATATATATATATATATATATATATATTGAATTGTCCTGGCTGGTGGTTGATATATTGGGAGGTATGTTCTGGATCACCAGTACGACCAGGAATTGTAATGATAGGCTGGACCCGAGCGGTGAACAGTCGAATAGTTGTTGAAGTATTATATCTGTGATGTGGACTCTCCAGAATCCACTGGTAGTGTGAAAAGGCCTTTAGTACGAACAGCGATTTGATTGTAATTTGTAAACACACTTCTTTCTTTGAATGATACTTTATTATTCACTATTTTTACAATTAATATTTGTTGATAACCTTTTGGTTATCTTATCAGCAAAGACTACATTTTACTGAATACTATGTCTGGCTCCAAGCTCGTCTCCAAGCTTCTCTCCAGGTTTGACTCTAAACTTGAGTCCAGGTTTGACTGCCTGTCTAACTTTTGTCTAACTCTTATATACTAAATTATTGTTTACAACCTATTTACAAAATCCAACAGTAAGCACTTCCGATGTCCGCGTAACCTACATATAACTAGCAACGCGTTTTGTAATTATTAAACAAAATAATGATTCGAATTGTTATTACAGTTCAACCTCCCTCTTCAAAAGTTTTTCGTCCTCGGAAAACTATAAAAATTAAGAAAAAATTAAAAAAAAATGAGTTCCATCTCTTCTTCCTTCGGCCCTTAAAAACTTTTGTCCTCAAAAGTGTCATTACTGTTAGAATATGTTTACAAATAATGTGCTCTGAAAAAAAAATCTAATAGTAATTTTATTTTTTATCTCTACATGAATAAATCTTTAATAACATACATATAAAAAAATCAGCAGTTGAATGCAAATTAGATGGTCGCTGATTATGTAAAGGCATCACTGAAATTTAAAATGTTATTCCGGTAAAACAAAATATGCTTCGAACAACTTACCATAAATGATGCAAATAATTTTTTTTTTTAAAAAAAACTTTTATATCAATAGAGCATAAAAATCATAATATGAAAAATGTCTTTAAAATCTGCAAAAAATATTAATAGCGTAAAGAATCTTGCATTTGATAATTTAAATCATAAATAGTAATTAATGAAAATTTAAATTTACGTTGTATTGTTAATTCTTGATATATTCGAAATTTGCTGGGTAATCAAAATTGAACAAATGTTGCTTTGAAATATGAGAATTCGCTTATGTGTCAACCAAACAAAATGACTTGCGTTGTTATTACTGTGTTTACACCTGGCGAGTTTTCAGTTTCTTCCGGTATTTATAATTAAACAATTTTGGTGCTGTTCTGAATATAATAAAATCGGGAATGTTTCTCTTCTTTACATGTGTTGGCGACGATATCAATTTTCTGCTGCTTTGGCTTTGTAAATGTGCATATTTCTCCTTTGTGTTCAAATTCATATTCTTACGGTTGAACATATCTGTCATAGTGGCTATATTTTCATTTATAGACAATTTCCGTTACGAAGGTATTTTTCTTATTATATTAATATTATATTCCCTGATTTCTTGATTATTTTCTTCTATAATTTCATCATTAATTTTTCTTCTTTTAATATTTCTTTTCTTTTTCTTTTTCTTCTTTATTTTAACGGGAATAGTTTTCATATATTTTGGTCCTTCATCATTAAGTATTCTTATTTCTTCTTGTTCATTATTCATTTCTTTCATGTCGTAAACCTCATCTTGGGTTTGTTCCATATCTTGTGCCACATATATGTTCAGATCCTTTTCTTCTTCGTATGAATTTGTTCGTATGGTTTGTTCCACATCTTCTGCCTCATATAGATTATTTTCTTCTTCGTATGAATTTGCACGTGTGGTTTGTTCCATATCTTCGGCCACATATAGATCCTTTTCTTCTTCGTATGAATTTGCAGCGATTGTCGTCAACTCTTCTATTTTGGTGCTGTGAGTCAAACTTTCTTCTTTGTATTCTTCTTGTTCTTCGGATTCTTCGGACTCTTCGGACTCTTCGGACTCTTCTTTAGTTGTTATGAATGCCTTGTATGTATCATCATATGTTTTTGTATATTTCAGATCCTTATTACTTTCGTAGTCCATTCTATCGTCATTTCCACCATTGTAGATTCTAAGTTTGTCATCTCTTTTCCTATTTGTAAGTTTTCGACATTGGTTAATGTGGTGTCCCTTTTTCTTGCAGTATCGGCAAGTGACGAATGGATTGTATTTTTTATCAGATCTGATGTTTAAATATTTTTCTTCCTTTGCAGCGATGTGCATAGCATCCTTCAAATTTTCCGGTTTGGCTGCTTTAACTATAATTTTCAAGTCCAATGGTAGGCCTTTAACAAAAACTGCCAAAGCCAAGTCACAATATGATGGATACGCTATTTCATTTTGTGTAAAATAGCATTCGTTGTTTATTAACGTAAGCAAACTCTCAACTTTCTCTGCAAACTTCTCAATCGATTCCCCATTTTTTCTTGTTGTTGTTGCTAGCTCGTGATGTAACTCAGCGATGGACCTTCTATCTTTAAAACGTTTAATTAGAATAGGTTTGACATTATTCCATAACTGATAATCAGCCCGTCTAATGCAATCAAAAGCTGTTCCACTTAATTTACAAATAACAATTTTTGATATAAATTTGTAGGTCTCAAAATCCACGTCATCTAAAATTGAGTCTACAGTACTTAAAAATCTATAAAGGTCATCTGAATTGCCATTGAATTCGGGTATAGTGCTAATTGCTAATTGAATTCTAAATTTATTTATTTCTATACTATTTTCTTTACCTTTTCTAGCTTCTTCAAAAATGGGTTCCATCTTGAGATATGATTAAATTTTGATTTGCTTACTTGAATCCGATGAGATAGTTATGTCCAAGTTAGTCGTAGTCTCGCGTTCGTTCTAAAGTTCTTCGGTAGGCGCCACCATCCCTTAGTTTGTGCTGCGAATGATCGTTCGGTTTATCGAGTTGTGGCAGCTTTGAACTCGATGTCTCCGTCAGAAAATTCTTCAGCGCTACGAGGGAAAAAACCGCTAAGCCACCATGAATTGTCCTGGCTGGTGGTTGATATATTGGGAGGTATGTTCTGGATCACCAGTACGACCAGGAATTGTAATGATAGGCTGGACCCGAGCGGTGAACAGTTGAATAGTTGTTGAAAGTATTATATTTGTGATGTGGACTCTCCAGAGTCCACTGGTAGTGTGAAAGGCCTTTAGTACGAACAGCGATTTGATAGTAATTTGTAAACACACTTCTTTCTTTGAATGATACTTTATTATTCACTATTTTTACAATTAATATTTGTTGATAACCTTTTGGTTATCTTATCAGCAAAGACTACATTTTACTGAATACTATGTCTGGCTCCAAGCTCGTCTCCAAGCTTCTCTCCAGGTTTGACTCTAAACTTGAGTCCAGGTTTGACTGCCTGTCTAACTTTTGTCTAACTCTTATATACTAAATTATTGTTTACAACCTATTTACAAAATCCAACAGTAAGCACTTCCGATGTCCGCGTAACCTACATATAACTAGCAACGCGTTTTGTAATTATTAAACAAAATAATGATTCGAATTGTTATTACAGTTCAATATATATGTATATATATATATATATATATATATATATATATATATATATAATTATATATATATATATATCGTATATATATATATATATATATTAATTTGGAAATATGAACAAACAACACTCTTTTTGCACTAATTATTAAATAATAATTTTCACAAACGTTTCGAGACTAGGTTGTCTCATCATCAGTGTGTTATAATTAAAAAAAATTTTAAAATATGGAAATCTAAATTAGCATGTTGTGTTTTTCATTACACGTCGTTCACTGCACGTTGTTCTTTTAATACCAATGTCTTCGGTATTCGTATTCTCTCCTACTTGAAACCACTTGAAATTGTAAAGTCACTCAATCAGATAGGAAAAAAAGGATTAGGGTCCAGTTGAAAAATAGATGTCGTTAGGAGAAAAAATATTCTATGATGAGATGGTTTGTTTATAAGATTTGTTATACATTGTTGTAATTAAAAGTGTATGTACATCTATATATAAGCTACAAAGTATGAATGAGATTCAGGTATGTATCATGTAATATATTGGTATCTGTCCGTAAATTTACTGTGTTACTTGTATGGGCTATTAACATCGATTCTGCAATACTTCTTTTAAATAAATCTTGTTCATAATATAAAATGAGTGGATTATTGAAATCGAAACTATGGCTGTTAGAGATAGCGTGGTCTACAAGTGTACTTTTTTGTTGAATGTTATTATTCTTACTTTGTTTGCTTTGTAATTCGTGCTGTCTTAATCTTTTTCTAAATTTTGGCATGTTTGCCCAATATAAGATGACTCACAGTTCAAACAGTTTATTTTGTATACCACATCTTTTCTTTTTTTAATAGGTGTATTGTCTTTAATGTTTGTGTATATGTTGCAGTTGTAGTAAGGGTGACACGGATATGTTAATATTATGTTTATTAAAAAGCCTTTTAGATAAAAGGTGTAAATCTTTGTCTATATATGGAAAATTCACAAACATTTATTTTCTGATACAGACAAGTGATTTGAGCAATGTGTGGTTATTGATTGTTTGTCTAATAAAAATTTAACTCTATTTTTAATTATTGGACTGATTATTTTGTAAGGGAAACTATTCATGAGTAATGTGTTAATGACTAATTTGATATTGTGATTATGAAATTTTGGGTTAGATAAAAGAATTGCATGGTCTACTAAACTGAGAACTGTGGATATCTTTATATTGAGAGGTGGTAAAAGAATTAAAATTAATATACCTGCCTGACCAGCTATCTTTCCTGAACCAATTGGTAATGCAAATACCGCCGTCGTTAATGAGCTGAACATCAAGAAAATGTATAGAGTTATCTTTTTCTGATTCTTGTGTAAATTGTAAATGAGAATTATAATTATTAAATTTTTGAAATATGTTCTCTATATCATTTTTGTTAATTAATAGAAGCGTGTCATCGACATATCGAAAATATAGTAGTGGTTTGCAAATTGTAGAATTCAACACACTGTTCTCTAAATCTTGTAGTACTAAGTCTGCTAAAACGGGACTTAAAGGACTTCCCATAGGACATCCTCTAATCATAGTATAAAATTTATTATTGAATTGGAAATATGAGGCCTTCAGTAGTAAATCTATTCCAGAAATGAATGTTTCGAGAGGTAGTGAAGTGTATTCAACAATTTGCAACCATCTTCTCCTAATGGCGGTGATAACTAATTTATGTGGAATGTTGCTGAAAAGATTAATAACATCAAAACTAACGAAGGAAAAATTATGAGGGATTTTGAAGTCCTTTACGCGATCTACTAAACTGTATGAATTGTTCAAAAAATATGGCGAATTAATCGTAACATTTTTTAAAATTTTGGAAAAGAATTTAGATAAATTATAATAAGGTGAATCAATGTATGAAACTATAGGTCTGAAAGGGCAGTTAGGTTTATGGATTTTGGGAAGGCAATAGAATTTAGGTACTAGAGGTGTTGGATTTTTAATTTTAGGGCAATAGAATTGTTGATGTGACCTTTTTTTTCCAAAAGATTGATGTATTTAAAAGCTTGTCTATGGTGGTAATTGTTCGGATCACTCGGTAACTCTTCATACATTGTTTTATCTTCTAAGATGTTCATTGCTTCATTTTCATAATTATCCCTTAACAGAATTACTGAAATATTTCCTTTATCAGCTTTACATAAAATTAATTGGCTATTCTCTTTTAGGAAGGTTTTTGCAGCTTTTATGTCCCGATGAATGTATGCTAGGTTATTTATTGAATTAATGTTTTGTTTATTATTCTTCAAAATCTTCAATAATTTTTGTATGAAAGTGACTCTGATGAAATTTATATCCTTTTCCGTTGGATTCTTAATCAATTTAAGTCCTGCTTCCAGACTACTTATGGTTTTTATTATGTCATTGTATTTTAAATGTTTTTTATGAATGGCAAATTTTGGTCCTAAGGCTAGAATATATTTTATGTTATCTGGTATAATTGTTTCTGTTTTATTAATGAGCCATTTGTTCCAATCTAGTCCTACGTTAATATTGGATGTAATTTGTCTCTATTTTCTATTAATTTCAATAATTTTTTTTGTTGTTTGGCTTTAAAATGATTGAATTTTTTATTATATTTTTCAGTTCGAGCTTAAAGAATTTTTCATACTCATCTAATGCTAATATTTCTTGAATATCATGTTTAAGATTAACTATTGTTTTGTTCAACGAAATGATGTCTTTTTCACTGGTCGAAATTTCAAACTTCAATATTTTGTTATGTACTATTTGTAAGCTATTTTGTAATTTGTGGTTTGTTTCATAGGGTGTATTTTTGAACGAACAAGTGTTGAGAATGAAATTTGGTAACACATTTTCATGCTTACATTTAATGAGAAAATTCCGCTTGTTAATAGTCTTCGCTAAGGTGAGATGCGTTGTCGATAGATGTTTACATCGATTTGCGGCTTCTGCTCCATATTTTGTGTGCACTAATTTGAAATAAGATTGATCCATTTTGAAGTTCACGGAATAATATTACAAATGTATTCTGAGTGGATAATAGATATTAATTTGGAAATATGAACAAACAACACTCTTTTTGCACTAATTTATTAAATAATAATTTTCACAAACGTTTCGAGACTAGGTTTGTCTCATCATCAGTGTGTTATAATTAAAAAAATTTTAAAATATGGAAATCTAAATTAGCATGTTGTGTTTTTCATTACACGTCGTTCACTGCACGTTGTTCTTTTAATACCAATGTCTTCGGTATTCGTATTCTCTCCTACTTGAAACCACTTGAAATTGTAAAGTCACTCAATCAGATAGGAAAAAAAGGATTAGGGTCCAGTTGAAAATAGATGTCGTTAGGAGAAAAAATATTCTATGATGAGATGGTTGGTTATAAGATTTGTTATACATTGTTGTAATTAAAAGTGA
>NW_020536999.1:76031319-76179130 GCF_003426905.1 Ctenocephalides felis
GATGCTTAACTTCAGACAGGTGATTCTTTTAATAGGTTCATCGGATATATGATGGATTCTGTGGAGTGCATGTATAAATGATTCCTCTTCGTTTGTGCATGTTTTGAGGAGCTGGGTGGAAAGTGTGAAATAGTGCTCGGCAAAATGCCGAGCTCGGCTTGCCCATGATCCATCGTTTTTCTTAAGGGAGGTACTGCTGCTACTTCTGGTCTTTTGAACTTCTTGGTAGCTCTCCAGAGTGAGAAATTAGAGTCTTTTGTAGCGGTAAGATTACTTAGATAGTCGTGAATGTTTTATTATTGTGTTTGTTGATGGTTTTTCTTTGAGTTCTTTACAAGCCTTGTTTAACTTCTTTTTATCCTCTGGGGACGTGTTTGTTGCCAGATTTTACCGGAGTTTTTTCCTTGTTGGCGATTTGTTTTTATATAAATTGGAGTATTAAAGGCGTCGCAATTGGTGACGACAGAGTTTGCAGATAGCGCTGCGTTTGGATAATTTTTGTTAAATTTTCTAGTGCGCTTTTCCGATGTCCTCGTGTTTTTTGAGAGGATGTTGCAGTTAATCTTATTTTCAATCGTCTTCCGGTATAGTTCCATTGTGGGTGTTGGCTATAGTATCTGCAGTATGTTAGCTTAATGGGAGAGTGATCCGAGTTTAGATCAAAACTATTTGCAATGTTCACCGAATTTTGTTGAACGTTTTTTGTAATAAAAAAGTCTAGAAGGTCCGATTTCTTATGAAGATCGCTATTTTTATCTATAGATTTCATCAATTCACGCCCTCTTGAGGTGGTAAGTCTTGAGCCCCAGTAAGTATTCTTTGCGTTAAAAATTCCTCCTGCTATGAATTTGTTTCCCATCAGCTTAGTGAAGAAGTTGGAAAAGTGATCTTCATGATGGAGTGTCTTGGCGGACAGTAGACTGCCGAAAAACATATTAGTTCGTGTCGAAGTTGAACACAGACGGTGGTTGCTTGTAGAAATTCTTCGTTATATGGATCAAGTTCATAGTGACAAAGGCTTGTTTTAATAATAACTGCAGTACCTTCATGTGACCTCCCCCTGGGATGTTGGGTGCTGTATATGGAATAATTTGGTATTTTTATGTGGCACTTATCGGTCAGGTGTGATTCAGAAATAAGCAAGATATCAATTGAATTGTGTAATAAAAAGTATTTTAGTTCTTGTACATGTTGGTACAGTCCGTTGGCGTTCCATAGACAAATCCTTAACAAGGTTGCCATTATTTTTTGTTCGCTAGTAATGTGGTTAGAAGGTTTAGCATTATACACATTTGTTCAGTTAGAATTTTCATCATATGTTCGTTTATGTCGCTGTTGTTGTTTGTCGCATTACTATTGTTATTTGTGGTATCGTTTGCTGTACTATTGTTGATATTGATAGGGTTTTGCTGAATTGTAGTTTGTTCCTATGTTGCCTGAAAGTACGTTAAGCCTGGGTGTGCTAGTGAGTTCCTATTGTTGTTATGTTCTTTGTTGCGTGCTGGCGGGTATTTTCGATTAAGATGTTGTTGATATGTGCGGCAGCCTTTGTAGTTCGCTGGATGACCTTCGTTACATAAAACACAAGTAACTTTTTCATTCATTTTATCAGTCCATTCGCAATCTTTGGTGAGATGGTCTTCCGCGCATTTGACGCATCGCGGCTTCCTGAAACAATAGTTTTTCGTATGTCCCAGATTTTGGCACCTTGTACATTGCACACAATTTCTCGTCGATAACGTTTGGGTTCGATGTCTACTTTTGTGCTATAAAGATATTCAATTTTGAAAAAATCTTTATTGTTGGCCTGCTGTTATAATTCAATGGCGAAGATGTTTAATGGATAGTTATGAAATCTGCTTTTTAGATTATATATTCTTACGACTTTATGGCCCAGTTCTTGAATTTCTTTTGTCAACATATCAATATCAGCGCTGTGATGTAGGTTTTTTACAACTACTTTGAATGACCGCTTAGATTTTACTTGAAACGAGTGCATTTGTGTTTCCTTTCCTATTAATAGCTTAAGAATTTTGTTGTAGGTTTTTGGACTGTCCAAGTTTATTTTAACTTGATGACTTTATTATTTTTATTTATATGATTTTTGGCTTCGTTTTCAAGTAGTGATGTCAATGGTGTAATGTCACCCACCTCATGAACAAAGATAGGCGGGGATTTATTATCGGTTGAAGTTTGTTCGGTATTTTGAACAGTATTTTATTCAGAGTTTGTTGCGTCAATATGTTTGCTTGATACGTCATAATAATTTTTCGTTGGCGTCGGGTTTAGCCAGTAAATCAGCAGATGTTGTTTTTTTTTAGGCGCGACGTATCATAGGCTTCATCACGTTTTTGTTTTTTCAAACGAATTATTGTCCAATCTTGTGATTTTTTGTTAATAATATTTTTGTTATGTCGAGCGCGAGTTTCGGCGACGTTTGTTTTGGTTGACCGTAGGAACGTCTACACTCGTTTCTAAGTCGACACTACTAGCGGTATCACTGAAATTTGGTATATTATTCACACAATCACTGAAATTTGGTATATTATTCACATAATTTATTGATTTTAAATGATTTTCAACAACAAACTCAGAATTTGTTGTGAATCATCTAGTAATATATTTGTCGCTTCGACAATAGGCACATAACAATTCGTTGCCATTGTTGCGACATGGCAAACTGTTTACGCGCCAACACAGGTTCGCGGTAATATTCCGATGACCCACTGTTATAACACTGACAATACACTTTAATCCGGTAATATTTATGTTCATGGGTCCGACCTCTTCGGCAGTTGACGAGCGACTGGATGCCGATGGAATGGTCAACACTTCACTATTAAATTCAATTTATATTTCACTTTGATGACAACAATGTTTGTTTACACTAACGTGAGGCACAGTCTACATGGTCGAATGTTTGAAGCGAACTGAGGTCAACTGATAAGAATAAATATTGAATATTTATTAATCCGATGCTACCTGTACGGCAGTTGGTTTCGAACTGAATCAGAACATGATCGATTTTTTGGTACGTTTTGTAAAGACATTTTGTTTAAATTTTCTATTAAACTTTCTAATTCATAATCACTACCACTTTCCTTCCAACTAACTCTCGTACATGGAATTATTAATTGATATGGTTCGTAATTTTCTTTTATGAAAATCTTGGTTGAAATATAATTTGTATTATTTATCTTTAGGATTCGGTTCTAAGGATAGGTAACGGAATCTATTAATTTATTTTCTTCTTAATAATAATTAATTGTCTCACTCACCCAAGAGGTTGCTTTTGCTTCTTTTCGTGAATAATGGATTTCTTATTGATTCAGTTGATTCATACTATTTGCACAATTTTTCACTTTCTTTTAGTCTATAACTCTAAATCAGTGATTCCCAAACTATAATTTATATTGAACCAATATAATTTATATTGTGTTTCAAGTTATTGCTAATTTGTGTGTGAGTTTTTTATGTTGTTTTGTTATTATAGTTAAAATCTAACTAATGTATTTTGAAAGTTTTTATAAAGGGGTATTAATGCCTGAGACTATTGAGCTAAAAGGTAAATTGGTTTTTTGAATTTAGAAGGGCCGTAAAGTCTATAGGTCTATAGCTTGTAGGAAAGTGATTCGATTTGTTTGGTTTTTGGATCGGAATGTAAGTTTTCCACTGTATGGGATAGTAGCTGAATTTGAGAATGGTGATCATTATTTTACTAAATAGAATCAACGCTTTTGTTAGTAAGTGTTTGAGTACCACATTTTAAATATTATTCTTTCCAGGTGCTTTCTTATTTTTGGATCTTTGTATTGCTTTTTTGACTATTTTCAGAGAAATATTTTTTTTTTTGTCAAAATTATCTGGACTAGAATGTAGGAAGTTACTAACTGCGTGCTTAATTTTGATTTGGCGATCTATATCACTCATGTTATTGTTGTTATTGTGTATATCGTACAAAATATCGATAGTGTTAGAAATACAGGATCATGATCAGAGTTTGTGTCTGATATGGTATATGGTATAATGTTAACGTGGATATTTTTTATTGCTAAGTCTAGAGTTGAGGAAATATGTTTATTGTTTCTGACACAGTGATAAGTGGGTGATTCTGGAAAATGAATAGGGCACGCATTAAGTAGTTATATAGCACTGTGCCATTTGTATTGTTATTGTGGTAATTCCACATGCGATGTTTGGCATTATAATTACCTGCGATTATTACCTTATCGCTGATTTGAAGGAGCCGACATAAATCCGTAGAGTCAAGTCGTGCATTAAATGCAAAAAAGAAACAAGTGAAGTTGGTTGGCCGTTAATATCTATTTTCAAGCAGTTGCTTCTGTTTCTTTTAAAGATGGTATATTTATTTATGTTTATTTAATATTTTTTCTTATAACTATGGCCGTGCCCCCTTTTAAGCCATCATTACTTTAAGGGGGGCGATACATGTAACAAGAAAAAAAAATCGATTTTTTTTTCTTTCATAAATCGTTACAATAACATCTCAAAAATATGCCTGTAAATATTCAAAACAAAATTATCATTATTTATACAATAAAAACTCATTTAAGTGCCACGCCTCAGCTCGACGCTTGAGTGCTATTGTACTCTTATCTGTTTCTGTGTCAAAACTTTAAACGCGTTTTTCTCAAAACGACATTTTTGAAATTTGCGGGCGTGATAACTCAAAAAGTTCTCAACCGATTCCAATGAAATTTTGCACACATCTACTTTACAGTAATAGCTTCTAGTTAAACCTCAAACATTCCAAAAAATGTTTCAAAAATTAACCCTTTTACCAAAAAAACCATTGAAAAAAAGGTGAAAAATCGAACTTTTTTTTTCTAAGGTGTGCCAATTTACGATTTTGTGACTTTTTTAATTTTTTTTGGTTTAACTAGAAGATATATGTTTTATGAACACGTACAAACTAATTTTTTTAAATTCAGATCACCGTACGAAAAGTGAGAACGCCCGCAAATTGATGGCGTTTTCCGAGAGGGTCTTAGCAGATTTATTTTTACGGCAGCCATTTAAAAAAAATAAATTAAAAAAAAATTTTTTTGTGTATTTTAATATATAATAAATAACCCTAAAAAAGTTCAAAAAGATTCAATCATTCCTTCCCAGTTTAAAAAGTCCTCAAAAAATGGTAAAAATTAAGGCGATTACATGTATCGCCCCCCTTAAATAATATTGGAACATCAAGAAGAAGGCAGCTCCGTAGGACACAATCATTAGTAGACAAAACACGTAAAGACAGGTTGAAATTTCAGGAAAGAATTATCAAAATTGAGGAAACAACGCTGGAAATTCATAAAAAAAAGTTTGACGCGTCTTAAAATTATTAAATAATATACATAACTATTCATTAAATATAATAAATAAATCAATATACAAGATTAATGAATGAATCTTATATATTAATTCATTTACTTTTTTTTAATACAAAACATTATTAGAACGATACAAATAATTAGGCCTATAATGGTAAACCAGCTGTCATTTGATCCCGTAATATTGTAGCATCAGTTGAATAAGGATCAGAATCTGCCACATCTGAGGACTCATTATTTTCCTCTTTTGTTAACAAATACTCAAATTCATCACTGAGACTTTCTTGGTGTTAGATGATGAAGTTATCTGAACTTTTGTTTGGGCATACCAAATGTATGCTTAATTTAAATACGATTACTGCTGAATTTTCTATTAAAATTTTTCAGAATTGCTGTAAGGCCATGAATATTTTTATATGGTGTCATCAAATTTGCATTTATTGGGTAGCTATTATTGCTTAATAAAAGGAAAGGTCCACATTTTTTTATTTAATTTGCCCCTATTTTGATTTTGAATGAACAGAACCAGGAAATCTAATGCATACATCTATATTTTTCTGTTGGTCATTACAAACTGCTTGAATCTGTAAATTTGTAAAACACATATACATTATACATCTATAATTTTCTGTTGGTCATATAATAGTTCATCAGTCATTATGGAAGTTTCCAAAATTTCCATTAGCTGTTGCCTACGAAGCATTCTGGCCTCCCGAGTGTTCTCGTTGACGCGCTGATCTGCCACTTCAACAATAATGATTATGTATATGTATTCAGCAATTTGTCTGATAGTAGGACTAGTATTCACGGTTTTTAAGCATATTTTTTACACTAGTTGGTTGAAGCTTTCATTTTTTTCTGATTATGGATTCAATATTGAACTACACATCTTGAATGTAAATTATCATTGCTGAGATTGTCGTACGTCGGTTTTAAAGCTTTTAAAACATCTGGAGGTTAGGGAGAATAATTTTGAATATAAGTATCGAGCTCTCCACTTGCGTCATCGCGCTGGTAAGAGTCCAATAACTCAAAAGTAATCATCGCACACATCGGAATAGCGTGACACTGAAAAGAGCGATTGATTATTTTGCTATTATATTATCTTTAACTGCTATGGCGGCACCACCATAACCATCATCTTTGTCTTCTCTTAGTAATTGATATATTATATATATTTTTTTGAAACATATATTTTTTGTGTCCATAGATAATGTTCTATACTGCTTTTATTAGCCATCAGCGATCTAATTTATATTGTAATATATTTATTTTTTTCATTAATGTATAAAAAAAATGAAATAAACCGAAAAAAAAAGTTCAATTATATTTCCGAAGCCACAGGTAATTCGTTACTAGATTTTTCTGTTTTCATAGATTTGATGTTATTTTTAATTTTAACCATTATAATGACTTTTCTTAATATATCTTTCGATAGGGGATAGTTGGGATTATATGCATCCTTAATCAGCTTAATGAAATGATTCATACCAAATAATGAGTAAGGTTCATCACTGAGTTTGATTTATTTTTTATCCTTTTTCTGGAGTTGATAGATTTTCCCTTGTCGGTCAAATTGTCTTTCATTAGTGGTTTGATGATTTGTTTTGCTGTAAAGTCTATTCCTGTCATTCTATTTATGTATTGTAGATATATCCTTTCAGGTTTTATAGGAGGGAAGTCTTTATCTTTATTTATGCTGATGAGATTTGCTCTGACTTCCTACAGCATTTGTCATTATCAAAAAATTTCTTAGCTTCATAGAATGATAGGTTCTGTAAAGCCATCAATTCATAAATATTTTTATATCTTCGATCTTCGACTGCAATTTTTATTGTTGTCTTTATGGTTTTCTTTACATAGGCAGCATAAATAATTAGCATCTTCTCAGCTATCTGTTTCTAGAATTATACATATACTATTCAATCCAGCACATTTTGAGCATCTTTTGAGCAACGGCATTTCTCTTTAATATGGCCGAAGCGCCAACATTTATAGCATTGTGTGACCTTTTTAATATATGGGGAATTTATGCCAGAAACGATAATTTCTGGCGATTATCGTTTTCGTTTCCGTTTTAATATCCGTTTATCGTTTCCGATTTAATAACTCTATATGGTGAATTTGGTTTGTGAACCTCAGAAAGGCAGTAAAGTTTCGGGAGCCTAGGATGGAAAACTTTAAGAGAAAAACCTAAAGATTTGGAGATTTGTTTGTTAGAAATTAAAGTAGTAGTAAGTTTGTGTGATTTTCTATTCAAATGATCAGTGGGATCATTAACTACAGGTTTATAAAAATTACCGTCATCTAATAAATCATAAGTTTTTGAAAAATAATCCGATGACTAAAATATCAGGGTTATCATTCAAAAACTTTTTACATAATTTAAGATCTCTTACAACTTTCAAATGTAAGGGGAAAGAACAAAAGTTAGAGTTATTTTTTAATAAAAGATAAAAAATTATCACTAGCGATTGACCTAAACTTAGTTTCTTTTTCAATGTCTTTTAATTTACTAATTCCAATCTCCAAATTGCTAAGGACTTTTAAAAAATTATATTTTGATTTAGATAGAAGGAGGAAGGGAATTGTTTAATATAAAAGGTTCCAATTATTTTTTAGAGATGAAACATAGGAAAAACTATTTTTTATTTCAAGTGTCATGACCTCAAAACTAATACTGCAAAATTTTTTGGTTAAGGAAGCGAAAGTTATCCCTTTCGCTCGGATATTTTACACTAAACTGGTGTAAAAGAATATTATAAGTATTACATTATATGATGTTCAATCAAATTGGTTTAACGTGGGCTGCTGTCCATTTTGAGATTGTTTAGTCATTGTAGATGTGATGTAATTATCAGAAATTCATTATTATATCTGAATAATTTTCACTAAACTTTGGTAGATTTATATCTGGAAGTTTGATGTGAACTTGTCTGTTTTATATCTATAATTGGTTTACTTGCACTATTTTCTAAAATGCCTACGATTCGAGCAGATAGTTCAAAGAGTAGATTAAAAAACTTTTGACACTCTTTTGAGTATATACAAAAATTAATTATAATACATTCCTACATTATGCATATTGTATGTACAAACCTCTCATATTCGGGATCGGAAGAGCATTGGTTTTAAGACGTCTTCTCGAATTATTAGAAAAGATTTCTACTTTACAGATATCTGAAAAGTGTGCGTCACAAATATATCGAGACTCTTTGAACTTAAATTTCGAACATCTAAGACCTTTACATCATATGTTTATTATAAATTTTTATTATATAAAAATAATATATAATCATAGATACCTGATCATTACTCACAGGAAAGTACGACTTTTGTCGATGCACCGTCTACGAGGTAGATGCAATATATTATCAGTCATTGAATCTATGTGATTATCTCACAATATCTGTGTTCAAGCTGCCGGGCTTAATATTGTACAAACTTAATAGCGCGAGTTAGTGAAGATACTGATTTAATAATTTAATAAAGTTGGCTTTACCACATCTTCTATACCATGCTATTACGGCTACATTGCTCCTTAAACTTTGAATTATTAAATTTGCAACTAAAAACGGCTCAAGTTTGCTGGTCGTGCTTTGCTATTTATGGTTCAAGCCACTCGTGGCCATTTGAAAACGTTAGTGGCATATTAACTTGATGAAGGCAGTTGTAAAAGTTCTGCATTAAAATTTTTATTTCAAATCTGCAAAAAATTGGCATCAATATTGTAGCTACAGTGTGCAATCATGCTATAAATGTATCTGCAATAAACATGTTGCTCGATGAAACAACGGCACAGTTTTTTTAGGGATGCTCGAGTTTGCAAACCTCCTGGTTTTCTTATAGGCAATCAAGAATTTTTTCCACTTCATGATCTTCCGCATATGCGTGAGCTTTTAAAGAATCTTTATATGATACTAGCAAAGAAGATAATCTTTTTGAAATTATTTAAAACAGTTATTGATTATTTTTATTACTCGAATTTTTAATCACGGTGCGTGAAGTTCAAGAAATTTGCATTAGGGCACGATGCCATGCACCACTAATTTTCTTAGCTATAAACCTTGCGGAGCCCGAGACGTTTCCAACGAATGCAAAATTGTCGAAATCGGTTCGTGCGTTCTGGAGTTATTTCGTCAGGAAGGAAAATCCGACTTATTTTTATATATATAGAAGATTACATTTATGCAAGAAAAACAACTGAGAATAGCATTTTGAGTCATATCATCAAATTATACAGTCGGTCAAGTAAGAGCGTGGCCGACTTTAACGACAGTTAATGAAAGATTTCGGTCTAATTCTTTCGTGAGCCGATAAAGTGCAGCTTTGTCCTTGATGCATTGTCAAAAAAGGTTTAGATGCAGTTGATCTTTTGAGAAAAAATTACGTTAAACGCCATGAGTGCTGAGTTACGCGTCGCGCTTCGAGGCTGCGCCCTTTGGCATGCACCTAAAAGGTACCCAAATGTAGCAATCAGCTGCTGCAAAACATATGAGAAAGTTGAAGGCATTTGTACAGAATTCGATACACCTATATAAAGTTGCTAAAAAGGTCGATGATGTATCAGAACGTGGTTAAAATAAAAAAGAAGGGAAAAGAACAGTGAATGGGTATTTGCGGAATCCTGCTTTAACATTGCAGCAAGGACGAGCAAAATTAATGGCAAAATGTTTAGAAATATCTATAAAAATATCTACAAAACTATCCGAACCTTTCTTCGTCTTCATGATCTGAAATGGAGCAACACAACGGGGAAGCCTCTGACGACTGAAAAACATGTGCTTCTTTTCCGCTTGAGCACATGAAAATATTGTTAGAGATTTTGAAAATGTCATTTTCACTGATGAAAGTTCTATATGAGCACGTACGGCCCTCATCGAGCCGTTAAATTAAAATACGAGCCGTCAGACCAAAATAATCCGTTAAATTAGTAAAAAGCAGGCGTCAGAGATGCCGGGCAATTGTCGATTCCGGTGGTGACTGGACACATAATGATCAAATTGCATCCTTGCTTTTAACGTATACAATGCATATATAAATATTAAAGTTTCATAAAATAATTATTTTTATAAATTAACCCGGCCACGCTCTTACTTGACCGACTGTATGAATTTAATTGTGAATCACCTAACTTCCTAACTAATATTTGTCTTGAAAGTGAACAAAAATGAAAGTACATGAGGCTGCAGTGGTATTCTATCGGCGTATCTTCAATGGTGACTAGATATGCTACTAAACAGTGTAAAAAAATATTGTATACTGTTCAAGGAGGCACACGGTGTGTCGATATTCTTAATTTTGTTAACAAGCTGTTCGACAGTGAAAATGGGTCTGACTCAAACTCTGCTAGAAAATATAAACTTCTACATAGTGCTTTAACAGATAAAGCTAACCATTCATATTTCATGAGCGATTTGAGTTTTCGTCGAAATGTGATGCCCATTGTCAAGAAAAGCAATTGTTCTGCTGACATATATTTATAATGCAATATTTAGGTTGAGATATGGGCCAAAATGTTTTAAAATTTTAGAGGTTATAATGATTTTAAAACCAGGAAAACCAGCTTCAAATGTCACATCTTACAGACCAATCAGATTACTGCCAATTCTATCAAAATTGTTGGAAAAACTATTATTAGTAAGAATAAAAGAGTATTTAAATATAATCCCAGAACATCAATTCGGGTTCAGAACCTAGCACTCCACAATACAACGATGTCATAGGATAGTAAATAGTATCCAATAGGCAATAGAAAGAAAGGAATATTGTTCACCAATCTTTATCGATATCAAACAGGCATTTGATAAAGTATGGCACGAGGGCCTACTCATCAAAATAAAATATTCTTTGCCGCACAAGATATTTTTACTATTGAAATGTTACTTAACAAACAGATTATTCAGAACTAGAGTTGAAACAGAAACATCAGATTTATGTAACATCAAGTCGGGGGTTCCACAAGGAAGTGTTTTAGGGCCACTATTGTATCTCATATATATACACGACATTCCAACTGATAGTACAGTTTATAGTTTGGTGAAAAGTCACAAGCATAAAGAAATTTCACCTCTAAACGCTTTATTGTACGTTACATAATCATGAACATTACCACTCAACTTCTGAGTGACTTTGAACATGGGTAACGCGTATTTAAGCTAAAATAGGAACAAACAAAACAAAAAATTTAATATATATTTATCGGAGATCATGAAACCGCAAGAGACGCGATCCGAGTTCTTCCCGGGTCTGGAATGAAAAGAAAAATTAGATATGTTCAGTTGAGACCAACTGAAACATTTTAGATAATCAATGCATATTTCAGAATAAGATGCACAATATCTTCGTTTTGGGCATCGTTAGAAGTTCAAGAATAATAAATACAATGTCGACCGTTGCTGATAGAAAATAGACTTGAATCAATCCTGTGCGTCGATGTTATTCTAATGTGGATCTGTAAAAAGGAAGAAGCGCAGTATCAAGAAAGAAATATACTAATATACTAATAAATGAATTTGAATAAAAGATATTTTATATAGAAAGGGTTAGTAAAATTTATTAAATAATAATAAAATTTATGAAAAAGATGACATAAATGAGAGGCAGATGAATACTATATTATCATTGGTTAGCAAAGTATTGTTTAATATCAAAATTAACAATATCTGAAATATCATAAAAATATTGAGATTTTAAGAATTTTACCATAGTATTGTGGAATTTATGATTATTTAATTTTCGTATGTGAAGTGGTAGTAAGTTGAAAAGTTGAATTCCAAATCCCTCAATTGAGTTAAAAGACGTTGCAAGTTTAAATACTGGTGCTTTAATTGTTAAGTCTTGTAATGAGAATTCGACATTGAAGACAAATTGAAACGTTCGGGATTATTTTTCATAAACGATAACGTATTGAGCAAAAATATACTGGGAACGGTAAGGAAACTATGTTGACGAAAAATGTTTTTACAAGAACATAAAGAACTAATAGAAAAATTATTATCAAAGCTCTTTTTTGAAGTTTGAAAATGCGGTTAAGAGATGGAGAGAACCCCCAAAACTGGATTCCATATGCAATGTGCGAGTAGAAATTGGAGTAGTAAATTGAGAGAAGACAATTTAAACTAACCTTGGATTTAAAGACTCTTAACATAAAACACGTTTTTGTTAAATTAGGTGTTAGTATAGAATCAATGTGATAGTCCCAATTTAAGTTTTTATGTAATTGTATGCCTAAAAACTTCGAGAGAGAAGAAAATTTGAGAATTTTGAAAATCGTTTACGTTTAGCGAGTATATCTCATTATTAATTTTATTAACAATACGAAACGACATTATTTGGGTTTTATCGTTATTGAGTAAAAGATTATTGGATTTAAACCAATTAGAAATTGAAGCCATTGCTAAATTTAATTTGTTACTTATTTCTTCCAAAGAATTTCCCTTAACAATAATACTAGTGTCATCAGCAAAAAGAATAAATTTACAAAGATCTGAACAATTTGGTAGATCATTTATATATATAAGAAATAATAAAGGCCCAAGTATTGAACCTTGAGGGACACCGAGTTTGATATTTAATTTGTCTGATACTATTACCGAACCATCATCATCGCTCAAGTAAACAGACTGAGTTCTGTTTGATAAATAGGATGAAAATAAGTCAAGAGCTAAACCACGCACGCCGTATTTTTCAAGCTTATTACAATGGATAAGGCTTTGGACAAGTCGCAAAAAATTGTAATGCAAAAACTACCATCTTCAAAAGAATGAACAATATCATGTAATAACGTGTATATAGAATGGGATGTTGAACATTTTTGTCGAAATCCGAACTGATTTTTAAATAGAATACCGTTTTTTGTTAAAAAAATTATTAAGACGACTATGTAAGATTTTTTCAAAAATTTTATCAAAAGTATTTAATAATGAAATTGGTCTGTAATTATTAATTAAATCAGTGGCCCCTTTCTTATAAAGAGGCTTAACTTTTGAATGTTTAAGATGATTTGGATAGGTGCCTGTATCGATAGCGTTATTAAAGCATATAAGAAGTTTATCAATAAATAATGGAAAAAATTGTTTTAAATTGTCAGATGAAATTTCATCTGGTCCTGAGGAATAAGAATTATTAAGTGAAAAAATTGCATGCGACAATTCCTCGGAGAATATAGAATATAGATAAAAGGAATTTGAATTAGTTTCTATTTTAGAAAAGATTGCATTCGAAATGACCGGATCAATAGTTATATTTGAAGTCAAATTAAAAGCTTCATTAACGAAAAAATGATTAAATGCGTTGGCAATTGAAAGCTGATCATAAAATTTTATATTATTAATATTAAGGCATTCAATATTGGTTGAATTTTCTTTAAAGTTAACTTCCGATTTTATGAGTGACCACATAGCTTTTTGTTTATTATGGGAAGTGAAAATAATATTATCATTGTACTTAATTTTTGCTAGTTCACATAAATCGTTGAAATTATATTTTAATCTATAATATATTTTAAAAAATAAATCATAAAACTAAAATTACTATTATGTTTGGATTCTCTTTCTAAACGCAATAAATTATTATATGAAATACATAGGCCTTGAGAGTACCACGTTTGAGTTTTATTAATGTTCATTTTATGTTTTGATATAGGAAAAGCAGTGTTGAAATTATGTAAAAAAGAATTTATAAATGTATCAAACGTAGGATCATTGGAATGATCCAACATATTCCAAGTCTCTTTTTCTAATAGTTTCTTGAAAAATAATTTATTTTTTATATTAAATTTTCTTTTGTATCGATACGCATAGGAAGGAGAATTAGTAGTATTAGGCAAAGAGAGTAAAATTCCATAATGGTCAGAAAGACCGGTATTAATTACACAGGAATTCACCGTAGATATATTTGTGAAAAAATTATCAATACAATATGAGGAGGAGTTAGTTATTCTCATAGTAATGTAATAATTGGAACTTTTGCCGATAATACAGTTGTCATGGGAACTCATACAAGTGCATCCGTCGCAACGTCAAATGTTCAACAATATGTCTCCGAATTTGAAAAGTGGCTCAATAAGTGGAAGATTAAAATAAATGAAACAAAATCTAGCCATATAACCTTCACAACAAGAACCCTGGACTGCTCAAGCGTAAAAATAAACAGCATAGAAATAGTACGTATATGAGAGCGTAAAATACCTTGAGATTCATCTCAATAGAAAGTTAAGCTGGTCAACGCACATCAAAATGAAAAGAAAACAGATGGAGAAGAAGTTCAAAGAGTTAAATAATTTCTTGAATGCATTAAAACCTAGCAAATTGTCTTAAAGAATTGTATATTATTTTGATTGACAATAAAACTATGCAAATAAAAAAAATGTGATGCCTATTAACGTGTGATTGCCCCGGAAGTAACTTCTGATGTATCTCGTCCCGAGCTGGATTGCAAAAGTGATAAATAAATCTGGACGCCCGTAATGACAAACATATGACTAACTCCACTTCTTGATGTGAGTGTACTTAGTATAATCATAACTTTTTGTTTTCATAAAAGCTGTTTGTGCGATACATAGTTATGAAATTTATAAAAACTCTCTTTCGTTAATTCAGTTTGTTGGGTTATAATTGAACCTTTGTAGCTGTGGACAGTATTAATCACTAATTTGTTCTGTATTCATATGTATTTGTTGCACTTCTAATTACACTATTGATTTGTCTTTAAGTTCTAATTGAAGAAAATTTATTTATTGGTTATTTATTACACATGTTGTTTTGCAGTCTTTACTTTTAGAAGTGGATAATTAGTTCCATTAAAATCTCCGCTACCCCCTTTACCAGTGGCAGCAACTTTTTTGTGTAAAAGCTCAATGCCATGAATATTGTCACCTTCATGGTCAATATAATAAAACGAAAATTTGTCCGAGCAATAGCTTTACAGAATAGTAAAAATAAGCACCATCAAACGACATTGACAAGACATATTGACAAGAGCCTAAAATAATATCCATTATTATTGATTACGGTTTGCTTATAAATAAATAAATAAATAAACTAGTTGGTATTGGTATTTAGCCTTAAGGCAAGTTACATGAACTTCCCGATATATGTAAATAATCGACTTAATCAATAAAAAATAATATAATTTATGAGTGGATTTATTACACATAATTGAAAACGAACGAACACGTTAACTCGGAGTATTTTCAAAAAGCAACTTTTTAAAAATCAACAATTATTATATTTGAACCAGTTTCCGTAGGATTTTAATGGTTTAGTATGATTATTAAGACGATTCGATGAAAACTTTTACAATATTTCTGTGTAGCTGTTGTATATTATTGATCATTAAGTAATTCATTTTGATCGGTCCTTTTAAGTTTAACATTTTATTGTATAAATGGTTCTACACAATCTCTGTGTAGCTGTTATATATTATTGATCATTAAGTAATTCATATTGATCGTTCCTTTTGATTTTAACATTTTATTGTAAATGCTTCTACACAATCTCTGTCTAGTTGTTATATATTATTGATCATTAAGTAATTCATGTTGATCGTTCCTTGTAAATTTATCATACCAATGTGAATACTTTTTTTAGTTACTTATAATTGTAAAATTATAATACTTATTATTGTGTATATATTGATTTTTACATTTACAAAAATTTTAATTGTTATGTAAAAATGTTTGTGATATATTTGAAAATATATTTTGTACTTCGTATGTTTTTTTTCTCATTTTCAATATAAGAAATTATTTAGGTTTTCTTATTTTGAATTACGTATGCGAACCATATCTAGGAATAATACCAGCGGTTGATTTATATACTGAACAAGTGCTGCCTCCTTCAGATCGCTAAAAATATTAAAATGGAGGTAATGTCAAATGGCCTGAGATAGCGGTCTATTTATGTTTACTTATCTATGGCCGCTGCGCTCTCTCGTTATTGACAGGTGTGCCGATACCCTTACGTTTGCTGTTCGCTCTACTGTTATTAGCATTCTTTATCTATGTGCGTATGTCGTTGATGGTTCTCGCATCTCGCATTAGATTCAACAAGTGTGTTCTGATGATAGGTAAAAGAAGAGTATTTAGAGGTTTTCAGTCCGATTTTGTTTCAATTCAGTGATTTAGTGCACAATTAATAATCTACATTGGCGATGACATTATTTGCAAGCTTTTGGTTAGTACTTTGATGGATTGATAATTTTGCTTATTTATTTAGTACATGACCAAAGCGAAGATTGATTTGGTGTGAGAAATAATCGTTAATAACGTTCGTTTTTATATTTATAGTTATATGTATTGCTGTGAATTTGTTGCTTTGATTTGATGTAAAACTTAATGTTCGTCGTATTTGGGATTATAAAGTGCGTTGACAATTTGATGATTGTTGATATCGTTTCGAGAAATAGGTTATGGCTAATACATATACTACAGTTCCAAATATTTTCTTTTATGGGTACTTATTTTTCTTTTTTTTGAGCTATATAAAAATAATATTTTTATATCTATATGAATTACTATAGTATTTTATAATTTCAGATGACGGTGAAGAAACTCTATTCTACATGATGGAGGCCCATGTAAATGTTTTATTGTACAAAACCATCCTATATTTAATAACTACATGAGGTAACTTGAGTAAGAATTTGTGGATGTAAGTACTTGCATGTTTTTTATCGCAATGGATATATTCCTGATTTGTATGATTAAATGTCCACGAAACACTTTAAGGTACATGTAAATCGTAATACATTATTGAAATCTTAGCCATTTGATCTACTATTAAAGCTGGATTCTGCAAGTTTATGAAACATGCATCTTTATTTACTAATTTCTGTCAGTAATTGTTGTCTGTTTTAATATGAATTCAGCAGTTAATTTACGATGTACATATTTTGCTATTGCCAACAAATATGGTTGATATTCGACACTTTCCATCCTGCTATCTATGATTTAAATGGTTAAATTTAATATTAATTTGTCATGGAAAAGACATATTCTTTGTTGATTTAATACTCCTTTTTTATCTTATGTATATTACTTCTTTTCAATCTGTTTAATTTTTTTCATATAGAATCACCATCATTCTTACTGTATGGCAACTGTGTGTTTATCCCCTTAAAATTAACAAAAACTCACTTATTATTTATTTATTTTTTGTTTTTTCAACGGCCGAGGCAATAATACAATATAGTTACATTTTGAAGTTAACAAATTACAAACTAAAGAGATAATATCTCAAATGGCAAATCAGGCAAACATGAATAACTTTTAATAAGTTGTCAAAACTATGCATTCACTATTTGAAGTCTAGTATAGAAATCTATAAATTTCTACCCAGTATTATTTGTGCATTTAATTTTGCCTGATTTTAATACATTTGTGTATATATCATAATTGTTTTGTATATCGCAATCCTTACTGACAAATAAAGGTAATTAAATTTTTCTCCGCTCACAAATAGTAATTTAGAAGCTGAATAATTTGTCGATTTATGTACGGTGGTATTGTGAAAAAAAATTGCATATTAAATATATTTGTGTCAATTTGTTTGTGTGTTGTTTTTACATGAACTAATATTTTGGATAAGATCCCTTTGCATACGTTTACATGCGTCATGGCTATGGCCCGCATGAATCAATACACAATTTTTTTAATGGTTCTTTAGCAGCAATTGTGATTACCATGGGTTCTTTAGTTTTTTGTGATACCTTATTTTTTTTGACAATTTACACATTTACTTATGAAATGTTTAATTTGCTTTTTCAATTTTGGCCACTTGTAGAAGTTTTCAATTTTATTGCAAGTTTTCTTCATGCCTAAATGACCTCCATTTATTTGTGAAATATGTAAAACGTGCAAAACTTTTTTTATTCTTTTTCTGTTAAAGTTTCAATTATTTTATCTAAATAAATTTCGATTTTTATATTTGGATCTTTAAAAATATATCCTAATATCATTCTGAAATGTTCAAAAGATGAATCGCAAAAATTTGTAAACTGAATAGGATTAGGAGTTGCCGAATATTTTATATTTTACTCTAACAAATATTTTTTTAAATTGCATAAACAATAAAAAAAATCTTGTAATTTAGGCTGTGAAACTTCATTGTTAACAAGAGAATATGTAATATTAGTTTATGTTTATAAAGTTTTTTCTTGTTTCGTATTTACAAAGATCAAATACTTTTTGCAATTTTCTGATATATTTGAAGATTTTGATATAAATAATAAAATATTTTCATTTTGATTTTTTTTTGCATATATTTATTGCCGATTAAAATAATATAATTTTTTAAGACAATATGCTGGTTGTATTTTTAATTATTGAAAAAATAAAATTATTGTTGTTTTCTACTATATTTGTATTTAAAATAATCTCTCTGTTTGCAGTATCTAAAAATTTTTGAAAATTATCAGTTGGTTTAGTTGTTAAATATGAAAATTTTGCATTTTCCTGAATGTTTTTTGTATCTTTTTGTATCTTCTATGTCTTTGGCACTATTTTGCTATTCAATAGAAGATCTAGATAAACTGTCTGCATTTGTATTTGTTATCCCAGCTTTATAGATACTTTCAAATTCAAATTACTTTAATTTTAATCTCTAACATATTTGTCTAGAATTCGATTTTTACAATTATTTAAATATATAAAAAGACATGTGGTCAGTATATAATTTAAAGGGTTTCCGTACAAGTAAGGCCTAAAATGAGTAAGACTCCATACGATTGCTAATAATTTCTTATATGTTGTCGAGTAATTTAGTTCGCTTTTATTTAAGGTTCTAGATGCATACGATATTGATCTAAAGTTTAGATTTTAAACCATTTACGTTTTGAGATGAAACTATGCACCTATGGATACGCCACTAGCATCTGTTTTTATTGAAAAATTTCTACTAAAATTTTGATGTTGTAAAAGGGGGGTTGCAGACCAAATAAATTTAGATTTTTTTTAGTAATTTTGTTAATGGATTTGCTATTTTTGAATAATATTTATAAACTTCTTATAGTAACCTGATAAACCTAAGAATATTTTAATTTTTTGGGATTCGAATGGGTTTGAACTCACTGACTGCCTTTATTTTTTGAGGTTCTGTAATATACAATTAGAACTAATAACATGATCTAAATATGAAATTACAAACATTAAAAACTACTAACTTACAATAAATATATAAATTATGTTCTCTTAATTTTTGAAAATCTTCTATTAATTTGTCGATATCATCCATGTTAACTATTGTTGTTATACTCTATAAACCTGATAGTAAGAATCAGGGAAGCCAGCAGTACTGTTTTATTTCTTGCGTGGTTGTTGCGTATCTCTCGCTGTCTCATGGCTAAATGACCACATAGCCTACGATTTTTTCGATGAAAAACTTCTCTTTCATATCGTAATACATATTTGATGGCTTTGTCCATTTTTTCTTTAATTAATCTACTTTTCAACTTTTTATGGAAGCTTTTCAAATACATATTGGTATTGATGCCCAGACCTTTTCCCAATACGCCTAGGTCTTTGTTCTCTTACTATGATTCTTTTTGAAATATATTTTGCAAATGACTGTATAGTTACATCGCTTTCAGGCTTCTTCAGATAATAATTTAAACAATTCGAAAATTTCTTTTCAGTTAAAATCATTTTAATTTGTCAAAAACTTGCGTCTATCTTTCTCTATTTCTGATCTTTGTAGCTGATGCTCTTTTCTAATAATTTAACAAAATTATATCCAATTTAATTAATTCATTACCACTATCGAGTATATTGAGTATCACTTAAAAAACCGTTACAATTTTACATAAGATGAAACAAACATCATTATCTATCAGTCCAATTCTATTTATTGTAACATGATATGAAGCCTTTAGTAAAGCAATGAATATTCAATTTAATGAGATAATATTTGACATTCGTTTGTCCTATAGAATCACTTGAAGGTATAGCTGTTTAGGCAATTATGGAATTTAACGATAAATTTGTTTCGAGAAATTTAAACTTTAGTGTATTATGTATCAAATAGCGCTTATGTAAAAATACCGAAAATATCGGTATTTTAGGGGGGAATACCGGTAAAAATACCGCAGAAAAATCGGGCAGTTTACCGGTAATTCGGTATACCGGTAAACCGGTATTGCATTTCTTAATTCATATGTTTCGAGTCCGAATTTGACTCTTCTTTAGTGGCAATAGTACAACACAAGCAAATATGCACTAACCACTAAACGAAAACGATACAAATAAAAATAAAAATAAACTTGAATAATATTTATAAAGTTAATTAAAAAGAAAAATAATAAGATTCATTCTGGACCAAATTCAACAATCTGTTCTTCTGTGAATCTTTTTTCATCGGTAAATTGCACATATTTAATAATGTTGCGATCAATTTACAAGTAGGTATTTAGTTTGTTTCGTCGAATTTGAATTGATATTAATATTATGTGGCGCTAGATATTTTAAACCTGATGATAATTTAACACAAAGTTATCATTATTTTAATTTATGATATGATCATATTCATGAACATAAAATTTTGATTAGTTTGCTATTATATTGAATTGATGCTAAATAAGAGTCAATGATTATGTCATCTAACCAATCATTTAAAACAAAGTGAAGAAATTATTCAATTTATTGGCATATTTACCCAAAAATCCTATAGTATACCCTATTATACATGAAGTGTGTTATATAGAAATGAAAATCTTTAGTTTTATTATTGTTAAGATACAAACCTATTTTTAGTTCTGTACTAGAGTCAGCACAGTTATTCGTGCCCAGGTATTTATTCAAAGTAAAATCATTTTTCTTATGTCGGTATTAATTGACTGAATTTTCAGATGTTTTCTTTGTATCTCTCATATCATCACAAACATATTTTTAAATTTAAAACATCACAAACTTATTTTTATTACTCCCTCAATATTTTTCTGATTAAGTGTACTACTGCTTTAAAACAGGGGTTCAGATATATTTTTATAACGTAGGTTTTGTATAAAAGAAATAGTTATTTCAATTATACAATTTTATATTATATTATAATTCTTTATAATATTTGGATTATACAATATAATGGAATATATATTAAAGGTTTTAACAATTATTTATCTTCATTTCATTTCATATATTTCATCTCATTAATTAATTATATCATTCCATTAGATCTTAATTATTTCTTCTGCGACGGCCTGTTTGTTTCTCTAATATGGGCCATCAGTTTTCGGGCGTTTGCTAAATCTTCCTCCTCTATGTCCCCGGTGCCTCCTCGGTCCCACATAATTAGATATTTGTTAATATATTTATTAATATATATCTATATATATATATATATTGATATATATATATATATATATATATATATATATATATATTTATGTGATACACTTACTGGTTGAGTTTTAATTAGTGAATCCTGATTGAATATCAAAACGCTTCTTATTTATAAGGCGACTTATAAATAGGTTCTCGGGCGTTTGCCAAATCTTGCTCCTCTATGTCCCCGGTGCCTCCTCGGTCCCATATAATTAGATATTTGTTAATATATTTATTAATATATATCTATATATATATATATATATATATATATATATATATATATGTGAACAGTTACTGGTTGAGTTTTAATTAGTGAATCCTGATTGAATATCAAAACGCTTCCTATTTATAAGGCGACTTCTTTAAGTTGCGTTACGCATAGATTATAGTACGTGCTGATTCAGCGGAAGATGTATACATTATTGCTGTATATATAACTCCTCCGGCCTTAGAGAATAATTCTTTTTGCGGCTGCTGCTCTTTATGTTTGATTTGTATGAGTTTCTTTCTGCGTCTTTGAATCATACATTTTACTAGAATATAAGGTGTAATGGTTATGATTGATACTGTAGATATATGGAATGTTGTGATTGGTAATTGCATTCTTCATATAGACGTTCTTTATTTTGTCTTGTTCTCCTTTTATTCCTGAAAGTTCTTCGACTTGAATGCTCTTGATCTGCAATGGCTCAGGTGTTGTGTCATTGGTGTAATTTAAGGGGGTCTTCCTATGTGACGGCCTGTTTTTTAGGGATATTTTAGAATGTCTTTTCTACGACCAGTAAATAGTTAGAGCTTCAAGTTTTCTATCATTTATTAATACATATTTGGACAGTATAAATATAAAATTTCAGCTAAAAAAATTTAGTCCAACTAGAGTTACAGCGCTCTAAACACCCCCCCCCTCAAAAAAAAGAGCTCCCACTGTCTCCACGATTCCGGCTGATCGGCTTATCTGACCAAAAAAAAATAAACGGCGTTTTAATTTGTAGGCTTAAAAGCACGGAATGAACTACAATCAAATGAATACAAAAAAAATTGGATGTTTTATAGACATTTGAAATAAAAGTTGCAAATTAAGCGTTTTTTTTTTGTTTTTTTTGCTATAAAAAATCGAAGTTTTGAAATTTTTGATTGATAATAGATCATTCCATGCGCTTAAATATATTGAATGTGCCCTGTAAATTTCAAGTAATTCGGTCCAGCCGTTTCTGAGATACAATGGAGACAAGTTTGAAAAACACAGTTTTGAGAAAAACGCGTTTAAAGATAAAATGATCGTTGTACTATATACTATATGTATAATTTTTAAATGGCTGTAACTGATTTGAAATTTTAATATGTTATTTTTAAAGGTATAATCTACCGAAATATGAAATAAAAAAAAAATCATTTTTTTTAACTCATCACATAGGAAGACCCCCTTAAGTTAAATCTTAGGATTAGAATTGATTTTCCTTGTATTGAAGATTTTATATTTTGATAATATCTTCCGGTTTATAGTAAATTAATTAATTATATAATACAATCATGTGGTAAATTTAAAATATAATTTCCTTTGATAAATTTTGATTCTTATTGTTCATTACAATCAAAATCTATTTTTGAGTTGTTGATTAATAATAATATATAATGAGCATCATTGATTTTTTCTATAATATTGTGTGTTAGAGTTACTAGGGTTTGTTTACAATTTTGTAAGCGTTTTTCTTCCCAGTTTATTAGTTTTATTGTGCATTCGTCGTTATTTTCAAAAGTGTGTTTCGTTTTGCAAAAGCATAAATTTGAGACAAGTTTGCATTCGTCTTCTTCTTGAAATTGATAGTTTTTCGTTCCAAGTGTGAGAAAGGATTTTGGGGGGATGATAATTTTATTATCGGAATTTGGTATTGAGTACAATTTATAATGTGTGAACATTTCGGGTAAGGTTATGGGAAATTTTATAAGAAATACAATTCTTTCATTTGAGTAATAATATTGTATCTTAAGTAATTCATAATATTTGTGAATATTGGTTTCATCTATGGAAAAAGGTAATATACTCTGCTTGTATAAATCTTTGATATTCTTGATTATATAAATCAGGGTTTCTAATTTAATAAAAGAATTATGAACTATGTTAATTCTTGCTAAATCTAGGGATATTTCTAAGTCGTTTAAAATATTGATTAATATGATTAAACTATAACTCATTTGTTCTAAAGTATCTTTGGCTAAGAAATATTCGTTATGGCTAAAACTACTATATTTGAGAAAATCATTCATATCTTTGAGTTTCTTATTTAAAATTAATTCATTAGATATTGTATCGTTAAAGTATTTGATTAACTTCTTATTAATAGTTATTTGTTTGTTCAAGGTGTTTGCTAACTTTGAAGGTGTTTCATTACTTTGAAGTATTTTTATTGATTCGTCATATCTTTTGCCATCTTCTGCATCTAAGTTTCCTATAATTCGTCTGTTCGGTCTAATCGTATTATATTTGTCTTCGATGTGTTTGAGCATTGTTTTGATGATAGAAAAATATGGATTTAATCTATTCATATATTCTCCATGTTTTTTATTTAATACTAATAAAAGTGTATTAAAATCTGAATTCAAACTATTAATTTGTGATTTAATTTGATCGGTGTCTATGTAATGTATAAATGTGTGATATTTATCGATTAATTTTGCATTTCCTAATTCAAATGGAAGAAGTCCAGCTGTGTTTAGATCTTGCAATTATATTTTATTGCTGTTTACTTATAGAAGGAATTGGAGAAGAATTACGTGAGTCAGCAACATCTTTGTCCTGTAAAATTTGTTGCGTATTAATTCTCGGTCTTTTCATATCTTGTTTATGAAATGTCAATTGTTTATCTGTCTGTACGGTTTTGTTTAAATCATCTTGGACGTGTATTGTTTCGAAACGTGATGCGAGTTTGTCGCGTGGGTGTACTTTTAAATATGCATTACTGTTTTGTTTATATTGCAATGGATCGTGTCGTCTTTCATTATGTTTAGATATTGTGTTTTGTTTATTCTTTTGATTATTTTCAAACAATTTATCATACATTAACTGCGTTCGTTTCTTATGATCATTTAAGTAATTTGTTAAAATTTCAAATTCTAGATCTATTTCAAATGATGATCTTGTTGATAGATGACCAGAAATTATATCAAAAGGTTTCAATTTTGTTACAGAATGAATTGAATTGTTATAACCACGAATTGCATAAATCATTAAATTTAAAATGCTTGAATTTTTATTTTCTTGATTTAATATTTTTAAATGTTCTAAGATTGTTGAATGGAATCTTTCTATAGAACCGTTCGAATTTGGATGCATAGGTGTAATATAATGAATGTTAATTTTGTGAATTTTCAAATATTTTTGTAAGGAAGAAGATTTTAAATCTGTACCATTATCGATAATTATAGTATCTGGTACTCCATGATGTGAAATAAAAATCATTATTACTCTTATTATGTTTTGTGTAACGTTTGTAACTATCGGATATGCTTGGCATATTTTGAAAAAGTATCAATTATTGTAACAAATTTTTGTTTACGGATTGTTAAAATATCCATATATAATATTTGAAAAGGCTTTGACGCGGTTGGTGAAATTCTAAACTTTTGTTTAGATGATTTCTATCGTATTTTTGTATAGCACAAATTGAACAATTATTAATGTAAGTTGTTACATCAATATGTATTGTTGTTGGCCAGTAGTACTTTTCTTTAATACGTATTTCATTTTCATTAATGCCTCGGTGATTAATTGAATCTACGTGAAAACTTCTTAGAATCGACTTTTGTTTATTTACGTCAATTACGTCTTCTCTAATCTCGTTGCATATTATTAATTTAGAAGATGAATGTGTAAAAGTTGAAGTTAAGATTTTTATGATATCGGTAATATATTCATTATTATCAATATACATTGCAAAAGATTTATTACTTGTGGTAAATTCTTTAAATAATTTTATTATTTCTTTTTCTAAATTTTTGCTGTTAACTTCGACTGTAGTTCTATTTTTGTTAAATATTTTTTGTAATTTTGGTTTCGTCGGATTTGTATTTACGATTTTAATTATTATTTGATTATTGTAATAATTAATTGGTTTTGGTGAAATAGGGATATTTAAAATTGGATCTTCGCGTGATGTATGGATTTTAACGTCATCATTTTCATTGACTTTATCTCCTCCTAACACTTCATTTATTATTGAATCTATTTCATCGACATCGGGTAATTCATTTTCTGCCTGTGCTATTATAGATTGTAAATCTGTATCAAAATCTATAATTTCATTGTAATTTATTTCTTCTAAATTAACTATCTGTTTTTATTCGCGTTAATGCATCGGCATTTGTATTTAATTTACCTTTCTTATAAAAAATTTCATAATCGTGTTCTTCGAGTTGTAATCTCCATCTAACTAATCTTGCGTTTGCGTTTTTTAAAGAAAATAACCATGATAATGTTTATGATCAGTTATGATTTTAAATTTTGTTCCGTAAAGATACGAGGGTCTGGAATATTTAACCACCCATACTATTGCTAACAATTCTCGTTCTACTTTACTGTAATTAATTTCTGATTCATTTAATGTTCGTGATGCGTAAGCAATGGGTTTGTCTTTTCCTATATCTCCTTGAGATAAAATTGCTCCTATCGCATATTGGCTTGCGTCTGTTGTTAATAGAAAAGGTTTTGTAAAATCTGGATATTGTAAGATTGGTTCATTAATTAGTAAATTTTTACAAGTTTCTAAACTTCGAACATATTCAGGATCTAAAGTTATTTTTGCATCTTTCTTTAAACATTTTGTTAAAGGTTTAGTTAATTTTCCAAAGCTTTCTATAAATTTTCTATAATATCCTAATAGTCCTAAAAATCCTTTTATTTGTTTTACTGTTTTTGGAATTGGATATTCTAAAATTGTTTTTACGTGTCCTAAGAATACTGTTTCTTGCTTTAAAAATTCTGATTTATCCGGTTGGCTTTTGAAATTAAATTCTCTTAAACTTTCAAATTTTTTTGTTAAACTTTCAATATGTTCTTGTAAAGATCCGGTGTAAACTATGTCATCTAAATAAACAAAACAGATTTTCTATATAGCCTCTTAATATGTTATTCATAACGCGTTGCAAAGTTGCTGGGGCATTTTTTAATCCAAAGGGCATTCGAAGATATTCAAAATATCCTTCTGTACTAAAAGCTGTTTTTTGTTTGTCATTTTCATCCATTTCGATTTGATGAAAACCTGAAGCTAAATCTATTGTGGAAAAATAGTTACAACGGCCTAATTTATCTAAAACGTCAGAAATGTTTGGAAAGGGAGTATTTGTCATCAATAGTCTTATCATTTATTTTTCGATAATGTACAACTATTTTTTTTTTTATTTTTTTATTTTGGCTTCTGATTTGCATCATTTTGCCATTACAAATATTTATACATCTACAACTATTCTCCACTTCTATTTTCCTGATGCATCTAATTTTTTTGGAACTACCCAAATAGGTGAAGACCACGGTGAATTACTATGTTGGGTTATTTGTTGTTCTAACATATCGTTTATTTGCTTTTTCACTTCTTCGCGATGTACGTGAGGGTATCGATAAGATTTTGTATAGATTGGAATTTTATGTTTTACTTGATTTGTAAAGGTTAATTTATCATTTGGTTTATGAATTATATCTTTGAATTTTCTACATAATTTTAAAATTTCTATTCTTTGTTGTTCATATGATTTGTTCGAATTAAATTTTCTATATCGGAATAATTTGTTTTATTGTCGATCTCTTTGGTATAAAAGTTATGTAATTCAATTTGATTTGTTAATTCTACATTGATTGGTTTTGTTAAAGTTAAATTTATTTCATTATCATTTAAATTATGTATTTCGACGATGGCTTTAAAATTTTGTGATAATGTGACTGTCTCTGGGATAAAACAAGCAGGGAAATATTGATGTTTTATTAAAATTTCTCCTTCTTTGATATTTACTGGAATTTTATATTTTTTAATACACTTACTAGGAATGTTTTGTTCGAAAATTATTTTTTCTGGGCTTTTTAAATAATGTAACTTTGAATTTACGTTCGGTAATATAAGTAATTCGTTGTTTAGATCTATCAATGCTTTTAATTTTTTTAGATTGTCTATTCCTAATAAACCATTGAATGTTTCGTGAAAATTGAACAAATGAAAGGAAAGATTCATTAGCTTTGAATTCTTTAAAAGCAGGAATTTTACAAGCTGTAATGGGGTAGGGTTAGAATAAATGAAATTAACACAATTTTAACACTACCGTCACTTTATTTATGGGTATGTAGGTTACAGGACACGGAAATATATATATATATATATATATATATATATATATACATATATATGTATATACAGTCACTAAGTCAACTACGCGTACACAAGGAGTAAAATTGATAAAGTCGAAGATACTTTATCGCACTAAGAGTTTACACAGTTTTTCTTATTCGTGCGTCTGCACAGAATATCACAAAGTCCGAAAATTATTAAATGCCTCCGCATTCAATATCACAAAGTCCAATAGAAAAGTATTAAATGTGTTTATTAAATTTGACCATTCGGTTCGAATGGATCAAAAAGTATGTTGTTAAGATAGATTAAAAGTGTTTAAGAAGTCCGTGATCGGCGAGATGCTACCGAACTCTATTGAAACACTTGCACTTTGTCGAAGGACCAGATATATTTAGTTATTGGCTATATCAGACCGATTGAATAATAAAAATAAAAGATGATAAATAAATGTTTAACCCTTTTAATGCCGGGCGAAATGGAGGTGCCTATGCGAGAAAAACCGGCCGAATATCACAGTTTTACAAATGCTTATAAAAACCAAACGAGAAACGATATTTACATGATTCAAAAAGCTGCGTATTATAGATGAAATACAGAACGAAACAATGACACTAGTTTTTTTATACTCGTTTGAGAATTATAGTAAAAACAAAGGTATATATGTTTATAAATGAAGTAAAAGTTGAGTTCTCTCGTACAAAACGTGTTTGCACATACAAACAGCCTTCTTTTTACCACAATTTTATATGGGTCAATTATAATGAAGTATATACTTTGTATTTCCAATATATTTTGTAACAAGATAAACAATATTACATAACAAAAATAAAACATAACTTGTAGGTACACGGTAGGCGCCAGGCGGATTATCTCTTTCGAAATATGTATTATTGAACATATAAAATTAACATGTATTATAAATAAAAATAGATTTATAACTGGTATTAAATATAATTGGTATTAGGTTAAATCAATTAAAAACATTTTAAAAATAAATGGCCATCAAGGCTAAAATAGTATTAAAATCCTATATAAAATATAATTAAGTTTTATCGCATGTTCACAAAATTTTCTACGTTTCACATATCAACAACCTCTGCGCTAAATTCGATGGCACCTTATTATAGTTTAAATAATTGTTTTTGTTATCTTCAAATGAAGATAGGTATTCAGTTTGTAAATGTATAGATTGTATTTGTTCATATTAAATGTAATAAAAAATCTTTTAAAAACAAAACAAAATTCGATGGCACCTGTGAAAATTTCAGGACAGAAATTACGTTTATTTAAAATAACATCAAGGTTACGTTTACATTTTATAAACTCGAAATTATCATCAAGGAGATCGCAATATTGGAAGGATTTGTGTTTAATTTGAAAATTTTTGAAAGTTAATTTCCAGTAGGATTTTGAACTTTTAGGTAATGTCTTGGATGTTTTCTTCATTAGACCCATTGCTGGTACCATTGCAAAACAAAATGATTCTCTGGTACCGACTGCTAGTTTGCAACGAAATAAGAAGTATTTATCATCGACGAGATTTGCTCCAAATTCAGATTTGTTGAATTCCCAAATAAATGAGTTTTTATTTTCTATGACTAATTCTTTGTGATCATTTTGGAAATGTTTGACCATATTTTCTATTGTTCCGGTCCACTGGCAGTCTTCGTTCTGATCGAATGCAGCAAAACATTTTCTATCCCTGTAGGCACAGACTTTTACATGATCCTTGAAATTTACTGTTGCTAAATATTTTGTACAACCATTATGATTATACATGCAAGGTAGTTTCATGTAGCGCAGCAGTTGTTCCAAACTGTAATTTCGTCCTCCTTTGTAGAACATACCGCACATAGGACATCTTTCCAATTGTTTAATACAAGACTCACAAACACTGTGTCCCTTCACGCAAATTTGCACAGTTCCATAAAATAGTTCGTTACATATTGGACACTCGAAATTAGACAATAAATTAGGAGCAATTAGCGAAGGGTTTTTTAATGCAACCAGCTTATCCATGTTTCACCTGTTTTACTGGCGAAGTTGTCGCTTGGAGCAAAAATGAACAAATATGTAATTGTTATCGGTAATATAACATTACTGAAACAAAATTATGTTGTCATAAATATTTATATATATATTGCAAATGTGTAAAATTTTGTTATTGCAACTCAAACAAATAATTTATTTAGCATTCGTGGCTACTAATGCACACTCCATGCAATCCTTTGTTGCACTTATTGCAAACTGTGCGTGATTTTCTCTTTGGGCCACCATCCTTTCTGCTGCACACCACGCAAACCCTTTCCAGTTTTCCAGGCAGTTTTCGTACTTTACCATCGGTGTTTATGTTAGACTTCGGTACCTCCAAGCGATAGGAAAAGGTCGTCGTCCACAAAGAGTTAAAACGAAAAACTATTTTTTTTAATTCTCTCATAGTGAAATTAGATCATTTATAACGTATTACAAATTTATTTTGAGATAGAGTTCTCCCGCAATGCGAATAGTAAAGCGCTTCGAGGCGCGGGCCGATATATTGGCTCTGGCACTTCTCGCGAGTGTAGCAGGAGCCGATATATCGGCTCCCGGCACTCAAAGGGTTAATTATTGTATATTTGAAAGAATATTAACCTGATAGATGATATGTTAGATAGTTGAAGTTTTAATTAGATGTTATAGCTTTGAGTGTTAATTTACGACTGATAGATGTTAGATGATACTTTAGTTGACACTAAATTATATAGATTTTACAATTTTATACATTTTTCTGATTGGTCCATTTTGTAGAATTAATGACATCCCATTACAATTTTGGATCCAATCAATAGCTGTTACATTTGTCAACCAATCAGGTATTGGTCGGGGATTGCAGATTCGTAGAATTAAAACTGGGTACACGTAATGCGAGTTTCTTGGAAATAAATTAATTGCAGGATGATATGGTTAGGGACAGGTGATTAAAATTCTTGGAAAAATTGATTACTGATATGATGACCGATTTTGGGACAGGATCCGTGACAATGAAAAGGGATTATTTTATCGTTTTAAATTATATAGTAAGGGATGAGGGTTTATTATCGCTATCCTGCATGTAGGCAACAAAATATAATAATTAGACCAGGGTTGGGAATAAGGCGTTAACAAAATGCATCTACACTTAATAATTTTGAAACCGTTTTTGTTAAACTTAACAAAATAATTCTAATATCTTAAGCCAACTTTGCGTCTGGTCCGAAAAGTTCCACGTGCGGTGCTTCATGTCTAACACAAGACCGGCTTTGTGCAAGAAATCCATTCCTAGCAGGCTGTAGTTAACTTCCGGAATCACGACAAATTCCGTTGGAACTGGCCTGTCTTCTAGCCGTACAATGGTCGTCGTCTTTAGTATGGGTCGAAGTTTCGACTCTCCATCAGCCATCGTCATTGTCATCATTGACGGTTCAAATTGATGGTTCGTTAACTGCAGTAGTTTGTATAGCGTTTCTCCCGCGATGCTCTTTTCTGCGCCGGTGTCCACAAGTGCGTAACCCATTACGCCTTGTACTTGTGCTTTAATGACGGGTCTGGAGCAAGGATCTTGAACAGCGGATTCTCCTGGTTGACGGTTCCATCTCAGATCACAGGCCAGGCGTCTAGGGCAGATTTTTTTCAAGTGACCCTTCTTTTTGCAGTGGTTGCATTTTCCTGGCTCTTGCGTGGTCAGGCTCAAGAATCCGTATCTTTGCGTGGTTGCTGCCTATGCAGTTGTTGGGGGAGAGCAGACCTGGCACTTACTGCGGATAACCCCTGCCTTGCCGCACCTATAACAGGAGATTCTCGCTTCGCTGCGAGTTTCTGGCTCCTCCTTCTTAGGAATCTGTTTGTCCCTTGGCGTTTGCGACATTCTGTGACCGTGTGTCCAGTGTGGCCGCAAAAAGAGCAGGTTTTCCGTCTTTCCACCGGATTGCTTTCTCCCTTTTCTGCCTCGGAAAGGTTAGCTTCCACGTCTCGAGCTCTTTGAAGCAACTCATCGAATGTATTGACCGTTGTCCGTGGGATGCGTTCACGGATCCGCATATGTAGTAGCCCGTAGAGCATGTCTAGCTGCATATCTGTCTATATATTGTAGGGCAACTGCGCCAGCAGTGCCCTCTTTTGGCAAACGAATAGGTCGGTACTCACATTCTTTTCTTGGCGAGTGCCAAAAAAGTCTATACAGACGCTGTGCGGGGGTTTACTTGGGGCGAACGACGTCCTTATCAAGTGGATCGCCTCGTCGAACGTATCTGCATCCGTCTTCACATTTTCCCACAACCGTGGCCGACGTGTCCTGGAGAAGTAGTGGTAGCCCCTTTAGCGCATTCTCGTCCGAGATGCCCTCCACGTCTTTGTACAAGACGATGGTAGTTGTGATTTTCTTCACTTTTTCAGGAACCCGCGTTCTGTTGAACCTGGCCGTGCGCCTGGCAAAGCTGCCGGTCACCAAGTCCGTCCGTGTGTTCGATTTTGCGCTTATCACTCCCATCAGTCGCTGTAACATTTCTTCTGACATGGGCATCAGTTTGTAATGGGGTAGGGTTAGAATAAATGAAATTAACACAATTTTAATACTACCGTCACTTTATTTATGGGTATGTAAGTTACAGAACACGGAAATATATATACAGTCACTAAGTCAACTACGCGTACACAAGGAATAAAATTGATAAAGTCGAAGTTACTTTATCGCACTAAGAGTTTACACAGTTTTTCTTATTCGTGCGCCCGCACAGAATATCACAAAGTCCGAAAATTATCAAATGCCTCCGCATTCAATATCACAAAGTCCGAAAATTATTAAATGCCTCTGCATTCAATATCACAGTCCGAAAATTATTAAATGCCTCTGCATTCAATATTACAAAGTCCGAAAATTATTAAATGCCTCCGCATTCAATATCACAAAGTCTAATAGAAAAGTATTAAATGCATCTACACCGTTTTTGTTAAACTTAACAAAATAATTCTAATATCTTAAGCCAACTCGTTAATCTTGCAGGCGCAATCATGACAAGTTTCTTAAGGTATTAGGGCAAACGCGACTAAACACTTTTTGACAAATTTCTTAATTTTGTATGGCCTTAAATACTAATTGGGCTTCTCCTACTCCTGTAGTGGGGTTGATTTCTTGGCGAGGGTGGTGGTTCCTTCGCGTCCTCTCGGAGATCGTCGTCGGTTCATCTCGCCAAAATCTTCGGGGGATGAGATGGTCATTGGTCTTTGGTAAACTCATCTCGCTGAGGTCATCAGTAATTGGCTATGGTGCATTTCTCTTCCGATGACGTAGAATGTGTAAATATTATTGTCTTTCTCACACCCTCGCTGAGTCACAGGGCAAAAGTAGTGTGTATTATCGTGCTATCTTTTATCTTGCTTTTACTTGGGTTGACTTATAGGCTTAAGATGTTATCTTCTCGCTTAGTCGGATAGTGCAGATTATCAAAGGATTTGATTTTGTTGAGATGAATTATTATTTCTGTTGCGTTGTCTGAAATGTCTGTTATTATTTTGCATTGGATTTTGGAAATTGAAATTATTACTTCTGATATGGTTTATGTTATCATCTTTTGCAATTATTCGCAGAGCTTCGCTTAAAGAACAAACTTCGCGGCTTCTCAATATTGTACTGTATGGTTGCTTTACGTGAGCTATGAAACTGCTAAAGCACTTTTTTCGAATCTATCGCATCGGTCATTTAAAATATTTGGATTTGTCATATGAAAGCATGAGTAACTATTAAAAATGCTTATTAACTGTTCAAATCTTTCGTAAAATTCATATACTGTTTCATTTGGTCCTTGACGCATATTATGTAGGTCAAAACAAATAGATGTATCATCTCGTTGGTCATTGAATTTAGTTATCAAAACTGTTATTATGTCGTCTATTTCTCTTGCATTTGCAATTTCTACTGCTAACTTTGCTGTATCGTGCAATTTTGTTAAAATCGCGCTTCGTATTATTTCATTCTGAATACACGATGTATTCGCTCTGTCATATCTGTTTTTAATTTCTCTTACTCTAGTTATAGAATTTAATTCTGAAGGATTACCTCCGTAATATGGAATTGTATCAATCAGAACATGATCGAATCTTGGTATGCTTTGTAAAGACATTTTGTTTAAGTTTTCTATTAAACTTTTTAATTCAGAATTACTACCACTTTCCATAAACTAACTCTCGTACATGGAATTATTTAATGAAACGGTTTGTTGAAATATAAATTGTATTACTTATCTTTAGGATTCGGTTCTAAGGATAGGTAAGGGGATCTATCAATTTATTTTCTTCTTAATTATTATTAAATTGTCTCACTCACCCAACAGGTTGCTTTTGCTTCTTTTCGTGAATAACAGATTTCTTATTGATTCGGTTGATTCACACTTTTTGCACAATTTTTCACTTTCTTTTTGTTTATAACTCTAAATGATTGAAATCAACGGTCTCCTCGATGGATGCCTGAGTTATATCCTCTGTCGACTGCGCCAGTTATATTTTTATAACGTAGGTTTTGTATAAAAGAAATATTTATTTCAATTATACAATTTTATATTATATTATAATACTTTATAATATTTGGATTATACAATATAATAGAATATATATTAAAGGTTTTAACAATTATTTATCTTCATTTCATTTCATATATTTCATCTCATTAATTAATTATATCATTCCATTAGATCTTAATTATTTCTTCTGCGACGGCCTATTTGTTTCTCTAATATGGGCCATCAGTTCTCGGGCGTTTGCCAAATCTTGCTCCTCTATGTCCCCGGTGCCTCCTCGGTCCCATATAATTAGATATTTATTAATATATATATATATATATATATATACTAGCTGACCCGGCAAACGCTGTTTTGCCATCAAAAATATTTTTCCGCATTGCAAAAGTTTTTATAATATACATGATATATTGATAATAATGTTACATTTTTATTACACGAATTTCTTTACATTTTGATAATTAATTCGAACGCATCATAGTGCTTTGTTTATTTTAATTTCATTTATGTCAAATAGTGAAATATTTTTAATCAATGAATAAATTAGATTTTAGTCTGAATCATCGCAGTACCATTATCTAAATATATAATTTTTATATAAATATCAGATTTTTTACTTTTACATTTAATTTAAAAATATTGAATGTCAATTTCAAATATCCAATATGCACTAAATTTTTAAATGCCAAAATATTTCCTTTTTGGTTCGAAATTTAATATAATATGATATAATTTATATCTATAATTTGATTGCCAATATTGCCTATAACATAACTTGGAATAATTAATTTATTTGTATCTTATTGAAGTCGTTAAAAATTCATTTTTTTTTTGAACTGTCAGAATTTTGTTTATGATTAATGTTAAATTCAATATGTCGCTTTTTTATTGTGATCTATAATGTTTTAATCACTTATCCTATTAATTTTCGACTGCAAATTGATATTCATACTATCCCTGAAACTAACATGGATAAAGTTCTGAGACCCCCGAGTCCAAATCTATAAAATGTTTGATTTTTGGCACTTTTATTAATTTTTTATCAATTTTTGTACTGTAAAATAATGGATGATTATTTATCAAAATTGTAATATTTAGACTATAATTTTAGATGTATACTTTTTATTTTGGCATTGAATTATTTTCATTAAAATCAAGTGAAACATAAATATATTTATTTGATATTTATATAAAACATATAATTAAAATATGCATTAAAATCATATTGTCTATAAATAATATGCCATTTTATAAATAGTATTTATTACTTTGGTGCTTGATATGGGTATGAATTTGTAATAAAATATATTCTTTCTGACAAATAGTTAAAAACTTGTTATAATTTTCAAAATTATTTGACATTTCATACTTCAAAAATTAATTCACTCGCATCATAGCGTTTTGTTTATTATACTTTTGTCATGTCAAATACGTCAATATTTATTTATTATAAATTAATAATTATTTCAAGTGATCAATGAATATATTATATGCTTGTTAAATTCATAAAAAAGTGCAAATTCAACACGGGAATATTGTGGAAATAAATATTTTTTTACATAAAGATCTGATTATTGACATTTGCATTTCATTTCAAATTAATTATAACTGTCAAAATATTTTCTTTTGGATCGAAATTTAATATAATATGATATAGTATTTAGTTTGTCTAGTTTATTTTTGTCAGATTGCAATGATACCTTCAGATTGTACTATTCCATTTAAGAGGTTACAATTTTCTGTATGATTAACGTTTGCGATGGCAATCAAAATTTATCTCAACTCATATAATAATAATATTTTATTTTAATTACACAAATTGACGCATGATGCAGGTGTTTTGTTTATTTTAATTTTGTTTATGCCAATTTTTTTTAAAATTAATGAATAAATCAGGTTTCAGTCTAAATTAACAAATCAGTAACTTCATCTGAATATACAATTTTTTATATAAATATTTGATTTTTTACATTTTCATTTAATTGAAAAATAGTGAATGTCAATTTCATATATTCAATATGCAGTATATTTGTAAATGTCAAAATATTTCCTTTTTGGTCGAAAATTAATCTATGATATTTATTTTACAATATTGTGCTGTATCTATAATTTCTTCGGCAATATAACTTGGAATAATTAATTTATTTGTTTCTTATTGAAGTCGTTAAACATTTTTTTTGTGAAATGTCAAATTTTTGTTTATGATTAATTTTAAATTCAATATGTCGCTTTTTTATTGTGATCTCTGATCTATAAGGTTTTGATGAAGTTTTGGTATCCGAAATAATTTGGTAAGCTAATCAAATAAATATAAATTGTAAATCTATTTATATAATTATTTTCATAAATTTTGACAAATGACATTTGACGATTTTCATGTCAACATTTATTCAAATTTATAAACATTGACTTTTAATTAGATTTAAAACTATAAATTGTAATTTTGAATATAGCATTTCATCTAATTTGGATATAAATGTTGGATATATCTATATATGTACATGTTTTTGAATTATATTTTCTGAACTGTCAATTTTTGTTTTTCAAAAATCATAAACCTTTTTTTCTCAAATTTTCCATAAATTATGACATTTGTCATTTTAGTGTTTTGTTTTTTTTTTGGCCATTTTCTGTCAAAATTTTTTGAAAATATTTATTTTACAATATTGTTTTGTATCTATAATTTGTTAGGCAATATTTTCTGTAACATAACTTGTAATAATTAATTTATTTGCGTCTTATTGAAGTAACTCGTTAAACATTCTTTTTTTGTGACATGTCAAAATTTTGGTTATGATTATTTTTAAATTCAAGTGCCGCTTTTTTATTGTGATCTCTAATCTATAAGGTTTTAATGAAGTTTTGGTTTCCGAAATAATTTGGTAAGCTAATCAATTAAATCTAAATCATAAATCTATTTATATAATTATTTTCATAAATATTGACAGATGACATTTTTTTTTTCATGTCAACATTTATTTAAATTTTTAAGCATTGATTTTTAATTAGATTTAAAACTATAATCAGTGATTTTGTATGTAGCATTTCATCAAATTTGGATATAAATGTTGGATATTTCTATATATGTACATGTTTTTGAATTTTATTTTTTGAAATGTCAATTTTTTTTTTTCAAAAATTATATATCCAAATTTCCTTTAATTTTGACATTTGTCATTTTAGTGTTTTGTTTTTTTTTTTGGTCATTTTCTGTCAAAATTTTTAGAAATTTATAAAAATTATATATTTATATTTCAAATTTACTTTTCAAAATTTCCTATAACCTAAGTTGGATATATATGCACACGATGAGCCATTAAAATTTAAAATCGGTCCAGTAGTTTGGGCGTCCATCGCGAACCAACATCGTGACACGAGATTTATATATATATAGATATATATATATATATATATATATATATATATATCAATATATTTATTAATATATGTGATACAGTTACTGGTTGAGTTTTAATTAGTGAATCCTGATTGAATATCAAAACGCTTCCTATTTATAAGGCGACTTCTTTTAGTTGCGTTACGCATAGATTATAGTACGTGCTGATTCAGCGGAAGATGTATGCATTGTTGCTGTATATATAACTCTTTTTAAACTTTCTTATATAGCGACCCCCTTCAAGCTTAAATTTTAATAAAAACATATTATTAGCATCAAACAATATTAATGTGGCGGATGTGATTGTTTATTTTTACACAAATAATTATATCTAGGCTTAATTTGAGTCAGTGCAGATCGTAATAAATTTTCAACGTTTAATTAAATAGAGTTCAAAATTAATTTAATAAAGTTCAACGGTATTTTGATTTTGTGTAAGTAAATGTGGAAACGGCTGATTCACATATATATTGTACAAAATGGCAGTAATCTGTTCATTGCCATTTCTAGTAGTAGGGGATATTCTAATTTGATTTCTATCCAAAATTCATACACAGACAGGCGCTTGAAAAAATCTGAGTCGCAAAGTAGTATCACTTGTTAATTCGGTAAATTCTTCTTGTGCTTCTAAGTTTAAAAAATTATTTTTTTCCATTTCAATTGAAAATGGATTGCAAATCCATTGTTGTGTATTGATATCACTGGTAAAATACTTATGCATGTAAACTTCCGTATTCTTCAAATGATTAATTATAATTTTTGTTGTAGGAGTATCTTTTTTTGAAATATTGTTACTAATTATATATTCGTCAGTAAATGGAAATATTTCGAGCGATCCACTTTCCACTCTGTTCTTTCATATAAGAATTTTTTTTAACAAAGACCTCAAGTTTATTTTTGAACATATAACATATTAACGCAGTCTCCCTGCATTGATAAATTCATATCATTGATTTTATCAAAAATATCTGCCAAATAGCATAGCCGTGTGTTTCTTATACCGCGTAGTACAAGAAAAATTACAAATGGCAGGTTCGGTGAAGCTTGATGTTTCATTTAAAAAAAAACATCCGCTAAACGTCCGACATTAGTTTCGCAGTTTACTATTTTGAACTGCCCTATATCTGATGCATCAAATATTTTTGTCAGTAATTCTGGCCGCTGCCTATATGAAGTTTGGGTGATTACATTTGATATTACATCAATAAATAGCTTAAACAAGGTTTTGTCGGCATTGACTTCAAAATATTTTAAAATAAGGCTGTTGTCTTGTCCTGCGGCTAGTACCACTTGTAACAGGCTGTCAAAAGCGCAAGTGTTTATTTTTTGATGCTTTACTTTATTTATTTTTGTAGTACTTGAACTAATATCATTTCCATTTTTATCACACTTTCGGCAGATAGAATTTTGGGCTAACTTACACCCGTAGCGGGGTTTTTACAACGGTGCGAATGTGTAAGCATGTGCAATGCTTACTGCCAAAACTCATACGCAGTTTTGTTTTAAAAAGACTTTTTATTTCAAATCAGATTCAGATACATTATATAAACATTATGACTTACAAACTATGTACATCTATCATATTGATAACAATACATTAAATTAAATTATGTTTGTAAATTCTATACACATTATACTTATATACATTAAAGATTTCAAAATAGACTAAATTTAAATTTAAATTTTGGTAAAAAATGTCAACAAAAAAACCAACTCTTTGTAATATTAAGGACAAACACGAACACAAAAGTTAATAAATAACTATGTCACAATAATAAAATAAAAACAATATTTCTTTCATAGCTAACTAAGTAATATTAATTATTTCTTTGACTATTATCTATTGAGTTATTAATGGAGGAAGGTATTTTGTATTTGCAGTAGCATGGCCTATAAGTATTTATGCATCCAATGTTATTTATGGTAGGGTTCTGATTAGTTAAACATGTAGTATAGTACTTTTTTGAAATACCGTCAATGTAGGTTTTTATGTATGGTATATTTGTGGCTTCATGAAGAAATGTAGTATTTATATAATGTTTTGTACTTGGGTTTCTTGATTGTCCTATAATCATCCTTGCAGCAGTATTTTGTAGTTTTTGTAACTTGTCTAGATTCTGGTTATTTGTCATACACCAGATTGGGCATCCATATGTTAAGATTGGTCTTATCATAGTCAGGTATAACGTTCTTTTATTTTCTACATTAAGACAGCTTCTGAATTTCATTAATGGGTATAGCATGTACAAAATCTTTTTAGCTTGGTTAATTTTATTTTTTATGTGTACATTGAAATTAAATTTTCTGTCCAACGACAGTCCCAAGTATTTAACTTCATTATTCCATGGTATTACAATATCATGCACTTGAAGTGTTAGCGATGGTATTGGATTTTTTCGTCTTTTGGTAAAGAAAATTGATTCAGTTTTGTCATAGTTTATTTTAATTTTCCATTTATGTGCATATTTTAAAATTTTATCCAGTTGTTTTTGGAGCCGCATAATAATTGAATTTTCAGATATACCTGAAGAAAAAATTGCGATATCATCCGCAAACATTAATAGTTAGATGTCATTATTATTTGGAATATCAGAGACAAAGATAGAATATAATATAGGACCCAGTATACTACCTTGTGGTACCCCTGCAGTTACATGTCTATTGGTAGATTTATTGTTATATAAACTAACATAAAACATTCTATTGCAGAGATAACTCTTAATAATATTGATTAGATAATTTGGAAACTTCAATTGTATCATTTTGAATAACAGACCACTAATCCATACTGTATCAAATGCCTTTTCAATGTCCAGCATTACCATTGCACTATTTCTCCTTTGATTGAATTTGAGAATAGTTTCTTCTATAATTATTGATAACGGATGGAGAGTAGAATGTTTTTCTCTAAACCCATATTGAAAATTTGGAATTATTTTATTTTCCAATAAAAACTTATTAATTCTAATGTGAATTACCTTCTCAACTATTTTACTTAAGTGGCTTAGCAGGCTAATCGGCCTGTAGCTGGTGGGTAGATCACTGTCCTTGTTGGGTTTCTTTACAGGTATGACATTAGAAGTTTTCCATATGGATGGAAAATAGTTAAGTTGTAATATACTATTTACTATTTTCGTTATTAGGATTATAGTTTTCTTGCCTACATTTTTAAGTACAATATTTGGTATACCATCCGGGCCTGGAGCGCTTTTATTTTTTCTTCGTTGAATAATATTTTTAATTTCTTTTGGCGTAGTATATTTAATTATGAGGTGATCTTGAGGGTTTAAAAGTGTTGAGTTTATTTTTGCATTGACATAATCTGTAAATTCAGAATTTCCCAGTCCATCATTTTGTTTATGATTTTTTTCGAAGACATCAGCAAAGATATTCGCCCTGTCTTCATTATTTGATATGTAATTAGAGTTTAGTTTCAGACAGGGAATGCTTTCTTGTTTTTTAGTAAATTTTTTAGCAAGATACCATACATTGTTTGGATTAACATTAATATTATTAAGCTTGGCATTCCACATTTTATTTTTGTGTTCATTAATTTTAATTGAAATATCTTTGATTAATTTATTCAACAACATTTTAACGGCAGGATTACCTGTTTTTTGCCACATTTTTCTAATTTTATTCTTATATTTAATTTTTTCGAGTATATAGGTAGGTATTGATAAGTAGTTATTCTTATCAATACGATCGGGAAGTTTGTCATATGTTATGTTATTTACTTTAGGAATTGATAGTTCCATTGAGTTTTGAATTATTGTTGTAAATGTTTGGACCGCTATATCTATTTCAGGTATTGAATCAATGTGTTGTTTAATGCTTATTTTTTCGTTCATATTATGTCTGAATAATTCCCAGTTGGATTTTCTGAAGTCAAATTTCGTATTATTTTCACTATTAATTTCAATTTCATGCAATGGAATGGATATGATAACGGGGTTGTGATCGGAATTGGTTTCAGATATTGTATATGGTAAATAATGTGTATGAATATTTTTTGTTAATGATAGATCAATAATGGAAGGAGTTTGCAAACTATTAATAGGATATCTAGTTGGAGAAGAAGTATAATGTAATGTGATGTCATTTGAGTTTTGTACAAGAAAATTATAAAGATGTCTTCCGTTAGTATTATTATTAATACAATTCCAGAACTCATGTCGTGAATTGAAGTCACCAGCAATTAATATTTTAGTATTTAAATTGAGTATATTAGTTAAATCTAGTATTTCTAATTTATTACATTGGATATAAATGGAACAGAATGTTGTTAATTCATTGTTAATGTTGATATTTATTGCTATCGCTTCAGCTGATTTTAAGTTTGGAATTTGTATCTGTTTATATTTAATATTATATTTAATTGCCATGCACATACCTCTTTTACCAGTTTCTGTGATATCACTTCTAATTATGTTGTATCCAGGTATATATATTTTATTATTAGTTTTCAGTAAAGTTTCTGATATGAATACAAGATGTGTATCATTATTTGTTAGTATATGGTTTAGTTCTACTAAATTTTTTGTAATGCCATTTGCATTCCAATACATAATATTAAATTTAGATTCATTTATATACATAATGAAATGAAACATTGAAATACTAAACTTTGTTTTTCTTTAACCGTTGTTGTTTTTTTAATGTCATTTGCTAATTGAAGTGTATATTTAACAGTAGGATCTGAAAATAATTCTTTTAAGTCTTTAAGTGTATCAAACATGTTACTCGTCGGGAATTCGTCTGTGTTTGTGTTGTTGTCAGTGTTTACATTCTGTCTTGGTAGGCTGGGGAAGTTATGTAATGATTGGGAATATGATTTCAAAAGTGGTTTAGGTGTGGGAACTGGTATGTAAGAAATGGTATTTGTAGAATTTTTTCTTCTTTCATTTTTCTCGGTGCGTTTTCAAGATATTCTCTGAAATATCGGCATTCATTAAAATTGGCTGGGTGATTTCCAGAGCAATTTACACATATAGGTAGTTCATTATCAGTTTTAGGACACTCTCCAGGGGCATGTTCTTTAGTGCATTTAACGCATCGAAATTTCATATTGCAAAATGCTGATGTGTGACCAAAATATTGGCAACGGTAATATTGTGGCACTCTCTGAGATTTAGAAATTAAACGTTCCCACGATATTTAATGTCCAGATATGTGGTTAATTATTTTGAATACATTTAAATCTTGTTCAAAATTTAAAAATATTATATGAACCGGGAGATCGTATTTAATGCCGTTCACAGTCTTGGTCATTCTTAATATTTTTTTAACTTTAATATTTCTTTCATTTAGAAAATCATAAATTTCTTCATTTTCAACATATGGAGGTATACCTTTAGCTACTATTTTTTTTATCACTATGTAATGGATAAGTAAAATATTGGATTTTATCATCTGTTAGTCGTTTTTGTATTTGGCAGTAATCATGTTCATTATATGTAGAAATTAAGTAATTTTCTATGCCACGGTATTGTGACAGTATTTGATCCTTACTAATTTTCTGGAGTTCATTTATGTATTTATTGTTCGGTAATTTACTCTTAATTATAATAGGAGGCATTTTAATTCTTTGAGTAATATTAGTTGCATCTTTACCTGCTGTTGTGTTTTCTATCCTGTCACCGTTAATAGATCGTTTTCTGCTTTTAGCAGATTGTAAGTCTTCTTCAGGACCATTTGAGTCATTATTTAAAAGGCTAAATCTATTTTTGGTCTCGTAGTCACTATTTACAGTAGTTCCGTTACCTTTCGTTATTCCTTGTGAGGTCGATGGTTGGTTATCATCATCAGAAAGTTCCATATTTGTGTTATTCTTATTTTATTAATGGCATTTGACCGTGTGGTCATTTAGCCTTACAAAATGATATTTTACAAATTTATAACTTCCAGAGAAATATACATATTTTACAAATTGTTTACAACATAAGATTGTGATTTAATTCATAAAACCTTAATAACTAATACTTAATAACTATAATTTAATGTTACATTTTTGTAAAAAATTAACAAAAATTTTATATATATTTTCATCATTAGAGGAAAAGGCTATTGTGGTGTTAATAGTAGTTTTTAGTTCGAAACACTGGTAAATTATTATTATTGCACTCACTTGTTCGATTTACGGTTATGTAATATTTTTGAATCACGATGTATTCACTTTGAGGTCTGAGACCGGAATGGACTCATACGCAGTAGTAAATAATATAATAATATTAAGCTATTATGTGGTAAAACTATCAATACTGAGTGTAAAATATTTGCAAATAAAGTTGATTATTATTACGCAATAATACATATGTTTAAGCAATAAAATAAAAATGCAATTAAACCTGAAAATTTAAAATAAAATACACAAAAAGTTTTTTATAAGTTTTCTTAGGCAATTACACATAAGTTTAGTCACTGAAATAAAAAAAATAATTTATTCATAAAATTCAATAAAACAAAATACACAGAAAAGTAAAGTTTACGTAATTATACATACGTTTAGTCACTGAAATAAAAAATAAATTTAAACATGAAAATGATAAAAACAAATACATAGAAAAGTTTTTTTTTATTAAAAAAGTTAAATATCACAATAATATAATTGAATTTTAATAACTGGCTAGCGTATGATATTTAAAAATACACTCTCCTTTATGCAGAGGCACACAACACATTTGGCGCATATAACATGTTAAACTTTTTTTTCTGCTTTTTATACAAACTGTGCATTGGCGTTGAAGATACATCTTAGACCCACCTGTATAAATTTTAATTGGTTTGTGATTTTGTGCATTTTTAACCTATTTGGATTAGAGCCTACAAAATTTCTTGGTAAGGGTATATTTTGGCGTTGTGTAACGTTGTGCACTTCTATCCATTCTTTTGCTACTTCACGTAGAAACCATTTATATTTCTTATTGGAATTTGTGTTTAATTTTTTATAAACTATATAAGCATTAAACAACGCACAATTTATCAAATACATTACCATTCTTTTAATCCATTATTTTGTACGGCGAATTATAGAGAAGTATGAAATATAAATTGTATTACTTATCTTTAGGATTCGGTTCTAAGGATACGTAAGGGGATCTATCAATTTATTTTCTTCTTAATTATTATTAAATTGTCTCACTCACCCAACAGGTTGCTTTTGCTTCTATTCGTGAATAACAGATTTCTTATTGATTCGGTTGATTCACACTTTTTGCACAATTTTTCACTTTCTTTTAGTTTACAACTCTAAATAATTGAAATCAACGGTCTCCTCGATGGATGCCTGAATTATATCCTCTGTCGACTGCGCCAGTTATATTTTTATAACGTAAGTTTTGTATAAAAGAAATATTTATTTCAATTATACAATTTTATATTATATTATAATACTTTATAATATTTGGATTATACAATATAATAGAATATATATTAAAGGTTTTAACAATTATTTATCTTCATTTCATATATATTTCATCTCATTAATTAATTATATCATTCCATTAGATCTTGATTATTTCTTCTGCGACGGTCTATTTGTTTCTCTAATATGGGCCATCAGTTCTCGGACGTTTGCCAAATCTTCGTCCTCTATGTCCCCGGTGCCTCCTCGGTCCCATATAATTAGATACTAATTAATATATATCAATATATATATATATATATATATATATATATATATTTATTTATTTATTAATATATGTGATACAGTTACTGGTTGAGTTTCAATGAGTGAATCCTGATTGAATATCAAAACGCTTCCTATTTATAAGGCGACTTCTTTAAGTTGCATTACGCATAGATTATAGTACGTGCTGATTCAGCGGAAGATGTATACATTATTGCTGTATATATAACTCTTCTTAAACTTTATTATATAGCGACCCCCTTCAAGCTTAAATTTTAATAAAAACATATTATCATCAAACAATATCAATGTGGCTCTCCTTTATGCAGAGGCACACAACACATTTGGCGCAAATAACATGTTAAACTTTTTTTTCTGCTTTTTATACAAACTGTGCATTGGCGTTGAGGATACATCTTAGACCCACCTGTATAAATTTTAACTGGTTTGTGATTTTGTGCATTTTTAACCTATTTGGATTAGAGCCTGCAAAATTTATTGGTAAGGGTATATTTCGGCGTTGTGTAACGTTGTGCACTTCTATCCATTCTTTTGCTACTTCACGTAGAAACCATTTATATTTCTTATTGGAATTTGTGTTTAATTTTTTATAAACTATATAAGCATTAAACAACGCACAATTTATCGAATACATTACGATTCTTTTAGTCCATTATTTTGTACGGCGAATTATAGAGAAGTATGAAAGATACTGATCAGCACGATCAACACCTGACATATATTGTTATAATCTATAACGCATGAGGGTTTCCATATTTTTTCACGCGTTTTCTAGTCAGTATTATGGCTCTCAACCATAACAGCCGAGTGAATGGTGGAAACCATTTGGGCGGTTCTTTTCGATAGCCAGCATTGTACTAAAATATCTTGGCGTCTTCTGGATATTGCCTCTCCTCGTTTTAATTTTATACTTTTAAGATTATTAGGAAGGTCTCTATTGGTTCTTATGGTTCCGCAAACTCTTGTTTTATTTTCCAGTAATAATGAACTAATGTCAACGCTATTATAAAAATTATCCATATATACATGGTGCCATAATTCAAATAAGGTTCTAATAATTCTATTGTTATTGATTGCAAGCGTTTGCCATCTCCACAGTATATTTTTAAATTGCATATTTATCTAGCGAGATAGCGTGGCGTACGAGTGTACTTTTTTGTTGTATGGTATTATTTTTACTTTGGTTACTTTGTAATTCATGTTGTCTTAATCTTTTTTCTAAATTTTGACATGTTTGCCCAATGTAAGATGAATCGCAGTTCAAACAGCTTATTTTGTAAGCAACATCTTTTCTTTTTTTGGTAGGTATATTGTCTTTAATGTTTGTGTATACTTACTACTACTTACTACAACTGCAAGACATATACACAAACATTTGCACATTAACAGTGTTTTATCCCTTTGCACTAGCTAGAATTTTATCATTAATCATGATTATACTTGGCTTGTCATTTGACAGTTCCTGAAAATCTATACAATGTGATTCCCTTTATCATCATTAAACAACGCAGATAATAATATTTCTTGTAATATCACAATGCAATTATCAACACTCAAACTTTTTCTGTGACATATTGTTTTTTCCTGCGTATTCATTCATCTCATATCAATACTTGTATACTGGGAATGTGTTTAGTAAACCCTCTAAACATTTTATAATTAAGCGCATTTTCCTTTTAAACTGCTGGAAAAATCTATGTAGAATTATTAGTTATGAACCTACATTATTAGAACAAGAATAATTTATATTTAGTTATTTAATAATAGCATACCTTTCAGAGAGCTGACGGGAGTTGTCTTTGTCTACTTATAGCCTTAAAATTTCTAGTATTGATATAGTTAAATGTCTCAATTATTTCTGAAATATTAAACTGTAATGAAAAATTATATCAGAATAGTACAATCAAATGAAAGTAATTTGAAGTATGCATATGAATAAAAGTACCCACTTAGATTGAAAGCCGGCAAATATTATTAACCATTTTACTTTTACTTCGTCGTTTCTCGCTGGAACAGCATAATACATGCATTTTTCTTGGTATTTCTTCATCGTTAAACAATGCACTTCTACAGCCTATTTGTTTTATAATTTAACGTTTATTATATTATCTAAGTAATCACTTAACAAAAAATGTATGTAATACAATGACGCCATGTTTGATTTACGTCTGTCATATTCGATAATTGGATCAAAATGAAATTAAGCGCGACCGGTGGCAGGGGCTCTAACTAAACTCGGGTTAGACATTTATTCGAAGATTTCCGGCCATGCCCCAGTGTTACTAATTCTTTCGTGTTACCACATGCGCAAGCAATATCATACTATCATCGGATGTCGGCCTGACTGCCGCCAGTGGCGGTGTTTCAAAGCGTTGCACGTTTTTCGATTCTTAAAATTATTTCGCCACTGGTACGTATTTAATACACCAATGATTTTTTTTATATACATTGAAATTATAATACATTACATTATAATAATACAGACGGAACTAAAGACGAATCTATGATAAAAAAAAATGTTGTGCCATCAGCGTCAAAACTCGCAATTTAATATAAATTTATATACAGGAATAGTCACGAAGCATTTAAATTATACTCCAATAACTGTATAACAAGTCACTTTAAATTTATTTAATAAAATATGAAATAGTAAACGAATATTTTGTATTTTTGTATGATGTTATTTTGAGAGCGTCCCGTGGTAGATGAGGCCACTTCTCTTTCGTCCCGGTAGGTTTTCCTGTGTTGCCCGTGCCTAGAGCCTTTGACACGGTTCCTCCAGCTCTCGTATCAGTACTCTAGTAGAAATTACTTTCAGTTCATCACTAGTTAATATCTTTTCCGACACTAGGAACTCCGCCGATTCGTCGTGCCATACATCTCTGATGTTCAGTGTGATCGAGTTGTATGACACCGTTGACACATTACATTTTTCTTTCACCTCGTTCTCCAGATTCTTGTAGTATTCCAATTTGCGTCTGTGGGCTCTAGCCATGTCCATAGATCCTCCAACAATTTGAGCATCTAGTACAACGGGGCTCCACTTTGCACTGCAATTAGAGCTGGTTTCCTGGTGCCTTTCGATGTCTTGAAGGTTGGTTCCAGGTCGACACGCGAGTGCGTTTTCCCTAGAGCTCTTTTAACATATTGACATACGGCGTTATGTCTCTCAATTCTCTGACGATGACTTCTATGGCATGTCTGTAGGATGTGGTCTAGGGTTTCGGGAGCATTGCAACCCGCCCGACAAAACCTGTCTTCTTTTCTTCCCCTGGTGGTACGGGATCTCGTTGGCATTGCATTAATGCTAAATTTAATGCAGTTCATATTGACTTTTTGGAACAGTACTGATTCCCGTTTCGTCTACATTGTAGATCCTTTCAGGCGTCAATTTATGTTTATCTATTACATTTTCAACAATGTAAAAAAAATATCGACTGCCACTCTATTAAAAGCCATCGCTCTTGCAGCTGATGTTGGTTCTGGGCGTCTGTATGCTAGATCAAGGTGTCGTTTTAAAAACCCGCTGAGCCAATCTTCTCCTGCGATACCAGTTTCTGTATTAAATGGGTTATCTATATGATTCCGCTGAGCCAACTGATAAGCCATTGAAGATCTTATCCATGTTTTAATTCTACGCAACTTAGAGAAAGACCAGTGCTGTTGCCACACTGACAAGTAGCCATAATTTGTAAAAATTTCTTATGTTGGGATACATATCAATATCACAATTTGTGATAACAATAACAGGATATTGACTGTGGTGTATCCTGGATTCGCTGCCATGACTGCCACTTCACCATCCACAGCATATTTTCATTTACAATAACAGATACTGGATTGTTATCTAGTAACAGTTTATAGTCGCTAGCTAGTTGTCTTACAGTTTTAATGACTTTATTGTTAAATTCGGTTTTTGGCATAAAATCATTCGGCTTATATAAATTAAGTATATCATCAGACAAGCGGTCCTGGAGATCGCTGATTATTGAATCTAAAATAGGAATATAAACAGCTTTGCGGAAGTAATCTTCAGCAGACTCAGCACGTTGATTATTGCCTCTACGTATCTGTTTTGATACTAATCTCGGACATTTAATTTCTATATGTAATTGCTCAGGTACTTCTGTAGATTCTTCAAATAGCTGATGGAAGATTGCGTCCACATTTCCTCTTTTATTTCCTATAACACTTATTGTTAGTATATCATTAAAAGCATCTGTTGATTTTTTTAAATCGATCGAGCTCGATTGCAGAATTCTGCTTATAAATACTGAAAAATAAAAAGTAAGTTACTATGACTGTAGTGCATAAATTAATGAATTTGTGAGAATAATAAATATACACACACAAAGTGAGAAATCACTTAAACAGGTGGAGGATATAATATAATCAGAAATGCGTGATGTTTGCAGCAAGCAATGTGCATCATTGGCAGTTTTATTGTCTTGCCAAGCAGAAATCTTCTCCAGGGCGCTACAAATTTTAATTAAGTTGTCTCCTTGAAACTGAAGATGGCCTATCATGCCTAAAAACAACTAAATCTATCCAAACTACAATTGAAGGCCATAACGCCATTGGCAATATCAATCAAGTTATGAGTATTGCAACTCATTCTCCCAGCTCCATATAATTTGGGATACTCGTTGAAAAACTTATTTAATAATTCTTTAGTCATATCATTTTTATCAATACATTTCTCAGGATCACACAAGATTCTTATACCCAAACTGAACTACGTGAACTGTAAGGCAACTGGTCCTAAATACAGCAAAAATAGCCGAAACTCAGTAGCTTTCCAATTGACGTAGTCTTAAAGCACTCTGGGTAATCTAGAAAATTCTGCAGTAATGTGGGGTTTGGATTTCAATAAAAATTTGCTAATATTCCGTAGTTTTGTCGTCAAACTTGACATCTCTGGTTCCGTTTACCCAGAGGTTTAAAAGTCTCTTTCCGACTCCTAAACACACCATATGCATATAGCCTAGTACTACCTGCGACACCATTCCAATTCCAATTTCTTCCAAAATCGAATATTCCGTGTGATGTACTGGGTGCGTTATCCTACGAAAAAACTCATCCGTTCGCAGATCTCAAAGTACTACTTAAAACATATGTTGAAAACTCTCTTCGCTGAACACATTTATGGACCGATTCTGCGCATAACAGAGAAATGTTACGGCATGGCATGTTACGCTCCGACTCCCCATACATTATGCGAATGAATCATACTGAATGCTGTCAAAATATCATGTATTTGCTGTTCATTCCGGCGTTTTAAGCATAAACTGCAACGTCACTCGTATGTTACCTAAGATGAATCAGAAACACACACTTATCTAACATCGTTTTTTTGACATTTGTGCGGCTTTTAGGTTATGTTTTGTATGAGAAAACCTGAGAAATTCGCCTGACTGAACACCAACCGCATAACTTTTGTCTATATTACTATGGAAAATTCTTCATAACATGACCTTATCATAACATTGCGGCAGAATCGGTCTCTTAGTGCAGCTTTCATAACCAGCATGCCCAGTTGTCTTTGTAACGAACGCACGTGCAGGACTATCACACACCACTTTTGAAATATTTTGTTACGAAAAATTAAGTCATTTTGTTGTATGTCTTTCATTTCCTCTATGAATGGTTGAAGAAAAATGTTGGAATCCTTAGGCTTGCCATTTCCATGATGCACTTCAACCAGAAGTTTCTGGTTATCTAGCATCAGTGAAATGATCCAAAATGCATTAGCGGAGGTCTTAGTCAATGACAATCCATCGAAGTTAACTTTAACGCCGATACTATCGGGGCAGATTTCAAGGTATTTCTCCATGAAACGGAATACCTTCCTATACACCAAAATGAACATATTCACCACCGTTATTTAATTTAATGGCATCGGTGTCATTTTTTGGAATGCCCAATAATGTGCGAATATTGACACTATATCAATGGACAATTGAAATGTTTTAACATAACCTCAAAACTGATTGCCTGGGTATTCTTTTAGAGCAACTCTGATCACCTTTTCCACCATTTTCACTAATGTATTATAATAATTATAACCATAATTAATAAATATTTGTACTGATTTGCACTATTTCACTATTACTTCGAACATATTTTGACACCGTGGATGATGCCGGTTAGTACCGATGTACCATGACAAATGTAACAATACTTGATTGTAGGTTAAGGATTTTTATGTTAAACAAAGAAAATGCAAAATAAATGAGATTTAATTGAATAAATTATTCTAATTTCATTATTTTTACCATAAAAATTAGCTTTTAAATATTGGCCACGCCTACAACGATAGGCCACACCAAATCACTGTCTGCCACTAGTGGGTATGCCAACTATATACACGGTTTTTACACAAGCGTCCTAGATCTGTGCCGTTCGGATCCTTTCGGGTCTCCTCGATATCTACTGTGTACTCTAGATCCTATTAGTGCTGTCGATACTACTCAAATATAGGATTTTGGGGGGTGCAGCAGGCATAACACCATCAATTCTATATCAACTCTGTCCTCTCCTACTCTCAATCCTTCCTACGACGTTGTCAGCGTTGAATCGTTGAAATAAACTAGTTTTTTTTAACTAGAACAACCCGTTGACGAAAAAAACGTCAACGAGAACCGGCTTGTATCAAGTATTGATTGGTTTCTATTCTACATAATATTCGAATTTTTTGACAGCAATAATTAAAGATACGAAATTTGTAAAAAATTGCAAAATTCAATAATATAACACATTTCTCTAATTTATAACCATTCGTTTGCTTGGAGAAGGTGACAAATTACGCCCCAAAATGCCAATAAAAGGAAATTAATTTTTGTATGGAAAACATAACCTGAAAGATATTGACTGCTCAATAAAATATATCAAATATATTAATTTTAAACAACATTGTATATTCATTCCGAAGAGTCTTGCATGTCAATCCACCACATAAAAAGCATAACTCGTGTTGTTTTAGTAAATCTAGAATATAGAAAGTGATTGTTTTTAATTCATAAAGGATAAGATATTAAATTGATATAAGATATATTAAATTGTGAATTGCCCCTATGTGAAAATTTACAATTTCATTCGTGAATTTCTTGTTAAGCGAAAATAAATCTTAATAATGTGTGCGTTGGTAAATCAGTTCAAGTCCAGTTTTCCAAATTACTATTAGTATTTATTGTACTATACTATCATTATCTAATGTATTGTTAATGGTAAAGCATCAGCTGTTTTCTTGAATTGTAAATTTTTCTTCGAAATTAATCTCTGAATATGTAAAATTAGTTAAAATGTATTGGACCCATGAGAAGGTATTGGAATAACAGTTTGTCTACAGGAGTGTTATTAATAGAATGAATTGATGATTACGTTGATGAAACAAAAGATAATGGGCTATTAAATTAAAGCAACAACATTGTTATTAATTATACTTCGGCAGTTATAAAAATAATTTACAGATATGATTGACTTAATTTATTAACATTAACTAATGAATGATAATATAATAATATCGGTTTGTGATTATATTGGTCAGATTAAGAACAATTAAGTTTATTGACAGTTTTAGATTTAAATATATAAATATGAAAATAATAAGTTCAATCTTTGTTATAAGATACATTTATTTTAATTGAAACAACATGGACATAAAACGTGTCATGGAAGAAATTAATCTGGCATCAGGCAATTACCTAATATGAAGATGTAGTGCACTGTATTTTTTTGTACAACTCTTGCATTAATATACACAATGATTATGATTCATATATCAAATTTTATGGCTGGATCTTTATGGCTGAAGATCATTTGCCATCATTGTAATGGCAATAATTTGATTGTATTAATGTATCATTCAGTAATGTATAATCATACATTCAGTAATGTATAATTCTGCCAAGCTCTAGTCAAAGGCATTCACATAAATCAATACAACATCAATAGTTTTCGGACAAATATGAGTGTAACCTATCTGGAGTGCTTATTTTGAATGACATTGCTCATTTAATATATTTTCTGTAATGTTGAATTTATTTCGATACTACCAAGATTTGAGCATAGTCAAGGCATCATATGTTAAATAAATTGATAGCCTTAGTTTGGACGAAGAAGGACATTTGACGCAATCAAAGATTTAGTTGAGATATTTGAAAAAGGTTTTGATCTTTCAGGCCTTCATACATACACGACCAATCAGGATCATTGTTACATATCCTACGGATTTCAATAATGTCTTAACATCTTCATGAGATATAGATCTTTACATCACCCAAGTGTTAAGATTAGATTGCAGAGAAAAAGGGTCAGCTATTGTTACTTCGCCCTATTTATTCAACCACATTAAAAACTAAATATGAATTCTAATTTAAAAAAATGTAACTAACTACTGATCATAATGCCGATTGCAGTTAACGAAATAAAGAAAATAGAGCTATGTATTGAACAAATAAAATATATTTCATATGAATAATTGATAGATCATGAAATAAAGTTAAATAATGGCAAATATGAAACATAACATAATCATGTTCAAATAATTTGCCAAATAATGTGCCAAATATTAAAAATAAATTCACTTGTATGATTTATTGACAAAGAAAATTAATCAAATTCGTGTAAAGATTCGATTGTGATGATTACAAAATCTTTTGACCATCACCAGAATTACGTGATCTCTGCTGTCCAATCCTTACTGAATTATTTGTTATTTGATATATAATATATATCACCAAATTTATGAAAATTTGTGAATATATAAAGGAAATGGAGAAAAACAGAATGGATATTATATGAAAAATAATAAGATTGATTAAAATCGATTCGTTAAAAACTTGACGATATTTGTAATCGATATTAACAACCATAATAGTTAGAAAGATTAAGAAATTCTTAGAGTATAATAAATTACTATTACAGAAAAATACATTTAACTAATTTTAAATATTCAATAAGCAACATAACATGTAACCGGTAAGATATATTTTTTCTTTGCATTTGATCAATATTTATAATTGGAAAACTATACTCACTCAAATACAAATAAGTAAACAAGTTTATGTGTTCCATTGTAGTAATGTGAATGTGAAATTATATTAACCAATTTAATAATAATACAGTTTGACAATATAGTAATAATAACACTCATATTTACATTACTATTTAACATGTACATTTTTAACGTCACAAAAGATTTATTTTTGGCCATACTATATTCTCAACAATTTGAATTAAGTTTCTCTTTTTGTATTATATAAATTAGAAACGAAAATATTTGATCGATATTTTCTGGTTTGATATACATATCAATATTATGTTCGAATTTTAGATTCATATTTAATCAAAGCATGCTTTTTATGACGTTGCTTGTATCATGTATTAAACTCTACTCGAATATTTTACTTTTCAAATGTAAACTATTGAGAAATTTAAAAAAAAGGATTCGGCTTCGGATCAATTTCACGATTTCTCATAAACAAATTACGTATATCAAGTTATGTTTTCGGAACAATACATCTTCAGAGTTTCAATGGAAAGTTTTTTCAATGAAAAATTTACAATGGTCGTTTTGGTTATACGGTTTGTCTCCTTCCTCAACAATTTTTTGAAAAGACTTTTGAATCGTCACTTTTAGTAACCAAGTAATTCAAAGAATAAAGAGGAAGTAATCGATTTTTTTATATTGTATTTTTAAATTCTCAACCGGTTTTACATTTTGTATATGTGTCTAGTAGTGTGATTATACAAATGCAGTCATTCTCAAATGTTCTCCAATTTATCTACTTTCCACGTCCAAAGTTCTTTAAACACACCATGATCGGATGAGAACTAGTGTTCAGTTAAAACTCTAGTTTCAACTCCTTTAATAAACACCTAACCTTTACCTTCGAAAAAGAACACAATATGTCAATTAGCTTTTTAGATGTAAATATCATAAAAACTCCAGATAATAAAATTATTACTAACTGGTACCAGAAACCAACGTGGTCTGGCAGATATCTCAATTTCCATTCTTATCATCCCACTAACATGAAAATCGGTACCATTATCAATTTAGTTGATCATGCTATTCTCTTGTCAGATAAAAAATTTTGGCCTTTTAACCTATCTCTAATCCACAGAACCCTATTAAATAATTGCTATTCTCCACACCTTATAAAATCAGTAATTAACAACAGACTTTCCGTCCTTAACACAAAACATAATCTTCCTTCCCTCGAGTCCCAGAAAAAAGAAGAAAATAAGTTTGTTGGCACTATTTGTCTCCCTTACATTGAAAATCGCTTTCCTATTTGGAAAAAACTATTTGAATTCGCGGATTTGCGTTTAGTTTGCAATATTGATCAGACTCTTAACTTTTTATTTTCGAACTTAAAATCACAGACAAGTTTAGATCGTATTTCTAACATCGTGTATAAAATTGACTGTACAAATTGTGGGGCCACTTATATTGGCGAAACTGGACAACATCTAAAAAAACGTCTCAGACAACACTCCAAAAATAAAAATCAAAATCAGACTCAACTCCAAAAATAAAAATCAAAATCAAACAATGATAACTGACCACATACAAAATTTCAATCATATTTTCAATTTTGATGTTGCCACAATTTTATATCACGAGTCGAATACATCGCAGAGACGCTTTTCAGAATCATGTTTCATACATCTTTTCAAAAATAGCATAAACAAAAGATTGGATAATTCTTCATTGTGTGAGAATTACCAAGTAGTTTTAAACAATGTCTCGAAATTCATTCCTTTAAAATAATTACCTATCTTATCGACTTTTTAATTATATTAATTTTTATGTTAATTTTTCTTCTTCTGTTAATTTTATTTCAATTCTACCAACTATGTCCACCCTCACAATTGTCATCTGTTTATTTTTTACTTTATGTACCCTCTCGCGTTGTCAAACCTTAAATTCTCTGGTCAGTTCGTGCGCTCGGTACCTAACTTCTAACACGTGGGTTGCACATTTGGCTTCACTCTTGCATCGGAATACAGTATAGCGGGATGTATTTTACAAATTCATAAAATAACTCATTCAAAAAAATTTATTATTGTTACATTTAAAGTGACAAGAATTGGTTTCATTGTGCATTGTGAACAATTATAATTAGGATTATTACAATTACATGTAAGTTCATACCATATCACTTCTTATATATTAGTTTTAATTAATAATGTTATCTGTACCTTCAAAATAGAGTCCACTGAAGATGACACAAAACTATGTGTCGAAACGTATGGAAAAAATAAAAACGTTTTAAAGTCATACAAATTTTTTAATTGATGTATTGCCCTGAAAACTGAATATCACATATTTCAACATCAAAATTATACAAAAAATTTAATATATATATATATATATATATATATATATATATATATATATAGTAGAACAAAAGGTTTAAAACGGAGAAATATGGGTTCAGGTAGACGGAGAGTCCCTACCGTCTATTGTACGATTCTATCCGGCCGAACCAGTTTGAATGCCGCGCCAGCAAAATGCCTATATCTCCGAAAATAATTCGAATTTTCAAAAATCCTCTCGTACACACATTCTTGAATAGTTAAACTTTGAAAATATGAAGAAAAAAAGATTGATTTTTTGAAATTTCTAGACCAGAATACCCCCTTAATTCTGAATTTCACGCAGTTCATATAATCTCTGACAGACAGGAGCTTATTTCCATCTGTTACCCATCGATGTTGTGACGGGACTTTTGATGATTTGCTCAGTGCAGCACCGTCCACTGATTTATGCAGCAGCTGTTTTTGAGTGGCTAGGACGATGTTGTTGTCCTTCAACTTTTCGCACTTTTCTATTTCCAGATTGTGGAAGCTGCTTCCTCCCAGTTTAATTTTATTAATCTATTCCTCTGTCTTAAGGGTACCATCCACCTCAGTGATGGAACGATAAACCTCCATCATTGCTTTTGGCGTAAAAGTATGCCACTGTTGTATCATTTGGTAACCTTAACCATGCTCTAACCGCCTTCCTCACTGTACCATCTAACGATTTGAGAAAACCCAAATTGATTAAGAGAGTCATAGTTACTCCCGCCGTTTACCCGCGCTTACTTGAATTTCTTCACGTTGACATTCAGAGCACTGGGCAGAAATCACATTATGTCAACACCCGCTAGGGCCATCGCAATGCTTTGTTTTAATTAGACAAATTTAGAATTAAAAATTAGTTTTCACTTTGCCGATTTTTATTGAAAATTCATGATCGGCTGTCAAGATTATTAATGGATTTTTATTTTGATTAATTTTATTTTATTACATCATGCTACGTTGTCATTTGGTTTCTACAACCATACGGCTGTTTCTGGAACCTCTTTCTCTAGTTCTTATTCATTTTTATTTCCGACAAATTATTTATTGCATTTATAAACACTAATAATCTTTTTGTCTTATTATCTCCGGTAATTAAAAATATCAAATACATTTCACAATGGATTATTTTAAACTTTTTAAAGAATTTGCTTTTTATAACATTAGAGAATTTTGTAAAATCATAATATCATTGAAGTTGTAATACCATAATTGATAAATTAATTATTATTGCTGGAATTATTATAAAGAAATGGCTTGGCGAGAAACTGGTGTCAAAATAGGTCACTGTTTTAACCCGCACTTGACAATCTTAGGGGTACTGTAAAAATCTTTTCTGATGGTTTTTGGCCTCCATCTTCTAACTGAAAAGATACCTAAATGCATCAGAATATTGTACTTTGTCAATCTTCCGAAGTTTCTTTGGATAGCTTGGATTACAACATCGCATAGCCGTAGGACCGAGAAATTTAGTTTTTCTTTTTTCCCTTTTGCAGTAAATTTATTCACCTGGTCTTTTGTTAATATTTTTTGCATTAGGGCGCGAATTGTGGCCTTTTCATTATACTGGTTTTCAGGGGCCAACTCATGTATCAAGCCTGATGCGAAGTTTTCCTCTTTTAAATTTTCTTCCAATTCATCTATTTGTTTCATATTCTTTAACGGAAATGTAATGACTTGGTTTCGCTCGTCTTCATCTGATATCACTAACGATTGCAGCTTATCCTCAAGGGCAGAGGTAGTTAGTTTTTTTTTTCAAGATTTTTTATTACATTTAATATAAAAAAAATATATACAATCTATAAATTTACAACATGAATATCTATCTTTATTTGAAGATAACAAAACAATTATTTAAACTATTACTTTAATCTAAATAATATTTATCATGTGGCAAAAATATCACGAAAACCACAAACAATATATTTAAGGACAATACAACTCTAACAAAAACATAAATGTGATGGAAAACTTTTGAAAAACTAAAACTGTAATATTTATTTTCACTAAAGATCTTTTATAAAACTAGGTAGAACATAGTTAGAATACCAGAACATATCTTTTGTCACAGAACCTATCACATTAATTGTTGTGTTATTATTAACTAAACATTTTGAAAAAAAGAATTTTGAGTTTTTATTAATTAATTCCATAATTTCCGGAACTTTTATTGCCTCATGCAGTATTTTGTTCGATATATTGTGTAGATTTACTGGATTTTTTGATGTTCCAAAAACTATCCTTATGCAGAGGTAGTAGCTTGAGTACCATTATGAATATCTTGACCTGTCACAATGTCAGGCTCACAATTTTCTATTATACGTACCAAAGTCTGGACATCTTCCGGTAAGTTCTCATCAAAATATTTGTCCATTATTTTTAATAATTTATTAACTTCATCCTCTTGTATTGTTATTTTGTTTCACCCAATGATAGAGTTAATACAAATGTTGTCAGTCGATGAAACTTCTTCATTATTGATGGGTAAGTTATTCACTTTGCTTTTGTACAATCAAGAGATCAACATTATTGCCCTCACAGAATTCTGCCACAAAGTTCCTTATGTCATCAAAGATAAGATTTACTTATCAGTAATTTTCTGCAAAAAGTAATAATTATTAAAGTATATAAAGTTATAATTACTTGGCCTTGTCTTTGGAGTTGCAGATTGTTGTGATTCTCGATTAGAACATTCTCCAGTGATATGAGAACCATTCTGTAATTGGCATAAAGGAGACACCTCTAATTTATTAACTTCCATAATGCTTGAAGAAGCTAAAAAACAAGCATAAAAGATATATAAATTATTAGAAAATAGATAGAGTACCTGATTTAAATACACAATTACATCATTTAAAATTAATAATGAATTAATTATTAAACAACTTGTATTTATCTACCTGAAATGTGATTACTATTCTTAGACAATCGGTATGCTCCTGCCTTCACATTACTTCTGCGAATTGACATACCAAGTTCTAAAATAATGTTTTTTAAAATCTAAATTTTATTATTACTCTTACGTAATCTATGTTTATCAGGAAGACATTTCTCCTCTAGATATTTATAGAATCTTGTAAAAACCAAGCAAAATATGAATTGAGCATTTCCATTATAAATAAATTCATTCCTGGGAACAGGCAATCAGAGGTTTTAGTGTAGAGTCCACGACCATTCTGATAATAACATGTAATGACATTACTATCTGTACGCAAAGTTAGTTTAAATCTATGATCTGTGGTACGTCCTTGACATATTTAATTTTAAGATTTTTTTCACCACCTTTTTCGCGCTTTATCTTTAGTCCCTGTGATATTGAGATTATTGAAATTGGCCTTGTCTTTTTTCTGCAGTTAAGCAAAATTTTTCTAAGCACGTTATTGTCTTTGAATACAATTTTTAGCGGGTTTGGCTTAGTCCTTAGCGGATTAAGTTTCCCCAATCTGAATAGTTCGAAACGACGGAGAGCAAGGTACACCTACAATGTTAATGAACATATTTCGATATTTGTCTGTTTGATATATGTTATATGTTGTGATGTAGCTGAATTGGTTTTAACTGTATAATTGAAATTTAAGTGTAGAAATTGAGACTGGCCATTTTTGTACTCACTCACACTATTGTACATACATTTCGGTATAGATTGTAGTGTAAAAACAATGATTATTTTTAACTAAAAGATAAATATCAGTATAGGTTATTTAAAAAATTGGGGTTTTTAGGCATGGGTACAGAACAACGTCTGTACTAGTTTAAGTATAAATCTATTTCATCACTCTTTTTTTGTCTGGCGCTATTTTTTTTATATAACTGCCAAAAGTCAAAACTGTCTGGCGTGATATCAATATCCAAACTTGTACGAGGGTCATTCAACAAGTACTTAGCCTACAAAAGAAAAACGAAGATTTTTGAAAAGCGGCGATTTATTTTTCAACATAATCTCCTTCAAGCTCGATACACTTGGCCCAGCGATGCTCCAACTTTTTTAACCCGTCCAAAAAATATGTTTTTTCGAGGGCTGCAAAATAGGCTTCCGTCGCGGCGATGACCTCATCATTTGACCTAAATTTTTTCCCGGCGAGTGATTTTTTCAGAATTGGAAACAAAAAATAATCGCAGGGGGCCAAATCTGGAGAGTAAGGTGGATGGGGCAGCAATTCGTAGTGCAATTCGACCAATTTGGCCATGGCGACGGCGGAGGTGTGAGCCGGTGCGTTGTCGTGGTGGAACAGCACTTTTTTTTCGCCAAACGGGGCCGCTTTTTCTTCAATTCCACATCGAATCGGCCCAATAACTCAGCATAGTAGCGCCCCGTGATTGTTTTACTCGTTTACGAGATTTTTCATCTCGTAGTAGAATTGTTTAAACATATTTGATTTTTCAATGCATTTATTGCATTTAAGTCAGCATTGGTGTACTTAAAATGCAAGTTTTGAAAGCGTGGATCTAGTAATGTGGCTCTAGCCATCGCTATAGCCCCAATGTCATTGCTATTGCGTGACATCAATATCTAAATTTGAACAGTTCTACGTTCAAACAAATTTGATTTTTCAATGCATTTATTGCATTTAAGGCAGCATTGGTGTTCTTAAAATGCAAGTTTTGAAACCGTGAATCTAGTAGTGTGGCTATTGCCATTGCTAATTTTTTTTCTAGATTCGAAAACCGTCTGCTTGCAGTGTCAATTAAAGCTTGTTTTAATTTGACACAAAGGCGCGATTTTGGTATAAATAAACTAAAGATATAACGTTCGACACCGTAACATAGTATTGAAGTGCATAATTATTTATTTATGTCCTCCAGCGGCTGCAGTAGATTAGATTATTCTCTAATTAATTCAACTTCAGCCGCTAATACAATACCGGGAGCATTTGCATCAGTGATTGTAATTTGTGCGACATATGAAGCTAATTTTAAAAATCTTTCTAGCATGTAGTAACACGAATTCTGCCTTATTTTTACATCTAATATGAACTTTAAAGCGCATGCGAACTTTCACATTAAGCCTTTTTCAGCTTATCTGAAGCTACAACACTTGTTCTAAAACATTTGACAAAGTTTCTTACTTTTTTAACAAAATTTATAACATCAGGATCAGCAAGTGCCTTATCTGCAATTAAATTAATAGTATGTGCAAAACAAGAATGGTGTTTTTCAGTTGCTCCATATTTATCAAAAAAATACGCATAGCACATATTTCATATTACTGCTGTTGCGGTGATGATAGCTGCTGTTAAATTATGTACAGCAAGGTATAACTCAAGATTTTTTTTTTTAAATTTGTCATTTCGAGACGAATTGTGTTTTGTAAAAATAGCGCCAATTGGCCATAGTTCTGGATATCTAGAAATTGTACAATAAGTAATCGTGATTATGTTATTTCTCACAAATGGGAATTTGAAAAAAAAAATTATTCATTTATTTTTATGCGCTTTACAACTACATTATTAAATTTATTGATATGTGAAAGAAAAAAGAAAAAAAAAAGTTTTTTCAATTAGTTATGAGCGTTTAAAAATTGATTAAATTCAAAAATTAGTCATGTGACCGTTAACGTGCCACGATTGGCTACCGTGCCTGTGACGTCAGATTGTAATCGCAACCTCATAACAGCGCAGTGCCGTTACTCTGGGACCGATTCTGCCGCAATGTTATGATAAGGTCATGTTATGAAGAATTTTCCATAGTAATATAGACAAAAGTTATGCGGTTGGTGTTCAGTCAGGCGAATTTCTCAGGTTTTCTCATACAAAACATAACCTAAAAGCCGCACAAATGTCAAAAAAACGATGTTAGATAAGTGTGTGTTTCTGTTTCATCTTAGGTAACATACGAGTGACGTTGCAGTTTATGCTTAAAACGCCGGAATGAACAGCAAATACATGATATTTTGACAGCATTCAGTATGATTCATTCGCATAATGTATGGGGAGTCGGAGCGTAACATGCCATGCCGTAACATTTCTCTGTTATGCGCAGAATCGGTCCATCTATTGGCGCAGTGCTTACGGCTATATTTTACGGAACTTGATAAACACGTGGTAAATTTTCCTTTAAAAACGATTTGTTGAAGTTAATTTAGTTCAACTATGTGTGATACAGGATTTATAAAAGCAAATTCTGATAATGTTCCTAATATTGATATATTTATGGTAGCCATTTAGCCATTTCTTTTGTCATGAAAATGTTCTTAAATTTAACTTGAAATTATAGGTGTTTGTAAATTCACTAGTGCTGCTGCGATGATAACAATATAGTCTGTTAAAGGTAACATATTATGATTAACAACCGTATGAGGTTTGAGAAAATCAAACTCTCTCATTCGTCCAATCACGCGTTCTATATGAATACGTCTAGCAGCGATTCGTTTGCCTTGTAAAACACTGAAGGTGGTCGAATTAATTCAAGATTTTTATTGTCAAGAAGCTGAACAATATTCTTGAATCCTCGATCAGCCATTACAGCACAACCTTCGGGTAACTCTTCTACTATTTCGCTTTCCTGAAATAACAATTCATCTGAAATTCGCCCTCCAAATCCTTTTGAGATGAAATTGATAAAGCCATCCGGTGTGCAAGATATTAAATATTTTAACGTATTACACTTTTTGTACTCTGACCAAGTTAATGATTGATGCTCTGGATCACTAGGTTGCTCGATTTGAATCTCAAATGCATCAATAATACAGGCAGTCCTCGTACTTACGGCATGTTAAGTTCTCGAAATACGCGACGTAAATCGAAACGACGTAAGTCGAGACATATTTTTTCATATGTTTACATGTAAAACTCAAGGGTTAGATTCCACACGGACTCGAAATAATAAAAAAAAACTGCATTTATAACAAAGGAGGTACTTTATTATTAAAAGTAAGTTCTTAAAATAATTATATATTATGCACTTATGAAATAGCTAGTTATTTTTGGTATTTGTGTGTTATTAATTTTAATAATAATTATAAAACTTATACATATGTAATGATAAATAATAAATTAAACTTTTGGCTTAAAGAAACTATCAATTCTAGATTGCTTGGCTTCTTTCTTCTTGCTATCATACAGATCTTGGTAACAGTGATAGGCTGCACAAATTTTGTTATTAACGTTAAAACTTCTTTCAAAATTAGGATCATTTTCTTCAAAAATTTTCATGGCATTCTTCAAATTTGCAAAGGCTACGGAAAGTTTTTTTAGTGTAAGTTCTTTTTCAGAGTCACTAATAGAAGAAGCTATTTCTTGTGACTCGAGTGCTTCCTTTTGTACTTGTGCCTCCAATTCAATAAGATCTTCATCAGTCAGTTCTTGCGAATGTGAGCTTAACAGATCATCAATATCATCAGTAGTAACTGCAATGTCAGGGAAACGGTTAGCCAAATGAACAATGTCAGTTGTGATCTCATCGACATTTGGTTGATCTGTAGATGTAGAACTTTCAGATGGCTCAAAAAAAAATGGGCATAACTTTTTCCACACTCCTTTTAAATTGTTAGGTGTCACCTCATCCCATGAAGTAGCAATATTTTTTACGCATTGCAGGATATTATAACTTATAACCAAAAATCTCTCAGCTCCATGCCATCATTTTCATTAGCCTTTACAGCCTGTGAAAAAGTTCTCCTGAGATAATAGGCCTTAAAAGACGCGATAACTCCTTGATCCATCGGCTGTAACAACGAAGTGGTGTTGGGAGGCAGGAACACGACTTTGATTTGAGGATCAATATCGGCAATACGCACAGGATGGCCGGGAGCATTGTCCAAAATAAGTAAAGCTTTATAAGCCAAATTATTGTTTGAACAGTACTGTTTCACTTCAGGTATAAAATGCTTAGTAAACCATTCTTCAAAAAGTATTGATGTAACCCATGCCTTTGGATTAGCCTTCCATATAACTGGAAGAGTACTCTTGACGTAATTTTTGAGAGCTCGAGGATTTTCAGACCTATAAACTAAAAGGGGTTTCAATTTAAGATCACCTTCAACATTCGAACCCAATAACAACGTCAAACGATCTTTAGCCGCTTTAAATCCAGGCATAGACTTTTCTTCCTGTGATACAAAAGTACGAGAGGGCATTTTTTTCCAAAACAAACCAGTTTCGTCCACGTTAAAAATTTGTTTAGGCGAATAGTCTCCACTTTCGATAATTTCCTTTAATATTCCAGGAAAACTCTGAGCAGCCACATGATCGGCACTAGCAGCTTCTCGAATGTTATGTAACGAATATCTCGTTTTAAAGCGCATGAACCATCTGCGACTGGCAGAAAAACATTTTGTTTCGTCACTATTATTCTCGCCACGTTTATTTTGCAGTGTGTTGATGATACTCAGCGCCTTATTTTGTATAATAGCCAAACTTAGAGGAACCCGTCGCTGGGTTTGATCTTGAATCCAATTGTACAACAGTTTTTCCATTTCATAAATTAAAGCATTCCTTTTGCGTATAATAGTGCTGTTTGAAGAGGCGGAAGGAAGAGCTGTTAAGAGTTTTTCTTTATCTTTCAATATTGTTTGTATCGTAGTGCGTGATAAATTAAGTTCTCGTCCAATAGATGAAGTCGAATAACCGCGATCTTTGAGTTTTAAAATCTTAGATTTAACCTCCATTGTAATTGACTTTCTTACTCTCTTCTTCACTTTATTATTACTGTCTTGTTTAGGTGGCATTGTTTAAAATTCACTTAAATATGTATGTAAACACAAAAACTGTCAAAGATGCAAAAAAACTAATTTATTACGTCTTGATTGTCCGTTGTCCCTGAATGTACTAAACAAAATCAGCGACATTTGCGGGGTATATTCCCCGCACGAGACGACACCGCGCCCCGCCCGCGCCCCTCACGGACATTGACCTTGCGACAAGTGAATTCTCCGATATGCCGGAAATCGAAACAAATGACGTATGCTTGAGGAATAGTGTCAAAACATTGTTTGACGTAACTTGAAACGACGTAAATCGAAACGACGTAAGTCGAGGACCGCCTGTAGCTACCACATGACTATACGAAGATCTAAATGCTATCGGTAGTATTCTTTTTATATTATCAAGCTCAGGCATGTAAACAAGCTTTTTTAAAAAAAGTGTCAATACGTTTTGCTTTATTAAAAATAATGCTAGCGTTGCTTACACTCATTCCGAACTGTTCACTTAATCTTTCAAAACTGTCTTGGCGTCGAATTTTCATTAAAAATAATTTTATATTAGTCATATTGGTATTAGAAATAACACTGAGACGTTCCAACATTAGGGGGCGTCTATTAATCACGTGAGCTAGTTTTTAAGGATTTTTGGACCCCCCCCTCCCCCTTGGTGATACGTGGTGATATTCAAAATTACCCCCCCCCCTTCCCCACCAAACATCACATGTATTTTTAGTTACGTGAAAAAACAAAAATTTTTGATTCTCTTTTTGAAAATGTTTGAATTTTTTTAAAATAATCAGTTAAAAAATAAATACACGTGATATCTTACCATACCCCCCTCCCCCACGTGATATTTCGTGATTTTTTGTCAAACCCCCTTCCCCTAAAAACCTCACGTGATTAATGGACGCCCCCTTACGTTAAATTTTTGGAGGACTTCAGTATAGGCCTTCAAATTGTCATCAATTAAATAATTTGTGACTTTTACAATTTCACCTTTTTTTACAGGAGACTGTGAGCTACAGTCTATATAACTCTAGTCGCTATTCTCTGAAGGCTCATAAATCTCTCGAGAACTGTTTGAATTTACGTACACGTAATTTCAGAAGCTTGAATCATTTTTCCATTGATATCTACTGAAATCATTCCATTAAATCATATGATATCTGCTGTAAAAAATAAGAATATGTAATACTGTAAAAAATAACAACCTTTGGGTTGTGCCGTTGTACTATCAAATGCAGCTTTTGCACTAATTTCAATATCTAAATTCTCCGCGGGTGTAATTTCTTCACTTTCAGAGAGTTCTGAGTTATTTAAATCATCGTTTGCATTATAGTCTCTATTATTGTTGTTGTTCAAAGGCCGTTTTTGCGATAATAAGCAAGAGACATTTTTAGAATTTAATAAAACAGGCTCACTATCTTTATCAATGTTTGATTCATTTTCAGTGGTCTGTATATCATTTGAGAGATAATACTGTATAATACCTCGAGAGAGATAATTATATTATTTGATGCACATAAATACTCACTAGCTTTGATAATAATTTTGATTGGATATTTTATCCATGTCTCCTCGTCAGGTACTACATCAAGTTTCGCCCACTTCAACACCTTGTTCTGATCTTTTTTGGGCAGCCATAAACACTTGGATCTATCCTTATTAAGCCAACTAATCGGTATTAACAACCGTTTTTTATTGTTTTTAGTTTCATTAAATTCCACCACTGCATACATTTTAATATCTTCCGTCATTTTCAAAATTTATAGTACAATAACCCAATAAACTAATAATAAAAAATAATCACTTAAGCTCTAAAACTCCGATAATTGACTGCGCGCAAGGGAGCAATATCACACTTTCTTCGGATGCCGGTCTAACTGCCGCCCGTAGCGGCGTCTCAAAGCATTGCACAAACCGTGAGCACGAGTCTTCGATTCTTAAAATTATTTTGCCACTGGTACATATTTAATACACCATTGCATTTTTTTTTGAGATTAGAAATTCATATATTATTGAACATTAAATTGATTGGATAAATAATAAATAATTTAAATAAAAACATACAATTTTAAATAATATTGAATTTCGAAGTATTTATTGCGTCAAAATTATTTTATTATCTACTTTTTAATACATGTTTAAATAAATTTAATGAAGCTATTGCAAACAGTGAATTATTAATGTTCAATAATATACATTTACATTTCACATGAGTGAGATTTAACAATATTTTATTTTTTCCAAGAAGTAAATTCTGTTAAACCTACATTGATGATATTGGATAATCGAATACTTCTCTACTTTTACTTTCCACTATACCAATTATTTCTCCAGTTATGTATTTGTCTTGTATATTTAATATATTATTAATTACAAATATTTTATCATCTTTCAATTGAATTATATTATCTGTATGTTTACAAGTAAGAGTGATACCACGTAGTTCAACTTTTTCTACCATTATATATTGCTTTTTATGTAAATCAATAGTCTCGAAGGTATTGTCCATACATCGGGCCCGATCCACTTCACAAACTAGCCACATATTCTAATTACGCATTCTTTAGGTTTGGGGACATCTTCCGACACGCGCGCCCCCCCCGCCATGACATTCTCTAGGCTCACATTAAAAACATCTTTTATTAACACTTTCGTGCGCTAGACCGCACGTTTGCTCTCTCTGATGCCAATAGTCAACACTCACTCCATGCCACGACTACTCGCGGGTCTTCGGACACACTCCTCCTCAGAGATGGTTCTCATATTGGTTACTCTCCCCGACATTCGTAACAGTATGTACATAAATGCACTCCCACAAATTGTTTTATTTCAAATTATTTTTATTTGATTTGCCGTTTAAATTTTAAATATATAGCCCACACATTTCTTCCAAGAGGCCTTAAAAATACAATCATTTTACAATATGGATAACAATGAACATAAAGGGTGGCCCATTTAAAAATTGGAATTTAATTTTGCTACAAAATGAAAACGGCTCAATATTTTTCAATGGTTGAACATTTATTTAATATGTTGATTCATGACATTTATTTATGAAAAATAATTTCGGTCAAATGACCACCACGGCTGACTTGGCAGTAGCCCATTCGATCCACCCAATTTTTGAGTACATTTTCGATTGTTTCGGGCATTATCTCAGCAATAGCAGCTTGAATTTCGGTCTTGAGGTCTTGAATTGTTTCTGGATTGTAGGCGTAACATATATCTTTCACCGCTCCCCAAGATAATAATCCAATGGCGTCAAATCGCAGCTTCTTGGTGGCCAATTCACATCAGCATTTTTGCTGATTATTCGATTTCCGAAAATGCGGCGTAAAACATCGATTGTGGCGTGTGCTGCATGACTCGTTGCACCGTCCTGTTGGAAGCAAATATCGTTCAAGTCTTCAGCTGCAATTTTTTCAAAGAACCAACTGTTCAACATTGCGCGGAAGCGATCGCCATTGACGGTTACGAGGGCCACTTCTTCATATATTTCATAGTTTCTAATATTTTCACACTTTCAACTAAAGTCAAATAATCGGTAGTTCAAATTCCAAACACTAGAATTTAACCACCATATATATACAAAATTACAATATATAGTAAAATTGATAATACGCCTAACATAAAATAACTTACAATACAGAATGTAACAATATTTTTTATTTACAGAATAAGATAAAATAATGATAAAACAATAATTTAGTTGCATGTTAGTTATTAAGGTGTAACATTTAAACAAAAACTATAATTTTCTATTTCTGCAAATAAAATGTTGTATTCGATTTTAATATATTACTCATTCTAGATTTTATTTGGAAAATCTTACATGTATAAAACAAACTACAAAACAAATTCATTCTATTGCTATGGAAAAACGCGTAACAAACCTTCTACTGGAACAAATAAAGTACCACTGCAAATGAATTTTGGAAAGTAGATGTGCTTTCTCATTTATGTTGATATAAAAATATTATTATTATTAGCTAACGATAAAATGTTGCGAGAAAATGAAAGATAGGCTTGTTGTTGTACAAATCACTGTTCTTGTTGGCCTCAGCCATAATCAAAAAGTTTATATTTATGAATTCTTGCTCTCCTTTCTATTTAACCAAAAAATTCTTAATGGCGGTACTAGAACTGGCTTTCCCAGTCTTTGATAAATCTCTACCAAACTTTTTCAAAACGTGTGTGAAGGATTATTTTCCAATAAATAGAGCACAGAAGTAAGAGATTTTTCTCCAAGGTGCAATCTTTAAATGTAACTTAAGCCATCGAGGCTCTGTTTAAAGAGCAGGTACTAATGTATTATTATTAAAAGATTTTCTAAAAGTAAGTAAGAATGAGTAATAATATATTAAGGGGCACAACTAGTATAACCGCCTAAAAAGGTGATTTTTGGGAATTTATATTAAAAAAACTACTTCATCAATCAATTCAAAATTTTAGGAATATATTTATACATGTTTTAAGAATATATAGTAAAATATTTGAAGAAAAAAATTATATATTTTTTAAGTTATCGTCGATCTCCAACGGCGCGACAAAAAAAAAGGCCCTTCACTGCTGCAGTGATTCCGGCCTCCTACGTGGATGAAATTTAAAAAAAAAATTATGTTAAACTAGATAATATTGTCTGTAAAATGATCTACGATAAAGAAAAAAATTGACAAAATGACGGCGTTTTTTAAAACAAAGTCGAATTTTACCCAAAATTTTGGTCGTTTTTGGACGATATAACGTTCGACACCGTAATATAGTATTGACTGGATAGTTCTTTATTTATGTACTCCAGCGGCTACAGTAGATTAGATAATTCTCTAATTAATTCAACTTCAGTCGCTAATACAATACCGGGAGCATTTGCATCACTGATTGCAATTTGTGCGACATATGAAGCTAATTTTAAAAATCTTTCTAGCATCTAGTAACACGAATTCTACCTTGTTTTTACATCTAATATGAACTTTAAAGGCTCATGCGAACTTTCACATTAAGCCTTTTTCAGCTTATCTGAAGCTACAACACTTGTTCTAAAACATTTGACTAAGTTTCTTACTTTTTTAACAAAATTTATAACATCAGGATCAGCAAGTGCCTTATCTGCAATTAAATTAATAGTATGTGCAAAACAAGAATGGTGTTCTTGAGTTGCTCCATATTTATTAACAAAATACGCATAGCTCATATTTCATATTACTGCCGTTGCGGTGGTGATAGCTGCTATTAAATTATATACAGCAAGGTATAATTCAAGCTTTTTTTAAAATTTGTCATTTCGAGACGAATTGTGTTTTGTAAAAATAGCGCCAATTGGTCATAGTTCTGGATATCTAAAAATTGTACAATAAATAATCGGGATTATGTTATTTCTCACAATTGGGAATTTGAAAAAAAAATTATACATTTATTTTTATGCGCTTTAAAACTACATTATTAAATTTATTGATATGTGAAAGAAAAAAGAGAAAAAAGTTTTTTTTCAATTAGTTATGAGCGTTTAAAAATTGATTAAATTCAAAAATTAGTCATGTGACCGTTAACGTGCCACGATTGGCTACCGTGCCTGTGACGTCAGATTGTAATTGCAACCTCATAACAGCGCAGTGCCGTTACTCTATTGGCGCAGTGCTTACGGCTATATTTTACGGAACTTGATAAACACGTGGTAAATTTTCCTTTAAAAACGATTTGTTGAAGTTAATTTAGTTCAACTATGTGTGATACAGGATTTATAAAAGCAAATTCTGATAATGTTCCTAATATTGATATATTTATGGTAGCCATTTAGCCATTTCTTTTGTCATGAAAATGTTCTTAAATTTAACTTGAAATTATAGGTGTTTGTAAATTGACTAGTGCTGCTGCGATGATAACAATATAGTCTGTTAAAGGTAACATATTATGATTAACAACCGTATGAGGTTTGAGAAAATCAAACTCTCTCATTCGTCCAATCACGCGTGCTATATGAATACGTCTAGCAGCGATTCGTTTGCCTTGTAAAACATCGGATTGTGATAATTTAACTCCAGCACTCACTGAAGGTGGTCGAATTAATTCAATATTTTTATCTTGAAGAAGCTGAACAATATTCTTGAATCCTCGATCAGCCATTACAGCACAACCTTCGGGTAACTCTTCTACTATTTCGCTTTCCTGAAATAAAAATTCATCTGAAATTTGACCTCCAAATCCTTTTGAGATGAAATTGATAAAGCCATCCGCTGTGCAAGATATTAAATATTTTAAAGTATTACACTTTTTGTACTCTGACCAAGTTAATGATTGATGCTCTGAATCACTAGGTTTCTCGATTTGAATCTCAAATGCATCAAAAATAGCTACCACATGACTATAAGAAGATCTAAATGCTATCGGTAGTATTCTTTTTATATTATCAAGCTCAGGCATGTAAACAAGCTTTTTCAAAATATGTGTCAATACCAGAATTGTTATATTAAAAATAATGCTAGCGTTGCTTACACTCCTTCCGAACTGTTCACTTAATGTTTCAAAACTGTCTTGGCGTCGAATTTTCATTAAAGATAATTTTATATTAGTCATATTGGTATTAGAAATAACACCGAGACGTTCTAACATTACATTAAATTTTTGAGGGACTCCAGTATAGGCCTTCAAATTGTCATCAATTAAATAATTTGTGAATTTTACAATTTCACTTTTTTATAGGAGACTGTGATCTACAGTCTATATAACTCGAGTCGCTATTCTCTGAAGGCTCATAAATCTCTCGAGAACTGTTTGAATTTACGTACACGTAATTTCAGAAGCTTGAATCATTTTTTCATTGATATCTACTGAAATCATTCCATTGAATCATATGATATCTACTGTAAAAAGTAAGAATATGTAATACTGTAAAAAATAACAACCTTTGGGTTGTGCCGTTGTACTATCAAATGCAGCTTTTGCACTAATTTCAATATCTAAATTCTCCGCGGGGGTAATTTCTTCACCTTCAGAGAGTTCTGATTTATTTAAATCATCGTTTGCATTATAGTCTCTATTATTGTTGTTGTTCAAACCCGTTTTTGCGATAATAAGCAAGAGACATTTTTAGAATTTAATAAAACAGGCTCACTATCTTTATCAGTGTTTGATTCATTTTCAGTGGTCTGTATATCATTTGTTTTAAATGATCTTTTTAAACGACGTAATCCTTGGGCATAATCCTCTGAAACGTCAATAAATTATGTTACACAATTTCAACAACATTGAGCATTGATGTGGCCTTGATTAGATAATCAGACCACACGGAATGGCTGGTATTCTTGAATATGGACTGTATTGGAAAACTAAACAAAAACGTTCTTTTTCTCTTATAATAAAAAACTAAAAACCTCACTAGATTGATTAAAAGAAACTTAACAAAAGAAACTTCTTAAACGGAACCAAAAAGGAAAAGCAACTGAAAGCGTACTATAATATGCTATAATAACGCACTGGAATCGAAATGAACAAGGAACATGGAAATTCACTATATCCAAACTGAATAGAACTCGAACTGGAAACGAATGAGAACCGAACGCACTAGAACTGAACTGGAAGCGAACTTAGAGCCAAACAGACCTCATGTCGGAAGCCTCTGTCTAAAGTTTTTTGAAGGAAAGAGATAGGAAGTGGATTAGAATGGAATGGTAATTCGGTTGACACATTGCATGTCAAATTGCGAAACGAGATGGCGAATATATTATTACCGACGCATATAAATAGTCATTGTGGCGTCACCAAGCGTAGTTATTTTTATTGTAAAAATAAGTTGTACAATGAAAAAAGTGCTAACTATTAAATGCGACACTTTCTTCGGATGTCGGTCTAACTGCCGCCCGTAGCGGCGTCTTGAAGCATTGCACGTAGTTTAACTTTTTCTACCATTATATATTGCTTTTTATGTAAATCAATAGTCTCGAAGGTATTGTCCATACATCCGGCCCGATCCACTTCACAAACTAGCCACATATTATAATTACACACTCTTTAGGTTTGGGGACAGCTTTCGACACGCCCCCCCCCCCATGACGTTCTCTAGGCTCACATTAGAAAATCTTTTATTAACACTTTCGTGCGCTAGACCGCACGTTTGCTCTCTCTGATGCCAATAGTCAACACTCACCCCATGCCACGACTACTCGCGGGTCTTCGGTGACACACTCCTCCTCAGAGATGGTTCCCATACTGGTTACTCACCCCCACATGTCCATAAATGCACTCACATAAATCGTTGTTTTTTTTTAATTATTTTTATTTGATAAGCCGTTTAAATTTTAAATATATAGCCCACAGTTTTCTTCCAAGAGGACTTAAAAATATAATTATTTCACAATATGGATAACAATTACCATAAAGGGTTGCCCATTTAAAAATTGGTATTTAATTTTGCTACAAAATGAAAACGGCTCAATATTTTTCAATGGTTGAACATTTATTCAATATTAATGACATTTATTTATGAAAAATAATTTCGGTTAAATGACCACCACGGCTGACTTGGCAGTAGCATATTCGATACACCCAATTTTTGAGTACATTTTCGATTGTTTCGGGCATTATCTCAGTAATAGCAGCTTGAATTTCGCTCTTGAGGTCTTGGGCTCCATCCCAATCTCGTGATTGCGCCAGCACTATGGAAACAATTTTCTTGTTATCAGTATCCACTACTTCAGGGTACTTAATTTTGACAGTCTGTGCGAATGAATTTCAAAAAGAAATTTTTATAGGAAGATATTGAAAAATACTTTAGCAGACATACGAATAACAACACTGCACAATTTCAGTGCCGAAAAATTCACCTTGTTTTTTTGGCCTCTAGAGGAATATTGCACAGCCACAGCCCTGCTAAATACCTTTTTTATAATAGTGAGGCCTGCTCCTTTCTTGTTATTCCCACCAAGTAAAGATAATTGGCCGATCTAGTACAAATTATATATATGCTCATACATTTAATATATGCAAATGCATGCTACTAACAATATTCGAACTTATTACCAATTCCAAAGTAACATCATCATTTCTTAATTTCATCTCCATTTCTTGTACATCTGTAGGCATCTGTAATGGGCAGTTCAAAAGAAATGGCAATGGGATTATGAGAAGTTGATGAATAATTTTGCTTTTGTGCTCTCACATAGAGCAACATTTCGTGTTGCTCTTTCTTAATAATTATAATTTCAAAGCATGATTTCTTGATTGCCATTGTTAATTGATCTAGAGATTCTCGAAATTCTCATTTTTGTTTTGTCTAAATTAATAAAGAAACATTTATAAAAAGACAAAACATTTACATATAAAAAAGCAAATTTTTATAGAATTCAAACATTCAAATTATAATTTCAATATCAATCTGTACTTAATACCTGTGGCATTTGTTGATGAACCTGGAATTAATTCAAACGCTGAATTTGTTTCAGCCTCCTTAGCATTTTTTTGCCTACAGACTGTAATGTAGAAATTTAATATACATTGAGACATATATATTGTTTTATAATATTTGCCTTGCAGCAGAGTTTTAATACGAGAAAAACACTTTAAGTCTTGATATACTAATTACAGTTTACAGTAGAATATTGGAGTAGAGAATTTTATGGTATTTTATTAAATTGATCAAGTATCGTCGATGCTGCTTCCAAGAGAGCGATTTTATCGTGCGCGTGTTAGAAATATCTTTTTCGGGTTTCTTCGAGTATCCCCGATACTGTTCGTGTATCCTAGACTCGTATCATAGTGGTGTACATACTAATTTGATGTACTATATAGGGGTGTGCAGCGGGCACAAAATTTATCCCCTCTTAGAAAAAGATTATAGTTTCTTTTCAAATTTAGATACCAATTTCAAAAAAAACATACTAAAACTATAATCTTAAATAAAATAAAGAGAACATAAAAGGATTAAAAGTATTCGAAATAAGTACATAGAAATTCAGGAAGAAAACAGGAGCTATAGATGCAAGCCCTTACAACAGAATTAGTTATAAAATATAGAATATGATTCTTATCTAAAGATTACATACACAAAAAGCTTAGATTCAACAAGGAATAATGAAAATATTACAAATAGAGTTAATAGAAAACATCAAATACTAGGTATATAAAGAATGAAAAATGTTATAATATAAATATTAAAAAAACATCGAGAATATTAAGTATACAAAAAAATGAGAAAAACATAGAAAATATAAAATATACAATAAAATGAATATGGAAAACATTGAGAATAGTTAAATTTTGTAAGTACAAAGCACAAAGAATTAAGATAATATTAAAAATATATAATTTATAACAAAATATATAGCATCCCGCATCAGTAAATATTGTCTTACATAATGATACGGTTGCCACTCTTTGACAATGACCGCCAATACGAGCAAGCCGAATTTACTTAAAATAAAATTAGCATATCATTAAGGGGTTAGGGGTACTCAGAGGCAGTGGCGGCGCGAGACCATTCGTAGGCGTCGGCGAAATTAGTTTGCAAGCCCCCCCCCCCTTTTTTTTTTAGGAAAATGCTGAATTACAAAAATTGAATTACAGTTAAACTAATGTATGATAAAATGAAATTTATTGCAACTAAAGTAATAATAAAATAAACAAATGCAACTAAATAATTAAAATAAACAAATATTACATAATCTAACATAATCTAACTTTTCGGCGTTTTGCCTCGCTGAACCTTTTAAGTATTTCCTCATAGCTAATACTACCTGCTATTTCAGCTTCAATTGATAAAACGTATAATGCAGATAGTCTTTCTTGGCTCCATAGTGCTTCTCAAATACATTTTAATCAATTTTAACTTAGAGAAACTTCTCTCTGTGGAAGCTGTACTAATTGGAACTGTGTTGATAATTCTGATCGCTATATAAACATTTGGATATATTTCTTCTAAAATATTTTTTATTATGTATTGAAGTAATTCTTTCGCGTTTTTTACAGACTCTGGTATATTCATTTTCAATAGTTGCAGTTCTTCGAATAATTCAAATGGTCGTATGCCACTATGTTCGTTTTTTCGAAGTATTGTGCCCAAGTTATTACAATGTTTGAGAAGGTCTTCTTCTGAAATAGTATTTAAATAATTGATATCATAAATAAAACCAAATTGCTCGTAATAGTTATTAAGTGCTTTAAATCGACATTCGGTGTCGACTATAATGGCATCGATCATTATATTAAAGAAATTAACTTTGTACTGATTTTCCAAAGATTGAATGGGTTTATATTTGTTTTTTTTCTGATTAATCTTCTTTCTTTAAAGTTTGAATCTATTTTAAAGTTACTTTTTTCTACAAATAATCGAGCTTGAGTAACACTACTGTCAAAGAGAGTAAAACCTGTGTTGCGAAATTTGTGAATCCAGCTGCAAAATGACCGTAAAGTATCAATAGCCACTTTCAAGTTGACTTGAACTGATTGCCATCTCGTACCATACTTGTATCGCAACAATAAATTCAAATCTCATTATTTCGTTCAAGACTGCGTCACAGTCGCTTAGAGTTCCCGAATTATCACTCATAGTTTGCAGCTCATTCACACATTCTATAACATCATCAAATTGCAGAAATATTGCTTTTACAGCTCCGATTCTGCTTTCCCATCGCGTTTCAGAAAGAGGTTTTAATGTTAATTTTAATTTCATTCTTACGATGTCCCAACGCTTACTTGATTTTGCAAACAATACAAATATTTTATTAACAAAAGCTAAGAACTTTTTTGATGTTCCAGAAGATTTAGCGGCATCAATTAAAAGTAAGTTCCAGCTGTGGCATCCGCACGGCTTAGAGAATGCTCTCGGATTTATAAAGAGTATTCTTGTTCCGACATCTTTATTAATACCGACCATATTAGCGCCATTATCATACCCCTGCCCTCGATAGTTTTGAATGTCTAGTCCATTTCTGTCTAATTCTTGCAGTATTGATCTTGTTATGTACTCTCCCGTTGTTTCTGCGACGGCAATAAAACCAACAAAATGTTCTTATATTTCTCATGTTGAGTTACAAAATCTTAAAATTATGGACATTTGTTCAACACGGCTGACATCCCTGGTACAATCGAGCAAGAAGGCGAAGTGTTTTGCTTTTTTAACTCTTCCTATGATTTCATCAACTACTGACTTAGACATTAACGCAATCAGTTCATTTTGAATGTCATGGCTCAGATAATGTTGAGTTAGTTGTTTTTCATTAATACGATGCATGTGTTCTCGTAGGGTCGAATCATATTTCGATAACAACTTGAATAAATCTATAAAATTACCAATATTCTAAATGATACATTTATTACATCAATCATTCTTTCAAATAAGTTAAACCAATACTTTTGCGAATCTTTAATCGATCTTTCATCATTCCTATCTATTGTTTTTCCATTTTTTATTCCTTTATATAATTCCATCCATTTAATCATGCATTCCATGTGTCCTTGGCTTTGTTCATGTCTTTGTAATATTCGGCTCAAATCTTTTGTGCTGTTGTTTAGATTTAATAATCAATGGTGTTGACAGGCAATATTGATTGTGCCAGTAAGGCACTAATCACTTTTTTTGCTCGTGCAGCATTACGGAAAAAAAACTTAATAATATTGAAAAATTAATTTTGAAAAAATTAAACCGCCGACGCCTCGCGCCGCTACTGCTCAGAGGCACGAAAAAATGAGAATTTTCAGTATTTTTTTTTATTAAACGATATTTTTTTACAAAAATAGTAATGCGGCATTATTATACAATGTTTTGACTTGAACTAACAAAAATTTTAGAAAAAAAAATTATTTCCAAAGTTATAGCTGTTTTTGTTTTGACCCAGATTAAAAAAAACGGACCTGGTGACACTCACAACTCTTTGGAGATTCATCTAAAATCAATCGAATAAAAAAAATAGTTTTTAAATACATAATCCTGGGCTTGATCGAAGCTTTTTTTTGCAAAAATTAACAAAATGGCGGCATCAGAAAAAAATTCTAGATTTTTGGGAAAAAATCGAAATTTAATTAATGTTAAAAAAATTAAATTTATGAAAACAAAAAAATCCTTCGATCAGGCCCGAGTTTATCATGTATTCTAAAAGCTATATAAATTTCATTAAAATCTACTAAGCGGTTTTTGAGTTACGGCTGTCACCAGTTCAAAAAACGTAGTTTTGAGAAAAATGCGTTTAAGTTTCACATTGGATTTACGGACAGAAATGCGAATTGTTGAATTACTTGAACAGAGTCATCTATTTCTGGGCCATATAATAGTTCATCAGTCATTGTGGAAGTTTTCAAAATTTCCATTTGCTGTTGTCTACGATGCATTCTGGTCTGCCGAGTGTTCTCGTTGGCGCGCTGATCCTGCCCCTTTCACACATGCTGCATCTAATTTTTCAGCATACTAATCGGAACTATACTCGCAATTCGGTCTTATAAATATATATATGTATTTCCATTTATTTTTTGTATGAACATTTAAGTAGTTTTATGTTATATTATTTAAATAGTTTATTATTTCTTATATATGAGGAAGACTAATCATAATTAAAATTAAAAAGGGGAAGATTATGCAGGAGAAAAACTAGTTTTTCTGCGTTTTTGGGAAGTAATTTACTTCTTTTTTTCTTGTAGACCATTCCAGCTTCGGAGAGAAGGCGTTCTGAATAAACACTACTTCCTGGCGCCGATAAATATTTTGCTGCAATTTTGATCAAATATGGAAATGCCGATTTCCTTGCGTGCCACCAATTATATGGATTTTCGTGACGGTGTATATTAGTAGAACTCAAATACAGATCTATTTCCGTTGAACCTTCATTTTTATCCTCTGATGGATTTTTATGGGCTGCACTTTTTCCTGCTATTACCTCATCGAAACAAGCCATAACTTATATGACTTTGCTCTTCAGTTCTCATCATCTTTCTTACAGGGGATGAACTCGCACTATCTTCGCTTGTTTTTTCATAGTTCATTTGTATGCTATCGATTAAAACATCCTGTTTGGTTTTTCTTTTTGCATCTGATTAGTAAAAAGTTTATTTTGAATCGTGGATCGAGAAAAGTAGCTACTAAATGGTTTTTACTCGTTGCAATCTCTTCAAATCGTTCTTGTATCCCTTGCTATATGACCAGTATTGCCTGACCTAATTTAGATGTTATCTCTTTTGGTGTGCTCATTTTATTGTAATACCGCATTAAGGTTGCAACATACGGAATAATTCCACACATGCAAGCACAAGAACTCACAAGTTTTGTTATCTCCTCAAACGGTTTCAATAATTTTAAATTGCGCTCCAAAAGCTCCCATTGTGCCGCAGTTAAATTGGCAATGTTACAGTCTGCGAGATGCACAGAAATTGTTCGTTTTTGTTGCATTAATCTTTCAAGCATATAATAAGTAGAGTTCCAACGCGTGCTAACGTCTTGAACTTATTCGTGTTGAGGAGAATCCAAATCTTTTTGAATAGAATGCAGTTTCTCTTGTGCAGTACCAGAATGATTAAAATGAGTTACGATTCTTCTACCTGCAGCTATCATTTAAGTCACATCTAACTGTTGCACCTTTAGACAATGACTATTAATTGAATAGTATGAATGAAACAACGCGCTGAAGTCAACTCTGTATCGTTGACAGCTTTTACAATGTTTCGTCCATTATCATGAATAACAACATGAATTTTTTGACAAATTTCCCAAAAATTTGCAATTTCTTATAAACTCATTGCTATATTACTCGCTGTATGTTTTCCCTCAAAATGCTTAATACTCAATACAGCAGACTAAAAATTAAACTCTTGATCAATGAACTGTGCCGTAAAACTTAAAAAAAAAAACTATTATGATTATGCAAGCACGTCCACATGTCGGAAGTCACGGAAATAAAATATGCTTTTGTAAGTATTTTTTTTCTTTTCGCAACCACTTTCTGATATATCTCTGGAATAACATTCTAGGAAAAATAAGGACGACTCGGTATATTGTACCGCGATAAAGCACTGTTAATTAGTCGTCTAAAACCAGCCCTTTATACGATATTTATTGCCTCGTTATCAAGTGTTTGATTGCTTCGTGCACACTCCCAGTGGGTGCACGTTCGTGCATTTTATGCACCTGTAACGCATGTCGCACGTGTACAAAGTGTGGCCAAAGTTTAGGCACTTGTGGCACTGTATCGTCTTGTTGAGTGGCCTGTAACTTTCCCATTTAAATATGTGTCCTTCTATATTATTTATTTCTTTTAGTTTGGCTATCTCTTGTTCCTTATCTAGAAGGACAATATATATAGGAAGTTTACGTTGGCTACCGTCTAACTCCTTCTTCTTGTTTTGCACCACTTGCTTCACTTTAATGCGTTTGGCTTTCAGCCACCGTCTCAGTTATGTCAGGATTCAGGCCAGCTATCGTCATTTTCTTTGGAATATCTTGCTGCATTGAATAAGTGTAAAACTGAAAATCGCAATCCCTCAGTATGTTCTTTAATTTTTCGTGTTCTTCAATAGAATCGGTTAAAATTTTATGTAACTGTGGTTTCAGATATTGTGTCCTAAAATTTATTTTCGAGGTATCTTTGATATATTTAATTACTTTCAAAACAAGCTGGCCTTTCGCGATTATAGGAGGTATTCTTGGCTCTGGTACGGTGATTATCTTGGCTGTTAACTGCTCCGTTCTGGACGTAGTTGGCTTCTGAGTATTAGCATTCTGGTTCCCGATCGCATTTTCTACATTATTTTGACGTAATCGCTTCTTGCGTTTTACAACCCGATACACTGCAAATGTTGTTGTGTGAATCAAAACACAAAAACGTATTAAAAACCATAAAAAAGCGCGACATCATACACATAAGGGAGTGGTATTGCATAAAGGATGTTGTTTAATACGGCGATCGTTTAAATTATCGCTCCTTTTTGTCGTGTAAGAGTATTGCTCGACCTCAGGCGTGTAGAGATACATCCATACGGCGTGTAAACAGTTACGTCCAGTGCGTCAACAGCCGAGTTCTAACCCCACTTTTTGAGGATTTGTTGATGACAGATGCTTAAGTGCGGAATTTGTGAATTTTATTATCAATTAAAATAGAGCGCATTAAATAATATTTTATTTGTAATAAACAATTTGGTTCGGTTTTTAATGAATATGTGAGTGTGGAATCTTCGAAGAAATTTATAGAATGTTGTATTGAAATGAAAAAGTAAAATGGTAAGTATCAGTTTTAGAATTTATACATGAACTGAATTATTCAATATTTTTATTGTAAAATAAATTACAGTTAGAAGAAATGATTCCATTGAAATTGCTTCTGAGAACTGTAACTTGAAAATTTAATTTCTCTTCAGATGCAAAGGTTCTTAGTTTTGAGGTTAGTTTGAGGTTGAAAATGTAATTCTCAATTTGTACGATGTGTCCTAATTAATTTATCATTATATTTTCAGATATGAGGAAAATAGATCAAACAATCAAATTAAAATGAAATATTTCCAGAAATTCATTAAATACATTAAAGGCAGGAATGTCTCACAAGTAGAAAATTTATTCAGAATTTACTGAGTGATCGAAGGCCCTAGATGGAAAATGAGGTTCAACCAATAATTGGTATAATAAATAAATTTTCTTCACTCGAATATAGTGAAATGGCAATAGTTTTTCTAGTGTTGTACTATATTTTATTTTATTTCATTTTAGGTGTTTTAGAGGTTTTGAATTCAAAAAGTTTAAATGGAAATCTTTTGATAAATACAATATGACATGATTGAAAATCTCACGAATGTATTCTCTATAGAAAGTAAGAATGCGAAAATAACTTATCTCATTTCATTGAAGAAAACAACTCCAAATTTGACAATGAAAAAGTTAATTATTAAAAGAGTAATGCATTTGTTTTGGATGGTGATGGTTTACACTACACATGAAATTATATCTCGAGCTATCATTGTATCGGATGACAAAATTAAGATGGAAATTGATAATCGGATAATAGATTTTGGATGCTATATATATATATATATATATATATATATATATATATATATATATATATATATATATATATATGAATAGAAGCACAAGACCTGAAAGCATAGAAGCAGAAATTTTGAAAGGAAAATTCATAAAAGTGAATAAAAAATGATTAGTGTTAATAAAACTGTAATGAAAATAATAAACAGAGAAGCAAAAGGAAATCATTGATTTGTTGTGCTCTCATACGATAGACCTGTTTTCGGCCAAACTACTATTAATTATCATTACATTGAATTTGAAATATTGGGAACAGTAACAAATAATAAAACTTTAACATTGGTGAAATTTGTGCACGCTATACAAAAAAGGCAGATAAACTATTTTAAATACATTTAGATAATTCTTTTCTGTGATTTTTGTTATTAATTATATTTCATGTTAAATTTGTTCAATTATTAGTTACATATAATTAATATTATCACTAACCTAATTTCAAAAATAATTCATCAAAATTATTGTAACATAAATAGTAACAATTACAATATTGTAAAATTGTGATTTTGAATTGGAATATATTAATACATATAATCTTATTATTTTATAATGTCTATTTATTTCAATAAAATATAGTCTTTGTGGTACTACAAAGCGTAGATTGTAATTATTAATATTAAACATTCTTCAAATAAGCATATGGTTAACACCCCACGACGTCGCATTCTCATGATAACACACCCGTCGGGGCGGTTTCATAGTATCACACCCGACCGGTGTGTTAGTCAAAAACACGCCAAAAAGTAGATCAAAAGTGACTACATACAAATATCACCCCTTTTCGTGTTATTGTACGCGACATACGTTTGCAGTGTACTCATCTATCTCCCGATCCGTATCCATTTCGCTGCGGTCCGATAACGCCTGGTACTTATTCTTTAAGACAGTGCTCGTCAAGACGTCCATGTCTTGCGACATCTTCCGAGGCTCCCGCCCGGGAGTTCTGGCAATTGTATTACGAAGCGCACTTAATTTATTAATGCAAAAAATACTGTACTGACTTAAAAATTGTGAAAAACACTTTCTAATGAGTGCTTACTTTCAGACTATTATCAATTCCAATCCAGAATTTGTAAGAAAGTAGCAGAAGGAAAAGAAGGAAAGAAGAAGCAAGCCGCTGACAATTTGCGCTTTGTTAAATAACGCAATATAAAAATAACCGACACTACAGTTCGATCGATGATCCGATTTTACAGCTACATCTGCGATCAATCAATCTCAATCAGCAGTATAAGGTATTTTAAGTCAAGTCAAGTCGAAAACTTATATATTTCAATAAATATAGGTATGTACTGAACTGTAATAACAATTCGAATCATTATTTTGTTTAATAATTACAAAACGCGTTGCTAGTTATATGTAGGTTACGCGGACATCGGAAGTGCTTACTGTTGGATTTTGTAAATAGGTTGTAAACAATAAATTAGTATATAAGAGTTAGACAAAAGTTAGACAGGCGGTCAAACTTGGAGTAAGACTCGGAGTCAAACTTGGAGTCAAACCTGGAGAGAAGCTTGGAGTCAAGCTTGGAGCCAGACATAGTATTCAGTAAAATGTAGTCTTTGCTGATATGATAACCAAAAGGTTATCAACAAATATTAATTGTAAAAATAGTGAATAATAAAGTATCATTTGAAGTAAGAAGTGTGTTTACAAATTACTATCAAATCGCTGTTCGTCCTAAAGGCCTTTCACACTACCAGTGGACTCTGGAGAGTCCACATCACAAATATAATATTTCAACAACTATTCAACTATTCACCGCTCGAGTCCAGCTTACCATTACAATACCTGGTCGTACTGGTGATACAGAACATACCTCCCAATATATCAACCAACAGCCAGGACAATTCATGGTGGCTTAGCGGTTTTTTCCCTCGTAGCGCTGAAGAATTTTCTGACGGAGACATCGAGTTCAATGCTGCCACAACTCGACAAACCGAATGATCATTCGCAGCACAAACTAAGGGATGGTGGCGCCTACCGAAGAACTTTAGAACGAACGCGAGACTACGACTAACTTGGACATAACTATCTCATCGGATTCAAGTAAGCAAATCAAAACTTAATCATATCTCAAGATGGAACCCATTTTTGTAAAAGCTAGAGAAGGTAAAGATAATAGTATAGAAATAAATAAATTTAGAATTCAATTAGCAATTAGCACTATACCCGAATTCGATGGCAATTCGGATGACCTCTTTAAATTTTTAAGTACTGTAGACTCAATTTTAGATGACGTGGATTTTGAGACATACAAATTTATATCAAAAATTGTTATTTGTAAATTAAGTGGAACAGCTTTTGATTGCATTAGACGGTCTGATTATCAGTTATGGAATAATATCAAACCTATTCTAATTAAACGTTTTAAAGATAGGTCCATCGCTGAGTTACATCACGAGCTAGCAACAACAACAAGAAAAAATGGGGAATCGATTGAGGAATTTGCAGAGAAACTTGAGAGTTTGCTTACGTTAATAAACAACGAATGCTATTTTACACACAATGAAATAGCGTATCCATCATATTGTGACTTGGCTTTGGCAGTTTTTCTTAAAGGCTTACCATTTGACCTGAAAGTTATAGTTAAAGCAGCTAAACCGGAAAATTTGAAGGATGCAAAGAATATCGCTGCAAAGGAAGAAAACTATTTAAACATCAGATCTGATAAAAAATACAATCCATTTGTCACTTGCAGATACTGCAAGAAAAGGGGACACCACATTAACCAATGTCGAAAACTTACAAATAGGAAAAGAGATGACAAACTTAGAATCTACAATGGTGGAAATGACGATAGAATGGACTACGAAAGTAATAAGGATCTGAAATATACAAAAACATATGATGATACATACAAGGCATTCATAACAACTAAAGAAGAGTCTGAAGAGTCCGAAGAATCCGAAGAATCCGGAGAGTCCGAAGAATCCGAAGAACAAGAAGAATACAAAGCAGAAAGTTTGACTCACAACACCAAAATAGAAGAGTTGACGACAAACGCTGCAAATTCATACGATGAAGAAAAGGATCTATATGAGGCAGAAGATATGGAACAAACCATACGAACAAATTCATACGAAGAAGAAAAGGATCTATATGTGGCCGAAGATATGGAACAAACCATACGTGCAAATTCATACGAAGAAGAAAAGGATCTATATGAGGCAGAAGATATGGAACAAACCATACGAACAAATTCATACGAAGAAGAAAAGGATCTATATGTGGCCGAAGATATGGAACAAACCATACGTGCAAATTCATACGAAGAAGAAAAGGATCTATATGTGGCAAAAGATATGGAACAAACCATACGAACAAATTCATACGAAGAAGAAAAGGATCTGAACATATATGTGGCACAAGATATGGAACAAACCCAAGATGAGGTTTACGACATGAAAGAAATTAATGATAAACAAGAAGAAATAAGAATACTTAATGATGAAGGACCAGAATATATGAAAACTATTCCCATTAAAATAAAGAAGAAAAAGAAAAAGAAAAGAAATATTAAAAGAAGAAAAATTAATGATGAAATTATAGAAGAAAATAATCAAGAAACCAGGGAATATAAAGTTAATATGATAAGAAAATTACCTTCACAACGAAAATTGTCAATAAATGAAAATATAGCCACTATTACAGATATGTTCAACCGTAAGAATATGAATTTGAACACAAAGGAGAAATATGCACATTTACAAAACCATAGCAGCAGAAAATTGATATCGTCGCAAACTCATGTAAAGAAGAGAAATATTCCCGATTTTATTATATTCAGAACAGCACCAAAATTGTTTAATTATAAATACCGGAAGAAAATAAAAACTCGCCAGGTGTAAACACAATAGTAACAACGCAAGTCATTATGTTTGGTTGACATAAGCAGATTCTCATATTTCAAAGCAACATTTGTCCAATTTTGATTACCCAGCAAATTTCGAATATATCAAGTATTAACAATACAAAGTAAATTTAAATTTTCATTAATTACTATTTATGGTTTAAATTATCAAATGCAAGATTATTTACACCATTAATATTTTCTTATAGATTTTAAAAAAACATTTTTCATATTATGATTTTTATGCTCTATTGATATAAAAGTTTTGAAAAAAAAAAATTTGTGGTAAGTTGTTCGAAGCATATTTTGTTTTACCGGAATAACATTTTAAATTTCAGTGATGCCTTTACATAATCAGCAACCATCTAAATTGCATTCAACTGCTGATTTTTTTTTGTATTAAAAATTTATTAATGTAGAGATAAAAATAAAATTATTATAAGATTTTCTTTTTTAGAGCACATTATTTGTAAACATATTCTAACAGTAATGACACTTTTGAGGACAAAAGTTTTTAAGGGCCGAAGGAAGAAGAGATGGAACTCATTTTTTTTTTATTTTTTCTTAATTTTTATAGTTTTCCGAGGACGAAAAACTTTTGAAGAGGGAGGTTGAACTGTAATAACAATTCGAATCATTATTTTGTTTAATAATTACAAAACGCGTTGCTAGTTATATGTAGGTTACGCGGACATCGGAAGTGCTTACTGTTGGATTTTGTAAATAGGTTGTAAACAATAAATTAGTATATAAGAGTTAGACAAAAGTTAGACAGGCGGTCAAACTTGGAGTAAGACTCGGAGTCAAACTTGGAGTCAAACCTGGAGAGAAGCTTGGAGTCAAGCTTGGAGCCAGACATAGTATTCAGTAAAATGTAGTCTTTGCTGATATGATAACCAAAAGGTTATCAACAAATATTAATTGTAAAAATAGTGAATAATAAAGTATCATTTGAAGTAAGAAGTGTGTTTACAAATTACTATCAAATCGCTGTTCGTCCTAAAGGCCCTTTCACACTACCAATGGACTCTGGAGAGTCCACATCACAAATATAATATTTCAACAAACTATTCAACTGTTCACCGCTCGGGTCCAGCCTATCATTACAATTCCTGGTCGTACTGGTGATCCAGAACCTACCTCCCAATATATCAACCAACAGCCTAGGACAATTCAGTACATTACATTTTATAACATGGTTTTTCACCCATAGGTGTAGTATCCATCATTGGATATGATTTTGCAAACAATAATTAAATCTAAATTAATATAAAAATAAGTTCATAATTGTATGACAAAAAAAGAGGAAAAAAAAATTATTCTCAAAAAAAAATCACATAGCGCTATTTATAATAATAGATAATTAAACAAAAAAAGAAAAACAAAATAAAAGATTTATTCACTCTGAACGAAAATCTGTGTCGAGCCAAGTATCATTTGCCACTATGGGTCGATCAGTATATAGTTTGGCATGGCGTGATTGCCAAACCAAATTACGTCTCTAGTATATTGGCCGAGACCCGCGACGTTGGTATTAGGATGACCCCCACATTTTAGATAAAAATTTTCGGTGAGCTTTTTCATATAGTCGAGTGTTGTTAGTACGTCAGTCTGTTTGTGTATGTATTTTGAAGAGTAGTAATGTCAAGTCAGTGGGTTCCTTATTTTGTCAAGTACTAGTCGCAGTGTCTTATTTTGTAATGTCTGTAGTTTCCGTAAGTTGGTCTTAGTCGTCGCGTTCCATGCTGGAGCGACGTATGTCAGTAACGGTCTTATTAGTATCAAGTAGAGTGTCCGCTTGTTTTGTTTTCAGCAGGCTGTTGTGGTTCAATGGAGGTTTCAGCAGATTTAACATTCCGTAAGCTTGTCTAATTTTCATGTTAATATGATTTGTGAAGCTGAGTCTGTGGTCCAAGGTCACACCAAGATATTTGACATCCTTGGATCATTCAACTTCACAGTCCAATACTTTTATTTTGTCCAAGTCAGTCAGTCTAGTCGTGGCATTTCGGCTTTTTGTAAATAGAATTGCCTCCGTCTTTTTCGGATTGATCTTAATTTGCCATTTGTCAGTATAATCGGTTAGCTTGTCTATGTGTGTTTGTATCTTTGTAGTCAGTAGCTTTGGTGATCGTGATGATTTGTATATGGCAGTGTCGTCAGGAAACGTCAGTAACATTGTGTCGGCGTCAGTGGGTATGTCGCGAATGTAGACGTTAAACAGTGACGGTCCCAGAATCAAGCCCTGCAGTACTCCCGCCGTCACTTGTTTAACCGTCGAAAGTCCGTTGTCTACTTGTACAGCGAAGTTGCGGTCTGAGAGGTATGAGTGTAATGTTCTTGTAATGTACGGTGAAAGTTGAGTTGGATGAGTTTATAAATAAGGTTGTCCATCCAGATGGTGTCAAATGCCTTCTCAAAGTCTAGTAACACCAATCCGGTATGGTTTCGTCTGTTAAAATTGAGAACTGTATTTTCTATGACTTGTGTCAGTTGTTTAAGTATTATGTTTTGTAGTCCGTCCGGTCCTGGTGCTTTCCTGTTCGGTATTTTTTTAACTATTGTCTTTATTTCGAAAACCGTGGCAGGGTCTATTCGTAAGTCTTTGTCCCTGTGGAGGTCAGTGAAGTTTTGAATTGTCTCTTCTCATTGAGTATGTCTAGAACTGGTAATGGCATTCTCGCAATACTTTTTTAACTTCCTCGTGTTCCTGAATTGTGTCTGTAAAAATTTTGTGCAATTGCGTATTGAAAAACTGATATCTGAATTGGATATTAGCTGTGTCTCGGATGTATTTTATTGTTTTTAATTCCAAGTTTGCCTTGATAATGATGGGTGGAATTTTCTCAAGTGTTTTGCTTAACCTTTGCGGTGATTCTCGAGTGCCAGGACTCAGATGGGTGTTGTCCTACATTTCTCTCTGGTTCCTTCTTCTTAGCTCTCTTTCTTCGTGACACTTTTATGTACTCGTCCAACTCTCTGTCTGTATCCATGTCCGATGGGTCCGATTGTGCACCGAATTTGTTTTTGAGGGCACCGCTGGTCTGCACCTCCATGCTCATTTTGATCTTCTTCCCAAGCTTCTGCCTGGGAATATCCTTGGGTTCTTCAAAAAAAAAATCTAAAGTTCTTAAAAAATTTAAATTTAGAAAAAAATCACTTGCTAATATGGCTAATCCTCTAACCATTTCCAACACCAACCCGGTGGTTGGTAACACTGAACAAGGTATATATTACCTCGTAAGTATTAAGCCCGGTGCCTTTAAAAAGGCAAGATTTAAAATCACTTCCGGACTTAATACTCATTTCACAAAAATCGAATGACACTTCACTGAAAACAAATGACAATCTTTTCCGCTAATCCAGTCATCGTTATAGACAGACAGACAGAAATAAAAATTTATTCATTATATTGGTACATACATTGAATTAAATGTGGGTTTTTCTACCCTGAGGTATTCTACCCAAAGATGTATAGTTTTACATTACATTATATTTATACAATATTTTATTATTATAATTTTACAAGGATAAGAAAAGGAGAAAAGTTGTAGTCTCCTGAAAAAAAAATCCATACAGTGGTTTATTGCTCATATATTTACTGCGGGCTCGATCAGGTAGTTTGGCATGGCATAATTCCCGTACCATATAATTTCTGATGTGTATTGACCTAACGCGCGGATGGTACTGTTATCTGTAGTGAGCTTTTTTATGTGTTCGAGTATAGTTGGTATGTCCGTCTGTTCATGTAAATATTTCGTTGGGTAGTAGTGTCTCTGTGGGTCCCTTGATTTGTCTAGTACCAGTCGCAGTGCTTTGCTCTGTGCTATTTGAAGTCTCCGTCTGTTGGTTTCGGTTGTCGCGTTCCGTGCCGGAGCGGCGTATGTCAGTAACGGTCTTATGAGTGTCAAGTAAAGTGTCCGCTTGTTCTTCACGCTTAGCGGGCTGTTGTGGTTCAAAAGAGGTCTCAGTAGATTCATCATCCCGTAAGCCTGTCCAATTTTTGTATTCGTATGTTTTGTGAAGCTGAGTCTATAGTCCAAGGTTACGCCAATGTATTTGACTTCCTTGGACCACTCAGCTTCATGGCCCATTACCTTTAGTTTCGTCAAATCAGTAAGTGTAATGGACCAACGGCTTTTTGTAAAGAAAATTGCTTCTGTTTTAGAAGGATTAGTTTTAATTTACCATTTTCCGGGTATTTTGCCTATATGTCTTTGTATTTTTGTAGTCAGTAGCATAGGTGATCGCGATGATCTGTAAATGGCAGTGTCGTCAGCAAATGTCAACAGTGTTGTGTCGGTGTCAGTGGGCATGTCGTGGATGTAGACGTTAAACAAGGATGGTCCCAGGATCGAGCCCTGCGGCACTCCTGCCGTCACTTGTTTAATCGTCGAGGGTGTGTTGTCTACTTGTACTGTAAAATTACGGTCTTTGAGGTAAGAATGGAGTAGTTTTGTGATGTATGGTGGAAAGTTAAGGGTTATGAATTTATGTATCAGTCCGTCCATCCAGATGGTGTCGAAGGCCTTCTCGAAATCGAGCAGCACCAATCTGGTATGGTTTCGTCTATTGAAGTTGAGTATAGTGTTTTCTATTAGCTGTGTGAGTGGATGTAACGTAGAGTGCTGTTCCTTGGAGCCGTACTGTGTGTCTGGTATAATCTTGTTTCGTCTGATGTGTCTGTTGATGCGTTTGAGCAGTATCTTTTCGGTAACTTTGCTCATTGTATTGAGGAGGCTGATTGGTCTGTCATTTTGTGGCGAGTCTGGCTGTTTCCTCGGCTTCAGGATAGGAAATATGGTTGATGTTTTCCATGAAGCAGGAAAGTGGCCTTTGGCCATTATACGGTTAACCAGTCGTGTAATCAGTATGTATGCGTTCGTTGGCAGATGTTTCAGTATTATATTTTGTAGTCCGTCCGGTCCGGGTGCTTTCCTGTTCGGTAGTTTTCTGATTGTCGATTTTATTCCTGAAACTGTGGCAGGGTCTATTCGTAAGTCTTTGTCGTTAAATTGTTCAGTAAAATTTTGAATAGAATTGTGTACGTCTCGTCTTAAGTCTGGGTTGGACATGTCGGCGTTTTGTTTGTGTATGTTTTCGAAGTTTGTGGCCAAAATTTCTGCTTTGTCTGCTGATGTCGTGGCTTAGTTGTTGTCAGATAGTTTAAGTGGCGGGATAGGTGTTGTTTTCCTGGTCAGTCTTTTGGCTGTTTGCCAAAACTTTGTGCGGGTCAGTGTTGATGTTTTCTAGTTTTTTAGTCTGAGTGTCGTTCCGGTGCTCACGTATCTCATTATAAATAATTTTTGTCAGTCTGTTCACGTATTCCTTTAGTAGTCTGTCACCAGTACGTTGCCACAGTTTCTTTACATTGTTCTTTAATTTAATTTTTACTAATATCTGTTGGGGTAGCGTGTCAAATGTGGATGTATTTGCGTGTCGCAGCGGTATTGTGTGTTGGATGGTGTCCGTGATCGTGCGTGTCAGATGTGTCACAGCCTCCTTTATGTCTGTATTGGTCTCTATGGGTATCGTGTGTCGTATATTGTCTGTAATAATTTCTCTAAAAAGTGGCCATTTGGTTCTGAAATAATCTAAAATGTTGCGTTTTGGATTATTGTCGACGTCGAGTCTGTCAGAGATAGTCATAAAAACAGGGTTATGGACAGAGTTGAAAAGTGTTTTAGTTATGGGTTCGGATGTTATGTGAAGGTTTTTTTGTCAAGGTCAGATCGATCGTGCTGTGATGGTGTGTCTGTACGGTGGCGTATCTGGTCGGCGTCTCAGGATAGTGTTGTTGTGCGTCCGTGGTGTTGTGTTCCGTCAGATATTCGTAGAGTCGGATTCCGTTCGCGTTGTTGTAGTTGCAGTTCCATGATGTATGTTGCTCGTTGAAGTCTCCTGCCATTAAGACGTGTGTATTTGAGTCAAGTAGGTTTTGTAGGTCCGTCAGTTGCAATCCGCTTGCCGGGATGTAAATCGATATTATAGTCACTTTTTGACCCCTTTTGTATACATTAATAGTTGTTATTTCAGAACCGCCCGCTGTCAGGTTTGGCACTTGCTCGTGTCTGATATTAGACTTGATCAATATTGCAGTGCCTCCCCATCCGCGTGAGTTTGTCGGTCTGTCGTTCCTGTATACTTTGTAGTTGTTGATGTAAAGTCTGTCCGTAGGTTTAAGGTGTGTCTCGTTAATTAGTACAATGTCCAAGTCATATTTTGTTATGGTCTGTTTCAGTTCGTCTACTTTGTTTTTGGGTCCGTTGGAGTTGAAGTACATTATGTGTATGTCGCGTGCGTGATTTATGGGCATGCCGTTAAAAAGTTAAGTATGGTTGTATATTTGTCATTGTAAGTTATATTGGTGTTCAATGTCTTTGTTAGTTTATAAAGTTCACTGAAAATTTGTCTTACCTCGGGATCCGCGAATAACTTCCTGATCTCACCCATAACAGTAAATAGTTCCTCTGGTGTACTCAGGTCTGGATCGGAGTGGCTGGTGGTAGGCCGGATTCGTGAGGATGCTGGCTGGATCTTCGGCGATGGATACTGGGGGGCCGGCTGTGTTCGTGGTGATGATGGTACCGGGAGTTCAGGAAACGCAGATCTGCTGTTACGGCCATCGTTGGTGGGTTGTAAGGCTGACGAGAAGCTCCTCGTCAGCGGCGCAGGTGTTGGCGCTGGCTTGTATGCTGGATTTCTCTTAAGCGCATCTTTGTCTCTTTTTGCTCTATAGTTGATTAGAGCTGGCCATTTAGAATAGTTAGCCGGGTGGTTTTCTTGGCAGTTCACGCATTTCGGATCCTCGGTTGGTGGCTTCGTGCACACTCCCGGTGGGTGCACGTTCGTGCATTTTATGCATCTATAGCGCATGTCGCACGTGTACGAGGTATGGCCAAAATTTAGGCACTTGTGGCACTGGATGGTCTTGTTTAGTGGCCTGTAGCTTTCCCATTTAAACATGTGTCCTTCTATATTATTTATTTCTCTCAGTTTGGCCATCTCTTGTTCCTTATCTAGAAGGACAATATATATAGGGAGTTTGCGCTGACTGCCGTCCGATTCCTTCTTTTTAATTTGGACCACCTGCTTTACCTTAATGCCCTTGGCTTTCAGCTCTTCGAGAACCACCGTTTCAGTCATGTCTGGATTTAGGCCAGTTATAGTAATTTTCTTCGGGATGTCATGCTGCATAGTATAAGTGTAGAATTGGAAATCACAATCCCTCAATATGCTTTTTAATTTTTCGTGATCTGCAATCGTATCGGCGAAAATTTTGTGTAATTGTGGTTTTAAATATTGGGTCCTGAATATTATTTTCGTCGTATCTTTGATATATTTAATGACTTTTAAATCCAGCTGGCCTTTGACTATAATAGGTGGAATCTTTGGCTCTGGTACGGTGGTGTTCTTGGGTGCTAAATGCCCCGTTCTCGATGTAGATGGCTTTTGAGTGTTAGTGTTCTGGTTTCCTATCACATTGTCTGCGTTGCTTTGCCTTAACCGCTTCTTGCGTTTTACTATCCGGTACTCGTCTTCTCCCGGTCCGTGTCCATTTCACTGCGGTCCGATAACGCCTGGTACTTGTTTTTTAGGACGGTGCTCGTCAAGACTTCCATGTCTTGCGACATTTCCCGAGGCTCCCGCCCGGGAATTCTGGTGATTTTATTCGATGTTCACTGAATTTATTAAAATATTAAAAACTGTATTGACTTTAGAAAATTTTGAATAACACTTTCAAATGTGCTGACTTTCAATCCATTACCAATTCCGATCCAGAATTTGGAATGAAAGTAGCAAAAGGCACGTTCACCTTATAATTTTGTGTCGGAAGCGGAGCAAGCTCCTGACAAATTTGCGCTTTGTTTAGAAAAGACGCAATATAAGACCGATACTTAGACCAACGATCCGATCGATCTCTTCGATCAGCTCGATCTTTCTGTGAGTATTTACAGACAGACAGACAAAAATATTTATTTCAATATTTAAGATACATTTTTCAGTACTTTTGTACATACTTTCTACCCGTGGGTATTTTATATGACATATATGTTTTAATATATATGATAAATATAGTTTACAATGTGTATACAATATGATTGTATGTGTGTACTAAAAAAAGAGAAGAATACTTTCTCCAAAAAAAAAAAAACAGATTCTTTATATATTAATAATTATATGTTTTGTTAACTCCCCTTAAGAGAGAGGAGTCACATAAGTAATATGCTCCTTATTTAGCCGCTATGGGTTGATCAGTATATATTTTGGCATGGCGTGATTGCCATACCAAATATCTTCTCTTGTGTATTGGACGAGGCCCGCGATGTTAATATTAGGATGATCCCCACATTTTAGATAAAAATTCTCAGTGAGCTTTTTTATATAGTCGAGTATTGTCGGTACGTCAGTCGGTTTGTGTATGTATTTTGAAGAGTAGTAATGTCTAGTCAGTGGGTCCCTTATTTTGTCAAGTACTAGTCTTAGTGTCTTATTTTGTAATGTCTGTAGTTTCTGTAAGTTAGTCTTAGTCGTCGCGTTCCATGCCGGAGCGGCGTATGTCAGTAACGGTCTTATAAGTGTCAAGTAAAGTGTCCGCTTGTTCTTCACGCTTAGCGGGCTGTTGTGGTTCAAGAGAGGTCTCAGTAGATTTAACATCCCGCAAGCCTGTCCAATTTTCGTATTAATATGTTTTGTGAAGCTGAGGTTATGGTCCAGGGTCACACCAAGATATTTGACATCTTTGGACCACTCAACTTTACAGTTTAATACTTTAATTTTGTCCAAGTCAGTCAGTCTAGTCGTGGCATTTCGGCTCTTTGTAAATAAAATTGCCTCCGTCTTCTGCGGATTGATTCTGATCTGCCATTTGTCAGTATATTCAGTTAGCTTGTTTATGTGTGTCTGTATCTTTGTAGTCAGTAGCGTAGGTGATCGTGATGATTTGTATATGGCAGTGTCGTCAGCAAACGTCAGTAACGTTGTGTCGGCGTCAGTGGGTATGTCGTGAATGTAGACGTTAAACAGTGACGGTCCCAGGATCGAGCGGTACTCCCGCCGTCACTTGTTTAACCGTCGAAAGTCCGTTGTCTACTTGTACGGTAAAGTTGCGGTCTGAGAGGTATGAGTGTAAAGTTCTCATTATGTACGGTGGAAAGTTGAATTGGATAAGTTTATGTACAAGTCCGTCCATCCAGATGGTGTCAAACGCCTTCTCAAAGTAACACCAATCCGGTGTGGTTTCGTCTATTGAAATTGAGAACTGTATTTTCTATGAGTTTTGTCAGTGGGTGTAGTGTGGAGTGTCGTTCTTTGAATCCGTATCGTGTATCAGGTATAATTTTGTTGTGTCTTATGTGTTTGTTAAGTCTTTTGAGTAGTAACTTTTCGGCTACCTTACTCATTGTGTTGAGGAGGCTGATCGGTCTGTAGTTCTGTGGTATGTCTGGCTGTTTCCTTGGCTTCACTATTGGAAATATGGTGGAGGTTTTCCAAGAAGCGGGAAAGCAGCCTTTTGTCATTAGTCTATTTATTATGCGCGTAAGTAAAATGTAGGCGTTCGTCGGCAGCTGTTTAAGTATTATGTTTTGTAGTCCGTCCGGTCCTGGTGCTTTCCTGTTCGGTAATTTTGTAACTATTGTCTTTATTTCGGAAACTGTGGCAGGGTCTATTCGTAAGTCTTTGTCCATGTGGAGGTCAGTGAAGTTTTGAATTGTCTCGTGTACGTCTTGTTTCAGGTCTGCGTTTGACATATTGGCATTTTGTTTATGTATGTTCTCAAAGTTTTTTGCCAATATTTCCGCCTTGTCTGCTGGTGTCGTTGCGTAATTGTTGTCAGTTAATTTGAGTGGAGGTATGGATGTTGGTTTCCGCGTCAGTCTTTTTGCTGTCTGCCAAATTTTGTGTGGGTCAGTATTTAAGTTCTCGAGTCTTCTTTTAGTCCAAGTGTTGTTTCGGTGGTCACGTATTTCATTGGAAATAATTTTTGTCAGTCTGTTCACATGTTCATTCAGTTGTCTGTCACCGGTACGTTGCCACAGTTTCTTTGTATGGTTTTTAAGTTGTATTTTCAATAAAATGTGTTCTGGCAAAACGTTGGCTGGTGTTGTTCTTGAGTCTAGTGTCGGTATAGTCTGTTGTACAGCGTCTGTGATTGTCAGTGTAAGGTGTGTTACAGCCTCCTCAATGTCAGTGTTGGTATCGATTGGCATAGTGTGTCGTGTGTTGTCTGTGATGATGTCTCTGAAAATTGGCCAGTTGGCTCTGGTGTAGTCTAAAAATTTGCGTTTGGGAGTCTGGTCGACGTCTAGTCTGTCTGAAATGGTCATGAAAACTGGATTATGGTCGGAGTTAAAAAGTGTTCTTGTTATGGGTTTGGAAGTTACGTGTAGATATTTTGTCAATGCCAAATCGCTCGTGCTGTGATGGCCAAATGCCATCATGAATACCTGATGGTGTGTCTGTACAGTGGCGTATCTGGTCGGCGTGTCAGGAAAGTGTAGTTGTGCGTCTGTGGTGTTGTATTCGGTCAGGTATTCGTTTCTGTAAATTTTGTAATTGTTGATATAGAGTCTGTCCGTAGGTTTTAAGTGTGTCTCGTTAATCAGTACTATGTCCAAGTCATAATTTGTTATTGTCTGTCTCAGTTCGTCCACGTTGTTTTTAAGTCCGTTAGAGTTAAAGTGCATTATGTGTAAGTCGCGCGTTTGGATTATGGAGATGCTGTTAAAAAGTTAAGTATTGTAATGTATTTTTCGTTATATGTCATGTTGGTGTTTAGTAATTTTGTCAGTTTATAAAGCTCACTGAAAATTTGTTTTACCTGGGGATCAGCATCCTGATCTCGCCCATAGCAGCAAAAAGTCCCTCTGGTGTACTGAAATCTGGATCGGACTGGCTGCAGGCAGGCCGGGTTGGTGATTGCGATAGTGCAGGCCGGATCTGTGATGACGATGGTTCAGGCCGGATCGGTGATGTTGATGGTGTAGGCTCAACCGGTAAAGATGAGGACTGGATCATATTTCGAAATGATGACCTTGGAACAGGGAGTTGAGGAAACGCTGATTTTGCATTTGGGCCCACATTGGTGTTATTTAAAGCTGACGAAAAGCTCCTCGTCAGCGGCACTGGTGTTGGTGCTGGCCTGTATATTTGTCTTCTCCTGAGAGCATCACTTTCGTTTTTCTCCTTGTAGTTGAGAAGCGCACTGCACTTTGAGTAGTTTGCCGGGTGTTCGTTGTCACAGTTCACACACATCGGAGCCTCAGTTGGTTGGCACCTGGTGCGTTCCAATTAAGGCACTTTATACACCTGTACTTTAGGTCGCAGGTGTACGATGTATGGCCGAAGTTCAAGCATTTGTGGCACTGCAACGCTCTGTTCTGTGGTCTGTACGTCTCCCAGGAGAAGATGTGTCCACCAATATTGGTTATCCGCTTCAGCTCCGCCATATCCTGGTCTTTGTCGACTAAAGTTATGTATATTGGTAGTTTATGTTGACTACCGTCCGACTATTTTCGTATTACTTGCACCACTTGTTTTATTTTAGCTCCTTTCTGTTGCAGTTCTTCGCGGACTTCTGTCTCAGTTATAGATGGATGGAGTCCCGTAATTGTTATTTTTTTTCCCAGATTTTGTTTCAAGGAGTAGGTGTAGAAGGGGTAATTGCATTCTCGCAATATGCTTTTTAATTGCTCGTGGTCAGTAATTGAATCGGTATAAAATTTGTGTAAATTATTTTTTAGGAACTGATACCTGAAATTGATCTTGGTTGTATCCCGGATATAGCGGATGATTTTCAACTCTATTTCAGCTTTTACAATGATAGGCGGAATTTTCTCTTCCTTCATGTCTATCTTGTTCGATGGTGCTGCCTGTACGCCTGAAGTGGATGGCTGTGACCCGACATCAATTTTCTCGACCTCCTTGTTTTTGGCTTTCTACCGCCGTTTGACCTTCTTGTATTCCTCAAGCTCCCTGTCCGTGTCCATATCAGTCCGATCAGATAGCGTATTGTATTTGTTTTTGAGGGTCTCGCTCGTTAATACTTCCATTTTCATTATTTTTAATTTCTTCCCAGGCGCCTGCCTGGGAATATTCTTGTATTCTTCAATATGTACAGCACTGATTTTAATAAAGTTAATCTAAAGACTTAGAAAAATTTAAATTTAGAAAAATTCACTTGCTAATATGGCTTATCCTCTAACCATTAGCAACACCAATCCGGTGTTTGGAAAGAGGAGTCAGCAGAAGGCACGTTCACCTTATAATTTTGACAAGATATTAAATATCTTTTGAGAATTACACCAGATTGCTTTTAAAAAAGCACGATTTTAAATCGATATCGGGTGAATTCCAGACTTTATGCTTAACACAAAAAGCGAATGACATTCACTGAAAAAACAAAATCTAAAGTATTTCAATTTTTTTCAATTCAAAGACTATATATTTCAGTATGTATACGAGGTCTGTTCAAAAAGTACCCGGAATTTTCGTTTTTTCAAAAAAATATTTATTTATTCGTCTACATTAATGTGGTCCCCTTCAAAGTAGTCCCCCCCAGATATAATACACTTATGCCAGCGTTTTTTCCAATTTTCGAAGCACCCTTGATATTCACTTTTTGATATGTCCTTGAGCACTCTCAGCGATTTTCTTCAATCGAGGAAAACCGCCGTCCTTTCATGGGTCTCTTCAACTTTGGGAATAGGAAAAAGTCACACGGAGCCATATCTGGTGAATTTTTGCACTTTGCAACACTTTATTTCATTTTTTACGCAAAATTTAATACAAATTCTTTGACTTTTCAATTCTTCCATTGTAAAAATCGCCGAGCTCAGAAAAACACGTCGAACCTTAGCGACTACCACAGACAAAGTAAACAGTGAATATAGCTGAAAATTTCATCATACTTTAGGGGCATGTATACCAACACAATAAAAAAAAATTTTGACAATCAGACACTCCAGACCCGCGAAATTTAATTATTAGTAATTCCGGGTACTTTTTGAACACACCTCGTATAAAAGTATGTACATTGCATTTTATAACATGGCTTTTTTACCCGTAGGTATTGTATCCTTCATTGGATTTGGTTTTGCAAACAATAATTAATTTAGAATATATAAATAAATTCATATTTGTGTGACAAAAAAAGAGGAAAGAAAATTTATCCCCAAAAAAAAATCACATAGCACCATTTATAATAACACATAATAATACAAAAAGAAAAAAAAACATAATAAAAATTTATTCACTCTAAGGGAGAAAATTTGTGTCGAGCCAATTTTCATTTACCGTATGGGTCGATCAGTATATATTTTGGCATGGCGTGATTGCCATACCAAATATCGTCTCTTGTGTATTGGCCGAGGCCCGCGATGTTAATATTGGGATGATCCCCACATTTTAGATAAAAATTTTCAGTGAGCTTTTTTATAAAGTCTAGTATGGTTGATAAGTCTGTCTGTTTGTGTATGTATTTTAAAGAGTAGTAATGTCTAGTCAGTGGTTTCCTTATTTTGTTGAGTACGAGTCGTAGTGTCTTATTTTGTAATGTCTGTAGTTTTCGTAAGTTAGTCTTAGTCGTCGGCGTCAGTATCGGTCTTATTAGTGTCAAGTAAAGTGTTCGCTTGTTCTTCACGCTTAGCGGGCTGTTGTGGTTCAAGAGAGGTCTCAGTAGATTTAACATCCCGTAAGCCTGTCCAATTTTTGTATTAACATGTTTTGTGAAGCTGAGTCTATGGTCCAGGGTCACACCAAGATATTTGACATCCTTGGACCACTTCACTTCACAGTCCAATACTTTAATTTTGTCCAAGTCAGTCAGTCTAGTCGTGGCATTTCGGCTCTTTGTGAAAAGAATAGCCTCCGTCTTTTGCGGATTGATTTTAATTTGCCATTTGTCAGTGGAGTGTCGTTCTTTGAAGCCGTATTGTGTGTCAGGTATGATTTTGTTGTGTCTTATGTGTTTGTTAAGTCTTTTGAGTAGTACCTTTTCGGCTACCTTACTCATTGTGTTGAGGAGGCTGATCGGTCTGTAGTTCTGTGGTATGTCTGGCTGTTTCCTTGGCTTCACTATTGGAAATATGGTGGAGGTTTTCCAAGAAGCGGGAAAGCAGCCTTTTGTCATTATTCTATTTATTATCCGGGTAAGTAAAATGTAGGCGTTCGTCGGCAGTTGTTTAAGTATTATGTTTTGTAGTCCGTCCGGTCCTGGTGCTTTTCTGTTCGGTAATTTTTTAACTATTGTCTTTATTTCGGAAACTGGGGCAGGGTCTATTCGTAAGTCTTTGTCCCTGTGGAGGTCAGTGAAGTTTTGAATTGTCTCGTGTACGTCTTGTTTCAGGTCTGCGTTTGACATATTGGCATTTTGTTTATGTATGTTCTCAAAGTTTTTTGCCAATATTTCCGCCTTGTCTGCTGGTGTCGTTGCGTAATTGTTGTCAGTTAATTTGAGTGAAGGTATGGATGTTGGTTTTTGCGTCAATCTTTTTGCTGTCTGCCAAATTTTGTGTGGGTCAGTATTTATGTTCTCGAGTCTTTTGGTCCAAGTGTTGTTTCGGTGGTCACGTATTTCATTGGAAATAATTTTTGTCAGTCTGTTAACATGTTCCTTGAGTTAGTCTGTCACCGGTACGTTACCACAGTTTCTTTGTATGATTTTTATAAATAAAATGTGTTCTGGCAAGTCGTTGGCTGGTGTTGTTCTTGAGTATAGTGTCGGTATAGTCTGTTGTACGGCGTCTGTGATTGTCAGTGTAAGGTGTGTTACAGCCTCCTCAATGTCAGTGTTGGTATCGATTGGCATAGTGTGTCGTGTGTTGTCTGTGATGATGTCTCTGAAAAATGGCCAGTTGGCTCTGGTGTAATCTAAAAATTTGCGTTTGGGAGTCTGGTCTACGTCTAGTTTGTCTAAATTGGTCATGAAAACTGGATTATGGTCGGAGTTAAAAAGTGTTCTTGTTATAGGTTTGGATGTTACGTGTAGATTTTTTGTCAATGCCAAATCGATCGTGCTGTGATGGTGTGTCTGTACGGTGGCGTATCTGGTCGGCGTGGCAGGAAAGTGTAGTTGTGCGTCTGTGGTGTTGTATTCGGTCAGGTATTCGTAAAGTCTGTTTCCGTTCGCGTTGTTGAAGTTACAGTTCCAAGTTGTGTGTTGTGCGTTAAAGTCTCCTGCCATAAGAACAAATCTATTCGAGTCCAGTAGTCTTTGTAAGTCCGTATGTTCTAGTCTGCTTGCCGGGATGTAAATCGATATTATGGTTACTTTTTGACCTCTCTTGTATACATTAATAGCTGTTATTTCATAACCGCCCGCTGTCAGGTTTGGCACTTGCTCGTGTCTGATGTTAGACTTAATCAAAATCGCAGTGCCGCCCCATCCGCGTGCGTCCGTCTGTCTGTCGTTTCTGTAAACTTTGTAATTGTTGATATAGAGTCTGTCCGTAGGTTTTAGATGTGTCTCGTTAGTCATTACTATGTCCAGATCGTATTTTGTTATTGTCTGTCTCAGTTCGTCAACGTTGTTTTTAAGTCCATTTGAATTAAAATGCATTATTTGTAAGTCTTCTGATTGGTTTATGGTGATGATGTAAGAAAGTTCAAAATTGTTGTGTATTTGTCGTTATAAGTCATGTTTGTGTTTAGTGTTTTTGTCAGTTTGTATAGCTCACTAAAAATTTGCTTTACCTGGGGATCCGCAAATAGTTTCCTGATCTCGCCCATAGCAGCAAAGAGTCCTTCCGGAGTGTTGAGATCTGGATCTGGCTGGTTGGTTGTAAACTCGACCGTTGATGGTGTTGGCCGGATCGGTGCTGGTCTTGGTGATGGTGAAGGCCGGGCCGGTGATAGTGTGGACTGGAGCGGAGGTCGGTATGATGTCCGTGGGACAGGGAGTTGAGGATAATCAGGTTTGAAGTTAGGGCCGGTGTTTGTCGGATTTAGAGCTGACGAGAAACTTCTTGTCAGTGGCATTGGTGTTGGAGCTGGCACATATACTTTTCTTCTCTTGAGAGTATCGTTTTCCTTCTTCTCGATGAAATTAAGGAGTGCGGTGCACTGAGAATAGTTCGCCGGGTCTTCTTTCTTACAATTGACACACATCGGTGCCTCGGTTAGTAGTTTCTTGCACGCACCTGGCGCGTGCATCTCGAGGCACTTTATACACCTGTACTTCATATCGCAGGTGTACGATGTGTGTCCAAAATTCAAACAGTTGTGACACTGTAGAGCCCTATTTTGTGACCTGTATGTCTCCCAAGAGAAGATGTGCCCTCCAATGTTACTAATTTGCTTCAGCTCCGAAATGTCTTGATCTTTCTCCAGAGAAACAATGTATATGGGCAGCTTATGTTGGCTGCCATCCGATAATTTTCGTTCGATCTGTATCACTTGTCTGACTTTAACTCCTTTCAATAAGAGGTCTTTGCAAACTTCAGCTTCGGGTATCGAAGGATGAAGTCCAGTCATTGTTATTTTCTTCGGCAAATCTTTTCTCATCGAGTATGTGTAGAATTGGTAATGGCATTCTCTCAAAACTTTTTTAACTTGCTCGTGTTCCTGAATTGTGTCTGTAAAAATTTTGTGTAATTGCGTGTTGAAAAATTGATATCTAAATTGGATCTTAGTTGTGTCTCGGATGTACTTTATTGTTTTCAATTCTAAGTTTGCTTTGATGATGATGGGTGGAATTTTCTCAAGTGCCACTTTGAACTTTTTCGGTGATTCTCGAGTGCCAGACTCGGATGGCTGCTGTCCAACATTTCCCTCTGGTTCCTTCTTCTTAGCTCTCTTTCTCCGTGACACTTTTCTATATTTGTCCAACTCTCTGTCTGTATCCATGACCGATCGGTCCGATAGTGCATCGAATTTGTTTTTGAGGGCACCGCTGGTCTGCACCTCCATGCTCATTTTGATCTTCTTCCCAGGCTTCTGCCTGGGTATATCCTTGGGTTCTTCAATATACTCGGCACTGATTTTAAGAAAATAAATCTAAAGTACATAAAAAAATGTAAATTTAGAAAAATCACTTTCTAATATGGCTTATCCTCTAACCATTACCAACACCGACCCAGTGTTTGGAAAGAGGAGTCAGCAAAAGGCACGTTCACCTTTAAAATTCAGAACACTGACAAGGTGTGTATTACCTTGTAAGTATTAAGCCCGGTGCCTTTAAAAAGGCAAGATTTAGAATCAATTCCGGACTTATTACTTATTTCACAAAATCAAATGACACTTCACTGAAAACAAATGACTATCTCTCACAACAAAAAATCATCTTCCCTGTGAGTATTGACAAGACAAGACAAAAAGTATTTATTACAATAGCTGATCATACATATGCATTGTTATTTACACATATTTTTCTACTCTTCGGTACTTTAAATTACATTATTGATCTTAATATATACAGTGAATATTGTGAATATAGCGAGATGTGTTACAAATTGAGTGGCAAAAAAAGAGGAAAGAAAACTATTCCTCAAAAAAAAAGCCACAGAGCAATATTTATAATTATACATAATTATACAAATAAAAAGAGAAAAAAAAACAAAAATAAAAGATTTATGCTCATCCAAGTATCAATTGCCACTATGGGTCGATCAGTATATATTTTGGCATGGTGTGATTGCCATACCAAATATCGTCTCTTGTGTATTGGCCGAGGCCCGCGATGTTAATATTAGGATGATCTCCACATTTTAGATAAAAATTTTCAGTGAGCTTTTTTATAAAGTCTAGTATGGTCGGTAAGTCAGTCTGTTTGTGTAAGTATTTTGAAGAGTAGTAATGTCTAGTCAGTGGGTCCCTTATTTTGTTGAGTACGAGTCGTAGTGTCTTATTTTGTAATGTCTGTAGTTTTCGTAAGTTAGTCTTAGTCGTCGCGTTCCATGCCGGAGCAGCGTATGTCAGTATCGTTCTTATTAGTGTCAAGTAAAGTGTTCGCTTGTTCTTCACGCTTAGCGGGCTGTTGTGGTTCAAGAAAGGTCTCAAAAGGAGAACCCGCGCGTTGCTCGTCTCGGATTTTGATGAAACTTGGCACAATGGTAGATTTGATGCCCAAACTGGCTCCGGTAAAATATTAGAGGCCTATGAAAAGCGGTTTAATTATAAAAATTAATTAAAGTTTGCATTGTAGCAGCGCGCGGCATGCATAGCTTGCGATGTTTTTCCTTATCAACAGCAGATTGGCCGAGTGGCTATCGTCGTGGAATTCTAATTTTTGCTCCGGGGTTCAATTCCCGATTCAGATATATTTTTTTTAATTTTTTTTTATTTGATATTTTTAATTTCACGTGTAAATAATATCAAAATTTATTTGATTTTTTAATTAATTTTATATTTTTCGCTAAATATTCTATAATAAAGTCCTTCGTAATACCGGTAAATTTTTATTTTGATATTACTTATGAAACTTACGATCATATAAATGTTAAGTGATTCCTGAAACATTATAATTTTGTATTAATATCAGCAATAATACGGAAGAAGAGATATAATTTATCCAATTAAAAACTACGTTCAAATTTACTATTATGAAGATGATACTTTGTACGTTTGACCAGCCCAATAATCTAATATTAATATAAAAAATCCTTTTCGACATATGACTTGAAAACATTAATAAAATTTATTCACTGCAGCACAATCTCCACGATCCCCACAATTGTAAATTTGAACTTAACATTTATATGATCGTAAGTTTCATAAGTAATATCAAAATAAAAATTTACCGGTATTACGAAGGACTTTATTATAGAATATTTAGCGAAAAATATAAAATTAATTAAAAAATCAAATAAATTTTGATATTATTTACACGTGAAATTAAAAATATCAAATAAAAAAAAATAAAAAAATATATATCTGAATCGGGAATTGAACCCCGGAGCAAAAATTAGAATTCCACGACGATAGCCACTCGGCCAATCTGCTGTTGATAAGGAAAAACATCGCAAGCTATGCATGCCGCGCGCTGCTACAATGCAAACTTTAATTAATTTTTATAATTAAACCGCTTTTCATAGGCCTCTAATATTTTACCGGAGTCAGTTTGGGCATCAAATCTACCATTGTGCCAAGTTTCATCAAAATCCGAGACGAGCAACGCGCGGGTTCTCCTTTTCAGTAGATTTAACATCCCGTAAGCCTGTCCGATTTTCGTATTAATATGTTTTGTGAAGCTGAGTCTATGGTCCAGGGTCACACCAAGATATTTGACATCTTTGAACCACTCAACTTCACAGTTTAACCCTTTAATTTTGTCCAAGTCAGTCAGTCTAGTCGTGGCATTTCGGCTCTTTGTGAAAAGAATAGCCTCCATCTTTTGCGGATTGATTTTAATTTGCCATTTGTCAGTATATTCAGTTAGTTTGTCTATGTATGTTTGTATCTTTGTAGTCAGTAGTGTAGGTGAGCGTGATGATTTGTATATGGCAGTGTCGTCAGCAAACGTCAGTAACGTTGTGTCGGCGTCAGTGGGTATGTCGTGAATGTAGACGTTAAACAGTGACGGTCCCAGGATTGAGCCCTGCGGTACTCCCGCCGTCACTTGTTTAACCGTCGAAAGTGCGTTGTCTACTTGTACAGTGAAGTTGCGGTCTGAGAGGTATGAGTGTAAAGTTCTCGTTATGTACGGTGGAAAGTTTAGTTGGATAAGTTTATGTATAAGTCCGTCCATCCAGATGATGTCAAACGCCTTCTCAAAGTCGAGTAACACCAGTCCGGTATGGTTTCGTCTGTTGAAATTGAGAACTGTATTTTCTATGAGTTTTGTCAGTGGGTGTAGTGTGAAGTGTCGTTCTTTGAAGCCGTATTGTGTGTCAGGTATGATTTTGTTGTGTCTTATGTGTTTGTTAAGTCTTTTGAGTAGTACCTTTTCGGCTACCTTATTCATTGTATTGAGGAGGCTGATCGGTCTGTAGTTCTGTGGTATGTCTGGCTGTTTCCTTGGCTTCACTATTGGAAATATGGTGGAGGTTTTCCAAGAAGTGGGAAAGCCGCCTTTTGTCATTATTCATTTATATTATCCGGGTAAGTAAAATGTAGGCGTTCGTCGGCAGTTGTTTACGTATTATGTATTATGTTTGTAGTCTGTCCGGTCCCGGTGCTTTTCTGTTCGGTAATTTTTTTAACTATTGTCTTATTTCGGAAACTGTGGCAAGGTCTATTCGTAAGTCTTTGTCCCTGTGGAGGTCAGTGAAGTCTTGAATTGTCTCGTGTACGTTTTGTTTCAGGTCTGCGTTTGACATATTGGCATTTTGTTTATGTATGTTTTCAAAGTTTTTTGCCAATATTTCCGCTTTGTCTGCTGGTGTCGTTGCGTAATTGTTGTCAGTTAATTTGAGTGGAGGTATGGATGTTGGTTTTTGCGTCAGTCTTTTTGCTGTCTGCCAAATTTTGTGTGGGTCAGTATTTATGTTCTCAAGTCTTTTGGTCTAAGTGTTATTTCGGTGGTCACGTATATCATTGGAAATAATTTTTGTCAGTCTGTTAACATGTTCCTTGAGTAGTCTGTCACCGGTACGTTGCCACAGTTTCTTTGTATGATTTTTAAGTTGTATTTTCAATAAAATGTGTTCTGGCAAGTCGTTGGCTGGTGTTGTTTGAGTCTAGTGTCGGTTTATTTATAGTTGTTGTACAGCGTCTGTGATTGTCAGTGTAAGGTGTGGTTACAGCCTCCTCAATGTCAGTGTTGGTATCGATTGGCATAGTGTGTCGTGTGTGTCTGTGATGATGTCTCTGAAAATTGGCCAGTTGGCTCTGGTGTAATCTAAAAATTTGCGTTTGGGAGTCTGGTCGACGTCTAGTCTGTCTGAAATGGTCATGAAAACTGGATTATGGTCGGAGTTGAAAAGTGTTCTTGTTATGGGTCGGATGTTACGTGTAGATTTTTTGTCAATGCCAAATCGATCGTACTGTGATGGTGTGCGTCTGTACGGTGGCGTATCTGGTCGGCGTGTCAGGATAATGTAGTTGTGCGTCTGTGGTGTGTGTTCGGTCAGGTATTCGTAAAGTCTGTTTCCGTTCGCGTTGTTGAAGTTACAGTTCCAAGATGTGTGTTGTGCGTTAAAGTCTCCTGCCATAAGTACAAATCTGTTCGAGTACAGTAGTCTTTGTAAGTCCGTATGTTCTATTCTGCTTGCCGGGATGTAAATCGATATTATGGTTACTTTCTGACCTCTCTTGTATACATAATAGCTGTTATTTCAGAACCGCCCGCTGTCAGGTTTGGCACCTGCTCGTGTCTGATGTTACACTTAATCAAAATCGCAGTGCCGCCCCATCCGCGTGCGTCCGTCTGTCTGTTGTTTCTGTAAACTTGTATTCATTTTTGGAATATAGAGTCTGGTTGTAGGTTTTAGGTGGGTCTCGTTAATCATTACTATGTCCAGATCGTATTTTGTTATCGTTTGTCTCAGTTCGTCAACGGTTTCTGTAAACTTTGTAATTCTTGATATAGAGTCTGGTTGTAGGTTTTAGGTGTGTCTCGTTAATCATTACTATGTCCAGATCGTATTTTGTTATCGTTTGTCTCAGTTCGTCAACGTTGTTTTTAAGTCCATTTGAATTGAAATGCATTATTTGTAAGTCTTGCGATTGGTTTATGGTGATGATGTAAGAAAGTTCAAAATTGTTGTGTATTTGTCGTTATAAGTCATGTTTGTGTTAAGTGTTTTTGTCAGTTTGTATAGCTCACTGAAAATTTGCTTTACCTGGGGATCCGCAAATAGCTTCCTGATCTCGCCCATAGCAGCAAAGAGTCCTTCCGGGGTATTTAGGTCTGGATCGGGCTGGCTGCAGGCAGGCCATGTTGGTGGTTGCGATAGTGCAGGCCGGATCTGTGATGATGCAGGCTCGACCATTGTTTGTGAGGACTGGACCATTGATCTGTATGGTGACGATGAGATAGGGAGTTGAGGATATTCAGGTCGGACGTTGGGACCATTGTTGTTGGAGTTTACAGCTGACGAGAAGCTCCTCGTCAGTGGCACTGGTGTTGGTGCTGGCCTATACGCTTGTCTTCTCCTGAGAGCGTCGCTTTCCTTCTTTTCTTTGTAATTAATAAGAATGCTGCTTTTGGAATAATTTGCCGGGTGTTCACTCTTGCAATTGTCCACATCGGTGCCTCATGTGGTAGTTTCTGGCACGCTCCTGGCGCGTGCACATTGAGGCACTTTATACACCTGTACTTTAGGTCACAAGTGTACGATGTGTGACCAAAGTTTAAACATTTGTGGCACTGCAGCGCTCTATTCTGCGGTCTATAGGCTACTCAGGAGAAGATGTGTCCACCAATGTTGGTTATTGACCTTACCTCCGACATATTCTGGTCTTTATCGAGGAGAACAATGTGTATAGGTAATTTGTGTTGTGCACCATCTGAGGTTTTCCTCTTTATCTGCACTACTTGCCTGGCTTTAATCCCTTTCGACAGGAGATCTTCATGAACCTCTGTCTCTGTAATTGATGGATGTAGACCTGTTATGGTTATTTTCTTCGGCATTTCCTCTTTGATTGTATAGGTATAAAATTGATAATTGCAGTCCCTTAACATTTCTTTGATTTTCTCGTGTTCTTTAGCGATGTCAGTGAAAATTTTGTGTAGATTATTATGGAGGTATTGATATTTAAAATTAATTTTTGATGTTTATCTTAGATATTTAATTGTTTTTAAAATCTATTTGACCTTTTATGATAATCGGTGGGATTTTTGCCTCATTCGTGGTGGTGTTCTTGGGTGTCACGGTTTGGACGCCTGAGGTAGATGGTTCCGACCTGGTAGTGGTTTTCTCAGGCTCCTTGTTCTTTTTCGCCCTCTTTCGGCGTGTTACCTTCCTGTAGTCCTCACTCTCCCTATCTGTATCCATATCTGTACGGTCCGTGAGCGCATCATATTTATTTTTTAGTGCAGTACTTGTCTGCACGTCCATCTTCTGATTTATGTTCGACATCTTGAATTTTTTCCCAGGCCCCTGCCCGGGAATTATTCTGTTTCCTGAAGGGTTTTGCGCACTGATTTTAAAATTTATTAAAAATGATATAAAAAGACTTCACAATTTTGAAAAAGAAAAAACACTTGCTAATGGGTGCTTACTTCCTCCCCATTAGCAACCCCAATCCGGGGTTTGGGAAGAGAAGTATCCAAAAGGCACGTTCACCTTTAAAATTTTGACAGATATAATAATATATATCCAACGTGTAAGTATTAAGCCCGGTGCCTTTTAAAAAGGCAAGATTTAGAATCAATTCCGGACTTAAACTTATTTCACAGAAAATTCTATTGACACTTCACTGAAAAACAAATGACTTCCGGACTTAAAACTTATTTCACAAAATTCTATTGACACTTCACTGAAAAAACAAATGACGTCTAGCTCCTCTTGTGAGTATTTGACAGACAGACAGACAGAAATAAACAATTTATTCAATATATACAGGTGTAAAATACAGTGAATATATGTGGGTTTGTCTACCCTGGGGGTATTTTACCCAAAAGTTTATGGTTTGGACAAAAAAGGAGAAAAAGTTTTGTCTCCTAAAAAAAATCCTTCATTCATTGTTTTAGGACTTATGTATCACTGCGGGCTCGATCAGGTAGTTAGGCATGGCATAATTCCCGTACCAGATCATTTCTGATGTGTACTGGCCTAACGCGCGGATGGTACTATTATCGTGATCCCTACACTTTCGGTAAAAATTCTCGGTGAGCTTTTTTATGTGTTCGAGTATGGTCGGTATATCCGTCTGTTCGTGTAAATATTTCGTTGAATAGTAGTGTCTCGTCAGCGGGTCCCTTGATTTGTCTAGTACCAATCTCAGTGCTTTGTTCTGTGCTATTTGTAGTCTCCGTCTGTTGGTCTTGGTTGTCGCGTTCCATGCCGGAGCGGCGTATGTCAGTAACGGTCTTATGAGTGTCAAGTAAAGTGTCCGCTTGTTCTTCACGCTTAGCGGGCTGTTGTGGTTCAAAAGAGGTCTCAGTAGATTCATCATCCCGTAAGCCTGTCCAATTGTTGTATTCGTATGTTTTGTGAAGCTGAGTCTATAGTCCAAGGTTACGCCAAGGTATTTGACTTCCTTGGACCACTCAGCTTCATGGCCATTACCTTTAGTTTCGTCAAGTCAGTAAGTGTAATGGACCAACGGCTTTTTGTAAAGAAAATTGCTTCTGTTTTAGAAGGATTAATTTTAATTTGCCATTTTTTCGTGTAATCAGTCAGGGCGTCTATATGTCTTTGTATTTTTGTAGTCAGTAGCGTTGGTGATCGTGATGATCTGTAAATGGCAGTGTCGTCAGCAGTGTTGTGTCGGTGTCAGTGGGCATGTTGTGGATGTAGACGTTAAACAAGGACGGTCCCAGGATTGAGCCCTGCGGCACTCCCGCTGTCACTTGTTTAATCGTCGAGGGTGTGTTTTCTACTTGTACTGTAAAATTACGGTCTGTGAGGTAAGAATGGAGTAGTTTTGTGATGTATGGTGGAAAGTTAAGCGTTATAAATTTATGTATTAGTCCGTCCATCCAGATGGTGTCGAAGGCCTTGCCGTACTGTGTGTCTGGTATAATCTTGTTTCGTCTGATGTGTCTGTTGATGCGTTTGAGCAGAATCTTTTCGGTAACTTTGCTCATTGTATTGAGGAGGCTGATTGGTCTGTAATTTTGCGGAGAGTCTGGCTGTTTCCTCGGCTTCAGGATAGGAAATATAGTTGATGTTTTCCATGAAGCAGGAAAGTGACCTTTGGCCATTATACGGTTAATCAGTCGCGTTATCAGTATGTATGCGTTCGTTGGTAGTTGTTTCAGTATTATATTTTGTAGTCCGTCCGTGACCTTTGGCCATTATACGTTTAATCATTCGATTATCAGTATGTATGCGTTCGTTGGTAGTTGTTTTCAGTATTATATTTTGTAGTCCGTCCGGTCCGTGTGCTTTCCTGTTCGGTAGTTTTCTGATTGTTCGTTGGTAGATTTTATTTCAGAAACTGTGGCAGGGTCTATTCGTAGGTCTTTGTCGTTAAATTGTTCACCAAAATTTTGAATAGAATTGCGTACGTCTCGTCTTAAGTCTGCGTTGGACATGTTGGCGTTTTGTTTGTGTATGTTTTCAACGTTTGTGGCCAGAATTTCTGCTTTGTCTGCTGGTGTCGTGGCGTAGTTGTTGTCAGGTAGTTTGAGTGGAGGGATAGGTGTTGTTTTCCTGGTCAGACTTTTGGCTGTTTGCCAAATTTTGTGCGGGTCAGTGTTGATGGTGTCTAATTTTCTAGTCCAGGTGTCGTTCCGGTGCTCACGTATCTCATTATAAATAATTTTTGTCAGTCTGTTTACGTGTTCCTTTAGTAGTCTGTCACCAGTACGTTGCCACATTTTCTTAATATTGTTTTTTAATTTAATTTTAACTAATATATGTTGGGGTAGTGTGTCAAATGTGGATGTATTTGCGTGTCGCAGCGGTATTGTGTGTTGGATGGTGTCCGTGATCGTCCGTGTCAGATGTGTCACAGCCTCCTCTATGTCTGTATTGGTCTCTATGGGTATCGTGTGTCGTATATTGTCTGTGATAATGTCTCTAAAAAGTGGCCAGTTGGCTCTGGAATAATCTAAAATGTTGCGTTCTGGAGTACAGTCGACGTCAAGTCTGTCTGAGATAGTCATAAAAACAGGGTTATGGTCAGAGTTGAAAAGTGTTCTAGTTATGGGTTCGGATGTTATGTGAAGATTTTTTGTCAAGGCCAGGTCGATCGTGCTGTGATGGTGTGTCTGTACGGTGGCGTATCTGGTCGGCGTGTCAGGATAGTGTAGTTGTGCGTCCGTGTTGTTGTGTTCCGTCAGATATTCGTAGAGTCGGATTCCGTTCGCGTTGTTGTAGTTGCAGTTCCAGGATGTATGTTGCGCGTTGAAGTCTCGTGCCATTAAGACGTGTGTATTTGAGTCAAGTAGGTTTTGTAGGTCCGTCAGTTGCAGTCCGCTTGTCGGGATGTAAACGATATTATAGTCACTTTTTGACCTCTTTTGTATACATTAATAGTTGTTATTTCAGAACCGCCCGCTGTCAGGTTTGGCACTTGCTCGTGTCTGATATTAGACTTGATCAATATTGCAGTGCCTCCCCATCCGCGTGAGTTTGTCGGTCTGTCGTTCCTGTATACTTTGTAGTTGTTGATGTAAAGTCTGTCCGTAGGATTAAGGTGTGTCTCGTTAATTAGTACAATGTCCAAGTCATATTTTGTTTTGGTCTGTTTCAGTTCGTCTACGTTGTTTTTGAGTCCGTTGGAGTTGAAGTACATTATGTGTATGTCGCGTGCGTGATTTATGGGCATGCCGTTAAAAAGTTAAGTATGGTTGTGTATTTGTCATTGTAAGTCATATTTGTGTTCAATGTCTTTGTCAGTTTATAAAGCTCACTGAAAATTTGTCTTACCTCGGGATCCGCAAATAACTAACTGATCTCACCCATAACAGTAAATAGTCCCTCTGGTGTACTCAGGTCTGGATCGGACTGGCTGGTGGTAGGCCGGATTCGTGAGGATGCTGGCCGGATCGGTTCTGGTGCTGGCTGGATCTTCGGCGATGGATACTGGGAGGCCGGCGGTGTTCGTGGTGATGATGGTACCGGGAGTTCAGGAAACGCTGATCTGTTGTTATGGCCATCGTTGGTGGGTTTTAAAGCTGACGAGAAGCTCCTCGTCAGCGGCGCAGATGTTGGCGCTGGCCTGTATGTTTGGTGTCTCTTTTGCGCATCTTTATCCCTTTTTGCTCTATAGTTAATTAGAGCTGGGCATTGTGAGTAGTTAGCCAGGTGGTTTTCTTGGCAGTTCACGCATTTCGGATCCTCGGTTGGTGGCTTCGTGCACACTCCCGGTGGGTGCACGTTCGTGCATTTTATGCATCTATACCGCATGTCGCACGTGTACGAGGTGTGGCCGAAGTTTAGGCACTTGTGGCACTGGATGGTCTTGTTTAGTGGCCTGTAGCTTTCCCATTTTAATATATGTCCTTCTATATTGTTTATTTTCTTCAGTTTGGCCATCTCTTGTTCCTTATCTAGAAGGACAATATATATAGGGAGTTTGCGTTGACTGCCGTCCGATTCCTTCTTCTTAATTTGGACCACCTGCTTCACCTTAATGCCCTTGGCTTTCAGCTCTTCAAGAACCACCGTTTCAGTCATATCAGGATTTAGGCCAGTTATAGTAATTTTCTTAGGGATGTCGTGCTGCATAGTATAGGTGTAAAATTGGAAATCACAATCCCTTAGTATGGTTTTTAATTTTTCGTGATCTGCACTCGTATCGGCGAAAATTTTGTGTAATTGTGGTTTCCAATATTGGGTCCTGAATATTATTTTCGTCGTATCTTTGATATATTTAATGACTTTCAAATCCAGCTGGCCTTTGACGATGATAGGTGGAATCTTTGGCTCTGGTACGGTGGTGTTCTTGGGTGCTAAATGCCCCGTTCTCGATGTAGATGGCTTCTGAGTGTTAGTGATCTGGTTTCCTATAACATTGTCTGCGTTGTTCTGCCTTAACCGCTTCTTGCGTTTCACAACCCGGTATTCATCTATCTCCCGGTCTGTGTCCATTTCACTGCGGTCCGATAACGCCTGGTACTTATTCTTCAACACGGTGCTCGTCAAGACGTCCATGTCTTACGACATTTTCCTAGGCTCCCGCCCGGGAATTCTGGTGATTTTATTCGATATCCACTGAATTTATTAAAATATAAAAAACTGTACTGACTTTAGAAAATCTTGAATACACTTTCAAATGTGCTGACTTTTAATCCATTACCAATTCCGAACCAGAATTTGGAAAAAAAGTAGCAAAAGGCACGTTCACCTTATAATTTAGTGTCGGAAGCGGAGCAAGCCCCTGACAAATTTGCGCTTTGTTTAGAAAAGACGCAATATAAGACCGATACTTAGAATCGGATCTTCCCCAAATATCTCTTGTGAGTATTTGACAGACAGACAGAAATAAAAATTTATTCAATATATACAGTGTAAAATACAGTGAATTATATGTGGGTTTGTCTCCCCTGGGGGTATTTTACCCAAAAGTTTATGGTTTTACAATATTGTCTATATATTTGTATTTGTACAATAATTTATTCATTATTACGCAAGGACAAAAAAAAGGAGAAAAGTTTTTGTCTCCTAAAAAAATTCTTCATTCATTGTTTTATGACTTATGTATTCACTGCGGGCTCGATCAGGTAGTTAGGCATGGCATAATTCCCGTACCAGATCATTTCTGATGTGTACTGGCCTAACGCGCGGATGGTACTGTTATCGTGATCCCTACACTTTCGGTAAAAATTCTCGGTGAGCTTTTTTATGTGTTCGAGTATGATCGGTATGTCCGTCTGTTCGTGTAAATATTTCGTTGAATAGTAGTGTCTCGTCAGTGGGTCCCTTGATTTGTCTAGTACCAATCTTAGTGCTTTATTCTGTGCTATTTGTAGTCTCCGTCTGTTGGTCTTGGTTGTCGCGTTCCATGCCGGAGCGGCGTATGTCAGTAATGGTCTTATCAGTGTCAAGTAAAGTGTCCGCTTGTTCTTCACGCTTAGCGGGCTGTTGTGGTTCAAAAGAGGTTTCAGTAGATTCATCATCCCGTAAGCCTGTCCAATTTTTGTATTCGTATGTTTTGTGAAGCTGAGTCTATAGTCCAAGGTTACGCCAAGGTATTTGACTTCCTTGGACCACTCAGCTTCATGGCCCATTACCTTTAGTTTCGTCAAGTCAGTAAGTGTAATGGACCAACGGCTTTTTGTAAAGAAAATTGCTTCTGTTTTAAAAGGATTATTTTTAATTTGCCATTTTTCCGTGTAATCAGTCAGGGCGTCTATATGTCTCTGTATTTTTGTAGTCAGTAACGTATGTGAACATGATGATCTGTAAATGGCAGTGTCGTCAGCAAATGTCAACAGTGTTGTGTCGGCGTCAGTGGGCATGTCGTGGATGTAGACGTTAAACAAGGCGGTCCCAGGATCGAGCCCTGCGGTACTCCCGCCGTCACTTGTTTGATCGTCGAGGGTGTGTTGTCTACTTGAACTGTGAAATTACGGTCTGCGAGGTAAGAATGGAGTATTTTTGTGATGTATGGTGGAAAGTTAAGGGTTATGAATTTGTGTATCAGTCCGTCCATCCAGATGGTGTCAAAAGCCTTCTCGAAATCGAGCAACACCAATCCGGTATGGTTTCGTCTATTGAAGTTGAGTACAGTGTTTTCTATTAGTTGTGTCAGTGGATGTAACGTAGAGTGCTGTTTCTTAAAGCCGTACTGTGTGTCTGGTATAATCTTGTTTCGTCTGATGTGTCTGTTGATGCGTTTGAGCAGTACCTTTTCAGTTACTTTGCTCATTGTATTGGGGAGGTTGATTGATCTGTAATTTTGCGGAGAGTCTAACTGTTTCCTCGGCTTCAGGATAGGAAATATGGTTGATGTTTTCCATGAAGCAGGAAAGTGGCCTTTGGCCATTATACGGTTAACCAGTCGTGTGATTAGTATGTATGCGTTCGTTGGTAGTTGTTTCAGTATTATATTTTGTAGTCCGTCCAGTCCGGGTGCTTTCCTGTTCGGTAGTTTTCTGATTGTCGACTTTATTTCTGAAACTGTGGCAGGGTCTATTCGTAGGTCTTTGTCGTTAAATTGTTCAGTAAAATTTTGAATAGAATTGCGTACGTCTCGTCTTAAGTCTGCGTTGGACATGTCGGCGTTTTGTCTGTGTATGTTTTCAAAGTGTGTTGCTAAAATTTCTGCTTTGTCTGCTGGTGTCGTGGCGTAGTTGTTGTCAGGTAGTTTGAGTGGCGGGATAGGTGTTGTTTTCCTCGTCAGCCTTTTGGCTGTTTGCCAAACTTTGTGCGGGTCAGTGTTGATGGTTTCTAGTTTTTTAGTCCAAGTGTCGTTCCGGTGCTCACGTATCTCATTATGAATAATTTTTGTCAGTCTGTTCACGTGTTCCTTTAGTAGTCTGTCACCAGTACGTTGCCACAGTTTCTTTATATTGTTCTTTAATTTAATTTTTACTAATATTTGTTGAGGAAGCGTGTCAAATGTGGATGTATTTGCGTGTCGCAGCGGTATTGTGTGTTGGATGGTGTCCGTGATCGTCCGTGTCAGATGTGTCACAGCCTCCTCTATGTCTGTATTGGTCTCTATGGGTATCGTGTGTCGTATATTGTCTGTAATAATTTCTCTAAAAAGTGGCCAGTTGGCTCTGGAATAATCCAAAATGTTGCGTTCTGGAGTATTGTCGATTTCGAGTCTGTCAGAGATAGTCATAAAAACAGGGTTATGGTCAGAGTTGAAAAGTGTTCTAGTTATGGGTTCGGATGTTATGTGAAGATTTTTTGTCAAGGCCAGGTCGATCTTGCTGTGATGGTGCGTCTGTACGGTGGCGTATCTGGTCGGTGTGTCAGGATAGTGTAGTTGTGCGTCCGTGGTGTTGTGTTCCGTCAGATATTCGTAGAGTCGGATTCCGTTCGCGTTGTTGTAGTTGCAGTTCCAGGATGTATGTTGCGCGTTGAAGTCTTCTGCCATTAAGACGTGTGTATTTGAGTCAAGTAGGTTTTGTAGGTCCGTCAGTTGCAGTCCGCTTGCCGGGATGTAAATCGATATTATAGTCACTTTTTGACCTCTTTTGTATACATTAATAGTTGTTATTTCAGAACCGCCCGCTGTCAGGTTTGGCACTTGCTCGTGTCTGATATTAGGCTTGATCAATATCGCAGTGCCTCCACATCCGCGTGAGTTTGTCGGTCTGTCGTTCCTGTATACTTTGTAGTTGTTGATGTAAAGTCTGTCCGTAGGTTTAAGGTGTGTCTCGTTAATTAATACAATGTCTGAGTCATATTTTGTTATGGTCTGTTTCAGTTCGTCTAAGTTGTTTTTGAGTCCGTTGGACTTGAAGTACATTATGTGTATGTCGCGTGCGTGATTTATGGGCATGCCGTTAAAAAGTTAAGTATGGTTGTGTATTTGTCATTGTAAGTCATATTTGTGTTCAATGTCTTTGTCAGTTTCTAAAGCTCACTGAAAATTTGTCTTACCTCAGGATCCGCGAATAACTTCCTGATCTCGCCCATAACAGTAAATAGTCCCTCCGGTGTACTCAGGTCTGGATCGGACTGGCTGGTGGTAGGCCGGATTCGTGAGGATGCTGGCCGGATCGGTTTTGGTGTTGGCTGGATCTTCGGCAATGGATACTGGGAGGCCGGCTGTGTTCGTGGTGATGATGGTACCGGGAGTTCAGGAAATGCAGATCTGTTGTTACGGCCATCGGTGGTGGGTTGTAAGGCTGACGAGAAGCTCCTCGTCAGCGGCGCAGGTGTTGGCGCTGGCTTGTATGCTGGATTTCTCTTAAGCGCATCTTTGTCTCTTTTTGCTTTATAGTTGATTAGAGCTGGGCATTTAGAATAGTTAGCCGGGTGGTTTTCTTGGCAGTTCACGCATTTTGGATCCTCGGTTGGTGGCTTCGTGCACACTCCCGGTGGGTGCACGTTTGTGCATTTTATGCATCTATACCGCATGTCGCACGTGTACGAGGTGTGACCGAAGTTTAGGCACTTGTGGCACTGGATGGTCTTGTTTAGTGGCCTGTAGCTTTCCCATTTAAATATATGTCCTTCTATATTGTTTATTTCCTTCAGTTTGGTTGTGAGTATTTTTAGTTTGTTCAGCCTCTTCTCATTGAGTTTGTGTATTTTAAACTGTGTGTGCTGAATTTAAAGCACACTAGCACCATCTGTCATACGCTGAAAACACTCATACCGTCTAACGCGTATTTGTTCTATGTTTACCCCACATGGTTATACTCTACTCCTGAGTGTGCTTTTGTTTTGTTTGCAGTGTTTTGTTATCTACCTATGAAAAAAAAATATTTCTTATGACACAATATTCAAGTAGACGCAATTCAAGTAGAAGAACACGGAATACTACAAACCAAGCTAATTACCGATCTAATCGTACTGCACAAGAACGTGACGGCTGAAATGAACATGAAAGAATTAGGATATCACAAACATGTGAAGCGCGAGCACGACTTTCAACTAATAATCGCGCAAGTTTGAATCGAGTTACGGGATCCATCCCGCTCACCAGGGCCTTTTCACTTAAAACAAAATCCTCGTTCAGAAGGAATACTTAGGGGTCCATTTGTAGTCGAAGATTTGGCGCTAGTGAGCCGATGATGATTACACGTTGGTAATACTAAATATATATTGGTTACGCCATTTTGATATTGCGTTTGTTTTGAGTTTTGTGTATCCCGACGAAATTGTTTTGTTATTGTGCTGTTCACGAGATATTCAAATTTTTAATATAGATTTTTGATTAGAGATTATGGGTCGCAAATGTATTGTTCCTGGCTGCGGAAACACGCGTAAAGAAGCGATTTTGCATAGATTTACGCAAAATAGGTCGGTGTACGTTGAGTGGTTAAAACGCATCCAGCTGCCGATTTTATATACCATGAGTTCGGATGATGTTTACCAGAAGAAACGATTGTGCACCGAGCGTTTTAGCGAGACATGCAGAATGCCTGGTTCTTGGCATGGTTCTAACTTTATCATGGGTTCTTTACCTACTGTAAACATGGCTGGTTTTAATCGCGATCCATTATTGAAAGACAATTATTTTCTGAATGAAAGCAAGTTTGGTATAAAACACTTGGCATATAATATATCTATATCGGTTTTTCATTTTGTGTGATATCTCTGAGTAATACATCTTTTGATGATAACTATATGCAGTAAATAAAATATGTTATATTTATTCCAGGAGAAATTTGTGAACAATCATATTTCACCACGCACTTTACAGTGTAATCTACATCAGAAGAAATTGTTATCAAACATGAAATTTCTTCATTGCATTCTGAAGTTATGGATGCTTCGTCTCTTATTGAGGATTATTTAAAATTATTTTAAAATTTAAATTAAATTTCAGTGGATTCTGCTCGATTTTCTCATATACCTGTAACCGTTCCTGCTCCTGCAGATGTTACAAATATTTATGATATTCCGGCCAATATTCCTCACATTCCTATATGACTATCTGGTATATTAATTTTTTTGAAAAGATAAATTTGTTGTGTTCATTTTTTAATTTAATCATTTTAGTAGATATTCAAGCACCAATGAGGAAAATCTTAAAATGTGTAGGGGTAAAGCACCGTAAGAATCTTACTCCACAAGCAAAGAAATTCTATGATGTTATTATGACAATGAAAAGAAGTGCAAAAAGAGTCATAAAAGATAACAAAACTGCCAGAGTAGAGCTGAAGAAAAAAAAATGTAGCCGTAATATCATAAAAGATATGGAGAAAGTGGTAAACAAAATCACTGCTATTTTAATAAAATGCCAATTAAGGAATCAGTCGAAGGAGCCAAAAGAAAGAAGGTACAATCTTGATGAAAAGGCTCTTGGGATAGCATTGTATAAACAGAGCCCATAGTGCTATAATTATTGGAGAACGTTTTTGTCCTCAACTTCCAAAAGCACTGTTTCGAGGTCATTAGCATCAATTTCGATTAGAGCTGGCATTAATAAATCTTTTATAGAAATCTTAGGCATTTCTGTTTGCAAGATGGATGCTCATAATAGAAACTGTGTCGTCATGTTTGATGAAATTAGCATTTCTGCAGGGATTGACTATGATGAAAGTAAGGACAATATCACTGGCTTTGAGGAAGTCTTTGAGAGAAGGCCAAAGTATACTGATCATACTTTGGTATTCATGATTAAAGGCATTCGTGGCCATTTTAAAACATCTGTAGCATTTGACTTTGCTGAAAGCAGTGTTAAAAGTCCTGAACTGAAAGTCTGCATCAAGAATGTTATTTTGAATCTGCAAGAAATCAACATGCCACAAATGCAGCTACAATAAACATGTTGCTCGATGAGACGAGGGCACATTTTTTATGGATGCTAGAATTTGCAAGCTCCAAGGTTTTCTTATAGGCAATAAAGAAATTGTACCACTGTATGTACCACCGCACATGCTTAAATGCTTAAGGAATCTCTTCTCATTATATGATATTACATTTGTTCACGAAAAGCAACTGAAAAGAGCATCTTGGAGTCATATAATCAAATTATATGAAATTGATTCTGAATCACCTAACTTCCGAATGTGCTATAAATTGCGTGCGCATAATGTTTATCCTGAAAAAATGAGAAAAATGAAAGTAAAGGATGCTGCGGTTGTTTTTTCTTACAGCGTATCATCGGAAATTAAGTATTTATCTACTCGAAATTTTGATCAAGACCCTCTGGAAATTTTTTTTGGTAGTATCAGAAGCCACGGTGTTATTAATAGAAATCTCACATGCAGTGCATTTATTGGATCTTACAAAACCCTTGTTATTAATAAATTTCATGCCGTCAATTCTTACTCTGCCAATTGTGAGTTTGATCAAACATAAGGTACGATCGATTCGTTGAGAACATTATTATTGCGCAATGCTTCAGCCAATGTCATGTGTGAGCCTAGTTCAATCGAAACTATTCTTACTTCATCTAATGTAAAAACTGATGGATTTATATTAGATGATTTGAGTAGTAGTTTATTGAATGATCAAGATCCTATGAATTTCATGAAAGCAAAAGCTTTAATGCGTTTTGAAAAAATTAAGAAGAGGTAAATAGCAGTATGTAGAACCAAACGCGGTCTACATTATTTTTTTTTAATGATGACAAAAAATAATCACAGTAATTGTGTTAGAACATGTCTGATTTTTTATTTTCAAATAAGCATATATACTCAAACTTATATATAACTTTATATATATATATATATATATATATATATATATATATATCACTTAATATATTTTTTTACTGCTTGTGAATTTATTTTCAGCCTATTTGCAGCTTCGAGATATGCAGCATCATTATGTTTTCAATAATTCTTTTGAACCGCTTTTTCTAGGAAGTAGTTTTGCATTTTATATTGCATGAAATATTTGTTATTATATGTATTAATTTCATTTTAAATACACCAATGATTTTATTTTTATAACCTTTTATGTATAATATGTTATTATTAACTGTAGTTCACTAGTATGTCATTCCAGTTTCACTAAATTTCACTAACTTTTTTGTAGTAATAATTTAGAACTTGCTTGGTAGATTATGTGTAACCCTGAACTGGTGAGTGAAAATGTTTATTTTTATAGTAAAATTGCCAATCCTCCCTTATCCTTCAATCGCTGAAGATAAGAAAGCAATTTTTACATTTAAATTTTTTTCTCTCTTCTTAAGTAATTAATTGAATAATTTATAGAAATCAGTTTTACTTTCCATTGAAACATAATTCCATGTACGAGAATTAGTTTATGGAAAATAGTACTGATTTAATAGAGAATTTATCGAATTATTTAGCAAATATGTCGATCCAACATATTCCGAAATTTGACACCGCATTAATTGAGACTATTCCGAAATTTGGCGGAAACCCCGCAGAATTAAATTCATTTATTTTAAGAGTTCAGGAAATTAACAATAGGCACTATGGCAACAATAATCCAACTTGCATCCAAAACGAAATTATCAGAAGCGCTGTTCATTCCAAACTTTGCGATAGGGTAAAAGTAGTCTTTGAAATTGCAAATGCTAGAGAAATTGACAATATTATTAGCGTACTAATTTTCAAATTGATATTTCTTTGACATTCGACCTCCATAATATGCGACAACTTCCAAACGAAACAGTTTACCAATTTTATGCAAAATTTGAAAATTTAATAAGTATTTACACAAAATATATTTGTCTACATGTCACGAATAAAGAAATTGCTCAGTATTTATGCAATAACTTTCAGAAAAGTGCCTTAGTAGTTTTTATCGCGCACGTAAAACAACCGTATAGTTCGCTTCTAAGAGGCCGAGGAGTTTCATCATTAGAAGAAGCTATAAATATAATAGAAGAAGATGATAATATTAGCCAAGTTAGAAATGATACAGACCATTTTAAGCAAATTAATAGAAGAAATAATAAATCACCAAATTATCAAAGAACTAGAGTTAGTCTTGCATTTCCGAGAAACTTTAATTCAAATTATAATACAAACTACATGAAACAGCATCATTTCCACGTTTCAACAATCCACAAATATCCCAACCCGCATACTTCCAACCTAAAAATTTCCACCAAAATAATTTCCAACCAAACAACTTCCCATCAAATAACGTTCAATCAAACAATTTCCAACCAACAAACAGTTTTCAACCCAATCAAATGACCCACAAACCCAATAATTTTCAACAAAATTTTCAATTCCCAAATCAGACAAATAATACAACGAAAAAATCTGACTGGACACCCATGAGTGGCGTTTCTACAAGAATCATATCCCGACCAGCTACAGATGGATTTTCAAACAACCAACGAAGAACCGAATCAGACATAATCGAATTTCACGGCTTTCAGAACAAATTCCTCCCATATATACAAATCCACAATCCAAATATAAAATTTCTCATTGATTCAGGCTCCACAAAATCTTTCATTTGTCCAGAAATTGCTAACAAATATTTCAATAATTTTATTTACTCCGACCCTTGCACAATAAAAACCGCATTAGCAACACATAAAGAAAATTTTGCAAGTAATATTCCAAGTTTAACGAATTCAAAAGTAACGAAAACCTATCATTCCATCTTTTTAAATTTTATGAAACCTTCAATGGGTTATTAGGAATTGATAATCATAAAAAATTGAAGGCATTAATTGGTTCAAATAAATGGGTTACTAGTGTTATTTAAACTTACATTATTTAAAAAATCCGGCAAAAATACTTTTTAATCAGCAGATATCAGAAAGATGCATTCAAAAATGCAAAGTCCCTGTTAACATTAAAGAAGGTGAAATTCCAATTACAAGGCAAAATTTTCCTAATTGTTTCATTCCAGGTACCGTAACATGAACAAAAAATAATGAAGCCATAGTTGAAATTCATAACCTAACAGAAAACGAAATTAACTTAACATTAACCAAACCTTTACAAGTAGAACTCACAAACGAAATAGAATTTTATAATTTTTGTACAGACAAATCTGACTCAAATATAGATTTTTCGGATATTGAAAATCTAATACGGACTAACCACATGAAGTTCGAAGAGAAAAATGCTATTTTAAGAATTTGCAAGAAATACATAGACACTTTTCATAGACCAGATGACAAACTGACTTTCACAAACCAGGTTAAACATAAGATACGCACAACCGACGAAATTCCTGTCTACACCAAATCCTATAGATACCCAATAATCCACAGAGAAGAAGTCCAACGCCAAATTAACAAAATGCTTGACCAACAGATTATTAGACATAGCAATTCACCCTGGTCCTCTCCCATTTGGGTTGTTCCCAAAAAACTTGACGCATCCGGGAAACGTAAATGGAGAATAGTTGTTGATTACCGTAAAGTCAACAACAAGACAATGACAAATACCCTCTTCCAAATATTTCAGATGTCCTAGACAAACTAGGTAGATGTTGTTATTTCTCAACTATTCATTTAGCCTCTGGATTCCACCAGATTGAAATGCACGAAGACGATATTGAAAAAACAGCTTTCAGTACAGACGACAGACATTACCAATATTTACGCATGCCTTTTGGTTTGAATAATTTCCCAGCCACCTTCCAAAGTGTAATAAACAATATTCTTAGAGATTATATTGGCAAAATTTGTTTAGTTTATTTTGATGATATAATAATTTATTCAGTATCACTTAGTATATATAGATATTATATAGATATATAGATAGTTTGACTAAAATATTTCAAAAACTCCGAGAAACCAATTTTAAAATTCAGCCAGATAAATCTGAATTTCTCAAAAAAGAAACATCATTTTTAGGCCATATCATTACATCAGACGGAATCAAACCTTATCCAGATAAAATCCAAGCTATCCTAAATTTTCCAATACCCAAAACTCCAAAACGTTTCATAAAAGATTTAGCTAAATTAACTAAACCTTTCACAAAATGTTTGAAAAAAGATGCAAAAATTGTTTCAAACTCTGAGTACATACAATGTTTTGGAACCTGTAAAAATTTGTTAATAAATGACCCGATTTTGCAATATCCCGATTTTTCCAAACCTTTCATTCTAACAACTGATGCTAGCCAACTTGCTATTGGTGTCGTTTTGTCCCAAGGTGAAATAGGAAAAGATAAACCGATTGCATATGCCTCAAGAAAATTGAGCGATTCCGAAATAAAGTATAGTACTGTAGAAAGAGAACTATTAGCTATAGTTTGGGCCGTAAGACGTTTTAGACCTTATTTGTACGGAACAAAATTCAAAATTATTACCGATCATAAACCTTTTATCCTGGTTATTTTCACTGAAAAATGCAAACACTAGATTAGTTAGATGGAGGTTGCAACTAGAAGAATTCGATTATGAAATTTGTTATAAAAAGGTTTCTTAAATACTAATGCAGATTCACTTTACCGTATTAAATTAGATAATGATAACGACGAATCAAATTTTAATGAAATTATTGATTTTGGCACCGATATGCAGTCAATTATAGCGCAAGCCGAGATTTCTGAATTACCAGATGTAGATAAATTAGATTCAATCGTAAATGAAATACTTTCCGAACAAGTTCCAGATGATATTAATGTAGATGATAATAATACAGTCCACACGTCACACGAAAATCCTATTATAGAAATCCCTATCTCTTCAAAACCAATAAATTATTATGATAATCATATTTTTATTAAAATTGTAGATACACTTTCAAGCAAACCAAAAACACAGAAAATATTTAATAAATATAGATTAATAGTTGAAATAAATCGAAGAGAAATATCAAAAGTATTGATTAATATTTTTAAAGCATATACCACTAGTAATAAATCTTTTGCGTTGTATGTCAACGATAGCGAATATATTGCTGACATTACGAACATTTTAACTTCTACTTTCACGTATTGGCCAAAATCATTCAAGACTGCCCAAATATTAATGGTTCCTAAAAAAGGCAAAAACTTGACTGAGGTATCTTCATATAGACCAATATCCTTGCTTCCCGTAATATCTAAACTGCTTGAAAGGATTCTTTTGGACCAAATCAACAATGAGCTTCCTTCAGATTGGATCCCCTACCATCAATTTGGCTTTAGACGTGAACATTCGACCACACAGCAAGTTCACAGGGTTATTGACACTGTACATAAGTCATTTGAAAATAAGCATTTCTGTAGTGGTGTCTTCCTGGATGTTCGACAAGCATTCGATAAGGTTTGGCACCCAGGACTTTTATATAAAATAAAAACATACCTTCCATCCAGGTATTATGGGATTTTCAAATCATATCTACAAGATAGGATTTTTCAAGTAAAAGTAAATCAAGTAACATCTTATTTCCACAAAATAATGTCAGGAGTTCCACAAGTTAGTATTTTTGGACCCTTCTTATATGTTTTATACACAAAGGACCTCCCATTACTTGAAAATCTGACACTTGCTACATTCGCTGACGATATTGCCATACTAAGTAGTAATCACAGTGCTGATCAAGCTTCCCGACAAACGCAAGAACATATCAATAAACTACAAATGTGGCTTGCCAAATGGAAGATTTGCATAAATGAAACCAAATCAGCTCATATCACATTTACCCTGAGAGAGGGTACTTGTCCTCCAATTTATTTAAACAACGTCCAGATTCCGAAACAGAACATAGTGAAATATCTTGGTCTTCATTTAGATAGCAGACTTACTTGGAAAAGCCACATAAAAACAAAAAAGCAGCAAATAATGATCAAAATGAAAGAATTTGATTGGCTTCTGCGTAAAAAGTCTAAGCTCGCTGTTGAAAATAAGTTGCTGCTATATAAATCAATTATCAAACCAATCTGGACTTACGGAATTGAGCTCTGGGGATGTGCTTACAAATCTAATATAGCTATAATGCAGAGAACTCAGTCAAAAATTTTACGTACAATTCTTAATTCTCCATGGTACGTAACAAATGAAACCATTCCACAGCGACCTCAAGATGAAAACGGTGCATTTAACTTTCCAAGAATTCAATGAAAAATACAAACGCAAACTGGACTCACATTCGAACCCCTCTATAGTTGAAATTACTAAACCTTATGGTATAAGAAGATTGAAACGACAATGGCCTTTAGACTTAGTCTTAGATTAGGTCTAATATAATATTATTATAGCAATTGTTAAACTGAGAAGATCTCATTGGAGCTCTTCTTAGGCTTCGCTCTTACATTGTCATTTTAGCTCATAGGAATCTTAATGTATTTCTGATTGCTAAATAAAATGAGTTAAAAAAAAAAAAAAAAAAAACTTATTCAGCATTTAAATTAGTTATATGTAATGATTTTAAAAAAGACATTATTGATGTAAATAAACAAAAATTAATAGTAAAAACAATTCACGAAGGTTGTTTTAATCATCGAGGAATTAACGAGAACGAATCACGTATTGGACAAAAATATTATTGGCCAACAATACGTAATGATATTAGTACTTATAGTAATAATTGTACATTATGTTCTACTGAAAAATATGGCAGACATCCACCAAAACAAAAAATTTTTGTTTCCCCTATAGCTTCGAAACCATTTTAAGTCCTACATTTAGACATTCTTACAATTAGTAAACAAAAACTTGTCACTATCATCGATACATTTTCTAAATATGCGTAAGCATATCCTATTGCTTCTGATATAACGCAAAATATAGTTAGAGTTCTAATGTTATTTATTTCTCATTTTGGTGTTCCTGATACTTTAATTATGGAGAATGGTCCTGATCTAAAATCTTTAGCCTTACAAGAATATTTTAAAATGGATAAAATTAATATCCACTTCATAACTCCTTTATATCGAAATTCAAATGGACCTATTGAACGATTTTTTTCTACCATTCTAGAACATATACGTATTCTCAAATGCGAAAATAATAATCTTAGTATCCTTGACATGGGGTAAAAAGGTCTAGATAACAATTTTTTGAAAGACAACAAAAAAAGCACATTTCTACAATGATGGAGTAGCTGGCAGTTTTACTGAACGTAGTCAGATAATTGTTTGTTTGAAATGTGTTATTTGTTGTGATATAATTGGTTTGCTGTTCATAATATAGTTTATATTTGCTCAAAGTCAAATTGGACCTTTGTGCCTCGCCCTGCTCTACATATATACTTTTTATTAAATTTATTTCAATTCATCGAATGTTACTTGAAACTTTTCAAAAAGCAGGTCAAAGAAGAAATACTTAATTCATTTTCTATCTCTTCTCTCTCCTCGCAAAAATTTGAAAATTTTGTATAAGTTCAGTAGTATTATTTACAATTATACACAAAATCCTGAATCAAAAAAGAATGTGAAAAACTTGAAACGTAATCAATAAGACAAGACCAAAAATGACTTGGATTGGATTATACCATGTTTTCTATAGAAAGTGTATAAAACTTCAAGTTTGATTGTATTGATAAAATATAGACAAACTCATGGGGTTTATAGCATTCAAACAACACATCCTTATACACTTAAAGTTTTAATTTTTTTGATTCTCTAGAAATTGTTTAGAATATACCTTACTTAGCAGAATAACGTTTTTCGGGTCAGCTAGTATATATATATATATATATATATATATATATATATATATGATTAAGTAGTTAATTTTGATGTTGAAATATATGAGTGAGTTCTTGAGGGCGATACATCAAACAAAGAAAAGGCAAAGATTTATAAAATCATATATATATTTATATTACGCGCGGGTGTACTGGGGCTGGTTTGTCAAAGTTTTCAATGTGTTCCACAAATTTTTGCATAGTCTTTATATGGAAATAAATTATATCTCTTCTTCCGTATTAATGCTGTTATTAATACAAAATTATAATGTTTTAGGAATCACTTAACGTTTACAATTAAGGGAACAAACACACAATGTTACATCACAATTAAAGAAATGTCATGATATAATTATGACAATGAATAGAAATGCCAATGAAAAAAAAGATACAACCTCGATGAAAAAGCACTGTGTTACAAATATTGGAGGTCGTTTTTATCTTTACCTTCAAAAAGCACTGTTTTTAAGTCCTTGGCTAATATTCCGATCAGCTCTGGTATCAATAAAACTTTCATGGAGACCATCTAGTAGAAACTGTGTTCTGATGTTTGACGAGATAAGCATTTCTGCAGGCATTGATTATGACGAGAGTAAGGATATCATAACAGTCTTCGAAGAGGTTTTAGAGAGAAGACCAAAGTTTGCTGACCATGCTTTAGTGTTCATGATTAAAGGCATTTGTGATACTTTAAAACATCAGTGGCGTTCTACTTTGCTAAAGTAGTGTCAAAAGCGCTGAACTTAAAGTTTGTATAAGAGACATTATATCAAGCCTGCAGGAAATTGGTCTCAATGTTGTAGCCACTGTGTGTGATCAGCATGCTACAAATGGTGCCGCAATCAACTTGTTGCTTAACGAGACAAGAGCACAGTTTTTCAAAGAAGACATAATTTGCAAACTTCAAGGCTTTCTTGTTGGTGATCAGGAAATCATACCACTTTATGATTCGCCACATATGTTGAAATGTTTAAGAAACAGCTTTTCATCATATGATGTCACTTTCATTGAACGTAATCAACAAAAAGGGCATCTAGGAGCCATATAGTTAAGTTATTCGAAATTGATTCAGAGTTGCCCAATTTTCGCATGTGTTACATGTTACGAGCACATAACGTGTATCCTGATAAGATGAGGAAGATAGAGTGAAGGATGCTGCAGCGGTGTTCTCGTATAGCGTTTCTTCAATGATGAACAGATATGCTACTAAGCCATGTAAGTAAATGAAAATAATATAAAATGTATTTTTGCATTCATAACTAACCTCTTTTAATCGTATTCTAGATGATAATATACCTCAAGAAGGTACTGGGACTGCCGATTTCCTGAAATTCATGGGGGAATTCTAGCGCACCCCCCCCCCCCAATAATTTTAGCTGTTTTAACATTTATCATTAAAATTATATAAATATTTACGTAAATTCTTTAAATTGATTTTTTATCATTCTGCATTTGGTACACAAAAAATTCATTGATTTTAATTTTGTTTAGAAAATCGAAGGGATTTGCGGGTTGACCATAATCAAATATTTTACATTTTCAAGTATTTCTAATATATGTGTAATATTAATATTTGGATTTTGAAATATTTTGCTTATTTCATATTTAAACAGAACACTGTTTTTCATGTTGGATTTTTTAAATTTTATTTTAATTTTGTTTTCATTATTTACAATATCCAAATTTATCGTAAACTTCTCCTTATTGATATCGTAAAGACCGAATTGTATTCATATTTACTTTCCCATCAGAATATCAGATTGTTGTATTCAAGTTAAATTTTTAACGTATTTTATTAAGAGTTGCAAAGAAATTACATATTTCCTTAACTATATTGAAAACAAAACACAATTATATTTGTATCTGCTTAGTTAATAATTAAAATTAGTATGGACATCACTAGGTATAAAAAAGCTCACGATTTTTGTTTCTAGTACACTTAGTTTTTTTTTTATTTCCATATAAATTGAAATCTGTCTCCAAGAGATATTCAGTAATTAGATTGTAGGTAGTAAAAATGGATTCTTTTTTTGAGACGCTTTGGTGGTAAAGGCTTGAGCAGATCTAACGCTAATACGTTTGGATGACGAAATAGATGAGCTTTGTATCTGGTGCAGTAAAGACTAATTTCTTCTTCTATAGTTCAAATTCTGAGATCTTGATAGGTTGTCAAATATCTCCCTTCCGCCTTTTTGTATTATAAACCAAGAGCAAAAAAGCGGAAGGGAGATATTTGACAACCTATTTGACTAATTTGACAATTGGGAACGTATATTGGAGGGTTCACGATTTCTTTCAAAATTTTATTTTGGAACCTTTGTAGAATAGTTATGTTCGATTTACTGACCGCACTCCATAGTTGTAGGCCGTAGGACCATATTGGTTTAATATTTGTCTTGTATATTAGGAGTTTATTTTCTATTGTGACATGTGATTTCCAGCCCATTAACCAATTAAGTTGCCTACGTGTTAATTCAAGCTGCTGACGCTTCTTTAGAATATGTTCATGCCAGGTTAATCTCCTATCTAAATGTATTCCCAGATATTTAACAACATTGCAACTTTATAAATCCATGGTTAACTGCAGACTTACACTTATCAACAGGTGAACCAACTTACTGGCCTGGAGACACTTCTGAAATTCCAGACCTTCTAGACTTCTGTATATTCAAGGGTATATAGATGAACAAAAAAAGCTGAATCAAGTTTTGACTTATCTTCTGACCACACTCCAATCATTGTTACTTTTAGCTTAAAGTTCAAATTGCAATCTAAAAGTCCATCATTAACAAATAAAAAAAACTAATTGGGAATTATTTTCTAAATATATTGATGACAATTTATGCTGCAAAGTACCTCTAAAAAGTACAGATGATATTGATATTGCAATAGGTATTCTCAATAAAAATATCACTGATGCGGCTCGCTATTCTACACCCACAAATGATATTGTTGAGCGATTTTTCTGCCCACTCGAAGCTAAAAGCCTGATAGCCTGTAAAAGAAAACTGCGTAGAAGGTGGCAAAATACTCATTTGGCGGATGACAAAGCTAAACTGAATAAAGCTATAAAGGAACTTAAACAATATTTGTTTCATTTAAAAAAATAAACATATGGAGTCATACTTAAGTGATTTGTCTGTTCATGACCATTCCATTTGGAAAGCCACGAAAAATATGAGAAGACCAACCTCAACGGTATCTCCATTTAGAAATGATGATGGTGTTGGTCTAGATCAGCAGAAGACAAGGATATTACCTTTGCAAATCACCTTCAAAAGGTCTTCACTCCTCATCCTTGTAATGTACCTAACGATCAATTCATAACAGATTACTTGAATGACGGTAATTTCATAGACGAGCCCATTCCAAAATTTAAGTATTGTGAAGTGCTCTACAAGATTAGTAACAATAAATTGGGAAAAACTCCTGGTAATGATGCGATCACATTTGGTCTAATAAAACATCTTCCTGATAAAGGTAAGAGATTTTTAACTATATTATTTAATGCCATAATACGGCTGAAGTATTTTCCTTCATCGCGGAAATTGGCAAAAATAATCTTAATTCTCAAGCCTGGAAAAAATCCTACTGATGCAGTTTCCTACCGGCCTCGTCTTCTGTCTAGTCTTTTGTCTTGCCTCTCAAAAATTTTTGAAAAAATTATTCACAAAAGAATCATTAATATTTTAGAAGTTGATGATTTTATTCCAAAACATCAATTTGGATTCATTAGACAACACTCAACAATAGAACAAATAAATAATATATGATCATAAATATATATACATATAAATAATTCCTACATAAACTAACTTTACTTATTCTGTTAATTCGAGTAATGATTGTCTTTTTAATCTGTGATTATATGTGGTATTGCACAGCTAAGGCGTTGGGGTGATTGCTTATTTTTGTTTTATAGTTTTGTGCTATTTTGTTTATCTCTTCATTTACTGTGTTGACGTTTGCGTCTTGGTGTATTGCCATGTAGGCACGTATTTCGGTGCAAAGAGAGCCTCACGTAGGATTTTATTTTGAAATCTTTAAATGATTTGGATGTTGCTTTTTTTAGCTTTACCCCATAGTTGGAGTCCAAACTGGCTTAAAGATAACCTTGTAGATGAGAATTTTGTTTGAAGTGGAGAATTCAGATCGTTTTTGTTACAGCCAGTAGAGACCTCTACGGAGGTGTTCCAACTGTTCTCGCTTTTTGAGGATGTGAGTTTTCCAGTTAAGTTTATTGTCCAAATACATACCCAGGTATTTAGCAAAGTTTTGTTTTGGAATTTTGTTACCGTATATGTAAACAGATGGACATGTACTTCTTCGCAGTGTAAAAGTACCTTGAACAGATTTGTTACTGTTGACTACAAAACTTCATAGTGTAAACCACTTTTCTATTATATTAATGTGTGATTGTAGCATCGCAGTCGCTGTTGCTGGGCTTTCATGCTGAGAAATAATGCAGGTATCATCTGAAAATGTTGCAAGGTTTGTGTTGCGGTGGCATGGAAAATGTGTATAATAAAAATAGCGTTGGGCCTAACACACTTCCTTGAGGGACACCTGCATTAATTGGTTTGATTGCAGACTGGGCGTCGTGTATCTGTACAAAATATATTCTGTGAGCAAAGTATGATTTAAGTATATAGAATAAAGCATGTGGAAGATTCTTTTTGATTTTATATAATAACCCCCAGTGCCACACTTTGTCGAAAGCTTGTGCCATGTCCAAAAATACCGCGGAGCAATATTTTTTGGTATGCAGAGCAGAGTTGATCTCATTAACTACGCGGTGTACCTGTTGTATGGTTGAGTGCTGCTCTCTAAATCCAAATTGGTGATTTTGAATTATATGGTTGCTTTGAAGTGTAAATTTAATGCGTTTTAGAAGTAGCCTTTCAAATATTTTGGATATGACAGACAGCAAGCTAATTGGCATATATGAATCTATATGATGAATGTCTTTACCTGGCTTGTGAATCATAATAATTTTTGCAATTTTCCAAATTGAAGGGAATGATTGAGTTCTAATTATGGCGTTAAAAACAATAGTCAGAAATCGTAGCAATTTTTCAGGTAACTCCTTAATCATTTTGATTGTGACGAGATCAAGTCCTGGTGCTTTTCCAGATTTTGTAGGCCTTATTCCTTGTGCAACTTTTGAAACAGTAATTTTTTTAATCTGCTCGTTAGATGTGGAAACAGTATTGAAAAAATCGAAAATAAATTTTTCTTTGTAATCTGTGCACTTCTGAGGGGCTGGCTAAAAGGTTTTAAATAGATGTTCAGCAAAAATGGCACATTTTTCTTGGTGCTGTCTAGCCCACGTTCCGTCTTTTTTTCTTAGTGGTGGAATAGTCATTTTAGGCTGTTTTAATTTTTTAGTGGCTTTCCATCAGGAATAGTTAGAGTATTCGGTGTGTGTTAGATTACTTAAATATTTTTTTACTGTTTCATTTTTATGTTCATACATCAAGGTTTTCAAGGTTTTACATGCATTATTAAATTTTCTTCTGTCTTCAGGCGAACAAGTATTTTGCCAAATTTTACGTAATTTTCTCTTGACTACAATTTGTTTCTTTATAAAGTTTGGTATATCTTGAAGTTGATGCTTAACAGTTTGTGTGGTCGATAGAAGTGCCGCATTGTGAATTTGTGTATTTATTTGAAATTGCATTATTTATATCTGATTCGGTTTTAAGCGGTATATTGCAGTTAATTTTATCAGAAATTACGTAGCGGAATAAATCTCAGTCTGTATGATTTTTGGTTAAATATTTAGTAGAAGGAGTCAGCGCGTTGAAAATGTCAGAATTTAAGTCAAGTGATCAGAAGATCAAGTGACAAGCATTCGATAAGGTTTGGCACCCAGGACTTTTATATAAAATAAAAACATACCTTCCATCCAGGTATTATGGGATTTTCAAATCATATCTACAAGATAGGATTTTTCAAGTAAAAGTAAATCAAGTAACATCTGATTTCCACAAAATAATGTCAGGAGTTCCACAAGGTAGTATTTTTGGACCCTTCTTATATGTTTTATACACAAAGGACCTCCCATTACTTGAAAATCTGACACTTGCTACATTCGCTGACGATATTGCCATACTAAGTAGTAATCACAGTGCTGATCAAGCTTCCTGACAAACGCAAGAACATATCAATAAACTACAAATGTGGCTTGCCAAATGGAAGATTTGCATAAATGAAACCAAATCAGCTCATATCACATTTACCCTGAGAGAGGGTACTTGTCCTCCAATTTATTTAAACAACGTCCAGATTCCGAAACAGAACATAGTGAAATATCTTGGTCTTCATTTAGATAGCAGACTTACTTGGAAAAGCCACATAAAAACAAAAAAGCAGCAAATAATGATCAAAATGAAAGAATTTGATTGGCTTCTGCGTAAAAAGTCTAAGCTCGCTGTTGAAAATAAGTTGCTGCTATATAAATCAATTATCAAACCAATCTGGACTTACGGAATTGAGCTCTGGGGATGTGCTTACAAATCTAATACAGCTATAATGCAGAGAACTCAGTCAAAAATTTTACGTACAATTCTTAATTCTCCAAGGTACGTAACAAATGAAACCATTCACAGCGACCTCAAGATGAAAACGGTGCATTTAACTTTCCAAGAATTCAATGAAAAATACAAACGCAAACTGGACTCACATTCGAACCCCTCTATAGTTGAAATTACTAAACCTTATGGTATAAGAAGATTGAAACGACAATGGCCTTTAGACTTAGTCTTAGATTAGGTCTAATATAATATTATTATAGCAACTGTTAAACTGAGAAGATCTCATTGGAGCTCTTCTTAGGCTTCGCTCTTACATTGTCATTTTAGCTCATAGGAATCTTAATGTATTTCTGATTGCTAAATAAAATGAGTTTAAAAAAAAAAAAAAAACTTATTCAGCATTTAAATTAGTTATATGTAATGATTTTAAAAAAGATATTATTGATGTAAATAAACAAAAATTAATAGTAAAAACAATTCACGAAGGTTGTTTTAATCATCGAGGAATTAACGAGAACGAATCACGTATTGGACAAAAATATTATTGGCCAACAATACGTAATGATATTAGTACTTATAGTAATAATTGTACATTATGTTCTACTGAAAAATATGGCAGACATCCACCAAAACAAAAAATTTTTGTTTCCCCTATAGCTTCGAAACCATTTTAAGTCCTACATTTAGACATTCTTACAATTAGTAAACAAAAACTTGTCACTATCATCGATACATTTTCTGAATATGCGTAAGCATATCCTATTGCTTCTGATATAACGCAAAATATAGTTAGAGTTCTAATGTTATTTATTTCTCATTTTGGTGTTCCTGATACTTTAATTATGGAGAATGGTCCTGATCTAAAATCTTTAGCCTTACAAGAATATTTTAAAATGGATAAAATTAATATCCACTTCATAACTCCTTTATATCGAAATTCAAATGGACCTATTGAACGATTTTATTCTACCATTCTAGAACATATACGTATTCTCAAATGCGAAAATAATAATCTTAGTATCCTTGACATGGGGTAAAAAGGTCTAGATAACAATTTTTTGAAAGACAACAAAAAAAGCACATTTCTACAATGATGGAGTAGCTGGCAGTTTTACTGAACGTAGTCAGATTATTGTTTGTTTGAAATGTGTTATTTGTTGTGATATAATTGGTTTGCTGTTCATAATATAGTTTATATTTGCTCAAAGTCAAATTGGACCTTTGTGCCTCGCCCTGCTCTACATATATACTTTTTATTAAATTTATTTCAATTCATCGAATGTTACTTGAAACTTTTCAAAAAGCAGGTCAAAGAAGAAATACTTAATTCATTTTCTATCTCTTCTCTCTCCTCGCAAAAATTTGAAAATTTTGAATAAATTCAGTAGTATTATTTACAATTATACACAAAATCCTGAATCAAAAAAGAATGTGAAAAACTTGAAACGTAATCAATAAGACAAGACCAAAAATGACTTGGATTGGATTATACCATGTTTTCTATAGAAAGTGTATAAAACTTCAAGTTTGATTGTATTGATAAAATATAGACAAACTCATGGGGTTTATAGCATTCAAACAACACATCCTTATACACTTAAAGTTTTAATTTTTTTGATTCTCTAGAAATTGTTTAGAATATACCTTACTTAGCAGAATAACGTTTTTCGGGTCAGCTAGTATATATATATATATATATATATATATATATATATATATATATATATATAGTAGTTAATTTTGATGTTGAAATATATGAGTGAGTTCTTGAGGGCGATACATCAAACAAAGAAAAGGCAAAGATTTATAAAATCATATATATATTTATATTACGCGCGGGTGTACTGGGGCTGGTTTGTCGAGTTCCACAAATTTTTGCATAGTCTTTATATGGAAATAAATTATATCTTTTCTTCCGTATTAATGCTGTTATTAATACAAAATTATAATGTTTTAGGAATCACTTAACATTTACAATTAAGGGAACAAACACACAATGTTACATCACAATTAAAGAAATGTCATGATATAATTATGACAATGAAGAGAAATGCCAGACGAATTATGAAAGATCATGAAATTGCCACAGCTGAGCCAAAGGAGGCTTGCAGTACAAACAGCATGAAAGAAGTTGAAAATGTTGTCAATTCAATAACTACGAGATTGATCAAATGCCAGATGAGAAATCAGCCAAAACAGCCTAAAGAAAAAAGATACAACCTCGATGAAAAAGCACTGTGTTACAAATATTGGAGGTCGTTTTTATCTTTAGCTTCAAAAAGCACTGTTTTTAAGTCCTTGGCTAATATTCCGATCAGCTCTGGTATCAATAAAACTTTCATGGAGACCATCTAGTAGAAACTGTGTTCTGATGTTTGACGAGATAAGCATTTCTGCAGGCATTGATTATGACGAGAGTAAGGATATCATAACAGTCTTCGAAGAGGTTTTAGAGAGAAGACCAAAGTTTGCTGACCATGCTTTAGTGTTCATGATTAAAGGCATTTGTGATACTTTAAAACATCAGTGGCGTTCTACTTTGCTAAAGTAGTGTCAAAAGCGCTGAACTTAAAGTTTGTATAAGAGACATTATATCAAGCCTGCAGGAAATTGGTCTCAATGTTGTAGCCACTGTGTGTGATCAGCATGCTACAAATGGTGCCGCAATCAACTTGTTGCTTAACGAGACAAGAGCACAGTTTCTCAAAGAAGACATAATTTGCAAACTTCAAGGCTTTCTTGTTGGTGATCAGGAAATCATACCACTTTATGATTCGCCACATATGTTGAAATGTTTAAGAAACAGCTTTTCATCATATGATGTCACTTTCATTGAACGTAATCAACAAAAAGGGCATCCAGGAGCCATATAGTTAAGTTATTCGAAATTGATTCAGAGTTGCCCAATTTTCGCATGTGTTACATGTTACGAGCACATAACGTGTATCCTGATAAGATGAGGAATATGAGAGTGAAGGATGCTGCAGCGGTGTTCTCGTATAGCGTTTCTTCAATGATGAACAGATATGCTACTAAGCCATGTAAGTAAATGAAAATAATATAAAATGTATTTTTGCATTCATAACTAACCTCTTTTAATCGTATTCTAGATGATAATATACCTCAAGAAGGTACTGGGACTGCCGATTTCCTGAAATTCATGGGGGAATTCTAGCGCACCCCCCCCCCCCAATAATTTTAGCTGTTTTAACATTTATCATTAAAATTATATAAATATTTACGTAAATTCTTTAAATTGATTTTTTATCATTCTGCATTTGGTACACAAAAAATTTATTGATTTTAATTTTGTTTAGAAAATCGAAGGGATTTGCGGGTTGACCATAATCAAATATTTTACATTTTCAAGTATTTCTAATATATGTGTAATATTAATATTTGGATTTTGAAATATTTTGCTTATTTCATATTTAAACAGAACACTGTTTTTCATGTTGGATTTTTTAAATTTTATTTTAATTTTGTTTTCATTATTTACAATATCCAAATTTATCGTAAACTTCTCCTTATTGATATCGTAAAGACCGAATTGTATTCATATTTACTTTCCCATCAGAATATCAGATTGTTGTATTCAAGTTAAATTTTTAACGTATTTTATTAAGAGTTGCAAAGAAATTACATATTTCCTTAACTATATTGAAAACAAAACACAATTATATTTGTATCTGCTTAGTTAATAATTAAAATTAGTATGGACATCACTAGGTATAAAAAAGCTCACGATTTTTGTTTCTAGTACACTTAGTTTTTTTTTTATTTCCATATAAATTGCAATCTGTCTCCAAGAGATATTCAGTAATTAGATTGTAGGTAGTAAAAATGGATTCTTTTTTTGAGACGCTTTGGTGGTAAAGGCTTGAGCAGATCTAACGCTAATACGTTTGGATGACGAAATAGATGAGCTTTGTATCTGGTGCAGTAAAGACTAATTTCTTCTTCTATAGTTCAAATTCTGAGATCTTGATAGGTTGTCAAATATCTCCCTTCCGCCTTTTTGTATTATAAACCAAGAGCAAAAAAGCGGAAGGAAGATATTTGACAACCTATTTGACTAATTTGACAATTGGGAACGTATATTAGAGGGTTCACGATTTCTTTCAAAATTTTATTTTGGAACCTTTGTAGAATAGTTATGTTCGATTTACTGACCGCACTCCATAGTTGTAGGCCGTAGGATCATATTGGTTTAATATTTGTCTTGTATATTAGGAGTTTATTTTCTATTGTGACATGTGATTTCCAGCCCATTAACCAATTAAGTTGCCTACGTGTTAATTCAAGCTGCTGACGCTTCTTTAGAATATGTTCATGCCAGGTTAATCTCCTATCTAAATGTATTCCCAGATATTTAACAACATTGCAACTTTATAAATCCATGGTTAACTGCAGACTTACACTTATCAACAGGTGAACCAACTTACTGGCCTGGAGACACTTCTGAAATTCCAGACCTTCTAGACTTCTGTATATTCAAGGGTATATAGATGAACAAAAAAAGCTGAATCAAGTCTTGACTTATCTTCTGACCACACTCCAATCATTGTTACTTTTAGCTTAAAGTTCAAATTGCAATCTAAAAGTCCATCATTAACAAATAAAAAAAACTAATTGGGAATTATTTTCTAAATATATTGATGACAATTTATGCTGCAAAGTACCTCTAAAAAGTACAGATGATATTGATATTGCAATAGGTATTCTCAATAAAAATATCACTGATGCGGCTCGCTATTCTACACCCACAAATGATATTGTTGAGCGATTTTTCTGCCCACTCGAAGCTAAAAGCCTGATAGCCTGTAAAAGAAAACAGCGTAGAAGGTGGCAAAATACTCATTTGGCGGATGACAAAGCTAAACTGAATAAAGCTATAAAGGAACTTAAACAATATTTGTTTCATTTAAAAAAATAAACATATGGAGTCCTACTTAAGTGATTTGTCTGTTCATGACCATTCCATTTGGAAAGCCACGAAAAATATGAGAAGACCAACCTCAACGGTATCTCCATTTAGAAATGATGATGGTGTTGGTCTAGATCAGCAGAAGACAAGGATATTACCTTTGCAAATCACCTTCAAAAGGTCTTCACTCCTCATCCTTGTAATGTACCTAACGATCAATTCATAACAGATTACTTGAATGACGGTAATTTCATAGACGAGCCCATTCCAAAATTTAAGTATTGTGAAGTGCTCTACAAGATTAGTAACAATAAATTGGGAAAAACTCCTGGTAATGATGCGATCACATTTGGTCTAATAAAACATCTTCCTGATAAAGGTAAGAGATTTTTAACTATATTATTTAATGCCATAATACGGCTGAAGTATTTTCCTTCATCGCGGAAATTGGCAAAAATAATCTTAATTCTCAAGCCTGGAAAAAATCCTACTGATGCAGTTTCCTACCGGCCTCGTCTTCTGTCTAGTCTTTTGTCTTGCCTCTCAAAAATTTTTGAAAAAATTATTCACAAAAGAATCATTAATATTTTAGAAGTTGATGATTTTATTCCAAAACATCAATTTGGATTCATTAGACAACACTCAACAATAGAACAAATAAATAATATATGATCATAAATATATATACATATAAATAATTCCTACATAAACTAACTTTACTTATTCTGTTAATTCGAGTAATGATTGTCTTTTTAATCTGTGATTATATGTGGTATTGCACAGCTAAGGCGTTGGGGTGATTGCTTATTTTTGTTTTATAGTTTTGTGCTATTTTGTTTATCTCTTCATTTACTGTGTTGACGTTTGCGTCTTGGTGTATTGCCATGTAGGCACGTATTTCGGTGCAAAGAGAGCCTCACGTAGGATTTTATTTTGAAATCTTTAAATGATTTGGATGTTGCTTTTTTTAGCTTTACCCCATAGTTGGAGTCCAAACTGGCTTAAAGATAACCTTGTAGATGAGAATTTTGTTTGAAGTGGAGAATTCAGATCGTTTTTGTTACAGCCAGTAGAGACCTCTACGGAGGTGTTCCAACTGTTCTCGCTTTTTGAGGATGTGAGTTTTCCAGTTAAGTTTATTGTCCAAATACATACCCAGGTATTTAGCAAAGTTTTGTTTTGGAATTTTGTTACCGTATATGTAAACAGATGGACATGTACTTCTTCGCAGTGTAAAAGTACCTTGAACAGATTTGTTACTGTTGACTACAAAACTTCATAGTGTAAACCACTTTTCTATTATATTAATGTGTGATTGTAGCATCGCAGTCGCTGTTGCTGGGCTTTCATGCTGAGAAATAATGCAGGTATCATCTGAAAATGTTGCAAGGTTTGTGTTGCGGTGGCATGGAAAATGTGTATAATAAAAATAGCGTTGGGCCTAACACACTTCCTTGAGGGACACCTGCATTAATTGGTTTGATTGCAGACTGGGCGTCGTGTATCTGTACAAAATATGTTCTGTGAGCAAAGTATGATTTAAGTATATAGAATAAAGCATGTGGAAGATTCTTTTTGATTTTATATAATAACCCCCAGTGCCACACTTTGTCGAAAGCTTGTGCGATGTCCAAAAATACCGCGGAGCAATATTTTTTGGTATGCAGAGCAGAGTTGATCTCATTAACTACGCGGTGTACCTGTTGTATGGTTGAGTGCTGCTCTCTAAATCCAAATTGGTGATTTTGAATTATATGGTTGCTTTGAAGTGTAAATTTAATGCGTTTTAGAAGTAGCCTTTCAAATATTTTGGATATGACAGACAGCAAGCTAATTGGCATATATGAATCTATATGATGAATGTCTTTACCTGGCTTGTGAATCATAATAATTTTTGCAATTTTCCAAATTGAAGGGAATGATTGAGTTCTAATTATGGCGTTAAAAACAATAGTCAGAAATCGTAGCAATTTTTCAGGTAACTCCTTAATCATTTTGATTGTGACGAGATCAAGTCCTGGTGCTTTTCCAGATTTTGTAGGCCTTATTCCTTGTGCAACTTTTGAAACAGTAATTTTTTAATCTGCTCGTTAGATGTGGAAACAGTATTGAAAAAATCGAAAATAAATTTTTCTTTGTAATCTGTGCACTTCTGAGTGGCTGGCTAAAAGGTTTTAAATAGATGTTCAGCAAAAATGGCACATTTTTCTTGGTGCTGTCTAGCCCACGTTCCGTCTTTTTTTCTTAGTGGTGGAATAGTCATTTTAGGCTGTTTTAATTTTTTAGTGGCTTTCCATCAGGAATAGTTAGAGTATTCGGTGTGTGTTAGATTACTTAAATATTTTTTACTGTTTCATTTTTATGTTCATACATCAAGGTTTTCAAGGTTTTACATGCATTATTAAATTTTCTTCTGTCTTCATGCGAACAAGTATTTTGCCAAATTTTACGTAATTTTCTCTTGACTACAATTTGTTTCTTTATAAAGTTTGGTATATCTTGAAGTTGATGCTTAACAGTTTGTGTGGTCGATAGAAGTGCCGCATTGTGAATTTGTGTATTTATTTGAAATTGCATTATTTATATCTGATTCGGTTTTAAGCGGTATATTGCAGTTAATTTTATCAGAAATTACGTAGCGGAATAAATCTCAGTCTGTATGATTTTTGGTTAAATATTTAGTAGAAGGAGTCAGCGCGTTGAAAATGTCAGAATTTAAGTCAAGTGATGAATTTATATTAGTTGATTGATTTGGTATATTATTTAGTATAAAAAAGTCTAAAAAATCCGGGATTTTATTGATGTCGCTTGGCCAGTATGTCGGTTCGCCTGTAGATATATGTCTGTAATTGTGCGAGTGCATTGATTTAAGTAGTTCTCGTCCTCTTGGTGTTATTAATCTTGAGCCCCAGTGGGTGTGTTTTGCATTGAAGTCACCTCCGACAATGAATTTGTTACCTAGAATGGGAAAAAAATCTGAGAACTGTACTTCTTAATGGAATGCCTTGGTGGACAGTAAATTGCTGAAACACATATGTTTCCCACTGGTAGTTGTACAGTTGTACACATATGATTGTTGCTTGCAAATAATCTTTTTCGTACGGTTCTAATTCGTAGTGTTTGATTTGTTTTTACCTGTGATAGCCGTACCCCCGTGACCTCTGCCGTCCGGATGCCTACATGAATAAGTGGTGTAATTGTAAAGACTGGAATGACTTCTACTGGTAAAGTACGACTCGGAAATTAACATGATGTCTATTTGATTGTATAAAATAAATTGCTTAAGTTCCTGTGCATGTCGGGCCAGGCCGTTGGCGTTCCACGTGCATATTTTAAGTGAAGTGGCCATTATTAACTTCCCGAAGGAGAATGTTTATGTTTTCATCAAAAAATCCGATTCGCTAATTTTATGTTTTCTCGACGTTTCAAGCCATTCTGAATCGAATGAGACCAAATTTTGGAAAAAGTGTGTGTGTGTTTTTTTTTTTGTATAGCGAAGGAAACGCCTTTATGCATCCTAGACTAGGTCTTTTGTCTGGGTATGTCGGACTCAATACCGCTCTGGTATAATAACGACTAAAACCTCCGCTTTGCCCTTGCCTTTGGTCCCCATGGAAACCGCCGTTAGGCATTACTTCGTGGGGGGGAGGATCTAGAATGTTATAATTCTGCACTTGTTTTATACTCATCTTTTAAGTGGGCGAAATCCCATTCGTCCTTTCTCTTTCCCTAGAGCGCAGGTCAATTAGTACCTCTCTCGCAAATCTGTCTATGGCGTTCCAAGCAGCTTCACTTCTCAGCATCACTTCAACAACATTACCTGGGGTGATTCTGCGGCTCAATGTCTCTTCCACATTGTCCCGTGCAGCACCAAATCGCGGGCACATAAAAAACACATGCTCAGCATCCTCGATTTCGCCCAAACAATATGGGCAATCCGGCGAGCTATCGTGCTTGAACCGGTGTAGGTAGGCTCGAAAACAATTAGCATTTGCGTAGTATAATAATTTACTTCGCCATTCTTGCTATTTACCCAGACTTTGATGTTTGGAATGAGACGATGTGTCCATCTGCCCTTCACTGCGACATCCCACAGTTGCTGCCAGCGGTCAATGCTGTTCTGCCGTTCTTCTAATATCAACTTTTCAGAACTCAGTGTTGATGTCTTCTATGGTAAATTGACCGTCTTTCCTCTGCTAAGACTAGGAGAGGCACAGTTCCTTAAATGACGCACAATGCTTTCGCCGATATTGTGTGAAATGCGCAAGCAATTCTTATAGCACTCAGACGATGTATGGGCCCTGCCATTCTACTCAATTTTTGAGATTTAAGAACATCAGCCCATATGGAGATACCATATGTCAGCACCGAAGTAATATCCTTCTGGTTTGTTTAGGACCTCCAACATTAGGCCTCAGTCGAGCAAATTTCGTCCTAAATATTGGCGCCTTAGCACTAACGTGTTCCACCTGTTGATTGAAATTCAAACGAGCATCAAGCATCACGCCGAGGTAACAGATGTGAGGTTTTGACGTGATCTCTAGATTTCCTATCTTTAGCTTGATGATCTCTATTGTTTTTCTACTAGTGATAAGAACAGCTTCACTTTTTTGTTGTGCTAATTGGAGGTTCATTGTTCCCATCCAGCGATTAATTTTTCTAAATGTTATATCGAATAGACTTACGATGTCATCAATTTGTTTGGAGACAACTACTATGGCAACATCGTCTACATATGCTGCTAGTTTCACACATTTTGGATCTCTAGTCTCAAAAGGCCATCATACATAATATTACACAGCAAAGGGCCTAGAACAGAGCCCTGTGGCACACCACCTGTTATATTATACTCTTCTGTACCATCGCGTGAATGGTACATTAGAATTCTGTCTGGCACGTTCTTGTCACGGAGTGCATTCATAATGCAATCCCAGTTTGCGGAATTGAAAGCATTTTTTATATCCAATGTAGCTACAAGACAGTACTTTTTGCACCCCCCTTCTATCTGGTTCCCGAATTACCTCCTTGGCGGTACTAACTACCAAGTTTATAGCATCGATAGTTGATCGCCCTTACTGATTGTCTGCTAGGATTGGGTCAACTACTGCAACTATTCTTTGGTGAATTATTCTTTCAAAAAATTTACCCGCTCTATACAACATGCATGTTGGACGGTAGGATGATGGTTCATCTGGTGTTTTTTTTTTTCCTTTGGGAATAAGCACTAATCTTTGGTGTTTTCATTTTCGTGGAAAAACACCTTCTTTTAGGCATTTATTATATGCATTAAGAAACATTTTCGGAGATATCATAATTGATGTTTTCAGGCAATATTAGGAATTCCATCTAATCTCGGTGCCTTACTATTTTCAACGCGATGACAAGCTTCCATCAGTTTTTGCAGTGTTATAGGTGGAAAATTATTTAGTTCTACATGTGTTACCTGGTAGTTTAAATTAGGTTATCGTGGAAACAAAGTAGTTACTATTTTATTCAATAGTCGTGGGCAAGTTGGTGAAGGAATTGGCTGGCTTTTGAGGCGAGACATTACAATCTTATAAGGTCTTCCCCATGGGTTTTCTTCGACTTCATCCAGAAGTTCTTTCCAGCACCTAACTTTACTATCTTTGATAGCTTTATTTAGTTGCTGACGTGCTTGTTTATATTCCACTACCAGTTGTGCAGAATTAGTGAGACTATATCCTCGCTGAGAGATCCTCTTTTCTTTCTTTAGGCCCTCTTTACGAAGAGAGCTGATTTCTTCAGTCCACCAGTGCACATATTGTCTTTGATTTATGCCATGCTTACGAGTCATACTGATATCACAGGCTTCGTTTATTCTCTCCATCAGCTCTCTAGTATGCTCATCTGCGTGTTCTGAAATTATAGGTTTGCAATTTAAGACAACTCTCATGGCGCTTTCATCAAAAGATTTTATTTTCCATCCAATGGCTTTAGATATTTTTGCATGCCTTCTAATGTTTCTATTCGTTGATATTTCCCAGGTGATTGTGGTCACTAGTAGTGTAGATATCTAATACCTCCCAATCGCAATTTTCTCTGACGAGGCTATTGCTAGCAAAAGTAAGGTCTATTATTGAGCTTGCACTGCCCTTGACAAAGGTTGGCTTATCACCGCTATTTAGTAAAACAACATCAAGTGCATTAAAGGCCTCTAGAGTGCTTTACCTCTTGCATTAGTCTTCCTACTTCACAGTCTACCGCCCATGTGTTAAAGTCACCGGCTATCGCTACGGGGTGGTGTAGTTTTGCATCCTCCACAAGACGATCTAAAAAATCGACAAAATCTGTCAAAGAAAGACTAGGTGGAGCGTAACAGCTGTATAAATAAATGCCATTTAATGATGCTGCGACAAATCCAGCGTTGCTATTGTTAACAACATTTTGGAAACAAAATTTGCCACAGGACCAAATAACAGCTTTGGTGGTACTGTCCGTTTCCGATGGCCAATCAGTTAGTTGTTTGTAAGGTTCTGATAAGAGGGCAACATCAGTTTTTATATCTCTTACTGTCTGCATAAGCAAGTCGTGTGCAGCCTCACATTGATTCAAGTTTAGCTGCATTATCTTCATGCTTTTACGTTTATTATTTTCTCCATGGCCTCCCTATATACAGGACATCTGTGAGTGCCGGCATGATGTGCTACATTTTCAGAGTTTCCATTTGCAGCGCATAGTGCACATTTTGCTGCATTTGTACAGTTTGCTATTTTGTGACCTTCTTGTCCACATCTAATGCATAGATTGGTCCGATTCACTTCGCTCTTGCACTGTGATCTATAATGTCCGAATAGCCAGCATTTAAAGCATCGGATTAGTTTCTTGATGATTTTAATTCGACAGTTGACCCATCCAATTCGTATTTTGCTACTTGCTTTGAGCAGATCGTGTACAATTGCCGCTAGAAGAGCTACTAGAGGAATCTGGGTACCTCTGTATGCCTTACGAATCCTAATTGCTTCTGCTAGTGTGTTGCAGGCTCCTCCGGTTGCTTTTTGCAGTGCTATCTGGATATCAATTTTTGAGGTTTTGTCATCAATATATCTTATTTCTATAGTTTCTTGGTTTCTTCTATAAATAACTTTGGCCTCATCCTTTAACACACCAGCAATAGTCTGTTGTAGTCCTTGGCCTTTGTCCGCACTTTTCTTAGAAATAGTTATCAACAAGTCTCCATTTCTGGGGTTTTATTTATTTTGTCTACTGTCGTATTTACCTGGTCATCAGGGACATCGAAATAAGTATTATAATTTCGGATCAATAAGGCATTTGGTTTTGGAAAAGTTCTATGATTTTTTATCATTTTATGGTTAGAGTTGCTTCCTTTTTTTCTGTTTCCTTGGCTGAACTTTATGCCAGTCATTTACCTCGATTTGTTCTTCATTACATAGTTCTATGATCGTCTGACGTCTTGGCAAACCATTTTTCTCATTAACCTGATTATTGCTTATATGTTGTGAGTTTTGGTTTCTTGTGGCTTCGCTTGTGTCCTGCTGTATACTTTCTTCTATAAGGGCTGTTCACAACATTGCACTTCATTTATCATTACTTCCGTATTTTCCGTGGTTCGGCCTTTTTCCTCTATCAATTGGTTGTCTAAATCAATAAATCTTTTAATTACAGCCGCTATATGCCTGTTTTTATCTTCACTTCTTTATTGAGTGTGTGTGTATGTGTATGTGTGTGTGTATGTGAACAGATTTTTTGCCGTAAATCGACGTTTTCTCAAAAAACGGCTGGGCCGATTTCAAAAATTTAAAAGCCATTCGATGTATCTCGACGAGGACTATCGCTTGTCAGTTTTGTGGGACGATCGGCCAAGACGTTTCTTTATAAATAGCAGAAAAGTGAAAAAATTTTCGTCCACGTTTTAGCCCGCAATTCTGAACCGATTATGCAAATTCAAAAACCGTTCGAAAGATATTGATTGGGAATCGTGCTGATTAGTTTTTGGTAAAGATCGGCCAGGCCGTTTTCTTGTAATAAAGTGTTAAAAAATTTTTTTCGACGATTATCATTATTATTTTTTTGACGGTAGATACTATAGTCTTCTAGATCATACTAAATTATTACGGCCCTACGATAATTGGTTTAACTTTGAAAATTCATCAAAGTTTTCAAAAATTGGTATCGTTTTTTTGGCATTTGTCAAAATTAGACCTTTCATCGACGTTTTCTCAAAAACGCCTGAATCGATTTCATAAATTTAAAAGCCATTTGATGTATTTCCATGAGGACTATCGTTTGTCAGTTTTGTGCGACGATCTGTCAAGCCGTT
>NW_020536999.1:76180130-76241732 GCF_003426905.1 Ctenocephalides felis
GCCCGATCCACTTCACAAACTAGCCACATACTATAATTACACACTCTTTAGGTTTGGGGCCAGCTTTCGACACACCCCCCCCCCCATGACGTTCTCTAGGCTCACATTAAAAAATCTTTTATTAACACTTTCGTGCGCTAGACCGCACGTTTGCTCTCTCTGATGCCAATAGTCAACACTCACCCCATGCACACTACTACTCGCGGGTCTTCGGTTAACACTCCCCTCCTCAGAGATGGTTCCCATACTGGTTACTCACCCCCACATGTCCATAAATGCCTCACATATCGTTGTTTTTTTTTAATTATTTTTATTTGATAAGCCGTTTAAATTTTAAATATATAGCCCACAGTTTTCTTCCAAGAGGACTTAAAAATACATATTATTTCACAATATGATAACAATTACCATAAAGGGTTGCCCATTTAAAATTTGTATTTAATTTTGCTACAAAATGAAACGGCTCAATATTTTTTAATGGTTGAACATTTATTCAATATTAATGACATTTATTTATGAAAATAATTTCGGTTAATGACCACCACGGCTGACTTGGCAGTAGCATATTCGATACACCCAATTTTGAGTACATTTTCGATTGTTTCGGGCATTATCTCAGCAATAGCACTTGAATTTCGCTCTTAGGTCTTGGCGCTATCCCAATCTCGTGATTGCGCCAGCACTATGGAAACATTTTCATGTTATCAGTATCCCTACTTCAGGGTACTTAATTTTGACAGTCTGTGCGAATGAATTTCAAAAATAAATTTTTATAGGAAGATATTGAAAAATACTTTAGCAGCATACGAATAACAACACTGCACAATTTCAGTGCCGAAATTCACCTTGTTTTTTTTTGGCCTCTAGAGGAATATTGCACAGCCACACAGCCCTGCTAAATACCTTTTTTATAATAGTGAGCCTGCTCCTTTCTTGTTATTCCCACCAAGTAAAGATAATTGGCCGATCTAGTACAAATTATATATATCTCATACATTTAATATATGCAAATGCATGCTACTAACATCATCATTTCTTAATTTCATCTCCATTTCTTGTTACATCTGTAGGCATCTGTAATGGGCAGTTCAAAAGAAATGGCAATGGGATTATGAGAAGTTGATGAATAATTTTGCTTTTGTGCTCTCACATAGAGCAACATTTCGTGTTGCTCTTTCTTAATAATTATAATTTCAAAGCATGATTTCTTGATTGCCATTGTTAATTGATCTAGAGATTCTTGAAATTCTCATTTTTGTTTTGTCTAAATTAATAAAGAAACATTTATAAAAAGACAAAACATTTACATATAAAAAAGCAAATTTTTATAGAATTCAAACATTCAAATTATAATTTCAATATCAATCTGTACTTAATACCAGTGGCATTTGTTGATGAACCTGGAATTAATTCAAACGCTGAATTTGTTTCAGCTAAGGAGCATTTTTTTGCCTACAGACTGTAATGTAGAAATTTAATATACATTGAGACATATATATTGTTTTATAATATTTGCCTTGCAGCAGAGTTTTAATACGAGAAAAACACTTTAAGTCTTGATATACTAATTACAGTTTACAGTAGAATATTGGAGTAGAGAATTTTATGGTATTTTATTAAATTGATCAAGTATCGTCGATGCTGCTTCCAAGAGAGCGATTTTATCGTGCGCGTGTTAGAAATATCTTTTTCGGGTTTCTTCGAGTATCCCCGATACTCTTCGTGTATCCTAGACTCGTATCATAGTGGTGTACATACTAATTGATGTACTATATAGGGGTGTGCAGCGGGCACAACATTTATCCCCTCTTAAAAAGATTATAGTTTCTTTTCAAATTTAGATACCAATTTCAAAAAAAAACATACTAAAACTATAATCTTAAATAAAATAAAGAGAACATAAAAGGATTAAAAGTATTCGAATAAGTACATAGAAATTCAGGAAGAAAACAGGAGCTATAGATGCAAGCCCTTACAACAGAATTAGTTATAAAATATAGAATATGATTCTTATCTAAAGATTACATACACAAAAAGTTTAGATTCAACAAGGAATAATGAAAATATTACAAATAGAGTTAATAGAAAACATCAAATACTAGGTATATAAAGAATGAAAATGCTATAATATAAATCAATAAAGAGAACATCGAGAATATTAAGTATACAAAAAAATGAGAAAAACATAGAAAATATAAAATATACAATAAAATGAATATGGAAAACATTGAGAATAGTTAAATTTTTGTAAGTACAAAGCACAAAGAATTAAGATAATATTAAAAATATATAATTTATAACAAAATATATAGCATCCCGCATCAGTTAATATCGTCTTACATAATGATACGGTTGCCACTCTTTGACAATGACCGCCAATACGAGCAAGCCGAATTTACTTAAAATAAAATTAGCATATCATTAAGGGGTTAGGGGTACTCAGAGGCAGTGGCGGCGCGAGACCATTCGTAGGCGTCGGCGAAATTAGTTTGCAAGCCCCCCCCCCCTTTTTTTAGGAAAATGCTGAATTACAAAAATTGAATTACAGTTAAACTAATGTATGATAAAATGAAATTTATTGCAACTAAAGTAATAACATAAATAATTAAAATAAACAAATATTACATAATCTAACTTTTCGGCGTTTTGCCTCGCTGAACCTTTTAAGTATTTCCTCATAGCTAATACTACCTGCTATTTCAGCTTCAATTGATTAAACGGATAATGCAGATAGTCTTTCTTGGCTCCATAGTGCTTCTCAAATACATTTTAATCAATTTTAACTTAGAGAAACTTCTCTCTGTGGAAGCTGTACTAATTGGAACTGTGTTGATAATTCTGATCGCTATATAAACATTTGGATATATTTCTTCTAAAATATTTTTTATTATGTATTGAAGTAATTCTTTCGCGTTTTTTACAGACTCTGGTATATTCATTTTCAATAGTTGCAGTTCTTCGAATAATTCAAATGGTCGTATGCCACTATGTTCGTTTTTTCGAAGTATTGTGCCCAAGTTATTACAATGTTTGAGAAGCTCTTCTTCTGAAATAGTATTTAAATAATTGATATCATAAATAAAACCAAATTGCTCGTAATAGTTATTAAGTGCTTTAAATCGACATTCGGTGTCGACTATAATGGCATCGATCATTATATTAAAGAAATTAACTCTGTACTGATTTTCCAAAGATTGAATGGGTTTATATTTGTTTTTTTTTTCTGATTAATCTTCTTTCTTTAAAGTTTGAATCTATTTTAAAGTTACTTTTTTCTACAAATAATCGAGCTTGAGTAACACTACTGTCAAAGAGAGTAAAACCTGTGTTGCGAAATTTGTGAATCCAGCTGCAAAATGACCGTAAAGTATCAATAGCCACTTTCAAGTTGACTTGAACTGATTGCCATCTCGTACCATTTCGTTCAAGACTGCGTCACAGTCGCTTAGAGTTCCCGAATCATCACTCATAGTTTGCAGCTCATTCACACATTCTATAACATCATCAAATTGCAGAAATATTGCTTTGAGATTCCGAATCATCACTCATAGTTTGCAGCTCATTCACACATTCTATAACATCATCAAAGTGCAGAAATATTGCTTTTACAGCTCCGATTCTGCTTTCCCATCGCGTTTCAGAAAGAGGTTTTAATGTTAATTTTAATTTCATTTTTGATGTTCCAGAAGATTTAGCGGCATCAATTAAAAGTAAGTTCCAGCTGTGGCATCCGCACGGCTTAAAGAATGCTCTCTGATTTATAAAGAGTATTCTTGTTCCGACATCTTTATTAATACCGACCATATTAGCGCCATTATCATACCCCTGCCCTCGATAGTTTTGAATGTCTAGTCCATTTCTGTCTAATTCTTGCAGTATTGATCTTGTTATGTACTCTCCCGTTGTTTCTGCGACGGCAATAAAACCAACAAAATGTTCCTCTATTTCTCATGTTGAGTTACAAAATCTTAAAATTATGGACATTTGTTCAACACGGCTGACATCCCTGGTACAATCGAGCAAGAAGGTGAAGTGTTTTGCTTTTTTAACTCTTCCTATGATTTCATCAACTACTGACTTAGACATTAACGCAATCAGTTCATTTTGAATGTCATGGCTCAGATAATGTTGAGTTACTTGTTTTTCATTAATACGATGCATGTGTTCTCGTAGGGTCGAATCATATTTCGATAACAACTTGAAAAATCTATAAAATTACCAATATTCTAAATGATACATTTATTACATCAATCATTCTTTCAAATAAGTTAAACCAATACTTTTGCGAATCTTTAATCGATCTTTCATCATTCCTATCTATTGTTTTTCCATTTTTTATTCCTTTATATAATTCCATCCATTTAATCATGCATTCCATGTGTCCTTGGCTTTGTTCATGTCTTTGTAATATTCGGCTCAAATCTTTTGTGCTGTTGTTTAGATTTAATAATCAATGGTGTTGACAGGCAATATTGATTGTGCCAGTAAGGCACTAATCACTTTTTTTGCTCGTGCAGCATTACGGAAAAAAAAACTTAATAATATTGAAAAATTAATTTTGAAAAAATTAAACCGCCGACGCCTCGCGCCGCTACTGCTCAGAGGCACGAAAAAATGAGAATTTTCAGTATTTTTTTTTATTAAACGATATTTTTTTACAAAAATAGTAATGCGGCATTATTATACAATGTTTTGACTTGAACTAACAAAAATTTTAGAAAAAAAAATTATTTCCAAAGTTATAGCTGTTTTTGTTTTGACCCAGGTTAAAAAAAACGGACCTGGTGACACTCACAACTCTTTGGAGATTCATCTAAAATCAATCGAATAAAAAAAATAAAATACAATCCTGGGCTTGATCGAAGCTTTTTTTTGCAAAAATTAAAAAAATGGCGGCATCAGAAAAAAATTCTAGATTTTTGGGAAAAAATCGAAATTTAATTAATGTTAAAAAAATTAAATTTATGAAAACATAAAAATCCTTCGATCAGGCCCGAGTTTATCATGTATTCTAAAAGCTATATAAATTTCATTAAAATCTACTAAGCGGTTTTTGAGTTACAGCTGTCACCAGTTCAAAAAACATAGTTTTGAGAAAAATGCGTTTAACATTGGATTTACGGACAGAAATGCGAATTGTTGAATTACTTGAACAGAGTCATCTATTTCTGGGCCATATAATAGTTCATCAGTCATTGTAGAAGTTTTCAAAATTTCCATTTGCTGTTGTCTACGATGCATTCTGGTCTGCCGAGTGTTCTCGTTGGCGCGCTGATCCTGCCCCTTTCACACATGCTGCATCTAATTTTTCAGCATACCAATCGGAACTATACTCGCAATTCGGTCTTATAAATATATATATGTATTTCCATTTATTTTTTGTATGAACATTTAAGTAGTTTTATGTTATATTATTTAAATAGTTTATTATTTCTTATATATGAGGAAGACTAATCATAATTAAAATTAAAAAGGGGAAGATTATGCAGGAGAAAAACTAGTTTTTCTGCGTTTTTGGGAAGTAATTTACTTCTTTTTTTCTTGTAGACCATTCCAGCTTCGGAGAGAAGGCGTTCTGAATAAACACTACTTCCTGGCGCCGATAAATATTTTGCTGCAATTTTGATCAAATATGGAAATGCCGATTTCCTTGCGTGCCACCAATTATATGGATTTTCGTGACGGTGTATGTTAGTAGAACTCAAATACAGATCTATTTCCGTTGAACCTTCATTTTTATCCTCTGATGGATTTTTATGGGCTGCACTTTTTCCTGCTATTACCTCATCGAAACAAGCCATAACTTATATGACTTTGCTCTTCAGTTCTCATCATCTTTCTTACAGGGGATGAACTCGCACTATCTTCGCTTGTTTTTTCATTGTTCATTTGTATGCTATCGATTACAACATACTGTTTGGTTTTTCTTTTTGCATCTGATTAGTAAAAAAGTTTATTTTGAATCGTGGATCGAGAAAAGTAGCTACCAAATGGTTTTTACTCGTTGCAATCTCTTCAAATCGTTCTTGTATCCCTTGCTATATGACCAGTATTGCCTGACCTAATTTAGATGTTATCTCTTTTGGTGTGCTCATTTTATTGTAATACCGCATTAAGGTTGCAACATACGGAATAATTCCACACATGCAAGCACAAGAACTCACAAGTTTTGTTATCTCCTCAAACGGTTTCAATAATTTTAAATTGCGCTCCAAAAGCTCCCATTGTGCCGCAGTTAAATTGGCAATGTTACAGTCTGCGAGATGCACAGAAATTGTTCGTTTTTGTTGCATTAATCTTTCAAGCATATAATAAGTAGAGTTCCAACGCGTGCTAACGTCTTGAACTTATTCGTGTTGAGGAGGATCCAAATCTTTTTGAATAGAATGCAGTTTCTTTTGTGCAGTACCAGAATGATTAAAATGAGTTACGATTCTTCTACCTGCAGCTATCATTTAAGTCACATCTAACTGTTGCACCTTTAGACAATGACTATTAATTGAATAGTATGAATGAAACAACGCGCTGAAGTCAACTCTGTATCGTTGACAGCTTTTACAATGTTTCGTCCATTATCATGAATAACAACATGAATTTTTTGACAAATTTCCCAAAAATTTGCAATTTCTTATAAACTCATTGCTATATTACTCGCTGTATGTTTTCCCTCAAAATGCTTAATACTCAATACAGCAGACTAAAAATTAAACTCTTGATCAATGAACTGTGCCGTAAAACTTAAAAAAAAACTATTATGATTATGCAAGCACGTCCACATGTCGGAAGTCACGGAAATAAAATATGCTTTTGTAAGTATTTTTTTTCTTTTCGCAACCACTTTCTGATATATCTCTGGAATAACATTCTAGGAAAAATAAGGACGACTCGGTATATTGTACCGCGATAAAGCACTGTTAATTGGTCGTCTAAAACCAGCCCTTTATACGATATTTATTGCCTCGTTATCAAGTGTTTGATTGCTTCGTGCACACTCCCAGTGGGTGCACGTTCGTGCATTTTATGCACCTGTAACGCATGTCGCACGTGTACAAAGTGTGGCCAAAGTTTAGGCACTTGTGGCACTGTATCGTCTTGTTGAGTGGCCTGTAACTTTCCCATTTAAATATGTGTCCTTCTATATTATTTATTTCTTTTAGTTTGGCTATCTCTTGTTCCTTATCTAGAAGGACAATATATATAGGAAGTTTACGTTGGCTACCGTCTAACTCCTTCTTCTTGTTTTGCACCACTTGCTTCACTTTAATGCGTTTGGCTTTCAGCCACCGTCTCAGTTATGTCAGGATTCAGGCCAGCTATCGTCATTTTCTTTGGAATATCTTGCTGCATTGAATAAGTGTAAAACTGAAAATCGCAATCCCTCAGTATGTTCTTTAATTTTTCGTGTTCTTCAATACAATCGGTTAAAATTTTATGTAACTGTGGTTTCAGATATTGTGTCCTAAAATTTATTTTCGAGGTATCTTTGATATATTTAATTACTTTCAAAACAAGCTGGCCTTTCGCGATTATAGGAGGTATTCTTGGCTCTGGTACGGTGATTATCTTGGCTGTTAACTGCTCCGTTCTGGACGTAGTTGGCTTCTGAGTATTAGCATTCTGGTTCCCGATCGCATTTTCTACATTATTTTGACGTAATCGCTTCTTGCGTTTTACAACCCGGTACTCATCTATCTCCCGATCCGTATCCATTTCGCTGCGGTCCGATAACGCCTGGTGCTTATTCTTTAAGACAGTGCTCGTCAAGACGTCCATGTCTTGCGACATCTTCCGAGGCTTCCGCCCGGGAGTTCTGGCAAAAAATACTGTACTGACTTAAAAATTGTGAAAAACACTTTCTAATGAGTGCTTACTTTCAGACTATTATCAATTCCAATCCAGAATTTGTAAGAAAGTAGCAGAAGGAAAAGAAGGAAAGAAGAAGCAAGCCGCTGACAATTTGCGCTTCGTTAAATAACGCAATATAAAAATAACCGACACTACAGTTCGATCGATGATCCGATTTTACAGGTACATCTGCGATCAATCAATCTCAATCAGCAGTATAAGGTATTTTAAGTCAAGTCAAGTCGAAAACTTATATATTTCAATAAATATAGGTATGTACATTACATTTTATAACATGGTTTTTCACCCGTAGGTGTAGTATCCATCATTGGATATGATTTTGCAAACAATAATTAAATCTAAATTAATATAAAAATAAGTTCATAATTGTGTGACAAAAAAAGAGGAAAAAAAATTATTCTCAAAAAAAAATCACATAGCGCTATTTATAATAATAGATAATTAAACAAAAAAAGAAAAACAAAATAAAAGATTTATTCACTCTGAGCGAAAATCTGTGTCGAGCCAAGTATCATTTGCCACTATGGGTCGATCAGTATATAGTTTGGCATGGCGTGATTGCCAAACCAAATTACGTCTCTAGTATATTGGCCGAGACCCGCGACGTTGGTATTAGGATGACCCCCACATTTTAGATAAAAATTTTCGGTGAGCTTTTTCATATAGTCGAGTGTTGTTAGTACGTCAGTCTGTTTGTGTATGTATTTTGAAGAGTAGTAATGTCAAGTCAGTGGGTTCCTTATTTTGTCAAGTACTAGTCGCAGTGTCTTATTTTGTAATGTCTGTAGTTTCCGTAAGTTGGTCTTAGTCGTCGCGTTCCATGCTGGAGCGACGTATGTCAGTAACGGTCTTATTAGTATCAAGTAGAGTGTCCGCTTGTTTTGTTTTCAGCAGGCTGTTGTGGTTCAAGGGAGGTTTCAGCAGATTTAACATTCCGTAAGCTTGTCTAATTTTCATGTTAATATGATTTGTGAAGCTGAGTCTGTGGTCCAAGGTCACACCAAGATATTTGACATCCTTGGATCATTCAACTTCACAGTCCAATACTTTTATTTTGTCCAAGTCAGTCAGTCTAGTCGTGGCATTTCGGCTTTTTGTAAATAGAATTGCCTCCGTCTTTTTCGGATTGATCTTAATTTGCCATTTGTCAGTATAATCGGTTAGCTTGTCTATGTGTGTTTGTATCTTTGTAGTCAGTAGCTTTGGTGATCGTGATGATTTGTATATGGCAGTGTCGTCAGGAAACGTCAGTAACATTGTGTCGGCGTCAGTGGGTATGTCGCGAATGTAGACGTTGAACAGTGACGGTCCCAGAATCAAGCCCTGCAGTACTCCCGCCGTCACTTGTTTAACCGTCGAAAGTCCGTTGTCTACTTGTACAGCGAAGTTGCGGTCTGAGAGGTATGAGTGTAATGTTCTTGTAATGTACGGTGAAAGTTGAGTTGGATGAGTTTATCTTATAGTAATATAACCTTATAGTAATAAGGTTGTCCATCCAGATGATGTCAAATGCCTTCTCAAAGTCTAGTAACACCAATCCGGTATGGTTTCGTCTGTTAAAATTGAGAACTGTATTTTCTATGACTTGTGTCAGTTGTTTAAGTATTATGTTTTGTAGTCCGTCCGGTCCTGGTGCTTTCCTGTTCGGTAATTTTTTAACTATTGTCTTTATTTCGAAAACCGTGGCAGGGTCTATTTGTAAGTCTTTGTCCCTGTGGAGGTCAGTGAAGTTTTGAATTGTCTCTTCTCATTGAGTATGTCTAGAACTGGTAATGGCATTCTCGCAATACTTTTTTAACTTCCTCGTGTTCCTGAATTGTGTCTGTAAAAAATTTGTGCAATTGCGTATTGAAAAACTGATATCTGAATTGGATATTAGCTGTGTCTCGGATGTATTTTATTGTTTTTAATTCCAAGTTTGCCTTGATAATGATGGGTGGAATTTTCTCAAGTGTGGTGATTCTCGAGTGCCAGGACTCAGATGGGTGCTGTCCTACATTTCTCTCTGGTTCCTTCTTCTTAGCTCTCCTTCTTCGTGACACTTTTATGTACTCGTCCAACTCTCTGTCTGTATCCATGTCCGATGGGTCCGATTGTGCACCGAATTTGTTTTTGAGGGCACCGCTGGTCTGCACTTCCATGCTCATTTTGATCTTCTTCCCAAGCTTCTGCCTGGGAATATCCTTGGGTTCTTCAATATACTCGGCACGGATTTAAAAAAAAAAATCTAAAGTTCCTAAAAAATTTAAATTTAGAAAAAAATCATTTGCTAATATGGCTAATCCTCTAACCATTTCCAACACCAACCCGGTGGTTGGTAACACTGAACAAGGTATAAATTACCTCGTAAGTATTAAGCCCGGTGCCTTTAAAAAGGCAAGATTTAAAATCACTTCCGGACTTAATACTTATTTCACAAAAATCGAATGACACTTCACTGAAAACAAATGACAATCTTTTCCGCTAATCCAGTCATCGTTATAGACAGACAGACAGAAATAAAAATTTATTCATTATATTGGTACATACATTGAATTAAATGTGGGTTTTTCTACCCTGAGGTATTCTACCCAAAGATGTATAGTTTTACATTACATTATATTTATACAATATTTTATTATTATAATTTTACAAGGATAAGAAAAGGAGAAAAGTTGTAGTCTCCTGAAAAAAAAATCCATACAGTGGTTTATTGCTCATATATTTACTGCGGGATCGATCAGGTAGTTTGGCATGGCATAATTCCCGTACCATATAATTTCTGATGTGTATTGACCTAACGCGCGGATGGTGCTGTTATCATGATCCCTACACTTTCGGTAAAAATTTTCAGTGAGCTTTTTTATGTGTTCGAGTATAGTTGGTATGTCCGTCTGTTCATGTAAATATTTCGTTGGGTAGTAGTGTCTCGTCAGTGGGTCCCTTGATTTGTCTAGTACCAGTCGCAGTGCTTTGCTCTGTGCTATTTGAAGTCTCCGTCTGTTGGTTTTGGTTGTCGCGTTCCGTGCCGGAGCGGCGTATGTCAGTAACGGTCTTATGAGTGTCAAGTAAAGTGTCCGCTTGTTCTTCACGCTTAGCGGGCTGTTGTGGTTCAAAAGAGGTCTCAGTAGATTCATCATCCCGTAAGCCTGTCCAATTTTTGTATTCGTATGTTTTGTGAAGCTGAGTCTATAGTCCAAGGTTACGCCAATGTATTTGACTTCCTTGGACCACTCAGCTTCATGGCCCATTACCTTTAGTTTCGTCAAATCAGTAAGTGTAATGGACCAACGGCTTTTTGTAAAGAAAATTGCTTCTGTTTTAGAAGGATTAGTTTTAATTTACCATTTTCCGGGTATTTTGCCTATATGTCTTTGTATTTTTGTAGTCAGTAGCATAGGTGATCGCGATGATCTGTAAATGGCAGTGTCGTCAGCAAATGTCAACAGTGTTGTGTCGGCGTCAGTGGGCATGTCGTGGATGTAGACGTTAAACAAGGATGGTCCCAGGATCGAGCCCTGCGGTACTCCTGCCGTCACTTGTTTAATCGTCGAGGGTGTGTTGTCTACTTGTACTGTAAAATTACGGTCTTTGAGGTAAGAATGGAGTGGTTTTGTGATGTATGGTGGAAAGTTAAGGGTTATGAATTTATATATCAGTCCGTCCATCCAGATGGTGTCGAAGGCCTTCTCGAAATCGAGCAGCACCAATCCGGTATGGTTTCGTCTATTGAAGTTGAGTATAGTGTTTTCTATTAGCTGTGTGAGTGGATGTAACGTAGAGTGCTGTTCCTTGGAGCCGTACTGTGTGTCTGGTATAATCTTGTTTCGTCTGATGTGTCTGTTGATGCGTTTGAGCAGTATCTTTTCGGTAACTTTGCTCATTGTATTGAGGAGGCTGATTGGTCTGTCATTTTGTGGCGAGTCTGGCTGTTTCCTCGGCTTCAGGATAGGAAATATGGCCATTATACGGTTAACCAGTCGTGTAATCAGTATGTATGCGTTCGTTGGCAGATGTTTCAGTATTATATTTTGTAGTCCGTCCGGTCTGGGTGCTTTCCTGTTCGGTAGTTTTCTGATTGTCGATTTTATTCCTGAAACTGTGGCAGGGTCTATTCGTAAGTCTTTATCGTTAAATTGTTCAGTAAAATTTTGAATAGAATTGGGTATGTCTCGTCTTAAGTCTGGGTTGGACATGTCGGCGTTTTGTTTGTGTATGTTTTCGAAGTTTGTGGCCAAAATTTCTGCTTTGTCTGCTGATGTCGTGGCTTAGTTGTTGTCAGATAGTTTAAGTGGCGGGATAGGTGTTGTTTTCCTGGTCAGTCTTTTGGCTGTTTGCCAAAACTTTGTGCGGGTCAGTGTTGATGTTTTCTAGTTTTTTAGTCTGAGTGTCGTTCCGGTGCTCACGTATCTCATTATAAATAATTTTTGTCAGTCTGTTCACGTATTCCTTTAGTAGTCTGTCACCAGTACGTTGCCACAGTTTCTTTACATTGTTCTTTAATTTAATTTTTACTAATATCTGTTGGGGTAGCGTGTCAAATGTGGATGTATTTGCGTGTCGCAGCGGTATTGTGTGTTGGATGGTGTCCGTGATCGTGCGTGTCAGATGTGTCACAGCCTCCTTTATGTCTGTATTGGTCTCTATGGGTATCGTGTGTCGTATATTGTCTGTAATAATTTCTCTAAAAAGTGGTCATTTGGTTCTGAAATAATCTAAAATGTTGCGTTATGGATTATTGTCGACGTCGAGTCTGTCAGAGATAGTCATAAAAACAGGGTTATGGACAGAGTTGAAAAGTGTTTTAGTTATGGGTTCGGATGTTATGTGAAGGTTTTTTTGTCAAGGTCAGATCGATCGTGCTGTGATGGTGTGTCTGTACGGTGGCGTATCTGGTCGGCGTCTCAGGATAGTGTTGTTGTGCGTCCGTGGTGTTGTGTTCCGTCAGATATTCGTAGAGTCGGATTCCGTTCGCGTTGTTGTAGTTGCAGTTCCATGATGTATGTTGCTCGTTGAAGTCTCCTGCCATTAAGACGTGTGTATTTGAATCAAGTAGGTTTTGTAGGTCCGTCAGTTGCAATCCGCTTGCCGGGATGTAAATCGATATTATAGTCACTTTTTGACCCATTTTGTATACATTAATAGTTGTTATTTCAGAACCGCCCGCTGTCAGGTTTGGCACTTGCTCGTGTCTGATATTAGACTTGATCAATATTGCAGTGCCTCCCCATCCGCGTGAGTTTGTCGGTCTGTCGTTCCTGTATACTTTGTAGTTGTTGATGTAAAGTCTGTCCGTAGGTTTAAGGTGTGTCTCGTTAATTAGTACAATGTCCAAGTCATATTTTGTTATGGTCTGTTTCAGTTCGTCTACTTTGTTTTTGGGTCCGTTGGAGTTGAAGTACATTATGTGTATGTCGCGTGCGTGATTTATGGGCATGCCGTTAAAAAGTTAAGTAGGGTTGTGTATTTGTCATTGTAAGTCATATTTGTGTTCAATGTCTTTGTCAGTTTATAACGCTCACTGAAAATTTATCTTACCTCGGGATCCGCGAATAACTTCCTGATCTCACCCATAACAGTAAATAGTTCCTCTGGTGTACTCAGGTCTGGATCGGACTGGCTGGTGGTAGGCCGGATTCGTGAGGATGCTGGCCGGATCGGTTCTGGTGTTGGCTGGATCTTCGGCGATGGATACTGGGGGGCCGGCTGTGTTCGTGGTGATGATGGTACCGGGAGTTCAGGAAACGCAGATCTGCTGTTACGGCCATCGTTGGTGGGTTGTAAGGCTGACGAGAAGCTCCTCGTCAGCGGCGCAGGTGTTGGCGCTGGCTTGTATGCTGGATTTCTCTTAAGCGCATCTTTGTCTCTTTTTGCTCTATAGTTGATTGGGCATTTAGAATAGTTAGCCGGGTGGTTTTCTTGGCAGTTCACACATTTCGGATCCTCGGTTGGTGGCTTCGTGCACACTCCCGGTGGGTGCACGTTCGTGCATTTTATGCATCTATAGCGCATGTCGCACGTGTACGAGGTATGGCCAAAATTTAGGCACTTGTGGCACTGGATGGTCTTGTTTAGTGGCCTGTAGCTTTCCCATTTAAACATGTGTCCTTCTATATTATTTATTTCTCTCAGTTTGGCCATCTCTTGTTCCTTATCTAGAAGGACAATATATATAGGGAGTTTGCGCTGACTGCCGTCCGATTCCTTCTTTTTAATTTGGACCACCTGCTTTACCTTAATGTCCTTGGCTTTCAGCTCTTCGAGAACCACCGTTTCAGTCATGTCTGGATTTAGGCCAGTTATAGTAATTTTCTTCGGGATGTCATGCTGCATAGTATAAGTGTAGAATTGGGAATCACAATCCCTCAATATGCTTTTTAATTTTTCGTGATCTGCAATCGTATCGGCGATCGGTGCTAAATGCCCCGTTCTCGATGTAGATGGCTTTTGAGTGTTAGTGTTCTGGTTTCCTATCACATTGTCTGCGTTGCTTTGCCTTAACCGCTTCTTGCGTTTTACTATCCGGTACTCGTCTTCTCCCGGTCCGTGTCCATTTCACTGCGGTCCGATAACGCCTGGTACTTATTTTTTAGGACGGTGCTCGTCAAGACTTCCATGTCTTGCGACATTTCCCGAGGCTCCCGCCCGGGAATTCTGGTGATTTTATTCGATGTTCACTGAATTTATTAAAATATTAAAAACTGTATTGACTTTAGAAAATTTTGAATAACACTTTCAAATGTGCTGACTTTCAATCCATTACCAATTCCGATCCAGAATTTGGAATGAAAGTAGCAAAAGGCACGTTCACCTTATAATTTTGTGTCGGAAGCGGAGCAAGCTCCTGACAAATTTGCGCTTTGTTTAGAAAAGACGCAATATAAGACCGATACTTAGACCAACGATCCGATCGATTTCTTCGATCAGCTCGATCTTTCTGTGAGTATTTACAGACAGACAGACAAAAATATTTATTTCAATATTTAAGATACATTTTTCAGTACTTTTGTACATACTTTCTACCCGTGGGTATTTTATATGACATATATGTTTTAATATATATGATAAATATAGTTTACAATGTGTATACAATATGATTGTATGTGTGTACTAAAAAAAGAGAAGAATACTTTCTCCAAAAAAAAAAATACAGATTCTTTATATATTAATAATTATATGTTTTGTTAACTCCGCTTAAGAGAGAGGAGTCACATAAGTAATATGCTCCTTATTTAGCCGCTATGGGTTGATCAGTATATATTTTGGCATGGCGTGATTGCCATACCAAATATCTTCTCTTGTGTATTGGACGAGGCCCGCGATGTTAATATTAGGATGATCCCCTCATTTTAGATAAAAATTCTCAGTGAGCTTTTTTATATAGTCGAGTATTGTCGGTACGTCAGTCGGTTTGTGTATGTATTTTGAAGAGTAGTAATGTCTAGTCAGTGGGTCCCTTATTTTGTCAAGTACTAGTCTTAGTGTCTTATTTTGTAATGTCTGTAGTTTCTGTAAGTTAGTCTTAGTCGTCGCGTTCCATGCCGGAGCGGCGTATGTCAGCAACGGTCTTATAAGTGTCTAGTAAAGTGTCCGCTTGTTCTTCACGCTTAGCGGGCTGTTGTGGTTCAAGAGAGGTCTCAGTAGATTTAACATCCCGCAAGCCTGTCCAATTTTCGTATTAATATGTTTTGTGAAGCTGAGGTTATAGTCCAGGGTCACACCAAGATATTTGACATCTTTGGACCACTCAACTTTACAGTTTAATACTTTAATTTTGTCCAAGTCAGTCAGTCTAGTCGTGGCATTTCGGCTCTTTGTAAATAAAATTGCCTCCGTCTTCTGCGGATTGATTCTGATCTGCCATTTGTCAGTATATTCAGTTAGCTTGTCTATGTGTGTCTGTATCTTTGTAGTCAGTAGCGTAGGTGATCGTGATGATTTGTATATGGCAGTGTCGTCAGCAAACGTCAGTAACGTTGTGTCGGCGTCAGTGGGTATGTCGTGAATGTAGACGTTAAACAGTGACGGTCCCAGGATCGAGCGGTACTCCCGCCGTCACTTGTTTAACCGTCGAAAGTCCGTTGTCTACTTGTACGGTAAAGTTGCGGTCTGAGAGGTATGAGTGTAAAGTTCTCATTATGTACGGTGGAATGTTGAATTGGATAAGTTTATGTACAAGTCCGTCCATCCAGATGGTGTCAAACGCCTTCTCAAAGTCGAGTAACACCAATCCGGTGTGGTTTCGTCTATTGAAATTGAGAACTGTATTTTCTATGAGTTTTGTCAGTGGGTGTAGTGTGGAGTGTCGTTCTTTGAATCCGTATCGTGTATCAGGTATAATTTTGTTGTGTCTTATGTGTTTGTTAAGTCTTTTGAGTAGTAACTTTTCGGCTACCTTACTCATTGTGTTGAGGAGGCTGATCGGTATGTAGTTCTGTGGTATGTCTGGCTGTTTCCTTGGCTTCACTATTGGAAATATGGTGGAGGTTTTCCAAGAAGCGGGAAAGCAGCCTTTTGTCATTAGTCTATTTATTATGCGCGTAAGTAAAATGTAGGCGTTCGTCGGCAGCTGTTTAAGTATTATGTTTTGTAGTCCGTCCGGTCCCGGTGCTTTTCTGTTCGGTAATTTTTTAACTATTGTCTTTATTTCGGAAACTGTGGCAGGGTCTATTTGTAAGTCTTTGTCCCTGTGGAGGTCAGTGAAGTCTTGAATTGTCTCGTGTACGTTTTGTTTTAGGTCTGCGTTTGACATATTGGCATTTTGTTTATGTATGTTTTCAAAGTTTTTTGCCAATATTTCCGCTTTGTCTGCTGGTGTCGTTGCGTAATTGTTGTCAGTTAATTTGAGTGGAGGTATGGATGCTGGTTTCCGCATCAGTCTTTTTGCTGTCTGCCAAATTTTGTGTGGGTCAGTATTTATGTTCTCGAGTCTTTTGGTCCAAATGTTATTTCGGTGGTCACGTATATCATTGGAAATAATTTTTGTCAGTCTGTTAACATGTTCCTTGAGTAGTCTGTCACCGGTACGTTGCCACAGTTTCTTTGTATGATTTTTAAGTTGTATTTTCAATAAAATGTGTTCTGGCAAGTCGTTGGCTGGTGTTGTTCTTGAGTCTAGTGTCGGTATAGTCTGTTGTACGGCGTCTGTGATTGTCAGTGTAAGGTGTGTTACAGCCTCCACAATGTCAGTGTTGGTATCGATTGGCATAGTGTGTCGTGTGTTGTCTGTGATGATGTCTCTGAAAATTGGCCAGTTGGCTCTGGTGTAGTCTAAAAATTTGCGTTTGGGAGTCTGGTCGACGTCTGGTCTGTCTGAAATGGTCATGAAAACTGGATTATGGTCGGAGTTAAAAAGTGTTCTTGTTATGGGTTTGGAAGTTACGTGTAGATTTTTTGTCAATGCCAAATCGCTCGTGCTGTGATGGCCAAATGCCATCATGAATACCTGATGGTGTGTCTGTACGGTGGCGTATCTAGTCGGCGTGTCAGGAAAGTGTAGTTGTGCGTCTGTGGTGTTGTATTCGGTCAGGTATTCGTTTCTGTAAATTTTGTAATTGTTGATATAGAGTCTGTCCGTAGGTTTTAAGTGTGTCTCGTTAATCAGTACTATGTCCAAGTCATAATTTGTTATTGTCTGTCTCAGTTCGTCCACGTTGTTTTTAAGTCCGTTAGAGTTAAAGTGCATTATGTGTAAGTCGCGCGTTTGGATTATGGAGATGCTGTTAAAAAGTTAAGTATTGTAATGTATTTTTCGTTATATGTCATGTTGGTGTTTAGTAATTTTGTCAGTTTATAAAGCTCACTGAAAATTTGTTTTACCTGGGGATCAGCAAACAGCATCCTGATCTCGCCCATAGCAGCAAAAAGTCCCTCTGGTGTACTGAAATCTGGATCGGACTGGCTGCAGGCAGGCCGGGTTGGTGATTGCGATAGTGCAGGCCGGATCTGTGATGACGATGGTTCAGGCCGGATCGGTGATGTTGATGGTGTAGGCTCAACCGGTAAAGATGAGGACTGGATCATATTTCGAAATGATGACCTTGGAACAGGGAGTTGAGGAAACGCTGATTTTGCATTTGGGCCAACATTGGTGTTATTTAAAGCTGACGAAAAGCTCCTCGTCAGCGGCACTGGTGTTGGTGCTGGCCTGTATATTTGTCTTCTCCTGAGAGCATCACTTTCGTTTTTCTCCTTGTAGTTGAGAAGCGCACTGCACTTTGAGTAGTTTGCCGGGTGTTCGTTGTCACAGTTCACACACATCGGAGCCTCAGTTGGCAGTTTCTGGCACGCACCTGGTGCGTTCCAATTAAGGCACTTTATACACCTGTACTTTAGGTCGCAGGTGTACGATGTATGGCCGAAGTTCAAGCATTTGTGGCACTGCAACGCTCTGTTCTGTGGTCTGTAGGTCTCCCAGGAGAAGATGTGTCCACCAATATTGGTTATCCGCTTCAGCTCCGCCATATCCTGGTCTTTGTCGACTAAAGTTATGTATATCGGTAGTTTATGTTGACTACCGTCCGACTGTTTTCGTTTACTTGCACCACTTGTTTTATTTTAGCTCCTTTCTGTTGCAGTTCTTCGCGGACTTCTGTCTCAGTTATAGATGGATGGAGTCCCGTAATTGTTATTTTTTTTTCCCCAGACTTTGTTTCAAGGAATAGGTGTAGAAGGGATAATTGCATTCTCGCAATATGCTTTTTAATTGCTCGTGGTCAGTAATTGAATCGGTATAAAATTTGTGTAAATTATTTTTTAGGAACTGATACCTTAAATTGATCTTGGTTGTATCCCGGATATAGCGGATGATTTTCAACTCTATTTCAGCTTTTACAATGATAGGCGGAATTTTCTCTTGCTTCATGTCTATCTTCTTCGATGGTGCTGCCTGTACGCCTGAAGTGGATGGCTGTGACCCGACATCAATTTTCTCGACCTCCTTGTTCTTGGCTTTCTACCGCCGTTTGACCTTCTTGTATTCCTCAAGCTCCCTGTCCGTGTCCATATCAGTCCGATCAGATAGCGTATTGTATTTGTTTTTGAGGGTCTCGCTCGTTAATACTTCCATTTTCATTATTTTTAATTTCTTCCCAGGCGCCTGCCTGGGAATATTCTTGTATTCTTCAATATGTACAGTACTGATTTTAATAAAGTTAATCTAAAGACTTAGAAAAATTTAAATTTAGAAAAATTCACTTGCTAATATGGCTTATCCTCTAACCATTAGCAACACCAATCCGGTGTTTGGAAAGAGGAGTCAGCAGAAGGCACGTTCACCTTATAATTTTGACAAGATATTAAATATCTTTTGAGAATTACACCAGATTGCTTTTAAAAAAGCATGATTTTAAATCGATATCGGGTGAATTCCAGACTTTATGCTTAACACAAAAATCGAATGACAATCACTGAAAAAACAAAATCTAAAGTATTTCAATTTTTTTTCAATTCAAAGACTATATATTTCAGTATGTATATAAAAGTATGTACATTGCATTTTATAACATGGCTTTTTTACCCCGTAGGTATTGTATCCTTCATTGGATTTGGTTTTGCAAACAATAATTAATTCAGAATATATAAATAAATTCATATTTGTGTGACAAAAAAAGAGGAAAGAAAATTTATCCCCAAAAAAAATCACATAGCACTATTTATAATAACACATAATAATACAAAAAGAAAAAAAACATAATAAAAATTTATTCACTCTAAGGGAGAAAATTTGTGTCGAGCCAATTTTCATTTACCGTATGGGTCGATCAGTATATATTTTGGCATGGCGTGATTGCCATACCAAATATCGTCTCTTGTGTATTGGCCGAGGCCCGCGATGTTAATATTAGGATGATCCCCACATTTTAGATAAAAATTTTCAGTGAGCTTTTTTATAAAGTCTAGTATGGTTGGTAAGTCTGTCTGTTTGTGTATGTATTTTAAAGAGTAGTAATGTCTAGTCAGTGGTTCCCTTATTTTGTTGAGTACGAGTCGTAGTGTCTTATTTTGTAATGTCTGTAGTTTTCGTAAGTTAGTCTTAGTCGTCGGCGTATGTCAGTATCGGTCTTATTAGTGTCAAGTAAAGTGTTCGCTTGTTCTTCACGCTTAGCGGGCTGTTGTGGTTCAAGAGAGGTCTCAGTAGATTTAACATCCCGTAAGCCTGTCCAATTTTTGTATTAACATGTTTTGTGAAGATGAGTCTATGGTCCAGGGTCACACCAAGATATTTGACATGCTTGGACCACTTCACTTCACAGTCCAATACTTTAATTTTGTCCAAGTCAGTCAGTCTAGTCGTGGCATTTCGGCTCTTTGTGAAAAGAATAGCCTCCGTCTTTTGCGGATTGATTTTAATTTGCCATTTGTCAGTGGAGTGTCGTTCTTTGAAGCCGTATTGTGTGTCTGGTATGATTTTGTTGTGTCTTATGTGTTTGTTAAGTCTTTTGAGTAGTACCTTTTCGGCTACCTTACTCATTGTGTTGAGGAGGCTGATCGGTCTGTAGTTCTGTGGTATGTCTGGCTGTTTCCTTGGCTTCACTATTGGAAATATGGTGGAGGTTTTCCAAGAAGCGGGAAAGCAGCCTTTTGTCATTATTCTATTTATTATCCGGGTAAGTAAAATGTAGGCGTTCGTCGGCAGTTGTTTAAGTATTATGTTTTGTAGTCCGTCCGGTCCTGGTGCTTTTCTGTTCGGTAATTTTTTAACTATTGTCTTATTTCGGAAACTGGGGCAGGGTCTATTCGTAAGTCTTTGTCCCTGTGGAGGTCAGTGAAGTTTTGAATTGTCTCGTGTACGTCTTGTTTCAGGTCTGCGTTTGACATATTGGCATTTTGTTTATGTATGTTCTCAAAGTTTTTTGCCAATATTTCCGCCTTTTCTGCTGGTGTCGTTGCGTAATTGTTGTCAGTTAATTTGAGTGAAGGTATGGATGTTGGTTTTTGCGTCAATCTTTTTGCTGTCTGCCAAATTTTGTGTGGGTCAGTATTTATGTTCTCGAGTCTTTTGGTCCAAGTGTTGTTTCGGTGGTCACGTATTTCATTGGAAATAATTTTTGTCAGTCTGTTAACATGTTCCTTGAGTAGTCTGTCACCGGTACGTTACCACAGTTTCTTTGTATGATTTTTATAAGTTCTTGTTATAGGTTTGGATGTTACGTGTAGATTTTTTGTCAATGCCAAATCGATCGTGCTGTGATGGTGTGTCTGTACGGTGGCGTATCTGGTCGGCGTGGCAGGAAAGTGTAGTTGTGCGTCTGTGGTGTTGTATTCGGTCAGGTATTCGTAAAGTCTGTTTCCGTTCGCGTTGTTGAAGTTACAGTTCCAAGTTGTGTGTTGTGCGTTAAAGACTCCTGCCATAAGAACAAATCTATTCGAGTCCAGTAGTCTTTGTAAGTCCGTATGTTCTAGTCTGCTTGCCGGGATCACTTGTCTGACTTTAACTCCTTTCAATAAGAGGTCTTTGCAAACTTCTTCAGCTTCGGGTATCGAAGGATGAAGTCCAGTCATTGTTATTTTCTTCGGCAAATCTTTCCTCATCGAGTATGTGTAGAATTGGTAATGGCATTCTCTCAAAACTTTTTTAATTGCTCGTGTTCCTGAATTGTGTCTGTAAAAATTTTGTGTAATTGCGTGTTGAAAAATTGATATCTAAATTGGATCTTAGTTGTGTCTCGGATGTACTTTATTGTTTTCAATTCTAAGTTTGCTTTGATGATGATGGGTGGAATTTTCTCAAGTGCCACTTTGAACTTTTTCGGTGATTCTCGAGTGCCAGACTCGGATGGCTGCTGTCCAACATTTCCCTCTGGTTCCTTCTTCTTAGCTCTCTTTCTCCGTGACACTTTTCTATATTTGTCCAACTCTCTGTCTGTATCCATAACCGATCGGTCCGATAGTGCATCGAATTTGTTTTTGAGGGCACCGCTGGTCTGCACCTCCATGCTCATTTTGATCTTCTTCCCAGGCTTCTGCCTGGGTATATCCTTGGGTTCTTCAATATACTCGGCACTGATTTTAAGAAAATAAATCAAAAGTAAATAAAAAAAATGTAAATTTAGAAAAATCACTTTCTAATATGGCTTATCCTCTAACCATTACCAACACCGACCCAGTGTTTGGAAAGAGGAGTCAGCAAAAGGCACGTTCACCTTTAAATTCAGAACACTGACAAGGTGTGTATTACCTTGTAAGTATTAAGCCCGGTGCCTTAAAAAGGCAAGATTTAGAATCAATTCCGGACTTATTACTTATTTCACAAAATCAATGACACTTCACTGAAAACAAATGACTATCTCTCACAACAAAAAATCATCTTCCCTGTGAGTATTGACAAGACAAGACAAAAAGTATTTATTACAATAGCTGATCATACATATGCATTGTTTTTACACATATTTTTCTACTCTTCGGTACTTTAATTACATTATTGATCTTAATATATACAGTGAATATTGTGAATATAGCGAGATGTGTTACAAATTGAGTGGCAAAAAAAAAAGGAAAACTATTCCTCAAAAAAAAAGCCACAGAGCAATATTTATAATTATACATAATTATACAAATAAAAAGAGAAAAAAAAAACAAAAATAAAAGATTTATGCTCATCCAAGTATCAATTGCCACTATGGGTCGATCAGTATATATTTTGGCATGGTGTGATTGCCATACCAAATATCGTCTCTTGTGTATTGGCCGAGGCCCGCGATGTTAATATTAGGATGATCTCCACATTTTAGATAAAAATTTTCAGTGAGCTTTTTTATAAGTCTAGTATGGTCGGTAAGTCAGTCTGTTTGTGTAAGTATTTTGAAGAGTAGTAATGTCTAGTCAGTGGGTCCCTTATTTTGTTGAGTACGAGTCGTAGTGTCTTATTGTAATGTCTGTAGTTTCGTAAGTTAGTCTTAGTCGTCGCGTTCCATGCCGGAGCAGCGTATGTCAGTATCGTCTTATTAGTGTCAAGTAAAGTGTTCGCTTGTTCTTCACGCTTAGCGGGCTGTTGTGGTTCAAGAAAGGTCTCAAAAGGAGAACCCGCGCGTTGCTCGTCTCGGATTTTGATGAAACTTGGCACAATGGTAGATTTGATGCCCAAACTGGCTCCGGTAAATATTAGAGGCCTATGAAAAGCGGTTTAATTATAAAATTAATTAAAGTTTGCATTGTAGCAGCGCGCGGCATGCATAGCTTGCGATGTTTTTCCTTATCAACAGCAGATTGGCCGAGTGGCTATCGTCGTGGAATTCTAATTTTTGCTCCGGGTTTCAATTCCCGATTCAGATATATATTTTTTTATTTTTTTTTTATTTGATATTTTAATTTCACGTGTAAATAATATCAAAATTTATTTGATTTTTTAATAAATTTTATATTTTTCGCTAAATATTCTATAATAAAGTCCTTCGTAATACCGGTAAATTTTTATTTTGATATTACTTATGAAACTTACGATCATATAAATGTTAAGTGATTCCTGAAACATAATTTTGTATTAATATCAGCAATAATACGGAAGAAGAGATATAATTTATTTCCATGTAAAAACTATGTTCAAATTTACAATTGTGGGGAATAACACACTTGTGTAATGTAATCGCGGTTACATGTTTTGTGATATATGGTAACACTAAAAAGGAGAACCCGCGCGTTGCTCGTCTCGGATTTTGATGAAACTTGGCACAATGGTAGATTTGATGCCCAAACTGACTCCGGTAAAATATTAGAGGCCTATGAAAAGCGGTTTAATTATAAAAATTAATTAAAGTTTGCATTGTAGCAGCGCGCGGCATGCATAGCTTGCGATGTTTTTCCTTATCAACAGCAGATTGGCCGAGTGGCTATCGTCGTGGAATTCTAATTTTTGCTCCGGGGTTCAATTCCCGATTCAGATATATTTTTTTTTATTTTTTTTATTTGATATTTTTAATTTCACGTGTAAATAATATCAAAATTTATTTGATTTTTTAATTAATTTTATATTTTTCGCTAAATATTCTATAATAAAGTCCTTCGCAATACCGGTAAATTTTTATTTTGATATTACTTATGAAACTTACGATCATATAAATGTTAAGTGATTCCTGAAACATTATAATTTTGTATTAATATCAGCAATAATACGGAAGAAGAGATATAATTTATCCAATTAAAAACTACGTTCAAATTTACTATTATGAAGATGATACTTTGTACGTTTGACCAGCCCAATAATCTAATATTAATATAAAAATCCTTTTCGACATATGACTTGAAAACATTAATAAATTTATTCACTGCAGCACAATCTCCACGATCCCACAATTGTAATTTGAACTTAACATTTATATGATCGTAAGTTTCATAAGTAATATCAAAATAAAAATTTACCGGTATTACGAAGGACTTTATTATAGAATATTTAGCGAAAAATATAAAATTAATTAAAAAATCAAATAAATTTTGATATTATTTACACGTGAAATTAAAAATATCAAATAAAAAAAAATTAAAAAAAATATATCTGAATCGGGAATTGAACCCCGGAGCAAAAATTAGAATTCCACGAGACGGTCCCAGGATTGAGCCCTGCGGTACTCCCCGCCGTCACTTGTTTAAACCGTCGAAAGTCCGTTGTCTACTTTGTACAGTGAAGTTGCTATCTTAGAGGTATGAGTGTAAGTCTCGTTATGTACGGTGGAAAGTTTTAGTTGGATAAGTTTATGTATAAGTCCTCCATCCAGATGATGTCAAACGCCTTCTCAAAGTCGAGTAACACCAGTCCGGTATGGTTTCGTCTGTTGAAATTGAGAACTGTATTTTCTATGAGTTTTGTCAGTGGGTGTATCCGCAAAAGACGGAGGCTATTCTTTTCACAAAAAGCCGAAATGCCACGACTAGACTGACTGACTTGGACAAAATTAAAGGGTTAAACTGTGAACTTGAGTGGTCCAAAGATGTCAAATATCTTGGTGTGACCCTGGACCATAGACTCAGCTTCACAAAACATATTAATACGAAAATCGGACAGGCTTACGGGATGTTAAATCTACTGAGACCTTTCTTGAACCACAACAGCCCGCTAAGCGTGAAGAACAAGCGAACACTTTACTTGACACTAATAAGACCGATACTGACATACGCTGCTCCGGCATGGAACGCGACGACTAAGACTAACTTACGAAAACTACAGACATTACAAAATAAGACACTACGGCTCGTACTCAACAAAATAAGGGACCCACTGACTAGACATTACTACTCTTCAAAATACATACACAAACAGACTGACTTACCGACCATACTAGACTTTATAAAAAAGCTCACTGAAAATTTTTATCTAAAATGTGGAGATCATCCTAATATTAATGTGTGGAGTGTCGTTCTTTGAAGCCGTATTGTGTGTCAGGTATGATTTTGTTGTGTCTTATGTGTTTGTTAAGTCTTTTGAGTAGTACCTTTTCGGCTACCTTATTCATTGTATTGAGGAGGCTGATAGGGCCGGAGCTCTGTGGTATGTCTGGCTGTTCCAAGAAGCGGAAAAGCAGCCTTTTGTCATTATTCTATTTATTATCCGGGTAAGTAAAATGTAGGCGTTCGTCGGCAGTTGTTTAAGTATTATGTTTTGTAGTCTGTCCGGTCCCGGTGCTTTTCTGTTCGGTAATTTTTTAACTATTGTCTTTATTTCGGAAACTGTGGCAAGGTCTATTCGTAAGTCTTTGTCACTGTGGAGGTCAGTGAAGTCTTGAATTGTCTCGTGTACGTTTTGTTTCAGGTCTGCGTTTGACATATTGGCATTTTGTTTATGTATGTTTTCAAAGTTTTTTGCCAATATTTCCGCTTTGTCTGCTGGTGTCGTTGCGTAATTGTTGTCAGTTAATTTGAGTGGGGGTATGGATGCTGGTTTCCGCGTCAATCTTTTTGCTGTCTGCCAAATTTTATGTGGGTTAGTATTTATGTTCTCAAGTCTTTTGGTCCAAGTGTTATTTCGGTGGTCACGTATATCATTGGAAATAATTTTTGTCAGTCTGTTAACATGTTCCTTGAGTAGTCTGTCACCGGTAGGTTGCCACAGTTTCTTTGTATGATTTTTAAGTTGTATTTTCAATAAAATGTGTTCTGGCAAGTCGTTGGCTGGTGTTGTTCTTGAGTCTAGTGTCGGTATAGTCTGTTGTACAGCGTCTGTGATTGTCAGTGTAAGGTGTGTTACAGCCTCCTCAATGTCAGTGTTGGTATCGATTGGCATAGTGTGTCGTGAGTTGTCTGTGATGATGTCTCTGAAAATTGGCCAGTTGGCTCTGGTGTAATCTAAAAATTTGCGTTTGGGAGTCTGGTCGACGTATAGTCTGTCTGAAATGGTCATGAAAACTGGATTATGGTCGGAGTTGAAAAGTGTTCTTGTTATAGGCTCGGATGTTACGTGTAGATTTTTTGTCAATGCCAAATCGATCGTACTGTGATGGTGCGCCTGTACGGTGGCGTATCTGGTCGGCGTGTCAGGATAATGTAGTTGTGCGTCTGTGGTGTTGTGTTCGGTCAGGTATTCGTAAAGTCTGTTTCCGTTCGCGTTGTTGAAGTTACAGTTCCAAGATGTGTGTTGTGCGTTAAAGTCTCCTGCCATAAGTACAAATCTGTTCGAGTCCAGTAGTCTTTGTAAGTCCGTATGTTCTAGTCTGCTTGCCGGGATGTAAATCGATATTATGGTTACTTTCTGACCTCTCTTGTATACATTAATAGCTGTTATTTCAGAACCGCCCACTGTCAGGTTTGGCACCTGCTCGTGTCTGATGTTACACTTAATCAAAATCGCAGTGCCGCCCCATCCGCGTGCGTCCGTCTGTCTGTCGTTTCTGTAAACTTTATAATTCTTGATATAGAGTCTGGTTGTAGGTTTTAGGTGTGTCTCGTTAATCATTACTATGTCCAGATCGTATTTTGTTATCGTTTGTCTCAGTTCGTCAACGTTGTTTTTAAGTCCATTTGAATTGAAATGCATTATTTGTAAGTCTTGCGATTGGTTTATGGTGATGATGTAAGAAAGTTCAAAATTGTTGTGTATTTGTCGTTATAAGTCATGTTTGTGTTAAGTGTTTTTGTCAGTTTGTATAGCTCACTGAAAATTTGCTTTACCTGGGGATCCGCAAATAGCTTCCTGATCTCGCCCATAGCAGCAAAGAGTCCTTCCGGGGTATTTAGGTCTGGATCGGGCTGGCTGCAGGCAGGCCGTGTTGGTGGTTGCGATAGTGCAGGCCGGATCTGTGATGATGCAGGCTCGACCATTGTTCGTGAGGACTGGACCATTGATCTGTATGGTGACGATGAGTTAGGGAGTTGAGGATATTCAGGTCGGACGTTGGGACATTGAGGCACTTTATACACCTGTACTTTAGGTCACAGTTGTACGATGTGTGACCAAAGTTTAAACATTTGTGGCACTGCAGCGCTCTATTCTGCGGTCTATAGGCTACCCAGGAGAAGATGTGTCCACCAATGTTGGTTATTGACCTTACCTCCGACATATTCTGGTCTTTATCGAGGAGAACAATGTGTATAGGTAATTTGTGTTGTCCACCATCTGAGGTTTTCCTCTTTATCTGCACTACTTGCCTGGTTTAATCCCTTTCGACAGGAGATCTTCATGAACCTCTGTCTCTGTAATTGATGGATGTAGAACTGTTATGGTTATTTTCTTCGGCATTTCCTCTTTGATTGTGTAGGTATAAAATTGATAATTGCAGTCCCTTAACATTTCTTTGATTTTCTCGTTTTCTTTAGCGGTGTCAGTGAAAATTTTGTGTAGATTATTATGGAGGTATTGATATTTAAAATTAATTTTAGATGTTTCTCTTAGATATTTAATTGTTTTTAAATCTATTTGACCTTTTATGATAATCGGTAGGATTTTTGCCTCAATCGTGGTGGTGTTCTTGGGTGTCACGGTTTGGACGCCTGAGGTAGATGGTTCCGACCTGGTAATGGTTTTCTCAGGTTCCTTGTTCTTTTTCGCCCTCTTTCGGCGTGTTACCTTCCTGTAGTCCTCACTCTCCCTATCTGTATCCATATCTGTACGGTCCGTGAGCGCATCATATTTATTTTTTAGTGCAGTACTTGTCTGTACCTTCATCTTCTGATTTATGTTCGACATCTTGAATTTTTTCCCAGGCCCCTGCCCGGGAATTATTCTGTTTCCTGAAGGGTTTTGCACTGATTTTAAAATTTATTAAAAATGATATAAAAAGACTTCACAATTTTGAAAAAGAAAAAGCACTTGCTAATGGGTGCTTACTTCCTCCCCATTAGCAACCCCAATCCGGGGTTTGGGAAGAGAAGTATCCAAAAGGCACGTTCACCTTTAAAATTTTGACAGATATAATAATATATATCCAACGTGTAAGTATTAAGCCCGGTGCCTTTAAAAAGGCAAGATTTAGAATCAATTCCGGACTTAAAACTTATTTCACAAAATTCTATTGACACTTCACTGAAAAAAAAAAATGACGTCTAGCTCCTCTTGTGAGTATTTGACAGACAGACAGACAGAAATAAAAATTTATTCAATATATACAGTGTAAAATACAGTGAATTATATGTGGGTTTGTCTACCCTGGGGGTATTTTACCCAAAAGTTTATGGTTTAACAACATTGTCTATATATTTGTATTTGTACAATAATTTATTTATTATTACGCAAGGACAAAAAAAGGAGAAAAGTTTTTGTCTCCTGAAAAAAATCCTTCATTCATTGTTGCGGGCTCGATCAGGTAGTTAGGCATGGCATAATTCCCGTACCAGATCATTTCTGATGTGTACTGGCCTAACGCGCGGATGGTACTATTATCGTGATCCCTACACTTTCGGTAAAAATTCTTGGTGAGCTTTTTTATGTGTTCGAGTATGGTCGGTATGTCCGTCTGTTCGTGTAAATATTTCGTTGAATAGTAGTGTCTCGTCAGCGGGTCCCTTGATTTGTCTAGTACCAATCTCAGTGCTTTGTTTTGTGCTATTTGTAGTCTCCGTCTGTTGGTCTTGGTTGTCGCGTTCCATGCCGGAGCGGCGTATGTCAGTAACGGTCTTATGAGTGTCAAGTAAAGTGTCCGCTTGTTCTTCACGCTTAGCGGGCTGTTGTGGTTCAAAAGAGGTCTCAGTAGATTCATCATCCCGTAAGCCTGTCCAATTGTTGTATTCGTATGTTTTGTGAAGCTGAGTCTATAGTCCAAGGTTACGCCAAGGTATTTGACTTCCTTGGACCACTCAGCTTCGTGGCCCATTACCTTTAGTTTCGTCAAGTCAGTAAGTGTAATGGACCAACGGCTTTTTGTAAAGAAAATTGCTTCTGTTTTAGAAGGATTAATTTTAATTTGCCATTTTTCCGTGTAATCAGTCAGGGCGTCTATATGTCTTTGTATTTTTGAAGTCAGTAGCGTTGGTGATCGTGATGATCTGTAAATGGCAGTGTCGTCAGCAAATGTCAGCAGTGTGTGTCGGTGTCAGTGGGCATGTCGTGGATGTAGACGTTAAACAAGGACGGTCCCAGGATTGAGCCCTGCGGCACTCCCGCTGTCACTTGTTTAATCGTCGAGGGTGTGTTTTCTACTTGTACTGTAAAATTACGGTCTGTGAGGTAAGAATGGAGTAGTTTTGTGATGTATGGTGGAAAGTTAAGCGTTATAAATTTATGTATTAGTCCGTCCATCCAGATGGTGTCGAAGGCCTTCTCGAAATCGAGCAGCACCAATCCGGTATGGTTTCGTCTATTGAAGTTGAGTACAGTGTTTTCTATTAGCTTAGTGAGTGGATGTAACGTAGAGTGCTGTTCCTTGAAGCCGTACTGTGTGTCTGGTATAATCTTGTTTCGTCTGATGTGTCTGTTGATGCGTTTGAGCAGTATCTTTTCGGTAACTTTGCTCATTGTATTGAGAGGCTGATTGGTCTGTAATTTTGCTGAGAGTCTGGCTGTTTCCTCGGCTTCAGGATAGGAAATATAGTTGATGTTTTCCATGAAGCAGGAAAGTGACCTTTGGCCATTATACGGTTAATCAGTCGCGTTATCAGTATGTATGCGTTCGTTGGTAGTTGTTTCAGTATTATATTTTGTAGTCCGTCCGGTCCGAGTGCTTTCCTGTTCGGTAGTTTTCTGATTGTAGATTTTATTTCAGAAACTGTGGCAGGGTCTATTCGTAGGTCTTTGTCGTTAAATTGTTTAGTAAAATTTTGAATAGAATTGCGTACGTCTCGTCTTAAGTCTGCGTTGGACATGTTGGCGTTTTGTTTGTGTATGTTTTCAACGTTTGTGGCCAGAATTTCTGCTTTGTCTGCTGGTGTCGTGGCGTAGTTGTTGTCAGGTAGTTTGAGTGGAGGGATAGGTGTTGTTTTCCTGGTCAGACTTTTGGCTGTTTGCCAAACTTTGTGCGGGTCAGTGTTGATGGTGTCTAATTTTCTAGTCCAAGTGTCGTTCCGGTGCTCACGTATCTCATTATAAATAATTTTTGTCAGTCTGTTTACGTGTTCCTTTAGTAGTCTGTCACCAGTACGTTGCCACAGTTTCTTTATATTGTTCTTTAATTTAATTTTTACTAATATTTGTTGAGGAAGCGTGTCAAATGTGGATGTATTTGCGTGTCGCAGCGGTATTGTGTGTTGGATGGTGTCCGTGATCGTCCGTGTCAGATGTGTCACAGCCTCCTCTATGTCTGTATTGGTCTCTATGGGTATCGTGTGTCGTATATTGTCTGTAATAATTTCTCTAAAAAGTGGCCAGTTGGCTCTGGAATAATCCAAAATGTTGCGTTCTGGAGTATTGTCGACGTCGAGTCTGTCAGAGATAGTCATAAAAACAGGGTTATGGTCAGAGTTGAAAAGTGTTCTAGTTATGGGTTCGGATGTTATGTGAAGATTTTTTGTCAAGGCCAGGTCGATCTTGCTGTGATGGTGCGTCTGTACGGTGGCGTATCTGGTCGGTGTGTCAGGATAGTGTAGTTGTGCGTCCGTGGTGTTGTGTTCCGTCAGATATTCGTAGAGTCGGATTCCGTTCGCGTTGTTGTAGTTGCAGTTCCAGGATGTATGTTGCGCGTTGAAGTCTCCTTCCATTAAGACGTGTGTATTTGAGTCAAGTAGGTTTTGTAGGTCCGTCAGTTGCAGTCACTTTTTGACCTCTTTTGTATACATTAATAGTTGTTATTTCAGAACCGCCCGCTGTCAGGTTTGGCACTTGCTCGTGTCTGATATTAGGCTTGATCAATATCGCAGTGCCTCCCCATCCGCGTGAGTTTGTCGGTCTGTCGTTCCTGTATACTTTGTAGTTGTTGATGTAAAGTCTGTCCGTAGGTTTAAGGTGTGTCTCGTTAATTAGTACAATGTCTAAGTCATATTTTGTTATGGTCTGTTTCAGTTCGTCTACGTTGTTTTTGAGTCCGTTGGAGTTGAAGTACATTATGTGTATGTCGCGTGCGTGATTTATGGGCATGCCGTTAAAAAGTTAAGTATGGTTGTGTATTTGTCATTGTAAGTCATATTTGTGTTCAATGTCTTTGTCAGTTTCTAAAGCTCACTGAAAATTTGTCTTACCTCGGGATCCGCGAATAACTTCCTGATCTCGCCCATAACAGTAAATAGTCCCTCCGGTGTACTCAGGTCTGTATCGGACTGGCTGGTTGTAGGCCGGATTCGTGAGGATGCTGGCCGGATCGGTTCTGGTGTTGGCTGGATCTTCGGCGATGGATACTGGGAGGCCGGCTGTGTTCGTGGTGATGATGGTACCGGGAGTTCAGGAAACGCAGATCTGTTGTTACGGCCATCGGTGGTGGGTTGTAAGGCTGACGAGAAGCTCCTCGTCAGCGGCGCAGGTGTTGGCGCTGGCTTGTATGCTGGATTTCTCTTAAGCGCATCTTTGTCTCTTTTTGCTTTATAGTTGATTAGAGCTGGGCATTTAGAATAGTTAGCCGGGTGGTTTTCTTGGCAGTTCACGCATTTCGGATCCTCGGTTGGTGGCTTCGTGCACACTCCGGGTGCACGTTCGTGCATTTTATGCATCTATACCGCATGTCGCACGTGTGCGAGGTGTGACCGAAGTTTAGGCACTTGTGGCACTGGATGGTCTTGTTTAGTGGCCTGTAGCTTTCCCATTTAAATATATGTCCTTCTATATTGTTTATTTCCTTCAGTTTGGTTGTGAGTATTTTTAGTTTGTTCCGCCTCTTCTCATTGAGTTTGTGTATTTTAAACTGTGTGTGCTGAATTTGAAGCACACTAGCACCATCTGTCATACGCTGAAAACACTCATACCGTCTAACGCGTATTTGTTCTATGTTTACCCCACATGGTTATACTCTACTCCTGAGTGTGCTTTTGTTTTGTTTACAGTGTTTTGTTATCTACCTATGAAAAAAAAAATATTTCTTATGACACAATATTCAAGTAGACGCAATTCAAGTAGAAGAACACGGAATACTACAAACCAAGCTAATTACCGATCTAATCGTACTGCACAAGAACGTGACGGCTGAAATGAACATGAAAGAATTAGGATATCACAAACACGTGAAGCGCGAGCACGACTTTCAACTAATAATCGCGCAAGTTTGAATCGAGTTACGGGATCCATCCCGCTCACCAGGGCCTTTTCACTTAAAACAAAATCCTCGTTCAGAAGGAATACTTAGGGGTCCATTTGTAGTCGAAGATTTGGCGCTAGTGAGCCGATGAAGATTACACGTTGGTAATACTAAATATATATTGGTTACGCCATTTTGATATTGCGTTTGTTTTGAGTTTTGTGTATCCCGACGAAATTGTTTTGTTATTGTGCTGTTCACGAGATATTCAAATTTTTAATATAGATTTTTGATTAGAGATTATGGGTCGCAAATGTATTGTTCCTGGCTGCGGAAACACGCGTAAAGAAGCGATTTTGCATAGATTTACGCAAAATAGGTCGGTGTACGTTGAGTGGTTAAAACGCATCCAGCTGCCGATTTTATATACCATGAGTTCGGATGATGTTTACCAGAAGAAACGATTATGCACCGAGCATTTTAGCGAGACATGCAGAATGCCTGGTTCTTGGCATGGTTCTAACTTTATCGTGGGTTCTTTACCTACTGTAAACATGGCTGGTTTCAATGGCGATCCATTATTGAAAGACAATTATTTTCTGAATGGAAGCAGTTTGGTATAAAACACTTGGCATATAATATATCTATATCGGTTTTTCATTTTGTGTGATATCTCTGAGTAATACATCTTTTGATGATAACTATATGCAGTAAATAAAATATGTTATATTTATTCCAGGAGGAATTTGTGAACAATCATATTTCACCACGCACTTTACAGTGTAATCTACATCAGAAGAAATTGTTATCAAACATGAAATTTCTTCATTGCATTCTGAAGTTATGGATGCTTCGTCTCTTATTGAGGATTATTTAAAATTATTTTAAAATTTAAATTAAATTTCAGTGGATTCTGCTCGATTTTCTCATATACCTGTAACCGAATATTTATGATATTCCTGCCAATATTCCTCACATTCCTATATGACTATCTGGTATATCAATTTTTTTGAAAAGATAAATTTGTTGTGTTCATTTTTTAATTCAATCATTTTAGTAGATATTCAAGCACCAATGAGGAAAATCTTAAAATGTATCTTACTCCACAAGCAAAGAAATTCTATGATGTTATTATGACAATGAAAAGAAGTGCAAAAAGAGTCATAAAAGATAACAAAACTGCCAGAGTAGAGCTGAAGAAAAAAAAATGTAGCCGTAATATCATAAAAGATATGGAGAAAGTGGTAAACAAAATCACTGCTATTTTAATAAAATGCCAATTAAGGAATCAGTCGAAGGAGCCAAAAGAAAGAAGGTACAATCTTGATGAAAAGGCTCTTGGGATAGCATTGTATAAACAGAGCCCATAGTGCTATAATTATTGGAGAACCTTTTTGTCCTCAACTTCCAAAAGCACTGTTTCGAGGTCATTAGCAACAATTTCGATTAGAGCTGGCATTAATAAATCTTTTATAGAAATCTTAGGCATTTCTGTTTGCAAGATGGATGCTCATAATAGAAACTGTGTCGTCATGTTTGATGAAATTAGCATTTCTGCAGGGATTGACTATGATGAAAGTAAGGACAATATCACTGGCTTTGAGGAAGTCTTTGAGAGAAGGCCAAAGTATACTGATCATACTTTGGTATTCATGATTAAAGGCATTCGTGGCCATTTTAAAACATCTGTAGCATTTGACTTTGCTGAAAGCAGTGTTAAAAGTCCTGAACTGAAAGTCTGCATCAAGAATGTTATTTTGAATCTGCAAGAAATCAACATGCCACAAATGCAGCTACAATAAACATGTTGCTCGATGAGACGAGGGCACAGTTTTTTATGGATGCTAGAATTTGCAAGCTCCAAGGTTTTCTTATAGGCAATAAAGAAGTTGTACCACTGTATGTACCACCGCACATGCTTAAATGCTTAAGGAATCTCTTCTCGTTATATGATATTACATTTGTTCACGAAAAGCAACTGAAAAGAGCATCTTGGAGTCATATAATCAAATTATATGAAATTGATTCTGAATCACCTAACTTCCGAATGTGCTATAAGTTGCGTGCGCATAATGTTTATCCTGAAAAAATGAGAAAAATGAAAGTAAAGGATGCTGCGGTTGTTTTTTCTTACAGCGTATCATCTATGATGAACAGATATCCTACTAAGCAGTGTAAGTAAAAGAAAAAATTGTTTGCTGTACTTACTTTATTGTCATTTCTTATTATATTGTATTTTAATCATATTTCAGATGATAATTTTCCTCAAGAAGGCGCTGGGACTGCTGATTTTCTCAATTTTGTAGACAAGCTGTTTGACAGCGTAAATGGGTCAGTTCCAAACTCTGCCAGAGATTATAAAGTTCTACGTGGTGCTTTGACAGATAAGTCCAAACCTTTATTATTTTGGAAAGAGGCTAAAAGCATCTTAAAAAGCATAAGCTTCTACAACAAAAACAATAGAGTTAAAACTTCGCCAACTATTCAAAATTGGATAAAGACGTTAGAAGGATTAGAATATATTTGCAAAAAATTGAAAGTCCGGAAATTAAGTATTTATCTACTCGAAATTTTGATCAAGACCCTCTGGAAATTTTTTTTGGTAGTATCAGAAGCCACGGTGTTATTAATAGAAATCTCACATGCAGTGCATTTATTGGATCTTACAAAACCCTTGTTATTAATAAATTTCATGGCGTCAATTCTTACTCTGCCAATTGTGAGTTTGATCAAACATAAGGTACGATCGATTCGTTGAGAACATTATTATTGCGCAATGCTTCAGCCAATGTCATGTGTGAGCCTAGTTCAATCGAAACTATTCTTACTTCATCTAATGTAAAAACTGATGGATTTATATTAGATGATTTGAGTAGTAGTTTATTGAATGATCAAAATCCTATGAATTTCATGAAAGCAAAAGCTTTAACGCGTTTTGAAAAAATTAAGAAGAGGTAAATAGCAGTATGTAGAACCAAACGCGGTCTACATTATTTTTTTTTAATGATGACAAAAAATAATCACAGTAATTGTGTTAGAACATGTCTGATTTTTTTTTTCAAATAAGCATATATACTCAAACTTATATATATATATATATATATATATATATATATATATATATATATAATCACTTAATATATTTTTTTACTGCTTGTGATTTTATTTTCAGCCTATTTGCAGCTTCGAGATATGCAGCATCATTATGTTTTCAATAATTCTTTTGAACCGCTTTTTCTAGGAAGTAGTTTTGCATTTTATATTGCATGAAATATTTGTTATTATATGTATTAATTTCATTTTAAATACACCAATGATTTTATTTTTATAACCTTTTATGTATAATATGTTATTATTAACTGTAGTTCACTAGTATGTCATTCCAGTTTCACTAAATTTCACTAACTTTTTTGTAGTAGTAATTTAGAACTTGCTTGGTAGATTATGTGTAATTTATATTTAAAATGGTGCTGATTTTAATATTATTATTATTTTTGCTTTGATTTTATTATCGCTATCTTTGTATTAATAAAACATATTATTAGTAATGTATTATAACAAAATATAATGCTATTGTGATGCAGAATTTATGTTTAAATAAAGGTTTATTAAGATTCAATAATTTTTCATTTCAAATTTTGCGCCAATGATTTGTATGCATTATAAGCCTAGGTTTGCCGAATGATAAGTGATAGCAGCGTCATTTCATCTGAGCGGAGGACCCTTCAAGTTTCCCTTCTGAACGTAAAAATCTGGCGAGAGAAACGTCTATATGAACACGGGGTATTCTAATATTGTCTAGGCCGCTGACACTGCTTACATCTAATTACACGAACCACCAGTTATTTAATTATTATTCATTATATTATAATATTATAAATTTGAAGTATTTTATATAATCAATTGTAATTTTTAAGAAATAAAGTTTTTTTGTTTTTTTCTCAAATAACGAGAATAAAACTGGCGCAGTCGGTAGGATTTAATTCGGAATTGTTTAACGCAGATATCCATTGATTTCTATCACTTAGATTTCAGAACCACAAATATTAGAATTAGGTGGATTGATATGGAAAAGTCTAACGCAGGATTTCCAATTTCCATTCAATTCGAATTAAAAAATATAAAGTGATTGCAAGTAAAAGTAAAAAATTATTTGTGTGCAAAAAGTAAAATATATTAATTAATTGTTTTAAAACTGAAAAATATTGTGTGAAAAGAGCGAAGAGGATATTCGCCGAAGAACTCTGAACTGGTGAGTGAAAATGTTTATTTTTATAGTAAAATTGCCAATCCTCCCTTATCCTTCAATCGCTGAAGATAAGAAAGCAATTTTTACATTTAAATTTTTTTCTCTCTTCTTAAGTAATTAATTGAATAATTTATAGAAATCAGTTTTACTTTCCATTGAAACATAATTCGATGTACGAGAATTAGTTTATGGAAAATAGTACTGATTTAATAGAGAATTTATCGAATTATTTAGCAAATATGTCGATCCAACATATCGAATATCCGAAATTTGACACCGCATTAATTGAGACTATTCCGAAATTTGGCGGAAACCCCGCAGAATTAAATTCATTTATTTTAAGAGTTCAGGAAATTAACAATAGGCACTATGGCAACAATAATCCAACTTGCATCCAAAACGAAATTATCAGAAGCGCTGTTCATTCCAAACTTTGCGATAGGGTAAAAGTAGTTTTTGAAATTGCAAATGCTAGAGAAATTGACAATATTATTAGCGTACTAATTTTCAAATTTTCAGACCAAAGAAATGATATTTCTTTGACATTCGACCTCCATAATATGCGACAACTTCCAAACGAAACAGTTTACCAATTTTATGCAAAATTTGAAAATTTAATAAGTATTTACACAAAATATATTTGTCTACATGTCACGAATAAAGAAATTGCCCAGTATTTATGCAATAACTTTCAGAAAAGTGCCTTAGTAGTTTTTATCGCGCCCGTAAAACAACCGTATAGTTCGCTTCTAAGAGGCCGAGGAGTTTCATCATTAGAAGAAGCTATAAATATAATAGAAGAAGATGATAATATTAGCCAAGTTAGAAATGATACAGACCATTTTAAGCAAATTAATAGAAGAAATAATAAATCACCAAATTATCAAAGAACTAGAGTTAGTCTTGCATTTCCGAGAAACTTTAATTCAAATTATAATACAAACTACATGAAACAGCATCATTTCCACGTTTCAACAATCCACAAATATCCCAACCCGCATACTTCCAACCTAAAAATTTCCACCAAAATAATTTCCAACCAAACAACTTCCCATCAAATAACGTTCAATCAAACAATTTCCAACCAACAAACAGTTTTCAACCCAATCAAATAACCCACCAACCCAATAATTTTCAACAAAATTTTCAATTCCCAAATCAGACAAATAATACAACGAAAAAATCTGACTGGACACCCATGAGTGGCGTTTCTACAATTACCTCTAGAAACAGCAGACGAACTAATAGACCGCAAAACCCACTTTACAATCTAGAAAATATGGACACTGAACAAGAATCATATCCCGACCAGCTACTGATGGATTTTCAAACAACCAACGAAGAACCGAATCAGACATAATCGAATTTCACGGCTTTCAGAACAAATTCCTCCCATATATACAAATCCACAATCCAAATATAAAATTTCTCATTGATTCAGGCTCCACAAAATCTTTCATTTGTCCAGAAATTGCTAACAAATATTTCAAAAATTTTATTTACTCCGACCCTTGCACAATAAAAACCGCATTAGCAACACATAAAGAAAATTTTGCAAGTAATATTCCAAGTTTAACGAATTCAAAAGTAACGAAAACCTATCATTCCATCTTTTTAAATTTTATGAAACCTTCAATGGGTTATTAGGAATTGATAATCATAAAAAATTGAAGGCATTAATTGGTTCAAATAAATGGGTTGCTAGTGTTATTTAAACTTACATTATTTAAAAAATCCGGCAAAAATACTTTTTAATCAGCAGATATCAGAAAGATGCATTCAAAAATGCAAAGTCCCTGTTAACATTAAAGAAGGTGAAATTCCAATTACAAGGCAAAATTTTCCTAATTGTTTCATTCCAGGTACCGTAACATGAGCAAAAAATAATGAAGCCATAGTTGAAATTCATAACCTAACAGAAAACGAAATTAACTTAACATTAACCAAACCTTTACAAGTAGAACTCACAAACGAAATAGAATTTTATAATTTTTGTACAGACAAATCTGACTCAAATATAGATTTTTCGGATATTGAAAATCTAATACGGACTAACCACATGAAGTTCGAAAAGAAAAATGCTATTTTAAGAATTTGCAAGAAATACATAGACACTTTTCATAGACCAGATGACAAACTGATTTTCACAAACCAGGTTAAACATAAGATACGCACAACCGACGAAATTCCTGTCTACACCAAATCCTATAGATACCCAATAATCCACAGAGAAGAAGTCCAACGCCAAATTAACAAAATGCTTGACCAACAGATTATTAGACATAGCAATTCACCCTGGTCCTCTCCCATTTGGGTTGTTCCCAAAAAACTTGACGCATCCGGGAAACGTAAATGGAGAATAGTTGTTGATTACCGTAAAGTCAACAACAAGACAATGACAAATACCCTCTTCCAAATATTTCAGATGTCCTAGACAAACTAGGTAGATGTTGTTATTTCTCAACTATTCATTTAGCCTCTGGATTCCACCAGATTGAAATGCACGAAGACGATATTGAAAAAACAGCTTTCAGTACAGACGACAGACATTACCAATATTTACGCATGCCTTTTGGTTTGAAGAATTTCCCAGCCACCTTCCAAAGTGTAATAAACAATATTCTTAGAGATTATATTGGCAAAATTTGTTTAGTTTATTTTGATGATATAATAATTTATTCAGTATCACTTAGTACATATAGATAGTTTGACTAAAATATTTCAAAAACTCCGAGAAACCAATTTTAAAATTCAGCCAGGTAAATCTGAATTTCTCAAAAAAGAAACATCATTTTTAGGCCATATCATTACATCAGACGGAATGAAACCTTATCCAGATAAAATCCAAGCTATCCTAAATTTTCCAATACCCAAAACTCCAAAACAAATTAAAGGTTTCCTTGGACTATTAGGTTATTACAGGCGTTTCATAAAAGATTTAGCTAAATTAACTAAACCTTTCACAAAATGTTTGAAAAAAGATGCAAAAATTGTTTCAAACTCTGAGTACATACAATGTTTTGAAACCTGTAAAAATTTGTTAATAAATGACCCGATTTTGCAATATCCCGATTTTTCCAAACCTTTCATTCTAACAACTGATGCTAGCCAACTTGCTATTGGCGTCGTTTTGTCCCAAGGTGAAATAGGAAAAGATAAACCGATTGCATATGCCTCAAGAAAATTGAGCGATTCCGAAATAAAGTATAGTACTGTAGAAAGAGAACTATTAGCTATAGTTTGGGCCGTAAGACGTTTTAGACCTTATTTGTGCGGAACAAAATTCAAAATTATTACCGATCATAAACCTTTTATCCTGGTTATTTTCACTGAAAAATGCAAACACTAGATTAGTTAGATGGAGGTTGCAACTAGAAGAATTCGATTATGAAATTTGTTATAAAAAGGTTTCTTAAATACTAATGCAGATTCACTTTACCGTATTAAATTAGATAATGATAACGACGAATCAAATTTTAATGAAATTATTGATTTTGGCACCGATATGCAGTCAATTATAGCGCAAGCCGAGATTTCTGAATTACCAGATGTAGATAAATTAGATTCAATCGTAAATGAAATACTTCCCGAACAAGTTCCAGATGATATTAATGTAGATGATAATAATGCAGTCCACACGTCACACGAAAATCCTATTATAGAAATCCCTATCTCTTCAAAACCAATAAATTATTATGATAATCATATTTTTATTAAAATTGTAGATACACTTTCAAGCAAACCAAAAACACAGAAAATATTTAATAAATATAGATTAATAGTTGAAATAAATCGAAGAGAAATATCAAAAGTATTGATTAATATTTTTAAAGCATATACCACTAGTAATAAATCTTTTGCGTTGTATGTCAACGATAGCGAATATATTGCTGACATTACGAACATTTTAACTTCTACTTTCACTTATTCAGCATTTAAATTAGTTATATGTAATGATTTTAAAAAAGACATTATTGATGTAAATAAACAAAAATTAATAGCAAAAACAATTCACGATGTCAATTCAGGTTGTTTTAATCATCGAGGAATTAACGAGAACGAATCACGTATTGGACAAAAATATTATTGGCCAACAATACGTAATGATATTAGTACTTATAGTAATAATTGTACATTATGTTCTACTGAAAAATATGGCAGACATCCACCAAAACAAAAAATGTTTGTTTCTCCTATAGCTTCGAAACCATTTTAAGTCCTACATTTAGACATTCTTACAATTAGTAAGCAAAAACTTGTCACTATCATCGATACATTTTCTAAATATGCGTAAGCATATCCTATTGCTTCTGATATAACGCAAAATATAGTTAGAGTTCTAATGTTATTTATTTCTCATTTTGGTGTTCCTGATACTTTAATTATGGAGAATGGTCCTGATCTAAAATCTTTAGCCTTACAAGAATATTTTAAAATGGATAAAATTAATATCCACTTCATAACTCCTTCATATCGAAATTCAAATGGACCTATTGAACGATTTTTATTCTACCATTCTAGAACATATACGTATTCTCAAATGCGAAAATAATAATCTTAGTATCCTTGACATTATCCCTTATGCTATTAATGGTTATAATAGTTCTATACATTCAGTGACAAAATTAAAACCATTTGACATTATTTCAGGTCATCTCTCTACGAGATCTCCTTTTGACATAGACTTAGAAACAGAAATTCTTACAAAGTATTTAGAAGAACACAAACAACGAACAAAGTTAATGTATGAAAAAATTTTTGAAAAGAATTATAGCAACAAAGACACTATATCGAAACATAACGAAACAAGACATGATCCATTGCAATACGACGAAAACACACGTGCATATTCAAAGTCAAACCCCGCAAGACAAAACCGCTTCACGTTACAAACAAATACAAGTACAGGAAATACAATTCTTACTGTCAAGAATATTACGACACACAAACAAGAACTCAAACGACCAAAAACTAATACTCAGCAAATCCCACGTGAACAAAATGTTGTTGTTTCAACTAATGGACTAAGAGCCAGTGAACCTTTTGAATAACGGTGTTCCCGTAAGGCTAAAAATTTTTGTACAGGTGATTCTTAACGTGCTAAGTACGGAAACGACGGTCTGGCAGGTTTTAGCCCTGCACATCATGGTCGTCCAGGCGTTTGAAAGTGTAAAAAATACCCGAAAATTAAACTTGTTCCTGTAAGGTTCAAATTTTTATACGATGTAATTTACTCATTGAGAAGTTCGAAAATCAATCTGCCAGACCATTTCGACCTGCACAAGTACCTGCCAGAGGAGCCGGAAAGTGAGCAAAAAATGCCCCAAAATAAACTTTGTCCTGTAAAGCTGAAATTCACATATGTGTTTATCTAAGCAATTCTAAAAAGGTCTGTGCAATTGCCAGACTATTCTGGCTAGCATAAGCCCTTGCCAGACGAGGGCAAAAATGCTATGGCGGGAGGCGAGTAATAGGCGTTGCGTGAAAACGTCGAGAAAACATAAAATTAACGAATGGGATTTTTTGATGAAAACAAACTTCTTCGGGAAGCTAACAATTGTAATGAGATATGATAATGTTTTTTCAAGATCAATATTATATTGGATTTATCGCGCTAACAGACGACCAACCAAATCACGTTGGACACGAATTTCGTGTATTTTATTGTGGGGATCAAGTGGGCTAGTAGATTGGAGAGAAAAACAATTGGACTTGTCATATTTTTCATATCAGTAATATCTTATAATAAATAAATTTTTATACAAGTGGAGTTTAGCTTTAATAGGTTTCTTCTTTTTTTCTGAAGAAGAAATTCATATTTTTACCTGAAATTTTTTCTTCAAATCTCTTACCCTCCGTTGAACATTCAGAAATAAATGTTTCTTTCCAACTTTCACCTATTTTCAGAAAATTCTATAGATACTCAATAGAAGCCTGAATTGAAGTATTAATTAGCGATATATCTGATAATGATAATTAATTCATGAAAATACATATTTTATTGTGACTAGTTAAATTTATTTTGACCATGATTTGTAATTTCTCATAATATAGTTTGAATATATGCTATAAGTTTTCACGCAACGCCTATTACTCGCCTCCCGCCATAGCTTTTTTGCCCTCGTCTGGCAAGGGCTTATGCTAGCCAGAATGGTCTGGCAAATGCACAGACCTTTTTAGAATTGCTTAGATAAAGACATATGTGAATTTCAGCTTTACAGGACAAAGTTTATTTTGGGGCATTTTTTGCTCACTTTCCGGCTCGTCTGGCAGGTACTTGTGCAGGTCGAAATGGTCTGGAAGATTTATTTGAACTTCTCAATGAGTGAATTACATCGTATAAAAATTTGAACCTTACAGGAACAAGTTTAATTTTCGGGTATTTTTTACACTTTCAAACGCCTGGACGACCATGATGTGCAGGGCTAAAACCTGCCAGACCATCGTTTCCGTACTTAGCACGTTAAGAATCACCTGTACAAAATTTTTTAGCCTTACAGGAACACCGTTATTCAAAAGGTTCACTGGCTCTCAGTCTATAATGATGTTACACCTGGTACTAGTAGTAAACAGTGATCAAATTTTTCTTCAACAATTGAATACCACTGGAATTTTACCATTCGAACTAGAATATGCAAAGCTGATCGAAATTAATTAAAGAACAAATTACTAATTTAATTACAGACTTTGATACACTTTTATCTATTTTGAGTAACAAACATAACGATTATTTGAAAAGATTAGATTCATACATTTCTTTGACCAAAACCATGATTAATGTTGTCAAAGATAAATACAATATTATTAGACCTATTAGAAAAATTAAAAGAGGACTTATTAACGGACTAGGTAGCATAATTAAGGCAATTACAGGAAATTTAGTCGCACAAGATGCCAAAAAGTACGGTGGCGCCATACGTATATTAGAAACTAACGATGAAAATTATGCAAAAAATTGCATAAACAAATGACACTAAATAATAGGTTAATTGAATATTTTAACGAAACAATTGTTAATATTAGAGAAAATGATGAAATATTAAATAAGAAATTGAATGATATCAATGATTATCTAAAATTCGGTAGTTTTAGTCATAATGAATATTTTATAGCTGAGGATAGTTCAGAAGAAATTAATTATAGTTTAGCTATATTGATAAATATTTTAAGTGACTTAGAAATATCAATGGATTTAGCTAAAATGATAGATAGATATTAGATAATCTGAATTTTATGATTAATACTATAAAGCATTTATACAGTACAGATTCACTACCATTTTCCATAAGCGATAGTTATCTTCACAAATATTACAATTTATTAAAAATTCAATATTATTATAGGGATGAAAAAAATATTTTTCTTATCAAATTTCCTATCATTCTACCCGAAATTTATAAACATTATAAATTGCTTCCAATTCCAAATACCGAAAATAGAGTCATTATTTCACCTAAACCTTTCCTTACAATTGGCAATAATAACTATCAATTTGATGATGCAGATTGCAGAGCAGTTTCAAAAATATATTTCTGCAATATTAAACATATCCTATCAAATGATGAAGAATGCATAATAAAATTATTACAACTAGACAACACTCACATCGAAACATGTAATGAGGTTTAGGTGATGCACATTATATTTTTTTAATAAATACACAATCAAGAATTGATATGTCTTGCACTCATCAAGAAGAAACAAAATTTATTAAAGGAAATTTTATTTTGAAACTACCTCATCAATGCAAATTCTGTATCGACAATAAAAATTACTATAATATAGAATCTTCAATAGAAGGAAAAGCAATAATTTTACCAAGATTTAATTTAAACTACAACATTTCAAAATCATCCGAACCAATTGCAATCAAGTCAAATCAAGTAAATGAGCTATCTAAAATTAAAGAAGATCAAGAACAAGTTCATAAACTCTATGCAAGGAAGACTGGACTTAACAACAACAGCATCGTGTCAATTATCATGTATATATGTAGCGGCCTGTCAACACGCACCGTATTTGCTGTAGCGGCCTGTCAACATGCATCCCATTTCTACTGGACAGGCAGGCTCATATAGTGACAGCACGGAGAAAACAAAAATAAATTCAAGTGTCAGATCTGATCTCGCTTTTGTTTTCTCCCTAGTCTCATTGCCAAAATTTATAATTCTAAAAACTTTTTCTTTTTAATTGTAAATAAGTAAATACCAACTATATTTTATAAATGATCAATATGATTACACATAGTGTTGTCAATACTAATCATACATAAAATAAACCAAGTATAAAACATAATATTTCATGGAATTTATTATGTCTACAATTCTGGTATTTAATATGGACCACGGCTTTCTATATTTTACAATATGGAAGCAGTGGTCCATATTAAATACCAAAATGTTCCAAATTGTAGTCATAATAAATTCCATGAAATATTATGTTTTATATTTGGTTTATTTTACGTAAGATTAATATTGACGACACTATGTGTTATCATATTGATCGTTTATAAAATATAGTTGGTATTTTTGTATTTACAATTAAAAAGAAAAGGTTTTAAGACTTATAATTTTTGGCAAATTAGACTAGGGAGAAACAAAAGCGAGATCAGATCTGACACTTGAATTATTTTTGTTTCCTCCGTGCTGTCACTATATGAGCCTATCAGTCCAGTAGAAATGCGATGCGTGTTGACAGGCCGCTACAGCTCACTGCGCCCCAATGAAAAGATTGTTTAGCATCTCTGACTGCCATCTTGAATTTTCTTGTAAATTTTTTTGGTTGAGATTTTTTTTTTGTTTGTTTGTGGCCGTGGCCGTTTTGAATGGCTGTTGCCATGTTTGTTTGGTGTGTTGGTTGCTTGCTTGTGGCCAATTTGAATGGCAGTTGCCGTGTTTGCTTGTGGCCGTTTCGTATGGCGGTTGCCATATTTGTTTAGTTCATTGTTTGATTACGTGGCCGTGGCCTAGTGTGTATGGCGGTTGCCTTAATGTTTGTTGGTGCTCCCTGTTCGCTGCCGTTGTGCTTATAATCGACTTATTTACCAGGATAATAACTGATTTATTGAGCACGTGTTGTTGTTGATCTCGATGAGCGTGGTCGGAGTCTCAATTGTATGATTAGAATGTCCTTCGAGTTATGGCAGTTGTGAGCCATTTATATTAATTATTTATACTTTACTGTCACTATATGAGCCTATCAGTCCAGTAGAAATGCGATGCGTGTTGACAGGCCGCTACATATAATATTTATAGCAATTATTATCATTTATATTCTGTTCAAGTATTCTAGACAAAGACACAACAAAAAGAAACTAGTTGGTTTTGTATTTAGCCTTGAGGCAAGTTACATGAACTTCCCGACATATGTGAATAATCGACTTAATCAATAAAAAATAAATTAATTTATGAGTGATTGAAAGTATTCCGAGTGGATTGATTACACATCATTGAAAACGAACGAACACTTTAATCGGAGTATTTTCTAAAAGCAAATATTCACAAATCAACAATTTTTATAATTATACCAGTATCCGTAGGACTTTAATGATTTAGTACGTTTATTAAGACGAAGTACTATATTGTTATACAAAGTAAACCGTCTAATTTTAATTTTAGCTAACGTCAAAAAAACTACTCATTTTCTCAAACTTTGATGATTTTTTAAAATTAAACTACTTATCGTAAGGCTGTAGTATTTCAGTAAGTTCTATAAGATCATGATGTATATCGCCAAAAAAAGTTACATAAAAATCCGCTTCAATTTTTTTTTCAACAGTAAAATACAAGAAAACGGCTCGGTAGATTTACACCTAAAATTTATCAGTACGATTCCCAACTAATATCTTTCGAACAGTTTTTGATTTTTTAAAATCGGTTCGGTAGGATGAGCTTAAATGTGAACGAAAAGTTTAACACTTATTTTCAAATTACAAAGAAACGGCTTGGCAGATCGTTGCACAAAACTGACAAACGATAGTCCTCACCGAAATACATCAAATGACTTTTAAATTTCTAAAATCGGTTCAGGCGTTTTTGAGAAAACGTCGATCAAAAGTCTAATTTTGACAAATGCCAAAAAGACCATACTGATTTTTGCAAACTTTGACGAATTTTTAAAGCTGAACCAGTTGTCGTAGGGCCGTAATATTTTAGTATGATCTAGAAGACTATGGTATCTATCGTCAAAAAAATAATCATAAAAATCGTCGAAATTTTTTTTTTAAAAACTTCATTACAAGAAAACGGCCCGGCCGATCTTTACCAAAAACTAATCAGCACGATTCCCAACCAATATCTATCGAACGGTTTTTGAATTTTCAGAATCGATTCAGAATTGCGGGCTAAAACGTGGACGAAAAATTTTTCACTTTTCTGCAATTTACAAAGAAACGGCCCGGCCGATCGCCGCACAAAACTCAGAGACGATAGTCCTCATCGAGATACATCGAATGGCTTTTAAATTTTTGAAATCGGTCCAACCGTTTTGGAGAAAACGTCGATTTACGGCAAAAAATCTGTTCACACACACACACACACACACACACACACACACACATACTTTTTCCAAATTTGGTCTCATTCGATTCAGAATGACTTGAAACGTCGAGAAAACATAAAATTAGCGATTCGGATTTTTTGATGAAAACATAAACTTCTCCTTCGGGAAGTTAATTACTCCAGAAGTAGAGACACCTCAAGAACAAGAGAGCCACAACCAAGAGTTTTTCATCTAGGGCCGGAGGAGTTACGGGATTCATCCCGCTGACTGCTTACATCTAATTACACAAACCACCTTGCTGATAGAGCATATTTTTACCTATAAAAGATCCGAGATCTCTATGCTCGAGGATGATTACTATACATAATTTATTCCAGTACACATACCAGTTCAGTTATTTAATTATTATTAATTATATTATAATATTATAAATTTGAAGTATTTTATATAATTAATTGTAATTTTTAAGAAATAAAGTTTTTTTTAGTTTTTTTTTCGAATAACGAGAACAAAACAATTGACTACAGTAACTACCAATGTGTTGTTATTGGTTCTATGAACTCGGTTTGTTTACATTGTAAAGCATTAAAATACAAAAACGAAGCCAATGGATTGTGTTGCGCAAATGGTAAAGTGAAATTAATACCGTTGAATCCACCACTAGAACCATTGTACTAATTGCTTTCGGAATAGGAACAGATTCCCTACACTTTTTGAAAAATTTCCAACAATGTAACAATTACTTTCAAATGACTACATTTGGTGCAGGTTCGGGAAAACTTTATGCCAACTTTCAAGGTATGTATTAAAGCAGTTAATATTCCGTGACTGATGTGCATTTGAGTTTAAACGACTACAGTTTCCAGTGCGGCTTGCTTTGGCTATGACCATAAACAAAACAGGGGCAATCATTGAGTGTTTGTGGTATTAATTTCTAAAACCCATGTTTCTCACATGGCCAATTGTATGTTGCCTGTTAGTTCCCGTATTGGAAAACCATCAGTTTGTTTATGCGCCAGGTAATCGAAGAAAGAACATCGTTTATTACAAAGCACTACAACAGATTTTTTTTGTGTTAATAATTATGATTTGCATGATTAAAATTACTTACTCTTAATTACTTCTAGTGTTTTATTTAATTATTTTCCAATTGTTACCAGGGTGACGGTTCTGTTCAAGATAATTTTTTTCAAAGAATATAAAAAAGGTAGCAACAAAACACTGCCACATTACAAATTTTTTGATAGGGCAAAGTCTGTCGGGTCAGCTAGTCTTATATATAAAAATGGAGCTCTCGATCAAATGATTCAGTAAAACTCAAAAACGGCTAAACTGATTTGGCCAGTCTTAGTCTTGAACAATTCGTGCCAATCCAGAGATGGTCGGAAAGGTGAGATATTATTTCAAAATCACGCAGAAACTTTACATTTTTAATTTAAAAATTTTTGTAGAAGCGTAATTTAAATAAAACAATGGATGGTGGCTAATACGTGAAATGTCAAACGTTTTTGACAGATGATGTTCAATTACGTTATGATTAAATTGTAGTAAGTAGTTTTGTTTGTAGTTTTATTTATATACAAAAACGTTAGTAAACCGACCGCAAGTGTTACTTGAGACTCAAAATATCAACTTTTTTGAAATGTTAATATGAAAATGGACTTTTTGTCATATTTTTCTCAAACACGGTGCTCTGATAGACCTCATTTTTATAATTATATGCTCATTGGTATTTATAAAACATTTTCTAGATTATATTATTTTTTATTTGTGTTATTTAAATTCAAAACCTAAATTTGGTATCGATCAAAGGAACATTTTGCCGAATAACATTTTCCCAGTTATAATTTCGCAGAATTTATTGAAGAATAGATAGTAATATCTAATAGGTCCGGGGTTAAAAAGGTCCACCAGCGATGTGTCAAAAACCAGTAAAGTTAAGCATTGTTTAACAAGGAGTATAACCAGCTATAACCTTGATTCTTATGACTTTGCTATCTGGAGATAAACTGTATTCTTTGGAAATCCATAATAAAAGTATTTTTTTCCGCTGGTAGTTTTTTAGCATTAGTCAAAAGTGTAATTATTTTGTAAAATACCTTTAAAATTAAAATAAGACATTAAACTTGTTTGCCACCTGGCCGTTCTAAGTTACCCTGTCATGGGGTAAAAAGGTCTAGATAACAATTTTTTGAAAGACATCAAAAAAAGCACATTTCTACAATGATGGAGTAGCTGGCAGTTTTACTGAACGTAGTCAGATAATTGTTTGTTTGAAATGTGTTATTTGTTGTGATATAATTGGTTTGCTGTTCATAATATAGTTTATATTTGCTCAAAGTCAAATTGGACCTTTGTGCCTCGCCCTGCTCTACATATATACTTATTATTAAATTTATTTCAATTCATCGAATGTTACTTGAAACTTTTCAAAAAGCAGGTCAAAGAAGAAATACTTAATTCATTTTCTATCTCTTCTCTCTCCTCGCAGAAATTTGAAAATTTTGTATAAGTTCAGTAGTATTATTTACAATTGTACACAAAATCCTGAATCAAAAAAGAATGTGAAAAACTTGAAACGTAATCAATAAGACAAGACCAAAAATGACTTGGATTGGATTATACCATGTTTTCTATAGAAAGTGTATAAAACTTCAAGTTTGATTGTATTGATAAAATATAGACAAACTCATGGGGTTTATAGCATTCAAACAACACATCCTTATACACTTAAAGTTTTAATTTTTTTGATTCTCTAGAAATTGTTTAGAATATACCTTACTTAGCAGAATAACGTTTTTCGGGTCAGCTAGTATATATATATATATATATATATATATATATATATATATATATGATTAAGTAGTTAATTTTGATGTTGAAATATATGAGTGAGTTCTTGAGGGCGATACATCAAACAAAGAAAAGGCAAAGATTTATAAAATCATATATATATATTTATATTACGCGCGGGTGTACTGGGGCTGGTTTGTTCAAGTTTTCAATGTGTTCCACAAATTTTTGCATAGTCTTTATATGGAAATAAATTATATCTCTTCTTCCGTATTAATGTTGTTATTAATACAAAATTATAATGTTTTAGGAATCACTTAACATTTACAATTAAGGGAACAAACACACAATGTTACATCACAATTAAAGAAATGTCATGATATAATTATGACAATGAAGAGAAATGCCAGACGAATTATGAAAGATCATGAAATTGCCACAGCTGAGCCAAAGGAGGCTTGCAGTACAAACAGCATAAAAGAAGTTGAAAATGTTGTCAATTCAATAACTACGAGATTGATCAAATGCCAGATGAGAAATCAGCCAAAACAGCCTAAAGAAAAAAGATACAACCTCGATGAAAAAGCACTGTGTTACAAATATTGGAGGTCGTTTTTATCTTTACCTTCAAAAAGCACTGTTTTTAAGTCCTTGGCTAATATTCCGATCAGCTCTGGTATCAATAAAACTTTCATGGAGACCATCTAGTAGAAACTGTGTTCTGATGTTTGACGAGATAAGCATTTCTGCAGGCATTGATTATGACGAGAGTAAGGATATCATAACAGTCTTCGAAGAGGTTTTAGAGAGAAGATCAAAGTTTGCTGACCATGCTTTAGTGTTCATGATTAAAGGCATTTGTAGACACTTTAAAACATCAGTAGCGTTCTACTTTGCTAAAGTAGTGTCAAAAGCGCTGAACTTAAAGTTTGTATAAGAGACATTATATCAAGCCTGCAGGAAATTGGTCTCAATGTTGTAGCCACTGTGTGTGATCAGCATGCTACAAATGGTGCCGCAATCAACTTGTTGCTTAACGAGACAAGAGCACAGTTTCTCAAAGAAGACATAATTTGCAAACTTCAAGGCTTTCTTGTTGGTGATCAGGAAATAATACCACTTTATGATTCGCCACATATGTTGAAATGTTTAAGAAACAGCTTTTCATCATATGATGTCACTTTCATTGAACGTAATCAACAAAAAGGGCATCCAGGAGCCATATAGTTAAGTTATTCGAAATTGATTCAGAGTTGCCCAATTTTCGCATGTGTTACATGTTACGAGCACATAACGTGTATCCTGATAAGATGAGGAAGATGAGAGTGAAGGATGCTGCAGCGGTGTTCTCGTATAGCGTTTCTTCAATGATGAACAGATATGCTACTAAGCCATGTAAGTAAATGAAAATAATATAAAATGTATTTTTGCATTCATAACTAACCTCTTTTAATCGTATTCTAGATGATAATATACCTCAAGAAGGTACTGGGACTGCCGATTTCCTGAAATTCATGGGGGAGTTCTAGCGCCCTCCCCCCAATAATTTTAGCTGTTTTAACATTTATCATTAAAATTATATAAATATTTACGTAAATTCTTTAAATTGATTTTTTATCATTCTGCATTTGGTACACAAAAAATTCATTGATTTTAATTTTGTTTAGAAAATCGAAGGGATTTGCGGGTTGACCATAATCAAATATTTTACATTTTCAAGTATTTCTAATATATGTGTAATATTAATATTTGGATTTTGAAATATTTTGCTTATTTCATATTTAAACAGAACACTGTTTTTCATGTTGGATTTTTTAAATTTTATTTTAATTTTGTTTTCATTATTTACAATATCCAAATTTATCGTAAACTTCTCCTTATTGATATCGTAAGGACCGAATTGTATTCATATTTACTTTCCCATCAGAATATCAGATTGTTGTATTCAAGTTAAATTTTTAACGTATTTTATTAAGAGTTGCAAAGAAATTACATATTTCCTTAACTATATTGAAAACAAAACACAATTATATTTGTATCTGCTTAGTTAATAATTAAAATTAGTATGGACATCACTAGGTATAAAAAAGCTCACGATTTTTGTTTCTAGTACACTTAGTTTTTTTTTATTTCCATATAAATTGCAATCTGTCTCCAAGAGATATTCAGTAATTAGATTGTAGGTAGTAAAAATGGATTCTTTTTTTGAGACGCTTTGGTGGTAAAGGCTTGAGCAGATCTAACGCTAATACGTTTGGATGACGACATAGATGAGCTTTGTATCTGGTGCAGTAAAGACTAATTTCTTCTTCTATAGTTCAAATTCTGAGATCTTGATAGGTTGTCAAATATCTCCCTTCCGCCTTTTTGTATTATAAACCAAGAGCAAAAAGCGGAAGGGAGATATTTGACAACCTATTTGACCAATTTGACAATTGGGAACGTATATTGGAGGGTTCACGATTTCTTTCAAAATTTTATTTTGGAACCTTTGTAGAATAGTTATGTTCGATTTACTGACCGCACTCCATAGTTATAGGCCGTAGGACCATATTGGTTTAATATTTGTCTTGTATATTAGGAGTTTATTTTCTATTGTGACATGTGATTTCCAGCCCATTAACCAATTAAGTTGCCTACGTGTTAATTCAAGCTGCTGACGCTTCTTTAGAATATGTTCATGCCAGGTTAATCTCCTATCTAAATGTATTCCCAGATATTTAACAACATTGCAACTTTATAAATCCATGGTTAACTGCAGACTTACACTTATCAACAGGTGAACCAACTTACTGGCCTGGAGACACTTCTAAAATTCCAGACCTTCTAGACTTCTGTATATTCAAGGGTATATAGATGAACAAAAAAAAGCTGAATCAAGTCTTGACTTATCTTCTGACCACACTCCAATCATTGTTACTTTTAGCTCAAAGTTCAAATTGCAATCTAAAAGTCCATCATTAATAAATAAAAAAAACTAATTGGGAATTATTTTCTAAATATATTGATGACAATTTATGCTGCAAAGTACCTCTAAAAAGTACAGATGATATTGATATTGCAATAGGTATTCTCAATAAAAATATCACTGATGCGGCTCGCTATTTTACACCCACAAATGATATTGTTGAGCGATTTTTCTGCCCACTCGAAGCTAAAAGCCTGATAGCCTGTAGAAGAAAAGTGCGTAGAAGGTGGCAAAATACTCATTTGGCGGATGACAAAGCTAAACTGAATAAAGCTATGAAGGAACTTAAACAATATTTGTTTCATTTAAAAAAATAAACATATGGAGTCCTACTTAAGTGATTTGTCTGTTCATGACCATTCCATTTGGAAAGCCACGAAAAATATGAGAAGACCAACCTCAACGGTATCTCCAATTAGAAATGATGATGGTGTTGGTCTAGATCAGCAGAAGACAAGGATATTACCTTTGCAAATCACCTTCAAAAGGTCTTCACTCCTCATCCTTGTAATGTACCTAACGATCAATTCATAACAGATTACTTGAATGACGGTAATTTCATAGACGAGCCCATTCCAAAATTTAAGTATTGTGAAGTGCTCTACAAGATTAGTAACAATAAATTGGGAAAAACTCCTGGTAATGATGCGATCACATTTGGTCTAATAAAACATCTTCCTGATAAAGGTAAGAGATTTTTAACTATATTATTTAATGCCATAATACGGCTGAAGTATTTTCCTTCATCGCGGAAATTGGCAAAAATAATCTTAATTCTCAAGCCTGGAAAAAATCCTACTGATGCAGTTTCCTACCGGCCTCGTCTTCTGTCTAGTTTTTTGTCTTGCCTCTCAAAAATTTTTGAAAAAATTATTCACAAAAGAATCATTAATATTTTAGAAGTTAATGATTTTATGCCAAAACATCAATTTGGATTCATTAGACAACACTCAACAATAGAACAAATAAATAATATATGATCATAAATATATATACATATAAATAATTCCTACATAAACTAACTTTACTTATTCTGTTAATTCGAGTAATGATTGTCTTTTTAATTTGTGATTATATGTGGTATTGCACAGCTAAGGCGTTGGGGTGATTGCTTATTTTTGTTTTATAGTTTTGTGCTATTTTGTTTATCTCTTTATTTACTGTGTTGACGTTTGCGTCTTGGTGTATTGCCATGTAGGCACGTATTTCGGTGCAAAGAGAGCCTCACGTAGGATTTTATTTTGAAATCTTTAAATGATTTGGATGTTGCTTTTTTTAGCTTTACCCCATAGTTGGAGGCCATATGTCCAAACTGGCTTAAAGATAACCTTGTAGATGAGAATTTTGTTTGAAGTGGAGAATTCAGATCGTTTTTGTTACAGCCAGTAGAGACCTCTACGGAGGTGTTCCAACTGTTCTCGCTTTTTGAGGATGTGAGTTTTCCAGTTAAGTTTATTGTCCAAATACATACCCAGGTATTTAGCAAAGTTTTGTTTTGGAATTTCGTTACCGTATATGTAAACAGATGGACATGTACTTCTTCGCAGTGTAAAAGTAACTTGAACAGATTTGTTACTGTTGACTACAAAACTTCATAGTGTAAACCACTTTTCTATTATATTAATGTGTGATTGTAGCATCGCAGTCGCTGTTGCTGGGCTTTCATGCTGAGAAATAATGCAGGTATCATCTGAAAATGTTGCAAGGTTTGTGTTGCGGTGGCATGGAAAATGTGTATAATAAAAATAGCGTTGGGCCTAACACACTTCCTTGAGGGACACCTGCATTAATTGGTTTGATTGCAGACTGGGCGTCGTGTATCTGTACAAAATATGTTCTGTGAGCCAAGTATGATTTAAGTATATAGAATAAAGCATGTGGAAGATTCTTTTTGATTTTATATAATAACCCCCAGTGCCACACTTTGTCGAAAGCTTGTGCGATGTCCAAAAATACCGCGGAGCAATATTTTTTGGTATGCAGAGCAGAGTTGATCTCATTAACTACGCGGTGTACCTGTTGTATGGTTGATTGCTGCTCTCTAAATCCAAATTGGTGATTTTGAATTATATGGTTGCTTTGAAGTGTAAATTTAATGCGTTTTAGAAGTAGCCTTTCAAATATTTTGGATATGACAGACAGCAAGCTAATTGGCATATATGAATCTATATTTTTTTTTTTTTTTTTTTTTTTTAACTCAGTTTTATTTAGCAATCAGAAATTCATAAAGATTCCTATGAGCTAAAAAGACAATATTTATGAGTGATGCCTAAGAAGAACTCCAATGAGAACTTCTCAGTTTTACAATTAATATGATATATTAGACCTAATCTAAGACTAAGTCTAAGGGCCATTGTCGTTTCAACCTCCTAATGCCAAAAGGTTGAGTAATGTCAACTATAGAAGGGTTCGAATGTGAGTTCAGTTTGCGCTTATATTTTTCCTTAACTTCTTTAAACGTTAATTGCACCGTTTTCATGTTGAGGTCGCTGTGAATGGTTTCATTTGTCACGTACCACGGAGAATTAAGAATTGTACGTAAAATTTTTGATTGAGTTCTCTGCATTATAGCTACATTAGATTTGCAAGCACATCCCCAGAGCTCAATTCCGTAGGTCCAGATTGGTTTAATAATCGATTTATAAAGCAGCAACTTATTTTCGACAGAGAGCTTCGACTTTTTACGCAGTAGCCAATCAAATTCTTTCATTTTGATCATTATTTGCTGCTTTTTTGTTTTTATATGGCTTTTCCAAGTAAGTCTGCTATCTAAATGGAGACCAAGATATTTCACTATGTTCTGTTTCGGAATCTGGACGTTATTTAAATAAATTGGAGGACACGGTAAATGTGATATGAACTGATTTGGTTTCATTTATGCAAATCTTCCATTTAGCAAGCCACATTTATAGTTTATTGATAAGTTCTTGCGTTTGTCGGGAAGCTTGATCAGCACTGTGATTACTGCTTAGTATGGCAATATCGTCAGCGAATGTAGCAATTGTCAGATTTTCAAGTAATGGGAGGTCCTTTGTGTATAAAACATATAAGAAGGGTCCAAAAATACTACCTTGTGGAACTCCTGACATTATTTTGTGAAAATCAGATGTTACTTGATTTACTTTCACTTGAAAAATCCTATCTTGTAGATAGGATTTTAAAATCCCATAATACCTGGTTGGAAGGTATGTTTTTATTTTATATAAAAGTCCTGGGTGCCAAACTTTATCGAATGCTTGTCGAACATCCAGGAAGACACCACTACAAAATTGCTTATTTTCAAATGACTTGTGTACAGTATCAATAACCCTGTGAACTTGCTGTGTGGTCGAATGTTCACGTCTAAAGCCAAATTGATGATAGGGGATCCAATCTGAAGGAAGCTCGTTGTTGATTTGGTCCAAAAGGATCCTTTCAAGCAGTTTAGATATTACGGGAAGCAAGAATATTGGTCTATATGAAGATACCTCAGTCAAGTTTTTGCCTTTTTTAGGAATCATTAATATTTGGGCAGTCTTAAATGATTTTGGCCAATACTCTACTCTTAGTATGGTCTTAAATATATAAGTTATTAAAACAATCGTTTTCTTGGGAAGTTCTTTCAACGCCCTTGCTGTTATTTTGTCAAAACCAGGCGATTTTCTTGTATTTAACATCTAGATTTGAGAGTTGACTTCTTTGGGTTTGATAGGTTTGAAAGATTGTGAAGACTGTAGAGGTTTAAGCAATTCTTCTTCAATCTCTTTATCAATGGTGGAATCAAATGGTTTAAAAACATTAGACAAGTATTTAGCAAATAGGTGCGCTTTGTCTTCTTCACTTCTTGCCCAAGGATCATTAGCACTGTTTCTAATAGGTGAAGAAAAGAATTTAGGCTTCTTCACATTACTAGCTGCTTTCCATATCGAGTTATCTGATCTGGATAGATTATTAATGTACTTTTCAAAATTTTCATTTCTGACTTGCCTAAGTTTGCTTTTAAGTTCTCTGCAAAGTTTATTGTATGTAGTTTTATCGTCAGGTCTATGATTTTGTTGCCATTTAGCTCTAGCACGTCTTTTTTTTCGAATAAGTTCTTTGATTTCCAACGGGATATCTTGGAATGCAGGTGATGCTTGAGTTTTAGGAGTTGCTTCTTCTATATGATGAATGTCTTTACCTGGCTTGTGAATCATAATAATTTTTGCAATTTTCCAAATTGAAGGGAATGATTGAGTTCTAATTATGGCGTTAAAAACAATAGTCAGAAATCGTAGCAATTTTTTAGGTAACTCCTTAATCATTTTGATTGTGACGAGATCAAGTCCTGGTGCTTTTCCAGATTTTGTAGGCCTTATTCCTTGTGCAACTTTTGAAACAGTAATTTTTTTAATCTGCTCGTTAGATGTGGAAACAGTATTGAAAAAATCGAAAATAAATTTTTCTTTGTAATCTGTGCACTTCTGAGGGGCTGGCTAAAAGGTTTTAAATAGATGTTCAGCAAAAATGGCACATTTTTCTTGGTGCTGTCTAGCCCACGTTCCGTCTTTTTTTCTTAGTGGTGGAATAGTCATTTTAGGCTGTTTAAATTTTTTAGTGGCTTTCCATCAGGAATAGTTAGAGTATTCGGTGTGTGTTAGATTATTTAAATATTTTTTACTGTTTCATTTTTATGTTCATACATCAAGGTTTTCAAGGTTTTACATGCGATATTAAATTTTCTTCTGTCTTCAGGCGAACAAGTATTTTGCCAAATTTTACGTAATTTTCTCTTGACTACAATTTGTTTCTTTATAAAGTTTGGTATATCTTGAAGTTGATGCTTAACAGTTTGTGTGGTCGATAGAAGTGCCGCATTGTGAATTTGTGTATTTATTTGAAATTGCATTATTAACTTCCCGAAGGAGAAGTTTATGTTTTCATCAAAAAATCCGAATCGCTAATTTTATGTTTTCTCGACGTTTCAAGTCATTCTGAATCGAATGAGACCAAATTTGGAAAAAGTATGTGTGTGTGTGTGGGTGTGTGTGTGTGAACAGATTTTTTGCCGTAAATCGACGTTTTCTCCAAAACGGTTGGACCGATTTCAAAAATTTAAAAGCCATTCGATGTGTCTCGATGAGGACTATCGTCTCTGAGTTTTGTGCGGCGATCGGCCGGGCCGTTTCTTTGTAAATTGCAGAAAAGTGAAAAATTTTTCGTCCACGTTTTAGCCCGCAATTCTGAATCGATTCTGAAAATTCAAAAACCGTTCGATAGATATTGGTTGGGAATCGTGCTGATTAGTTTTTGGTAAAGATCGGCCGGGCCGATTTCTTGTAATGAAGTTTTTAAAAAAAAAAATTCGACGATTTTTATGATTATTTTTTGACGATAGATACCATAGTCTTCTAGATCATACTAAAATATTACGGCCCTACGACAACTGGTTCAGCTTTAAAAATTCGTCAAAGTTTGCAAAAATCAGTATGGTCTTTTTGGCATTTGTCAAAATTAGACTTTTGATCGACGTTTTCTCAAAAACGCCTGAACCGATTTTAGAAATTTAAAAGCCATTTGATGTATTTCGGTGAGGACTATCGTTTGTCAGTTTTGTGCAACGATCTGCCAAGCCGTTTCTTTGTAATTTGAAAATAAGTGTTAAACTTTTCGTTCACATTTAAGCTCATCCTACCGAACCGATTTTAAAAAATCAAAAACTGTTCGAAAGATATTAGTTGGGAATCGTACTGATAAATTTTAGGTGTAAATCTACCGAGCCGTTTTCTTGTATTTTACTGTTGAAAAAAAATTGAAGCGGATTTTTATGTAACTTTTTTTGGCGATATACATCATGATCTTATAGAACTTACTGAAATACTACAGCCTTACGACAAGTAGTTTAATTTTAAAAAATCATCAAAGTTTGAGAAAATGAGTAGTTTTTTTGACGTTAGCTAAAATTAAAATTAGACGGTTTACTTTGTATAACAATATAGTACTTCGTCTTAATAAACGTACTAAATCATTAAAGTCCTACGGATACTGGTATAATTATAAAAATTGTTGATTTGTGAATATTTGCTTTTAGAAAATACTCCGATTAAAGTGTTCGTTCGTTTTCAATGATGTGTAATCAATCCACTCGGAATACTTTCAATCACTCATAAATTAATTTTTTTTTATTGATTAAGTCGATTATTCACATATGTCGGGAAGTTCATGTAACTTGCCTCAAGGCTAAATACAAAACCAACTAGTTTATATCTGATTCGGTTTTAAGCGGTATATTGCAGTTAATTTTATCAGAAATTACGTAGCGGAATAAATCCCAGTCTGTATGATTTTTGGTTAAATATTTAGTAGAAGGAGTCAGCGCGTTGAAAATGTCAGAATTTAAGTCAAGTGATGAATTTATATTAGTTGATTGATTTGGTATATTATTTAGTATAAAAAAGTTTAAAAAACCGGGATTTTATTGATGTCGCTTGGCCAGTATGTCGGTTCGCCTGTAGATATATGTCTGTAATTGTGCGAGTGCATTGATTTAAGTAGTTCTCGTCCTCTTGGTGTTATTAATCTTGAGCCCCAGTGGGTGTGTTTTGCATTGAAGTCACCTCCGACAATGAATTTGTTACCTAGAGTGGAGAAAAATCTGAGAACTGTACTTTCTTAATGGAATGCCTTGGTGGACAGTAAATTGCTGAAACACATATGTTTCCCACTGATAGTTGTACAGTTGTACACATATGCTTGTTGCTTGCAAATAATCTTTTTCGTACGGTTCTAATTCGTAGTGTTTGATTTTGTTTTTACCTGTGATAGCCGTACCCCCGTGACCTCTGCCGTCCGGATGCCTACATGAATAAGTGGTGTAATTGTAAAGACTGGAATGACTTCTACTGGTAAAGTACGACTCGGAAATTAACATGATGTCTATTTGATTGTATAAAATAAATTGCTTAAGTTCCTGTGCATGTCGGGCCAGGCCGTTGGCGTTCCACGTGCATATTTTAAGTGAAGTGGCCATTATTAACTTCCCGAAGGAGACTGTTTATGTTTTCATCAAAAAATCCGATTCGCTAATTTTATGTTTTCTCGACGTTTCAAGCCATTCTGAATCGAATGAGACCAAATTTTGGAAAAAGTATGTGTGTGTGTGTTTTTTTTTTGTATAGCGAAGGAAACGCCTTTATGCATCCTAGACTGGTCTTTTGTCTGGGTATGTCGGACTCAATACCGCTCTGGTATAATAACGACTAAAACCCCCGCTTTGCCCTTGCCTCTGGTCCCCATGGAAACCGCCGTTAGGCATTACTTCGTGGGGGGAGGATCTAGAATGTTATAATTCTGCACTTGTTTTATACTCATCTTTTAAGTGGGCGAAATCCCATTCGTCCTTTCTCTTTTTCTAGAGCGCAGGTCAATTAGTACCTCTCTCGCAAATCTGTCTATGGCGTTCCAAGCAGCTTCACTTCTCAGCATCACTTCAACAACATTACCTGGGGTAATTCTGCGGCTCAATGTCTCTTCCACATTGTCCCGTGCAGCACCAAATCGCGAGCACATAAAAAACACATGCTCCTCATCCTCGATTTCGCCCAAACAATATGGGCAATCCGGCGAGCTATCGTGCTTGAACCGGTGTAGGTAGGCTCGAAAACAGTTAGCATTTGCGTAGTGTAATAATTTACTTCGCCATGCTTGCTATTTACCCAGACTTTGATGTTTGGAATGAGACGATGCGTCCATCTGCCCTTCACTGCGACATCCCACAGTTGCTGCCAGCGGTCAATGCTGTTCTGCCGTTCTTCTAATATCAACTTTTCAGAACTCAGTTGTTGATGTCTTCTATGGTAAATTGACCGTCTTTCCTCTGCTAAGACTAGGAGAGGCACAGTTCCTTAAATGACGCACAATGCTTTCGCCGATATTGTGTGAAATGCGCAAGCAATTCTTATAGCACTCAGACGATATATGGGCCCTGCCATTCTACTCAATTTTTGAGATTTAAGAACATCAGCCCATATGGAGATACCATATGTCAGCACCGAAGTAATAACTGACGATAGTAATATCCTTCTGCTTTGTTTAGGACTCCAACATTAGGCCTCAGTCGAGCAAATTTCGTCCTAAATATTGGCGCCTTAGCACTAACGTGTTCACCTGTTGATTGAAATTCAAACGAGCATCAAGCATCACGCCGAGGTAACAGATGTGAGGTTTTGACGTGATCTCTAGATTTCCTATCTTTAGCTTGATGATCTCTATTGTTTTTCTACTAGTGATAAGAACAGCTTCACTTTTTTGTTGTGCTAATTGGAGGTTCATTGTTCCCATCCAGCGATTAATTTTTTTTAAATGTTATATCGAATAGACTTACGATGTCATCAATTTGTTTGGAGACAACTACTATGGCAACATCGTCTACATATGCTGCTAGTTTCACACATTTTGGATCTCTAGTCTCAAAAGGCCATCATACATAATATTACACAGCAAAGGGCCTAGAACAGAGCCCTGTGGCACACCACCTGTTATATTATACTCTTCTGTACCATCGCGTGAATGGTACATTAGAATTCTGTCTGTAAAGTAGCTTGCGACTATATTGCAGAGGTATGCTGGCACGTTCTTGTCACGGAGTGCATTCATAACGCAATCCCAGTTTGCAGAATTGAAAGCATTTTTTATATCCAATGTAGCTACAAGACAGTACTTTTTGCACCCCCCTTCCATCTGGTTCCCGAATTACCTCCTTGGCGGTACTAACT
>NW_020536999.1:76241832-76332093 GCF_003426905.1 Ctenocephalides felis
TTGTGGCAGAATTCTGTGAGGGCGATAATGCTGATCTCTTGATGTACGAAAGCAGAGTGAATAGCTCACCCATCAATAATGAAGAAGTTTCATCGACTGAAAACATTTGTTTGTATGAAATGTATCATTGGGTGAAACAGACACATACAAGAGGATGAAGTAATAAAAATTATTAAAAATAATGAAAAAATATTTTGATGAGAACTTACCGGAAAAATGTCCAGACTTTGGTACGTATAATAGAGAATTGTGAGCCTGACATTGTGACAGGTCAAGATATCATAATGGTACTCAAGCTACTACCTCTGCCATTGAGCATAAGCTGCAATCGTTAGGGATTCAGATAAAGACGAGCGAAACCAAGTCATTATATTTCCGTTGAAGAATATGAAAGAAATAAATGAATTGGAAGAGAAAATTAAAAGAGGAAACTTCGCATCAGGCTTGATGCATGAGCTGGCCCCTGAAAACCAATATAATGAAAGGGCGACAATTCGCGCACTAATGCAAAAATATTAACAAAAGACCTGGCAAATAAATTTTCTGCAAAAGGGAAAAAGGAAAAACTGAATTTTTGCAAGCTGTCCAAATGAACTTCGGAAGATTAACAAAGGGCAATATTATGATGCATTTAGGTATCACAGTCACCTATTATAACAGTCACCTATTTTGACACCAGTTTCCCACAAAGTCTTTTCTTTATAATGATTCTAGCAATAATAATTTATTATCAATTATGATATTACAACTTTATTGATATTGTGATATTACAAAATTCTGTAAGGTTATAAAAGCTAATTCAGTTCAACTAAAAAAACATCGAATTTTTGTTGTCTTAGCTTCGGATATTGAGTGGAAGTTTATTCATAAGCTGAATACCTAAACTATCGACCGTATTGAAAGAGCTAGTTTATATGTGCGCGCCTTAATAAGTTTGTGTCTAGCATTGTAGTTGGATGATGACAAGCCATATTAAAAAGTTTCGAATTGATTTTTGATTGATGATTGATGAAAGATAATGTTACCAGTAGAATGCATGGGACAGTTAGAATATTGTGTTTTTGAATATGGGTCTGCAAGAGGTTTCACTGGGCAAGGAAAAAAATATTCGTATAGCTGTTTTCTGAAGTTTAAATGTTCGAGCGTTTTACTGGATAGTAGTTTCCAACCCAATTTAGTTACCAGCTCGAGTAAATTAAATGTCCTACAAAAGCTTCGTTGAGTACACTGAATATGTTGCAGGAACTAGGAGTCGATTTTGCTGAACCAATAACACTGAAAACCAGCCGCTAAGGTAAGCACGACATGCTAAAGCCTACATAGCTTTGTTTGTGTGTATGTTCACAATGACGGTACACTTCGATCTTGTGACTAGTTCATCCACAGATCTCTTTTTTGCCACATTGCGACGTTTTATTTAGCGCCGTGACTGTAGGAGCCAAAAATGAGCTAAGTGACCCTATACCGTATTTTTGTAGGAGCCAAAAATGAGCTAGGTGACCCTATACCGTTTCTTCGGACATGATATGGTCAAAGGGAACCCCTAACCTAATTGAAGTAAGCTCACAATTTGAAGTAAGGTGGCTATTGATTACATCGTACTCCCCACATTTTGGTTTTTTTACGAGAGGGAACCATCAAGTAATAGAATTGTACTATTTGACATACAAAGAGTACCTCACGATTCTCACTCAGATTGAGGCAGTTGTAAACTCTAGACCACTTTTGGCTACCACCACTGATGACAGCGCTGATATTTTATGTATTACTCCAAGGCATTTTTGATTGAAAAACCATTGACAGCACTTCCTGAGCCATATAGATTAGACCATATTGTTAATCACGATAAGATATTTATGTAAATAAATGACTTCAATAACAGACCCATTTTGAAACATTTAGTTTATTCAATACCTAAATATGTAGCAACGTAGAAATAAATGGTCAAACTCCCTACAATTAAGATTAATGATATTGTTTGATTAAATAAACACAAAACTTGTCATATTGAATTCTAAAATAGATCAAGTAGTTCAAAATTCAAGTTGTCCTATGTTGATGATATTAAAATAGCAAAGTCATCGACCCTTTATTCCCACTTAGTTCAAAGATGATATTAGCTAGTTGTTTAGTTGCTATATTATTTGATATAGGATTGATAGTGTTATGCCCGCATCACACCCCTATATTTGAGTAGTATCGACGGCGCTAATAGGATGTAGAGGGCACAAAGAATATCGAGGAGACCCGGAGGGACCCGAACGGCACAGATTTAGGGCAATTCTGTACAACAAACGAAGGAAAAATTTTCGAGGGGTAGCAAAAAAATTGGACATGCTTGTCCTCCACAAATTATGTGCAAGGTATATAATGACGGACCTGTTGAGGCTGATTACTCGAAAACACATGTGGGACATGAAAATTTGATAAAATATGTGCGGTTGGATCAAAATTTAATCAAAAACATCAAAGGTATTTTTAATTTATTTTCATAAATGCAATCATCACATTGTTATTATTTCTTTATCATTAGTAATATATTTTTCCCGGATCAAATTAAAGCTGGCGTACATGATGACTTTATTATAAACTACGTACGTGAAGTTTGTTTAAATAAAGAATTACCACTGAGAGCTTCCATGGTTACGAAGAAAGATTTATAGAATATGAAAAGACATGTGTTACCATTATATGATACCTTTAGAAATAAAAATGATTCAAGAAGTGTAGCCGATACGGTTAAGGAGAACCAGAAAAAGAAAACATTGAAAATTCTATTTTTTAAAGGAATTAACATAAGTAATTATGGGTTTGGAAACGATGAATTTATTTTAGTAATTTAAAAAAACGTGCAGACGCAAATGTTATTGGAATTTGGGACAGACGAGATATGCATTGACGGTACTCACGGGACAAACGGTTATGGTTTTCAATTGCATAGGCTTTTATTAACTTCCCGTAGGGTAAGTTATAGTAATCGCACAAAATCGAGAATGCACATTTTCATACATCTTTTCGTTACGAAGGTTTCTAAAAATTTTGGCATACCTTAAGAAAAATGGATGTATGTGTGTCATCTGATACAGTATAAAAAAGATGAAAGTTTTAGAAGAAGAAAAATAAAACGAGATATTAAAACTAGCTTATATAAAGGAATCGCAGGAATTGCAAAAAATTAGTTGATAAGAAAAAGCCTTTAAATAAAATGCCTTTAAGTAACCCAGTGTAGAGATTTTTTTTTTTAATTCAAACATTTTCAAAAAAAATCAAAAATGTTAAGTAGGGTAACATATTTATTTTGTACATTTTTATAATAAGTGCGTGCCATCATTAAGCAGATCAAACCTGAAAAATAAGCATATGTATGTATATATGCGCGGATACAAATTTTCGGTGACGATTTCGTAAACACAAATCAACCAATTTGATAAGTTCAAAAAACAATTGATTAAAATCTATAAAAGTTTAGTTAGTCGACTTTAATTGGAAAAAAGGGGGGTCTCGCAAACGATTTCGCCGACGCCTCCAAATGGTCTAGCGCCGCCACTGTATGTATGGATACAATTACTCGTCCACGTTTTCGGGTGCATGGATCAACCGATTTCAATGGTTCAAAAAACATTCAATTCTATTGAGCAGCTCCAGCCGTTTCGAAGATACAAGACTAAATGGGCAAAAAATTGCAGTTTTTGAGAGAACTAAACGTCCAATTAGAATGATTCAAAAAAGTTTCTTTAATGTTGACAAAACAATTGCTTTTGGAAAAAAAAAATTTCATTTCAATTTGTTTTGTATATCGAAAATAATTCAGATTTTGATTTTAATTCTAGCTAAATTTTTAAAGCTCACTTATATACTTTAAGTGAATAATTTTAACTTTGTAATTCAGTTTATATAATTCATATAAATATTAGTCAATATTACAGTATTTATAATAATCTATCTGAAAACATTTAATATTCCTGGAACATTTTGTTACGATATCAGTGGAGTATTTATAAAATGAAATTGTTGAGAAAAATTAAGGGGGGCGCAAGATTTTTTTTCATTAAAGCTGGGGGGAGAGGCGCTATGCGAAAAAATTTCGAAAAAACTGCTTAAATCTATCCTTCTTCAACTATATAGTCAATGATTTTAAATTTTGGCGCCATTAGATATATTTCTAATGTCGTCCAACCTGAACGAAGTAGAAGTGTCATGGTTCAAGAAGAAACTTCTTCATTTTCGAATCGTACTTCGACCTTCAACCATATCGTAATACCGAAGAGGTAAGTGTTAGTATTATATCATATTAAAAAAACTAATTAATAAATATGCTTTAATATTTATTATCCATTCATAGGACTTGCGTTAACTATTAAGAATTATAAAACATTGAAAATGTCTGATAACATCCCTAAATGTGAAATATGTGGTAAAATTTATACTACAAATTTCAACTTAAATAGGCATAAAGTGATTCATGGTAATGAATTACCCTTTAAATGCAATCTTTGCAATAAAACATTTTCGCAGAAAGTGACATTACAGAATCACCAAAAGGTGCATGGTACACAACAACGTACATTTGAATGTAATATATGCAATAGCAAATTTACAACGAACTTTAATTTAATTAGGCATAAAATAATTCACCGTGAAGAACTACCATTCAAATGTAATAAATGCCATAAAAAATTTTCGCAGAAAATCGTTTTAATACGACACGAAAAGGTCCATAGCGAAGATCGTCCTTTTGAATGCGATATTTGCTATGAATCTTTCAGAAGTTCGTTTTTTTTAAAACGACATAAAAAAACTCATGCTGCAGATATGCCTTTCAAATGCAGTATATGCAATGAAAGGTTTTTTTTAGTAAAATCACAACGTTAGAACATCGAAGAACACATGCCGTTTATCGTCCGTTTAAATGTCAAACATGCAACAAAGCATTTACAAGTAAGTTTAACCTAAAACGGCATGCAAGAATACATACAGGGGAGCGTCCATTCGAATGCGAATTATGCAATAAGAAGTTCAAACAAAAGGTGACTTTCTTAAAGCATAAAAATGTTCATTCGAATGGCAACCGCGAACAACCTGTAAAGATTCATAATGACGAGAAACGGTTCAGATGTGAAACATGTGATAGATGGTTTAGGCAAAAGATCGCCCTAAAAGAACATGAAAAGGTCCATACAAATGAACGGCCTCATCGTTGCAATACTTGCAACAAGGCCTTCAAGAAAAAATGGAACCTTACGCAGCATGAAAGGATACACATGGACGAGAAACCCTTCAAGTGCGAAACATGTAATAAACAGTTTACGCAAAAAAAGACACTGAAGCAGCACCGAAGAGTGCATCTCTGATAATAACACAGGTGATTGTGAATTTAACATCATTTAATTTTATAATTTATAATTTTCCAAGAATTGCATTAATTTATTATTAGTTATTGATTATTTACTTATGTATATATATATATACTACTAACCCGGCAAACGTTGTTTTGCCATAAAAAACATCTAAATTGATAAAAAATTAATAAAAGTGCCAAAAATCAAATATTTAATAGATTTGGACTCGGATTCTTTGACAAATAGTTAAAAACTTGTTATAATTTTCAAAATTATTTGACTTTTCATACTTCGTAAATTAATTCACTCGCATCACAGTTTTTTTTGTTTATTATACTTTTGTCATGTCATATATGCCAATAAAATTTTCTTTCAAATATTATTTATTTTTTAATAAATTAATAATTATTTTAAGTCATCATTGAATAAATTATATAATTGTTAAATTCATAAGTTTGGCTAAATCAACACAGGAATATTGTGGAAATAAATATTTTTTTACATAAAGCTCTGATTTTTGACATTTGCATTTTATTTCAAATTAATTATAACTGTCAAAATATTTTCTTTTCGATCGAAATTTAATATAATATGATATAATATTTAGTTTGTCTAGTTTGTTTTTGTCAGATTGCAATGATACCTTCAGATTGTACTATTCCATTTAAGAGGTTACAATTTTCTGTATGATTAACGTTTGCGATGGCAATCAAAATATATCTCAACTCATATAATAATAATATTTTATTTTAATTACACAAATTTCTTTACACTTCGATAATTAATTCCAACGCATGATGCAGGTGTTTTGTTTATTTTAATTTTGTTTATGTCAATTTTTTTTAAAATTAATGAATAAATCAGGTTTCAGTCTAAATTAACAAATCAGTATCTTCATCTGAATATACAATTTTTTATATAAATATTTGATTTTTTACATTTTCATTTAATTGAAAAATAGTGAATGTCAATTTCATATATTCAATATGCAGTATATTTGTAAATGTCAAAATATTTCCTTTTTTGGTCGAAAATTAATATATGATTTATTTTACAATATTGTGTTGTATCTATAATTTGTTCGGCAATATAACTTGGAATAATTAATTTATTTGTTTCTTATTGAAGTCGTTAAACATTTTTTTTGTGAAATGTCAAATTTTTGTTTATGATTAATCTTAAATTCAATATGCCGCTTTTTTATTGTGATCTCTGATCTATAAGGTTTTGATGAAGTTTTGGTATCCGAAATAATTTGGTAAGCTAATCAAATAAATATAAATTGTAAATCTATTTATATAATTATTTTCATAAATATTGATAAATGACATTTGACGTTTTTCATGTCAACATTTATTCAAATTTATAAACATTGACTTTTAATTAGATTTAAAACTATAAATTGTGATTTTGAATATAGCATTTCATCTAATTCGGATATAAATGTTGGATATATCTATATATGTACATGTTTTTGAATTATATTTTCTGAACTGTCAATTTTTGGTTTTTCAAAAATCATAAATCTTTTTTTCTCAATTTTTCCATAAATTTTGACATTTGTCATTTTAGTGTTTTGTTTTTTTTTGCCATTTTCTGTCAAAATTTCTTAAAAATATTTATTTTACAATATTGTTTTGTATCTATAATTTGTTAGGCAATATTTTCTATAACATAACTTGGAATAATTAATTTATTTGCGTCTTATTGAAGTAACTCGTTAAACATTCTTTTTTTGTGAAATGTCAAAATTTTGTTTATGATTATTTTTAAATTCAAGTGCCGCTTTTTTATTGTGATCTTTAATCTATAAGGTTTTAATGAAGTTTTGGTTTCCGAAATAATTTGGTAAGCTAATCAATTAAATCTAAATCATAAATTTATATAATTATTTTCATAAATATTGACAGATGACATTTAATTTTTTTTTCATGTCAACATTTATTTAAATTTTTAAGCATTGATTTTTAATTAGATTTAAAACTATAAACAGTGATTTGAATGTAGCATTTCATCAAATTTGGATATAAATGTTGGATATTTCTATATATGTACATGTTTTTGAATTTTATTTTTTGAAATGTCAAATTTTTTTTTCAAAAATTATATATCCAAATTTCCTTTAATTTTGACATTTGTCATTTTAGTGTTTTGTTTTTTTTGGTCATTTTCTGTCAATATTTTTAGAAATTTATAAAAAATATATATTTATATTTCAAATTTACTTTTCAAAATTTCCTATAACTTAAGTTGGATATATATGCACACGATGAGCCATTAAAATTTAAAATCGGTCCAGTAGTTTGGGCGTCCATCGCGAACCAACATCGTGACACGAGATTTATATATATATAGATATATATATATATATATATATATATATATATATATTTTCATATTTCAGACAGGGAAAGTGTCACCGAAAAAAAGTGGAAACATTTCATTATGTTTTTACACACAACAGCAAACGAGAATGTTTGCACAAAGTCCTTTTCAGGACTAACAATAAATTTTTATCAAAGGACATTATTATTTTACTTATATATCTCATCATCTTATATTATAGCCTTTTCCTGGACTTCGAAAAAAATTTCATAAAATATTCAGACATATATATTAATTAATTATTGTATATTTTGCATATACATTTTATTTGACTCTTTCATTATTATAAAATCTTTTATAATTTATCTCGAAATACACACTATTTATTTAAAATTATTAACAATTCTTTAATCGATTTGTTATTATGAAATGTTGGTTTTCTTTCAGGAATATGTTTGACTATTCAATTAATTGAAAAAGTATTTTTAGTAATACATTGAATTAGTTGTGGGATATTAATTGCAATTTATGCAATAAATATTCTGGTCACAAATCTGTTGCTTTGTTTATTTGTATATAATAAATGTTTAAATAATCAATAATATAATATTGTAATTGTTTTCTATCATTTCAGTCAAAAATAAATATATATATACAGTTCCAAGTTTTCAGAGACTAAAATATTTCTTGTCATCAAAGTAAAAATGCCTTTTAATTTTATTTTATTTAAACTTTACTATTTTTTAAAAAATCTGCAATATTTATTTTTACATTTGCTGATTTGATGTTTTATCGATAACATAATAAAATTAAAAATATACATAATTTTAACATATTTTCCTATTTTTTATCAGCATCGGTATATTAAGTTTTCGATATATTTTCGTCCTTCAATCCTAATCTTAAATTTATATTTATTGATGAATTATATTTACGATTGAATTTCAATGAATTTGTATAAATGGATGACCCTTTACTGGTCTAAAATATTATTCGTAAAATACTAAACGTACTGTGTTAGGCTACCTATGAAGGCACAGACCATTTTGTAAACAAATCACTCAATTTGCATCGAAACGTTGAATAGATTACATACATCAGGGATATACAGTATTGTATTTCAAAAATAATTATTAGTTATTTTAAAAGTATTTTTTATCTGTCCAAAACCTTGTGCCTTAAGACAAATTGCTAGAACTTCCCGTACCGTAATTAAACATTCGAAGAATGAAAATAATCAATAATTGTTTGACTGCCAAAAATGAGAGTCCATAACCACTGGACCCGCCTTCCCAAAAAATTTACGAGTTGTTCATTTTGTCAATACAAGTAAAAAGTTTTTTAAATTATTAAAATCGGCGCCCCGTTCTCTTAAAAACTGAGTTACCGTTTTTGGCACTTTCTGCCCCGTATCTTCGGAACGGCTAGACCTGCCTGTGCAAAAAACTAATCAGCACGTCTCCTTATCAATACGAATCGAATGCTATTTAAATTATTTAAATCGGTTGATCGGTGTTCCCAAAATCGTCGACGAAAATTTGCATCCGCACACTCACACACACACACACACACACATACATCATTTTTTTTAAGGTATGCCAAAATATTCAGAAACCTCTGAAACGTAAAGATATATTAACATTTTCATTTTCGATTTTTTTGCGATTACTATAAGTTAAGCCCTGCGGTAAGTTAGTAAAGTGTGTCCTTCAATGACCACAAATTTTTGTCAAACGAATTGCATAACATACACAATGAAATCAAGTTTACAGCCGATGCCGGTACATTAGATTGTTTTGAAATCGGTTTCGTCCCGTAAGGGTTTTAATAACGTGTAACAATGTATGTGTGTATCTATGGGTTCCGTAACATCATTTGTCAGTAAGACCCCGACGCGGCGCTTACGCGCTTCGATAGTGCGACTGTATGCACCAAAATATTCAATTTCCAATGAAGTGAATTTTTTTCAAAAATTTAAAATTTCTCAAAAATCTAATTTTTTCAAAGTTTGAAAAAAAAAATATTTTTTAAAAAAAAAACTATTTGGCACGAAAAGTTCCAGCAATTTGCCTTAAGGCACGATGCCATACACCACTAGTTAACTTCCCGTGGGGTAAGGTTATTGTAATCGTTTAAAAATCGAAATTGAAATTTTTTTACATTTCCTCACGTTTTGAAGGTTTCTGAACATTTTGGCATATCTCAGAATTTCAGACGTCCGCATTTTTTCGTCCACGTTTTTGGGCGCACGGATCAACCGATTTGAATGGTTAAAAAAATTATTCGATACCTATTGATAGGGAGATGTGCTGAGTAGTTTTTAGTAAAGGCAGGTCCAACCGTTACGGAGATAAAGAGCAAAGAGTGCATAAAATAGGAATCGAGTTTTTGGGAGAACGGAGTATCGGATTTGAATGATCTAAATTTGTAATGATTTGGAGAAGTGGTGATTAGTTTTTGGCAAAGCCAGGTCCAGCCATTTCAAAGATACAGAGCTAAATGTACAAAAAATGGCTTTTTGAGAGAACCAAGGGTCCGCTTTAAATGATTCAAAAAACTTTCTGCTTTTTTAACAAAATAATTGTTTTTTGAAAAAAAATTGTTTCAAGTTTTTCATAAAAAAATTTTTTTCGTACATCGTAAATACTTCAGGTTCTAATTTGAATTCTGACTATAGTTCTAATATACTTTACAAATAATTTCAACTTTGCAATTCAGTTTGTATAATTTTTATAAATATTAGACAGTGTTACAATATTTATAATATTCTATTTGAAAACATTTAATATTTCTCGAACATTTCGTTACGGTACGGGAAGTTCTAGCAATTTGCCTTAAGGCACGATGCCATACACCACTAGTTTTTTGACGAATTTGGGAGTGGGATTCCTGTTGCCTTTTGCTTTTCGAACAGACAAGATGAAATAGTTCTTCAAATTTTTTTCAACAAATTTCAGAAGCTGTGGGAATAAGATTAAAAATAGAGAGAAACAGACAACTTTACGACAAATTGATCGACATTAAAATGATTCTAAATGAAGAGACATTCTCAAGATGTTCAAGTGAATATCTGAAGGAACTTGAAAGAGATGCAAATACATAGTCGTTTGCAAAATATTTTAGGAAGACTTATTGTAAGCGCACAAAGACCTAAGCGTATTGTTTTCTGAAAAGTTTGGGCATCAACACTAATATGTTTTTGGAAAGCTTTCACAATCAGTTTAAAAGTAGATTGATGTAGTAAGGGTAAATATTCTAAAAGAATAGACAAAGCCATCAAATATGTGTTACAATACGAAACGGAAGTTTTTTATCAAAGAAATCGCAGATTGTGTAGTCATTTACTACACACGAACACGAAGTAGAACACTACTGCCTGAGAATATTACCGAGCGAATATGCACTTCAACACGCTTGAGGTGTGAGCCATGTAAAATATAAAGTCTGATTCTCTAAGGGCAGTACACTTACAGAACCAGGACGCTGAAACAGTATCTAGGGCTTTTGCAGGGGGAATTGTCTGCCACTATGGCATACCCTGCAAAATTTTAACAAACCAGGGAACAAATTTAAGAGAATAAATACTTTGTTGATTAAGTTTAGAATTGTACACCATCAATAACAGAAAAATTGTATACCTAATAAATCAAAGAATTTTGGGATTTAAATTATAGTTCTTTAACAAGTTGTAGCACTACAATCTAATTAAGGGGTATGGTGTTATGCCATCTAGTCGCTTAATGACTAAAATATTAGATAAGAAACCCACATAGAACCTAGTAATTTCCCCACTTTCTATTTCTCAAGCAAGCCTCCGCTTTCTCCTCAGACGTCTCAAGAAACACAATAACTTTTCAGAACAACGTACATAAGCCATAGAATATCAAATGAAAGAAACTCAAATTAAAATATGACTCAAAGTGAATACATTGATATAAATAGTGAAAAGACTTATTTATTAATACTAGAGTACCTAAATTAAATTATTTGCGTCTCCAAACTCTTCAAATTTATATCCGATTGCATAAAAAAAAAAAAATGATGAAAAAAAAAAAAAAGATGAAATGGTTGTTACAACGCTCACTTCGTGGAATATTTTAGAAACACAGCCTATCAACAGAAAAATACGTGTAGGTAATTTGCAAGTTGTGAATAAACCAAATGTTATTGTCAACTATAATAAATTAATGGAGGTGTTGACAGCGCACACTCTTATTCGGCACTGCACTGTTTCTTGAAGTAGTTTATGAAAGTATTTTCCTGAAGAATCTAAATGTTCAGTGTCATTGCATATTTATTATATAAAGTATCACAATGGGGCAAGAACAATAAACCAATTATATACCTAATAAAGTTCGGCAGCTATCCAAACTCCATTGCAAGCCATTATCTGTAGATACAAAGAAAAGACTAAATGGTAAACTCAGTTTTAATTTACTAAATTGCATATCTCACGCTAAAATGATGACAAGAAAAAATACTGTGCGATATGTTCTAACCGAAAAGTACAAGGTGGCAGACGGGAAACTAGGTATATTTGTGGCACCAACACTTGTAAGATTATTTGGTATCCTCATCTTAGTAATAACTCCTATCTACATTTCAGAACGGACAAAATTTACCCCAAACATAACTTTGGCCACAATATATTACTAAATGAATTCAGCATATCATCTCTTGTCACGCATTGTTTTACTGATATACTATCAGTTTGTTTCTATATAAACTCTCTAATTTATAGATTTTCATCAAAAACTCAAATATTTCTCAAGTCTTGTATTCCTAAGTCTAATGCACTGTTGAACTCATCTGTAGTACTAATATCTTCTAAATTGAATTCAATAAAGATACCGATATTCATAATACATCAATAAAACCACTAATTGCCATCAGCACAAGTTAATCTTGATACTTCTTCACAACTATGTTACTTTCATGAAATATAATTTAGTGTTACAATTAATAATTAGATAGTATTTTATTTTATGTTATGTATTGTTATATTATATATGGTTAATAATATAGTTATATCATGTGTTATTATGCTGTTGCTATTGCTTATAAGACCAGCAAAACCTTCTTTGTAAATAATTTCTGTGTACTTGGATAATTGTTATACTGCTTATCATTAAAAAAAAAATATTAAAAGTTGAATAAGAATTGAAATTTATTAACACTATATTTACTATGCCAGCCAAAGAGACTGCTTGGGCAATTACATTGTGAAATGAAGTTATGACTTTTTTAGCTAGAAGTATAAAAATCTGATGAATTCAATGTTACTTTGCTATAAACATTGTGCTATACTATTTATATTAGCACCAGTCAAAATGACTGGATAAAGTTTCTATAGAAAAATGTTTGATGAAAATACCGAAATAACAATAGACACAGTTTGCATGCGTTTATCGCCTACCTCTTTATAGACAACAATATTCTTATGCTTTATTATATTGTGAAAATGCAGATTGCAGCATTATTACTAGATTTTACTAGATTGTTTCAAGTTTCGTTCAACACAATAAATAAAATTTTATTCAAAGTAATTTTCAATTACTTATTCATCTTGTATATTTATGTGGATACAGGAATAAAAGTAAAGAACAAAAAAGTCTTAGTTTCAACTTATTTTTATAGCTTATTATATAAGTTTAGATTATTTGAAAAATGCAACCAGTATATCTCTGCAATCTTTGAACACAGAAAGTGAATTAAATGTTAGCGATGTTGAATTGTTAGACAAATCGATCCACAAGACAGTGATATCAATTGTAGAGACAAGGAAATTCGTGATGATACAGATAAATTAAATGATAGTGAATAGGTTAATATTCCGAACAAATGTACCAGATGATTCAAGCAACTTTCTTCCAGTTTTGAAGACAAAGCTGGAAGTAACGCGCCAAACCTGGAACTAAAGTAGGTTCAGATGGAACTATTTAGACAAGGAGTTGACAAAGGAGGTGTTGCATGTAGATTACCAGTTCATAGTGCTTTCAAAGGCATACTCAGGCCAATGGCACATGCTAAAAGGAACATTATGAGAAGGAATCTAAGTAGTGCGATTCTGTTAGTCATTGTCAACAATATTTTGGAGCATATTAGAATTTGTACAGAGTTGGAAGCCTCTAGAGTTTTAAGAAAAAACTGTTCAATAAGGCAAGCAAAATTGAAGGCATTTATTGCAAAATTGTATGCACAAGGAGGGGGGGAGGCGGTTACAAAGGAAATAATTTGAGGCTTCAATATTTGTGGAACAACAAGTGGCGATTATCATTTTTCTCCAACACAATGAGTAGACATACGTTTTCGGTAAATTTTAGGATACATTCGTTTCAACCAAAAAAGTTAAATAAGTCAATGTTTGCAAACAGACAAATTTCCAGTTTTGTTTCAGCAGTTTGGAAAAAATTTATAAAAAATAGACAAAATTGCTACAAGACCAAAGCTCATATTACTATGGATAAATAAATTTTTCCAACAAAGGCCTTATGCAGATTTACCTAGCATATGCCAAATAAACCTTAATAAATTTTGTATAAAATTCTGATTGGCATCTGATGTAGAGACAAAACATGGAGTAAACGGCTGCCCTTGTTTAGAAAAAGTTGAAGCTCGAAATGCATCAACCCCTGTTAGCAAATGTATCGAATGAAACTTTTTGAACCATATACTATAAAGGATAAAACTTTTACAACCAAAAATTTCTTTTACAAGTATTTCTCTAGCATTCAAATTTAAATCTAAAATGCCTTGTTAGCTGGAACTTTATGCACATACAAAAGAAAGTCACCAAAAACTTGATTAAGTATTGTATCACTAAATAATTAGAATAACTGTGAGAAACAAGTGTTTTCTTATATGATATCTATAATTTTTTTTTAACTACTGTAAATTAGTTTTGTTCAACTTAATGCCACAATAAACATGCTTTCTTATAGACTAGTCATTTTGACTGGTATTAATAGAAATAGATATATCCAAATGGCTCGTAAATCTAGTAAAGTTTGTTTTTATTGTTTTACTACCACATCCAATTATGAAATAATTGCCGGTGACATGAGGAATTTTCAATAAAATAGTAGGTCAATATTAAATTAAACAAGCCAGTATTAGTAAACAAAACCATTTTAAGTTAGAATATGTATAAATAATTAAATGATATCAGATCAACTAGTTTTATTGTTTTAGTTAATATTGAGGAAACGAAATCAATATTTTTTACTACTGACAAAATGTGTCTTAAAATGTTTCATAGATTACAACAAATTTAATTATTGTAATCAAGATTAACTATTGTTATAAAAAACATGCAAGAACTTACTTAATACTATCCCTTACTCCAGTTACCTCAAGCAGCTCTTAAATAGAGGATGATTTTGTCATGTAAAACATTCATCATGTTGAATAGTATTTCTTCACCGACCCCTAAAAATAAAAATGATTATAATATTTGATATAAAGAAATAAAAATAATCAAGTATTTGAAAAGTAATTTCGTTTTTTATAGATTTTGTGATAAGTCATTTTCTTATCTTTAATTATTGTTTAATAAACAAATTAGCCGTTTAGCTCAGACATCTTCAGTCATATTTCTGGATGTAGCATAATTCCGAACTTTCATTCCTAGTTGTAATTTTCTTCAAAAACCAATCATTTTCAGGACGTTTCAAAAGTGAATCTCAGACTTTAATGCGGCGACACAGGTTTCACTCTTTGAGAACTTGGAAAACTCATAAATTGAGCTTTGATAAAATTCTAGACCTTTCGAGTGGTCATGAACAATTCGAGTGATCATTTGTAATGTTTTCTAGAGTTAAACTGTAAAATATGTCGATAACACAGCTAATTGTTTCCATATTTACAGAGACAGCATCCAACAACAACTGTGCATAATGGATCGGCATTTTTCACATGCCTTAATACAATCTTAACAAGTATCAAATCATATAAAAATTACAGAGCTCAGGTGTGATGTTAGTTTAAAAAAAAATACAATTAAATATGTGGTAAAACAACGAAACTACTATCCAAACAACCTTATACGATTTTAAATAATATCAAAAAGAAAGAAAAAATGAAATGCCCACAAAAGACATTTTAAAAATATATTTAACATGTCCTTTGTCATAACCTCACCCTGGAATTGAAACAATATCGAAGAACAACGAAGTACGTACTCACTTAACAATCATAAATAAGACAAACAATAAGTTTAAAATGAAATTAATAGCGTGGCACAAAAATAAATATGAAATTCACAAGCAAATGCAGAATAAAATGCTGTCGAAGTTCTTTGCATTATTCACAAATTAATCTAATAAGGTTAATCATTAATTCATTAAAATACTAACCATAAGCCTGTAAATAATTATATCGCCAATTAAGGTCATTCATCGTCCATTAAAGCACTGAACTTAAACAAAATAAAATTAATATCCAAAACCCTAGGCAATATAATACCCAAAACAGACATGTTGAAACACATCCGAAGCACCGAATGACATAAATTACGTTAAACGAAGAATAACGAAGTAACTCGGAGAACGAATGTAAGGGTGTCGGCACACTACCATAAAGCGGCGTACGACAATCGTAATGATAAAACTCACTATAAACTCACTAATGATAAATCCATAGATAAGGAAAATAAACCTATGTTTACTTATCTATGATAAAACCCAAAAACCTAAGCATAGATAAAACTATTATATATAATTATTATTATATAATTATACGAATATAACACTTGCTTAATTATGGATATAGTTATTTTTTATTAGATAATTATTTTTACAACTCCCTCGAAACAGACCAGTAGAATATTTGATATAAAACGAAAAAAAAAATATATAAAACAGTAGGCGTCGGAAAAATACAAATCATATGACCATTGCTAGTGATTGTCGAAGATCTTATTTATTGTTGATTAATGCAGAAGAAATTTTTTTTTCAACCTGGTCCTGGTGGAGTTGTGAAGTTTTCTAGCGAGCAAGTGTACGATTTTAATATTTATGTGAAAAAGCAATTATTTCATCCTTGACTGAGCTTAGTGCTTGTGTATTAACCGATTTTCGAACATTTTTCGGTGCTTTGAAAATTTCTTTTAATAGTTTATTTTGAAATCTTTGAATTATTAAAACGTATGTGTTGGAAGTATGGCTTTCTATAAGTAGGTAATTTAATTATGTGTGTTCAGTTTTGATTTCCTACCGAAGAGCCAATAATATCTTATCCTTGCCTCTTCAAGCTGCTTTCTCTTTCCCCTGATGTGTTCTTTATAAGTTAGTCTTTTATTCAGGTATAAATCTAAATATTTATCTGTATGAGTTTGTTCTATAACTATGTTATTGAGCCTTACTGCAGAACAAGTACCTTTGCGGAGATTAGAAAAGATATAATAATATGATACAGAAATAGGAAATAGAATAAAATAATTAATAAAAGAAATAAGAATAAAATCAATAAATAAATAATAAAGGTTGAGAACTGAACACAACAAAATACTCGCATCTATTATTAGCGCTTCTGATATGATTTTTTATTATAGCTTAATAACTGAAACATTTAACAGTATCAATGCTAGTAATTTAAGTATTTTAGTAATACAAGTTTATTTAAGTATTTTAGTAATACAAGACACCCGTGTTACTAAATCCCTTTCTTGAAGGTATCTTATTGAAAAATTATTATTTTTATAACACCTTATATTCATAACAAATAATTCTACATTGTTTTTTCAGCAATTGTACTCTTGAAAGTAATGATAAAGTATCAGTGAAAAAAATAAAAACACAGCAATCAATATTAAGTTACAAGTGCAAATTGAAGCCTGAAATTAGCTGACCAGTATTGAAAATAGGGCTCATAATTTTATGTCAAGTCAGTTAAGAGAACACATAATCTATTAAATAAAAGAAAATTCAAAGTAAAGGTTAAATTCCACCCTTCTTTTAACACTGCTAATGTTAGTTTGGGATCGACTAATCCACAACAAAAGTTTATGAGTAGCAAAAATTGCCTTTTGATATTTCATGAAGAAAACATATCTAATAATAATTGTTAGTTTTGCTTATGCTTTAGTTTCTAAAGCTAAATACCATATTCTGTAATCATGTATATAATATATAAAAATATTGTTTTTTAAAAACCATTTTTTTTTTTAATTTTGAATTCGAACGATCTATATAATCATAAATAAACAATTATACATATTGGTGTATTTTTACAGAATTTTATATTTGCACCCACGGTCGACGCTAGCGCCATCTATAGAGAGAGACGGAAACTAAACCAGAAAATTGACACATTTGATCGGAAAACGTGGCAACGAAATATGGCCCTAAAGAGAGATTTATGTACTCTTCTTTTATCTATGATTAGACATATGCACATCAAATTATAAGATATTTTATGGAACAAATTTTGTTTACATATCTATGGATAGTACCAACGTTTATCCGCTATTGTTTTGAACAAAAGTTAAAAATTTCTTAAATTAGAAAAATAAGAATAAATTTTAAAAAGTCTTCTTTAAACATTTCAAAATTTTCAAAAATCTAATTCTTTCAAAATTTAAACAAAAATGTTTTTTAAAATTTTATTTTTGGTCCCGAAAGTTTTAGCATTTTGCCTTAAGGCACGATGCCATGCACCACTAGTTTAACTCATTACTGCAAATATTCAGTGAACAATACATTTTAGATTTGTTTTTACATCATTTAGTGTCATTCATAACAATTATTAACCAATAATCATCCCGAGCAAAATTTGATATCGTTTGTTTTTAAGCAATTCATTTTCTCTCAAATATATTAAGAATCGTGTAAAGTGGCCATCCAATTTTGAAAAGCTAGAGGATTTCTAATTATTTCTTCTTTCTCGTTAACGTAGAAGCGTAATCGTTTCATCGTAATATTATTAGCATTTTTAGCATGTAATATTGTGTTATGTGCCGGTACCCTCATTTAACTAGCAACACATTTCTGACTCTATGTGCAACTACATAACTCTATGGAGTCCACATCTCTTGAGTTCCACTCTTCATTCTTTGGACTCTATGTTTCCGGCCGGACACAGGATCTTCATATCTATCACGAGGGCTCATTCTCTCTCTGAACGTCAAAAGGGCACTTAACCCTAGCCAGACAATATAATAATATATAGTCTATATTATAGGCCATAGATAAACAAGATATAGATGTTTCTCTCTCCTGATATTTCGGTTCAGAGAGCTAAGGTTAGTAGTGCCCACAAGGTCGAATTTGCGCTTCAGTCCCATATCGCTCGGCATTCGAATTAGAGCGCCAAAATTTGAAATAACAATATTTAGTTTAAAAAATAATAAAAAAAGACGAAGTATGATTTGAAAAATAATTCATTAAATTTAATTTTTGCATTACAACGATAATGCATTTCTAAATTATGTTGTTATGTAACAACAAAAATTTGTGGAATTAATCAAGTAAAAATCAACACACAAGACGCGCAAACCTACAACAAAGTCGTTGCATTATCAAGGGCCAAGGGTACGCAACTCCATTCATATCAACCAAAACAAGACCGATCTTTTAAAATGGTAATTAAAAATCTGCATTACAGTACTGATGTAGAAATGTTGGAAGAAGAAATCAACAATCTTGGACATAATGTGCTACGAGTATATAATCTGAAACAATATTCAACTACACGACCATTACACATGTTTGTCATAGAGATGGCACAAAACAAAAACAATACAGATATTTACAGTGTCGAATATCTGTATAGAACAACAGTAGTTATTGATTATCAATCACTCACTAGTACTGAAAAACATAACATTCTCACAAATGACTAAAAATAATAAACAAGCACACTTGGAGCACAAAACTGAACAACGCCCAAGCGCACAAGAATACAGCCTCAACCCAATCAACAATGACTAAGTTCAAAATTAAAATAATAATCAAGCCAATGCAAGAATTAAAAGGTTTGTTGAAAACACTACTTGACCAAATGGACAACATTCTCAATTTAATCACCTGTTTCCTAAGTAAAAAATAATGGCCACTTTACTTAAAATATGCACGTGGAACGCCAACAGCCTGGCCCAACATGCACATGAACTTAAGCAATTTATTTTATACAATCAAATAGACATCATGTTAATTTCAGAATCGCACTTTACCAGTAGAAGTTGATTTAGTCTTTACAATTACACCACTTATTCATGTAGGCATCCGGACGGCAGAGGTCACGGGAGTACGGCTATCATAGGTAAAAACAAACTCAAACACTACGAATTAGAACCGTACGAAAAAGATTATTTGCAAGCAACAAGCATATGTGTACAACTACCAGTGGGAAACATATGTGTTTCAGCAATTTACTGTCCACCAAGGCATTCCATTAAGAAAGTACAGTTCTCACATTTTTTCTTCACTCTAAGTAACGAATTCATTGTCGGAGGTGACTTCAATGCAAAACACACCTCCTGGGGCTCAATATTAATAACACCAAGAGGACGAGAACTACTTAAATCAATGCACTCGCACAATTACAGACAAATTTCTACAGGCGAACCGACATACTGGCCAAGCGACATCAATAAAATCCCGGATCTTTTAGACCTTTTTACACTAAATAATATACCAAATCAATCAACTAATATAAATTCATCACTTGACTTAAATTCTGACCATTCTCCGATAATTCTAAACATTTTCAACGCGCTGACTCCTTCTACTAAATATTTAACCAAAAATCATACAGACTGGGATTTATTCCGCTACGTAATTTCTGATAAAATTAACTGCAATATACCGCTTAAAACCGAATCAGATATAAATAACGCAATTTCAAATCTAAATACTCAAATTCACAATGCGACACTTCTATCGACCACACAAACTGTTAAGCATCAACTACAAGATATACCAAACTATATAAAGAACAAATTGCAGCCAAGAGAAAATTACGTAAAATTTGGCAAAATACTCGTTTCCCCTGAAGACAGAAAAAAATTTAGTAATGCATGTAAAACCTTGAAAACCTTGATGTATGAACATAAAAATGAAACAGTAAAAAATTATTTAAATAATCTAACACACACCGAAGACTCTAACTATTCCTTATGGAAAGCCACTAAAAAATTAAAACAGCCGACAATGACTGTTCCACCACTAAGAAAAAAAGACGGAACGCGGGCTAGGCAGCACCAAGAAAAATGTGCCATTTTTGCTGAACATCTATCTAAAACCTTTAGGCCAGCCCCTCAGAAGTGCGCAGATTACGAAGAAAAATTTATTTTCGATATTTTCAATACTGTTTCCACATCTAACGAGCAGATTAAAAAAATTACTGTTTCACAAGAAATAAGGCGTACAAAATCTGGAAAAGCACCGGGACCTGATCTCATCGCAATCAAAATGATTAAGGAGTTACCTGATAAATTGCTACGATTTCTGACCATTGTTTTCAACGCCATAATTAGAACTCAATCATTCCCTTCAATCTGGAAAATTGCCAAAATTATTATGATTCACAAGCCAGGTAAAGACATTTATCATATAGATTCATATAAGCCAATTAGCTTGCTGCCTGTCATATTCAAAATATTTGAAAGGCTACTTCTAAAACGCATTAAATTTACATTTCAAAGCAACAATATAATTCAAAATCACCAATTTGGATTTAGAAAGCAGCACTCAATCATACAACAGGTACACCGCGTAGTTAATGAGATCAACTCTGCTCTGCATACTAAAAAAGATTGCTTCGCAATATTTTTGGACGTCGCACAAGCTTTCGACAAAGTGTGGCACTGAGGGTTATTATATAAAATCAAAAAGAATCTTCCACATGCTTTTTCTATATACTTAAATCATACTTGGCTCACGGAACATATTTTGTACAGATACACGACGCCCAGTCTGCAATCAAACCAATTGATGCAGGTGTCCCTCAAGGAAATGTGTTAGGCCCAACGCTATTTTTATTATACACATTTTTCATGCCACCGCAATACAAACCTTGCAAATGATACCTGCATTAATTCTCAGCACGAAAGCCCAGCAACAGCGACTGCGATGCTACAATCACACAATAATATAATATAAAAGTGGTTTACACTATGGAGGTTTGTAGTCAACAGTAACAAATCTGTTCAAGTTACTTTTACACTGCGAAGTAGTACATGTCCACCTGTTTACATATACGGTAACGAAATTCCAAAACAAAACTTTGCTAAATACCTGGGTATGTATTTGGATAATAAACTTAACTAGAAAACTCACATCCTCAAAAAGCGAGATCTGAATTCTCCACTTCAAACAAAATTCTCATCTACAAGGTTATCTTTAAGCTAGTTTGACATATGGCCTCCAACTATGGGGTACAGCTAAAAGAAGCAACATCCAAATCATTCAAAGATTTCAAAATAAAATCCTACGTAAGGCTCTCGTAAATGAAGAGATAAACAAAATAGCTCAAAACTATAAAACAAAAATAAGCAATCACCCCAACGTCTTAGCTGTACAATACCACATATAATCACAGATAAAAAAGACAATCATTACTCGAATTAACAGAATAAACAAAGTTAGTTTATGTATGAATTATTTTTATGTATATATATTTATGGTCATATATTATTTATTTGTTCTATTGTTGAGTGTTGTCTAATGAATCCAAATTGATGTTTTGGCATAAAATTATTAACTTCTAAAATATTAGTGATTCTTTTGTGAATAATTTTTTCAAAAATTTTTGAGAGGCAAAGCCAGAAGACTAATGGGCTGGTAGGCAACTGCATCAGTAGGATTTTTTCCAGGCTTGAGAATTAAGATTATTTTTGCCAATTTCCACGATGAAGGAAAATACTTCAGCCGTAATATGGTATTAAATAATATAGTTAAAAATCTCTTACCTTTATCAGGAAGGTTTTTTATTAGACCAAATGTGATCGCGTCATTACCAGGAATTTTTCCCAATTTATTGTTACTAATCTCGTAGAGAACTTCAGAATACTTAATTTTTGGAATGGGCTCGTCTATGAAATTACCGTCATTCAAGTGATCTGTTATGAATTGATCGTTAGGTACATTACAAGGATGAGGAGTGAAGACCTTTTGAAGGTGATTTGAAAAGGTAATAACCTTGTCTTCTGCTGATCTAGACCAACACCATCATTATTTCTAATTGGAGATACCGTTGAGGTTGGTCTTCTCATATTTTTCGTGGCTTTCCAAATGGAATGGTCATGAACAGACAAATCACTTAAGTAGGACTCCATATGTTTATTTTTTAAATGAAACAAATATTGTTTAAGTTCCTTTATAGCTTTATTCAGTTTAGCATTGTCATCCGGCAAATGAGTATTTTGCCACCTTCTACGCAATTTTCTTTTACAGGCTATCAGTCTTTTAGCTTCGAGTGGACAGAAAAATTGCTCAACAATATCATTTGTGGGTGTAGAATAGCGAGCCGCATCAGTGATATTTTTATTGAGAATACATATTGCAATATCAATAACATCTGTTTTTTTTAGAGGTACTTTGCAGCATAAATTGTTAATGATGGACTTTTAGATTGCAATTTGAACTTTGAGCTAAATGTAACAATGATTGGAGTGTGGTCAGAAGATAAGTCAAGACTTGATTCAGCTTTTAATTGTTCATCTAATATACCCTTGAATATACAGAAGTCTAGAAGGTCTGGAATTTTAGAAGTGTCTCCAGGCCAGTAAGTTGGTTCACCTGTTGATAAGTGTAAGTCTGCAGTTAACCATGGATTTATAAAGTTGCAATGTTGTTAAATATCTGGGAATACATTTAGATAGGAAATTAACCTGGCATGAACATATCACAATAGAAATAATAACCTGGAAATAGAAACCTGGAAATCACATGTCACAATAGAAAATAAACTCCTAATATACAAGACAAATATTAAACCAATATGGTCCTACGGCCTACAACTATGGGGTACGATCAGTAAATCGAACATAACTATTCTACAAAGATTCCAAAATAAAATTTTGAAAGAAATCGTGAACGCTCCAAAATTCGTTTCCAATTGGTTGATACATCAAGATCTCAGAATTTGAACTATAGAAGAAGAAATTAGTCTTTACTGCACCGGATACAAAGCTCATCTAAGTCGTCATCCAAACGTATTAGCGTTAGATCTGCTCAAGCCTTTACCACCAAAGCGTCTCAAAAAAAGAATCCATTTTTACTACCTACAATCTAATTACTGAATGTCTTTCTAAGCAGATACAAATATAATTATGTTTTGTTTTCAATATAGTTAAGGAAATATGTAATTTCTTTGCAACTCTTAATAAAATACGTTAAAAATTTAACTTGAATACAACAATCTGATATTCTGATGGGAAAGTAAATATGAATACAATTCGGTATCAATAAGGGGAAGTTTACAATAAATTTGGATATTGAAAATAATGAAAAAAAAAATTAAAATAAAATTTAAAAAATCCAACATGAAAAACAGTGTTCTGTTTAAATATGAAATAAGCAAAGTGTTTTAAAATCGAAATATTAATATTACACATTTGTTAGAAATACTTGAAAATGTGAAATATTTGATTATGGTCAACCCGCAAATCCCTTCGATTTTCTAAACAAAATTAAAATCAATGAATTTTATAAGCTTTTAGATTATATTTAATTTTTTGTGTACTAAATGCAGAATGATTAAAAATCAATTTAAAGAATTTACGTAAATATTTATATAATTTTAATGATAAATGTTAAAACAGTTAAAATTATTGGGGGCGCTAGAACAAATCTTGCATGCGGGCGCTGAGGTTTATAGTCACTGGCAAAACTAGGGGCTGTTCCATTCACACTGTCAAACAGCTCATCTATGAATTTCAGGAAATGGGCAGTTCCAGTACCTTCTTGAGGTATATTATCATCTAGAATACGATTAAAAGAGGTTAGTTATGAATGCGAAAATACATTTTATATTATTTTCATTTACTTACACGGCTTAGTAGCACATCTGTTCATCATTGAAGAAACGCTATACGAGAACACCGCTGCAGCATCCTTCACTCTCATCTTCCTCATTTTGTCAGGATACACGTTATGTGCTCGTAACTTCTAACACATGCGGAAATTGGGCAACTCTGAATTAATTTCAAATATCTTAATTATATGGCTCCTGAATCCCCTTTTTCGTTGATTACGTTCAATGAAAGTGACATCATATGATGAAAAGCTGTATCTTCTTCCTATAGGCTGTTTTGGCAGTTTCTCATCTGGCATTTTATCAATGTCGTAGTTATTGAATTGACAACATTTTCAATTTCTTTCATGCTGTTTGTACTGCAAGCCTCCTTTGGCTCAGCTCTGGCAATTTCATGATCTTTCATAATTCGTCTGGCACTTCTCTTCATTGTCATAATTATATCATGACATTTCTTTAATTGTGATGTGACATTGTGTGTTTGTTTCTTCGATTGTAAATGTTAGGTGATTCCTGAAACAATATAATTTTGTATTAATAACAGCAATAATACGGAAGAAAACATATAATTTATTTCCATATAAAAACTATGCAAATATTGTTCAAATCAAATTTGTGGAACACATTGAAAACTTGAACAAACCAGCGCCAGTACTCCAGCGCACGATGAGAGAAATATATATATTTATATATATATATATATATATATATATACTCGCTGACCCGGCAAACGTTGTTTTTCTAAGTAAGGTATATTCTAATCAATTTCTAGCGAATCAAAAAAAAAATATTTTAAGTGTATAAAGATGTGTTGTTTGAATGCTATGAACCCCATTAGTTTTTCTATACTTTAATAATACAATCAATCAAACTGGAAGTTTTATACACTTTCTATAGAAAACATGGTATAATCCAATCCAAGTCATTTTTGGACTTTCGGCTTATTGATTGCGTTTCAAATTTTTCAGATTCTTTTTTGATTCAGGATTTTGTGTATAATTGTAAATAATACTACTGAGCTTATACAAAATTTTCAAATTTCTGCGAGGAGAGATAGAAAATTAATTAAGTATTTTTTCTTTGGCCTGCTTTTTGAAAAGTTTCAAGTAACATTCGATGAATTGAAGTAAATTTAATAAAAAGAATATATGTAAAGGCACAAAGGTATTTGAGTTTGAGCAAATATAAACTACATCATGAAAAGCAAACCAATTATATCACAACAAATAACACATTTCAAACGAACAATTATCTAACTACGTTCAGAAAAACTGCCAGTTACTTCATCATTGTAGAAATGTGCCTTTTTGCTGTCTTTCAAAAAAATTGTTATCTAGACCTTTTTACCCCATAGACAGGGTAACTTGCAACGGCTAGGTGGCAAAGAGGTTTAATGTCTTATTTTAATTTTAAAGGTATTTTACAAAATAATTACACTTTTGACCAATGCTAAAAAACTACCAGCGAAAAAAATACTTTCATTGTGGATTTTCAAAGATTACAAAGTCATAAGAATCAAAGTTATAGCTGGTTATACATTTTTTTTCCTCTACTTTTCAATTCCTTGTTAAACAATGCTTAACTCTACTGGTTTTTGACACATCGCTGGTAGACGTTATCAAACGCGGACCTTCATATATTACTATCTATTCTTCGATAAATTCTGCGAAATTATAACTGAGAAAATGTTATTCGGCAAAATGTTCCTTTGATACCAAATTTAGGTTTTGAATTTAAATAACATAAATAAAGAATAATATAACATAGAAAATGTTTTATAAAAACCAATAAGTATATAATTATACAAATGAGGTCTATCAGAGCATCGTGTTTGAGACAAATATGCCAAAAAGTGCAATTTCATATTAACATTTCAAAAAAGTTGATATTTTAAGTCTCTAGTAACACTTGCGGCCCGTTCACTAACGTTTTTGTATATAAATAAAACTACAAACAAAACTACTTACTTCAATTTAATCATAATTAAATAATAATCACGTAAAACCTCTTATTAAACGTAATTGAACAGCATCTGTCAAAAATGTTTGACATTTTACGTATTAGCCACCGTCCATTGTTTTATTTGAATTACGCTTCTACAAAAATTTAAAATCAAATTAAAAATGTAAAGTTTCTACGCGATTTTGAAATAATATCTCACCTTTCCGACCATCTCTGGATTGGCACGAATTTTTCAAGACTAAGACTGGCCAAATCGGTTTAGCCGTTTTCGAGTTTTACTGAATCATTTGATCGAGAGCTCCATTTTCATATATAAGACTAGCTGATCCGACAGACTTCGCCCTGTCAAAAAAATTGTAATGTGGCAGTGTTTTGTTGCTACCTTTTTTATGTTCTTTGGAAAAAATGATCTTGAACAAAACCGTCACCCTGGTAACAATTGGAAAAATAATTAAATAAAACACTATAAGTAATTAAAAGTAAGTAATTTTAATCATGTAAATTATAATTTTTAACACAAAAAAATCTGTTCTATTTTCATTGTAGTGCTTTGTAATAAATGATGTTTTTTCTTTGATTACCGGGCGCATAAACAAACAAATCTGATGGTTTTCCAATACGGGAACTAACAGGCAACATACAATTGACCATGTGAGAAACATGGGTTTTACAAATTAATACCACAAACACTCAATGATTGCCCCTCGTTTGTTCATGGTCTTAGCCAAAGCAAGCCGCACTGGAAACTGTAGTCGTTTAAACTCAAATGGCACATCAGTCGGAATATTAACTGCTTCAATACATACCTTGAAAGTTGGCATAAAGTTTTCCCGAACCTGCACCAAATGAAGTCATTTGAAAGTAATTGTTACATTGTTGGAAATTTTTAAAAAAGTGTATGGAATCTGTTCCTATTCCAGAAACCAATTACTACAATGGCTCTAGTGGCGGAGTCAATGGTATTAATTTCACTTTATCATTTGCGCAACACAATTCATTGGCTTCGTTTTTGTATTTTAATGCTTTACAATGTGAGCAAACCGAGTTCATAGAACCAATAACAACACATTGGTAGTTACTGTAGTCAATTGACACATCGTAACTAAAAGCAGCTCGATAATTTTGTTCTCGTTATTCGAAAAAAACTGAAAAAATACTTCAAATTTTTAATATTATAATATAATGAATAATAATTAAATAACTGAACTGTTATATGTACTGGAATAAAACATGTATAGTAATTCTCCTCGAGCATAGAGATCTCGGATCTTTTATAGGTAAAAATATGCTCTATCAGCAAGGTGGTTTGTGTAATTAGATGTAAGCAGTCAGCAGGATGGATCCCGTAACTCCTCCGACCCTAGATGAAAAACTCTCGGTTGTGGCTCTCTTGTTCTTGAGGTGTCTCTACTTCTGGAGTAATTAGTAATTTCTTTTTGTTGTGTCTTTGTCTGGAATACTTGAACAGAATATAAATGCTAATAAAAGTTATAAATATTATATGCATGATAATTGACACGATGCTGTTGTTGTTAAGTCCAGTCTTCCTTGCATAGAGTTTATGAATTTGTTCTTAATCTTCTTTAATTTTAGATAGCTCATTTACTTGAATTGACTTGATTGCAATTGGTTCGGATGATTTTGAAATGTTGTAGTTTAAATTAAATCTTGGTAAAATTATTGCTTTTCCTTCTATTGAAGATTCTATATTATAGTAATTTTTATTGTCGATACAGAATTTGCATTGATGAGGTAGTTTCAAAATAAAATTTCCTTTAATAAATTCTGTTTCTTCTTGATGGGTGCAAGACATATCAATTCTTGAATGTGTATTTATTAAAAGAATATAATGTGCATCACCTAAACCTTATTACATGTTTCGATGTGAGTGTTGTCTAGTTGTAATAATTTTATTATGCATTCTTCAGTATTTGATAGGATATGTTTAATATTGCAGAGATATATTTTTGAAACTGCTCTGCAATCTGCATCATCAAATTGATAGTTACTATTGCCAATTGTAAGGAAAAGTTTAGGTGGAATAATGACTTTTTTCGATATTTGGAATTGGAAACAATTTATAATGTTTATAAGTTTCGGGTAGAGTGATAGGAAATTTGATAAGAAAAATAATTTTTTCATCCGTATAACAATATTGAATTTTTAATAAATTGTAATATTTGCGAAGATTACTATCGCTTACGGAAAATGGTAGTGAATCTGTACTGTATAAATGCTTTATAGTATTAATCATAAAATTCAGATAATCTAATTTTATTATTGAATTATGAATTAAATTCATTCTAGCTAAATCCATTGATATTTCTAAGTCACTTAAAATATTTGTCAATATAGCTAAACTATAATTAATTTCTTCTAAACTATCCTTAGCTATAAAATATTCATTATGACTAAAACTACCGAATTTAAGATAATCATTGATATCATTCAATTTCTTATTTAATATTTCATCATTTTCTCTAATATTAACAATCGTTTCGTTAAAATATTCAATTAACCTATTATTTAGTGTCATTTGTTTATGCAATGTTTTTGCATAATAATCATCGTTAGTTTCTAATATACGTATGGCGCCATCGTCTTTTTGGCATCATGTGCGTCTAAATTTCCTGTAATTGCCTTAATCATGCTACCTAGTCCGTTAATAAGTCCTCTTTTAATTTTTCTAATAGGTCTAATAATATTGTATTTATCTTTGATAACATTAATCATGGTTTTGGTCAAAGAAATGTATGAATCTAATCTTTTCAAATAATCGTTATGTTTTTTACACAAAATAGATAAAAGTGTATCAAAGTCTGTAATTAAATTAGTAATTTGTTCTTTAATTAATTTCGATCGGCTTTGCATTTTCTAGTTCGAATGGTAAAATTCCAGTGGTATTCAATTCTTGAAGAAAAATTTGATCAATGTTCACTACTAGTACCAGGTGCAACATCATTAGTTGAAAGAACAACATTTTGTTCACGTGGAATTTGCTGAGTATTAGTTTTTGGTCGTTTGAGTTCTTGTTTGTGTATCGTAATATTCTTGACAGTAAGAATTGTATTTCCTGTACTTGTATTTGTTTGTAACGTGAAGCGGTTTTGTCTCGCGGGTTTGATTTTGAATATGCACGTGTGTTTTCGTCGTATTGCAATGGATCATGTCTTGTTCCGTTATGTTTCGATATAGTTTTGTCTTTGTTGCTATAATTTTTTTCAAAAATTTTTTCATACATTAACTTTGTTCGTTGTTTGTGTTCTTCTAAATAATTTCTGTTTTTAAGTCTATGTCAAAAGGAGATCTCGTAGAGAGATAACCTGAAATAATGCCAAATGGTTTTAATTTTGTCACTGAATGTATAGAACTATTATAACCATTAATAGCATAAGGGATAATGTCAAGGATACTAAGATTATTATTTTCGCATTTGAGAATACGTATATGTTCTAGAATGGTAGAATGAAATCGTTCAATAGGTCCATTTGAATTTGAATGTAAAGGAGTTATGTAGTGGATATTAATTTTATCCATTTTAAAATACGTATTCTTGTGAGGCTGAAGATTTTAGATCAGGACCATTGTCCATAATTAAAGTATCAGGAACATCAAAATGAGAAATAAATAACATTAGAACTCTAACTATATTTTGCGTTATATCAGAAGCAATAGGATATGCTTGCGCATATTTAGAAAATGTATCGATGATAGTGACAAGTTTTTGTTTACTAATTGTAGGAATGTCTAAATGTAGGATTTAAAATGGTTTCGAAGCTGTAGGGAAAAAAGAAAAAAAATTGTTTTGGTGGATGTCTATCATATATTTCAGTTGAACATAATGTACATTTATTAATTCAGTTTCAGTTTTCAGTAGAACATAATGTACAATTATTAATATAAGTACTAATATCATTACGTATTGTTGGCCAATAATATTTTTGTCTAATACGTGATTCGTTCTCGTTAATTCCTCGATGATTAGAACAATTTTCGTGAATTGTTTTTACTATTAATATTAGGTTGTCAAATATCTCCCTTCTGCTTTTTTGCTCTTTATTCAAAAGAGGAAGGGAGATATTTGACAACCTAATATTTGTTTATTTACATCAATAATGTCTTCTTTAAAATCATTACATATAACTAATTTAAATGCTGAATGTATGACAGTAGAAGTTAAAATGTTCGTAATGTCAGCAATATATTTGCTATCGTTGACATACAACGCAAAAGACTTATTACTAGTGGTATATGCTTTAAAAATATTAATCAATTCTTTTGATATTTCTCTTCGATTTATTTCAACTATTAATCTATTTTTATTAAATATTTTCTGTGTTTTTGGTTTGCTTGAAAGTGTATCTACAATTTTAATAAAAATTTGATTATCATAATGATTTATTGGTTTTGAAAAGATAGGGATTTCTATAATAAGATTTTCGTGTGACGTGTGGACTCTGTATTATTATCATCTACATTAATATCATCTGGAACTTGTTCGGGAAGTATTTCATTTACAATTGAATCTAATTTATCTACATCTGGTAATTCAGAAAATCGGCTTGCGCTATAATTGACTGCATATCGGTGCCAAAATCAATAATTTTATTAAAATTTGATTCGTCGTTATCATTATCTAATTTAATGCGGTAAAGAGAATCTGCATTAGTATTTAAGGAATCTTTTTATAACAAATTTCATAATCGAATTCTTCTAGTTGAAACCTCCATAGTACTATACTTTATTTTGGAATCGCTCACTTTTCTTGAGGCATATGCAATCGGTTTATCTTTTCCTATTTTTATAACAAATCTTCTTATAACAAATCTTTTTATAACAAATTTCATAATCGAATTCTTCTAGTTGAAACCTCAATAGTACTATACTTTATTTTAGAATCGCTCACTTTTCTTGAGGCATATGCAATCGGTTTATCTTTTCCTATTTCACTTTGGGACAAAACGACACCAATAGCAAATTGGCTAGCATCAGTTGTAAAAATGAAAGGTTTGGAAAAATCGAGATATTGCAAAATGGGGTCATTTATTAAATTTTTACAGGTTTCAAAACATGTATGTACTCAGAGGTTTTTGCATCTTTTTTCAAACATTTTGTGAAAGGTTTAGTTAATTTAGCTAAATCTTTTATGAAACCACCGGAAATAACCTAATAGTCCAAGGAAACCTTTAATTTGTTTTGGAGCTTTGGGTATTGGAAAATTTAGGATAGCTTGGATTTTATCCAATTTATTGATTCCGTCTGGTGTAATGATATGGCCTAAAAATGCTGTTTCTTTTTTGAGAAATTCAGATTTATCTGGCTGAATTTTAAAATTGGTTTCTCGGAGTTTTTGAAATATTTTAGTCAAACTATCTATATGTTCACTAAGTGATACTGAATAAATTATTATATCATCAAAATAAACTAAACAAATTTTGCCAATATAATCTCTAAGAATATTGTTTATTACACGTGGGAAGGTGGCTGGGGAATTCTTCAAACCAAAAGGCAGGCGTAAATATTGGTAATGTCTGTCATCTGTACTGAAAGCTGTTTTTTCAATATCGTCTTCGTGCATTTCAATCTGGTGAAATCCAGAAGCTAAATCAATAGTTGAGAAATAATAACATCTACCTAGTTTGTCTAGGACATCTGAAATATTTGGAAGAGGGTATTTGTCATTGTCTTGTCGTTGACTTTACGGTAATCAACAACTATTCTCCATTTACGTTTCCCGGATGCGTCAAGATTTTTGGGAACAACCCAAATGGGAGAGGACCAGGGTGAATTGCTATGTCTAATAATCTGTTGGTCAAGCATTTTGTTAATTTGGCGTTGGACTTCTTCTCTGTGGATTATTGGGTATCTATAGGATTTGGTGTAGACAGATTCGTCGGTTGTGCGTATCTTATGTTTAACCTGGTTTGTGAAAGTCAGTTTGTCATCTGGTCTACGAAAAGTGTCTATGTATTTCTTGCAAATTCTTAAAATAGCATTTTGCTCTTCGAACTTCGTGTGGTTAATCCGTATTAGGTTTTCAATATCCGAGAAATCTATATTTGAGTCAGATTTGTCTGTACAAAAATTATAAAATTCTATTTCATTTGTGAGTTCTACTTGTAAAGATTTGGTTAATGTTAAGTTAATTTCGTCTTCTGTTAGGTTATGAATTTCAACTATGGCTTCATTATTTTTTGCTCATGTTACGGTATCTGGAATGAAGCAATTAGGAAAATTTTGCCTTGTAATAGGAATTTCACCTTCTTTAATGTTAACAGGGATTTTGCATTTTTGAATGCATATTTCTGATATCTGTTGATTAAAAAGTATTTTTGCCGGACTTTTTAAATAATGTAAGTTTAAATTAGTATTAAGTAACACTAACAACCCATTTATTTAAACCAATTAATGCCTTCAATTTTTTATGGTTATCAATTCCTAATAACCCATTGAAGGTTTCATAAAATTTAAAAAGGTGGAATGATAGGTTTTCGTTACTTTTGAATTCGTTAAACTTGGAATATTACTTGCAAAATTTTCTTTATGTGTTGCTAATGCGGTTTTTATTGTGCAAGGGTCGGAGTAAATAAAATTTTTGAAATATTTGTTAGCAATTTCTGGACAAATGAAAGATTTTGTGGAGCCTGAATCAATGAGAAATTTTATATTTTGATTGTGGATTTGTATATATGGGAGGAATTTGTTCTGAAAGCCGTGAAATTCGATTATGTCTGATTCGGTTCTTCGTTGGTTGTTTGAAAATCCATCTGTAGCTGGTCGGGATATGATTCTTGTTCAGTGTCCATATTTTCTAGATTGTAAAGTCGGTTTTGCGGTCTATTAGTTCGTCTGCTGTTTCTAGAGGTAATTGTAGAAACGCCACTCATGGGTGTCCAGTCAGATTTTTTCGTTGTATTATTTGTCTGATTTGGGAATTGAAAATTTTGTTGAAAATTATTGGGTTTGTGGGTCATTTGATTGGGTTGAAAACTGTTTGTTGGTTGGAAATTGTTTGATTGAACGTTATTTGATGGGAAGTTGTTTGGTTGGAAATTAATTGGTTTTAATTGGTGCACGTTTCCACAATCCACAAATATCCCAACCCGCATACTTTCAACCTAAAAATTTCCACCAAAATAATTTCCATGGACCAGCTTGCTTATGCGCAAGATGGGACAGTGGCGAAGGATGAATGTCCCTCTCCCTTTAGCGCGTTGCTAATAGTTCATGTTGTGTGACCATCGGCGCTAGTGTTTCCTTCAAACACTTTAGTTTTAGGTTAAGTTTATTGTTGTAAGGCTTTTTCACAGACATGTCACAGACGCCGAAATATATTTTTATCTTAATTAATATATAATATTACGGGATAAATGCACTGTAAGTATGAATATTATAACTTCAATTGTAATATAGTAAAAATGTTAACATTTTACTAATTATGAGTTTTCTTTTAGTAAAAATGAGGTTAAAATTTTCGCGTGGTAAGATTTAGTGATTTCATTAATATCTTCAATGATATTGGATTACGTTTTCTAAAAAGTTAGCTCTTTGGACCCCATTGGAAACGGATAAAAGAAGCAGAAAAAATAAAAGTGTCTGAGTGTCAAAAAAATGTTCTTCAGTTCCAGAATTTTGGCTTCTTATGGTGAGTTTAAATTTACATATAAATCATAATTATTCAATCAAATTAAATAAATGTAAATGCTTATAATATATATGTATTATATATTGAAATCATTATAGCACAGTCGAGAAGTCTGACAGAAGCGGAGATGCACTTATTGTTCGATGAAGCAAACAACAATGAAGAAATATATGAATCCCATATGAGTGAATAAATATGATGAAAGGAATAAGCAAACGTTATACTCTCATCATGTAATCAGAGTAAGAATCAATGCTTTATTTTGTCAGTTCCATCACCTATGACTGATTACATTCACCGAGGAAGCTGTTGTATAAGTGATATCAGTACCGAGAAAATGTGGTACTTCATTATATGTGAATAAAGTAAATGGTATATATATTATTAAATAATTTGTATTATATTATACCCAAATATTAGAGTTTTGATATACAAATTAGTAATAATAAGATATTTATTTCAATGCTAGATGCAGAATTTTTTGAGAGCAGTTGACTAAAGATATTATCCAGACAGGAGCGAGAAGAAAGTGCAAATTTTGTGACAAGCTGACTCGAGAAATCGATAGAGGTATTTTGTAAGAACATATGTTTCGCTATTAGTGAGATGTAATCAATCTTCTACTAATTACAGATTATCGAGTTTTTAAAAATTGTGCTCATGCCTAACAAAGTGTTATTTCGCAGACAACTAAGTATTGGCTCTGACTCATTCATGTATATATATATATATATAAATATATATATATATATATATATATATATATATAAATGTAATGTGTGTACTTGTTTTAATGTTGATCAGCTTTAATTATTTGTTTTATGTTTAAGAAAAGCAATGCAGTTTTGAGGCAGTATTATATTTATAATTTATAATTCATTAAAGTTGTATTTTATAAACTAATTTTGAGAAATAAACTTTTTTTCAAAAAATGACCTCTTTCTTATTATATTTTAAGTAAAAATATTATTTTTAGCTAGAAAGTATGAATTAAAATGCCCCAGAATTAAGTACAATGCATGTCCGATTCCTATCCTATTCCTATCCTACTTACGGACGGAGTATCCCGCGCGGGATATCCTGCGGCTATCTCTAGGGGCGGACATATTTACAGTTCAGGGATAAGGCTTGGACAAGCCGGACGTACCGTTGGATGGTCCTGCGGACGAAGAATGTCCGCATGCGGATAGTTTAGGGATGATCCATAGATCATCTCGTGCTGTCTGGGTGGAAATGATGCTGTTTCATGTAGTTTGTATTATAATTTGAATTAAAGTTTCTCGGAAATGCAAGACTAACTCTAGTTCTTTGATAATTTGGTGATTTATTATTTCTTCTATTAATTTGCTTAAAATGGTCTGTATCATTTCTAACTTGGCTAATATTATCATCTTCTTCTATTATATTTATAGCTTCTTCTAATGATGAAACTCCTCGACCTCTTAGAAGCGAACTATACGGTTGTTTTACGTGCGCGATAAAAACTACTAAACTAATAAAAACTGAAAGTTATTGCATAAATACTGAGCAATTTTTTTATTCGTGACATGTAGACAAATATATTTTGTGTAAATACTAATTAAATTTTCAAACTTTGCATAAAATTGGTAAACTGTTTCGTTTGGAAGTTGTCGCATATTATGGAGGTCGAATGTCAAAGAAATATCATTTCTTTGGTCTGAAAATTTGAAAATTAGCACGCTAATAATATTGTCAATTTCTCTAGCATTTGCAATTTCAATGACTACTTTTGCCCTATCGCAAAGTTTGGAATGAACAGCGCTTCTGATAATTTCGTTTTGGATGCAAGTTGGATTATTGTTGCCATAGTGCCTATTGTTAATTTCCTGAACTCTTAAAATAAATGAATTTAATTCTGCGGGGTTTCCGCCAAATTTCGGAATAGTCTCAATTAATGCTGTGTCAAATTTCGGAATATTTTGGATCGACATATTTGCTAAATTATTCGATAAATTCTCTATTAAATCAGTACTATTTTCCATAAACTAATTCTCGTACATGGAATTATGTTTCAATAGAAAGTAAAACTGATTTTTATAAATTATTCAATTAATTAATAGTAACAGTAAAAATTGCTTTCTTATCTTCAGCGATTGAAGGATAAGGGAGGATTGGCAATTTTACTATAAAAATAAACATTTTCACTCACCAGTTCAGGGTTCTTCGGCGAATATCCTCTTTGCTCTTTTCACACAATATTTTTCAGTTTTAAAACAATTAATTAATATATTTTACTTTTTGCACACAAATAATTTTTTACTTTTACTTGCAATCACTTTATATTTTTTTAATTCGAATTGAATGGAAATCCTGCGTTAGACTTTTCCAAATCAATCCACCTAATTCTAATATTTGTGGTTCTGAAATCTAAGTGATAGAAATCAATGGATATCTGCGTTAGACAATCCCGAATTAAATCCTACCGACTGCGCCAGTTTTATTCTCGTTATTCGAGAAAAAACAAAAAAAACTTTAATTCTTAAAAATTACAATTGATTATATAAAAACTTCAAATTTATAATATTATAATATAATGAATAATAATTAAATAACTGGTGGTTCGTGTAATTAGATGTAAGCAGTGTCAGCGGCCTAGACAATATTAGAATACCCCGTGTTCATATAGACGTTTCTCTCGCCCGATTTTTACGTTCAGAAGGGAAACTTGAAGGGTCGTCCTCCGCTCAGATGAGATGACGCTGCGATCACTTATCATTCGGCAAACCTAGGCTTATAATGCATACAAATCCTTGGCGCAAAATTTGAAATAAAAAATTATTGAATCTTAATAAACCTTTATTTAAACTTAAATTTTGCATTACAATAGCATTATATTTTGTTATAATACATTACTAATAATATGTTTTATTAATACAAAGATAGCGATAATAAAATCAAAGCATAAATAATAATAATATTAAAATCAGCACCATTTTAAATATAAATTACACATAATCTACCAAGCAAGTTCTAAATTATTACTACAAAAAAGTTAGTGAAATTTAGTGAAACTGGAATGACACTAGTGAACTACAGTTAATAATAACATATTATACATAAAAGGTTATAAAAATAAAATCATTGGTGTATTTAAAATGAAATTAATACATATAATAACAAATATTTCATGCAATATAAAATGCAAAACTACTTCCTAGAAAAAGCGGTTCAAAAGAATTATTGAAAACATAATGATGCTGCATATCTCGAAGCTGCAAATAGGCTGAAAATAAATTCACAAGCAGTAAAAAAATATATTAAGTGGTTATATATATATATATATATATATATATATATATATATATATGAATTAGTAGTTAATTTTGATGTTGAAATATGTGAGTGAGTTCTTGAGGGCGATACATCAAACAAAGAAAAGCCAAAGATTTATAAAATAATCATTATTTCCAAACGTTTCGACATTCAATTTAATGTCATCATCAGTGGATCTAAAAACAGTATGAAAATTAGTATATCTAGGTAATTATAATATATGTGGATTGGTAAAGTAACTATACAATAAGAGGAAAATTAACAAACAGCAACACTTAACAACAAACCAAATATAAAAGATAGGAAAGGTAGTAGAGACTAGAATTAAATAAATAATTAAAAAATATAGGCAAAAATATCTAAGTACACTCATATAAACCTACGCATATATACATATATATACATACACATATACACACATATACATATATATATATACTCGTATATATATATATATATATATATATATATATATATATACATACAGTGCCGGCTTTAGGGTAGGGCGAGGTGGGCGACCGCCCTGGGCGCCGGCAAAAAGGGGCGCCTCGGGCGCCCCCCGGCTGATGCTCATAGTTCGAGGTCTGCTTAGTAAATTCCCTAAATTAGGCGGTTTTTTGTCTATTGTCAAAACACATTGTCTATCTCCTTTTAACGTTTTGGTTAAAAAAAGTTAGCGTTATTGTAGCGAAGCGTAACAAACTCAGCTCATTCGCATTGGTCAGCGAACTTGGCCACTTGGCCAGTCACTCGAAATGGCAAAATCATTGATCACATAATTACTAGTGACCCAGTGCAAACTCACATTGATAATTATCCGAAGAATGATACAGGCCGACATTTCTCTAATTCTCATTTCACAAAAATTCTTGCAAACAATGAAACAATTCAGCGCCTTTGGTTAATTTACTCCGTTTCTAAGGATCGAGTTTATTGTTTTTGTTGTAGACTATTTGATAGTAGCTCAACGTCGAACTTAATATCTCAAGGGTATAACAACTGGAAGTACTTGTCTGAAATATTAAAAAATCATGAAAATAGCACTTTTCATAAGAAGTTTTACCTTTCATTGATTGAAGCTGAACTACGATTAAGAATAGGAAAAACAATAGACTGCCAAGAGCAACACTTGATTAGAAAGGAAACTACAAGATGGAATAATGTTTTGTCTAGATTTATGCATATCACTTTTTATTTAGCCGAAAACAATACGGCGTTCAGAAGCACTTCTGACAAACTATATACGCCAAATAACGGAAAGTTCTTAGGCTTATTGTTAGTACAACTACTAGCCAAATTTGATCTAGTCATGCAGGAGCTCTTGCGATTAGCTATGAAGGGTGATATTTCAGACCACTCAGCTTCTGTTCATCAAGGGAAAATTCTAACCGATCACTTGGGACTATATACTATAAAAAAGCACAGTGACACTCGTTGGTAAGCAAGAATAAGTAGTGTTAAAACAATCCGTTATCAAATTAGTACTATGCATGATGCTTTGATTACTTTGACTCTTGAAACTCAGAAAACTGATGTTCAAATATCTCATGATGCTACTACTCTAGCTGAACAACTAAAAGGTTTCAGCTTCATAGTTTCATTGGTTGTTTGGTATGGCATACTTCATCAAATAAATGTTGTAAGTAAATCTCCACAGTCAACAGATGTGGATCTTGGTAAATGTTCTCAAATGTTGAAAAAATGCTGCAATTTTTTGAAAGACTACAGAAATACGGGCTTTAAAAGCGCTATTTTAACTGCGAAGGAGTTGGCCGAAGAACTAGAAATTGAATCTGAATTTCGAGCTACAATAAGAATTCGACGTAATAAGCGTCAAGCTGGTGAAATTGCACGCGATGACCCTATAACTTCTCCAGAAAAAAAAATTGAGGTTGAATTTTTCAACTGACTTTTGGACAATATATTAATCTCAATCAATGAAAGGTTCAAACAGTTAAATGAGTACTCGGAATCTTGGTCTTTTTTGTACAATATTAAACAGATTCCATAAAAACGCGACCTTCTCAAGCTCTGTAGTGATCTCTAATTAAAATTAACTGTAGACTCTAAATCAGACATAGATGGTTGTATGTTGTGTGATGAACTTAAAAGTCTGGCATCCTTTTTACCTGATAAAAATGTAGTTACTCCCATTTTTGATTTAAATTTCATCAACGATTTGAACTTAAAAGAACTGTATCCAAATGTATGGATATCATTGCGAATTTTATTATTATACCTGTAACGGTTGCTAGTGGGGAGCGGAGCTTTTCAAAGCTGAAGCTGGTAAAAACCTATCTTCGATCAGCGATTTCTCAATCTAGATTGACAAACTTAGCAATAACTTTGTCAATTGAAAACGAAATTGCTGAAAACATCGATTTCGACAACCTTATAAAAAAGTTCGCTGATAAAAAGACCAGAAAAGTAAAATTCTATTAGTGTTTATGTAATAAATGGTTATCTTTTATAATAAATATTTTTTTTTTAATAAACGGTTATTTCATTAGATGTTTTTCTTTTTTCCAAATGGGTTTGAATGGGCAGGTGAAGGGCGCCGTAGAAATCTCGCCCAGGGCGCTGGCAGTGTTAAAGCCGGCCCTGTATACATATACACACACATGATATACAGATACAACAATATATACCTATATATGTACACATATACATGTACGACTATACAAATATAAATATACGCATATACATATATGCAACGTGCATGCATATTCACAACGACGTACATGTACATGTATGAAACATACATATACCCATACCTATCTATGTAACTATAGCTGTACACGTATACACATACATATACGCATAAACATGTATATATACATATATACACACATACATATATATATACATATATATATATATATATATATATATATACATACATATATATATATATACACAATACATACATATACATATGTACATAAATGCTCACAAATATATATATATATATATATATATATTTAAATACATGCATACACATATACACATGTATATGCATACAAACATACATGTTTGTAAGTCTCGGGGGTGAATCCCAACTCCTACCGAGCGCGTCCCCAGGTGGCGGATCGGGGAACGTCCGGGGGACGCATAAACATGTATATATACATATATACACACATACATATATATACATATACACATATATATATATATATATATATATATACATATATATATATATATATATACACAATACATACATATACATATGTACATAAATGCTCACAATATATATATATATATATAATATATATATACATACATACATATATACGCATATACAAATACATGCATACACATATACACATGTATATGCATACAAACATACATGTTTGTAAGTCTCGGGGGTGAATCCCAACTCCTACCGAGCGCGTCCCCAGGTGGCGGATGGGGAACGTCCTAACCAGCCTTCGGGCTGGCGGATAGGGGTGAAATAAAATAGCCTCCGCGGACCAAAACGAGGTATGAAGGGGAAGTCTTGGAACTTTACCTTGACTTTAACCCGTGATCGTTTCCTGCTGCTGCCCACTGGGAGTGCCTGCGCCCTTGTGTTAATATTTCCGATAACCTGGGTTACGGCTGATGTGAGCTTGCTCTGCCGAGGTGTAAGTAGCAGCAGTGAATCAGGAGCCAGCCACTTCGGGCCTTGATCAGGAAGTACGCAGTGAGTGCAGAGGTCGGAATCTGCACCGCCCCGGGCGAGTCTGGTCCGTCCGTGTTTTCCGGGACATGGCTAAGTGTTTACTGGGCCTCAGGGAACTGGGGTAGAAGTATCATCTTCGAGGGTACACCCGCTCCCAGTTAAAACAACCCGCCCCTCTGCGTACGATGCGCTGGTACTTTTAATAGCATGGAATTAAATAAGGAAAAATTCACAAAATTAAATAAGGATACACACGAAACTGACGAGGGTCTGCCAGTGCGCACAAACCGAGGCAGACTTCATTCAGCTCCGATTGGTAGCGGTCGCCCATCTCCTGTTGAACGCTTGGGTGAAAAGATTCATGAACTGCTGGTTTTCATCCAAAAGAAGACAAATGTCCACGGTGACATAAGACGTCTAGCAGGTTCAATCAGTACGGCGTACAACCTGGCACTGAGTGATCTCTCTATCACGCTCGAAAAACCAATGGAACGAGTTGCGACGACGACTCAAACATCACCATGGATGGCGACAACTGCGCCGCCGTGCACACCCATACCAAGCGAAGTGCTAAAAGATCCCAAAAAAAGGCAATTATCTTCGCCAAGCCCGATCTTATCCACTGAACGTCAAACCAAAAAGCCCACGCAAGAGGGCGATTGGAAATTAGTTGACCGGAAAAAGAAGAAGGCTTCAGAACCGCGCGAGAACGGTGCGCAAAAACGAACGGCTAAAGCGAGTCAAGAAGGCAACGGGCGTAAGGATGGCCCCGTGAAAGTGCTTCAGAAAACAAGGCGGAAAAAAGCTCGGACCAAGGCAATCCTCATAAAGCCTTAGGCTGGACAAACCTACGCTGACTTGCTAAAGAACATAAAAGGCAAGGTAAACCCCGAAGAAAGCGGAGCGAACATTAAGTCCATACGCCAAACAAAGGAGGGCGGAGTATTGCTAGAGATTAGCAAAAAGACCAATGATAACACAGCTTTCACGGAAGCAATTAAAACGGCGGTAGGCGGCTGTGGAACGGTCAAGCGATTGACGCCGATGACCACCATCGAAATACTTGATCTGGACGGAGTGTCTACCGAAGCCGAAATCCGGGAAGCATTAACGAGAGATTACAAAGAAAACCTTGAGATAAGGCGCGTAAACCTAACTAAGGTTACCCCTAGAGGTCAACGGGCAGCCTTCTGCGAGATCGATGAGGCTAGTGCTATGAAGGCCCTCGAAAAGGCCCGCATCAAGATCGGATGGGTGAATTGTCGCATTCGATTAGTGGCAAGAGTACCTCGATGCTTCAAATGTCTCGGATTTGGACACCAGTCTCGCTACTGTAAAGGACCAGATCGGAGCAAATGCTGCTATAAGTGCGGTGGCGAGAATCACAAATCAGCAGACTGCACGGAACAACCAAAATGCTTTCTGTGCACTTCAAATGGAAAAGACAAAGATAGCGTGTGCCATATCTCCGGTTCGGGTACATGTAATGTATACAGAGCCGCCCTAGCGGAAGCGACGAAAGCGCAGAAATGACACGAATACTTCAAGGAAACTTGAATAGATGTTCGCTTGCGCAGAACCTACTTTACCAGCGCGTAGCTGAGGACAAAATTGACGTCTGCATAATCAGCGAACAATACCAGAGCGCCCTTGTTAAATCATGGTACGTGGATAAGACGAGTACAGCAGCTATCTAGTTAGTGACTCGGAAGATTACTCCCGTAGATACCGGATCTGGGGATGGTTATGTCTGGATAAAAACCCCTGAAATGTATATCATGAGCGTATATTTATCTCCCAACGAAGGAATCAGCGTGTTCCGCCAGAAGCTGGCCAGCATCGAGAACACCATCTGTGGATTTAATGGCGAAGTCTTAATAGCTGGAGACTTCAATGCTAAGTCTGTGGAATGGGGCGCAGATTTCTCAGACACCAAAGGAAACGAAGTTACGGACATGGCAGTGAGGCTCGATCTTACAGTCCTGAATACTGGAGTGACGTCGACATTTAGAAGACCTGGTTATCGAGAGTCAATTCTCGATATTACTCTGGCGACTCCAGAAACTGCCAGCAGAATCCAGGACTGGAAGGTCTCCGAGGAAGTGATCATCAATCCATCATCTACTGGATAGAAGAGACTACCCACCACGTACACCGAGATTACGAAAGATGCAGCTGGAATACCAGGAAGTTGGACATTGATGCTCTACGAGAATCCCTCAGGCGGGGGTGGGTGACACTCGAATCACATCCGTTCCCAACTAACAGCAGCGAGACGGAAAACATTGTAACAAAAACGATGAAGATTATAACCGCAGCATGCAATGCTTCTATGCCACGTCGTAAAACACAGGACTTGCGCCGGCCAGCATATTGGTGGACATGCGAAATCGCAGAGCTGAGGAAAAAATGTCACCAACTCCGACGACAAGCAACAAGAGCTGCTAAGCACTCCCCAGCTCAGACCCACTACTCCAATGAGTACAAGGCGGCCAAGAAGGAGCTCAATAGAGCCATCAAGTCCAGTAAAGGCAAGCTGTGGGCAGAAATTTGCAACGACCTCAATAACGATGTCTGGGGCAAAGCCTACCATATAGTCGAAAAAGGATTGGGTAGAACCTTACCAGAGCCGCCAAAAAGCCCGGCTATGATGAACCAGATCGTTACTGAGCTCTTCCCAAACCACCCAGCGCGGAAGAAGAGTCGCTACAAGAACACCACCAATGTGTTGCAGTTCACTGTTTCGGAACTGCAAACCGCAGCAAAAACCCTGAAACTAGGGAAAGCACCCGGCCCTGACGGTATTCCAACACAAGTGATTAAGCTCATTGCACAGGAATTTCCTTACATCCTGTTGAATGCTTACAATGCATGCCTTGTGACCGGAACGTTCCCTTCTGTCTGGAAACGACAGAGACTCGTCCTTCTCGACAAAGGAAAGGGACCTCCGATAACAGCTTCATCATACAGACCACTGTGTATGCTGGATATAACTGGGAAGCTGCTTGAAAAACTTATCAAAGCCAGACTTCGAAAAGATGTTGAATCCTCCGGAGGTTTCTCCTCAAGCCAGTACGGCTTCCGGAAAGGGCGATCAACCATCGATGCAATCAAAGAAGTTGTAGAAACCGCAACAAAGTCGTGGGCTGGCCGCCTAAAGTCTAGGAAAGTTTGTATACTTCTCACGTTGGACGTGAAGAATGCTTTCAACAGCGCATCGTGGAAGGATATACTGGAGGCGCTGGAGAAGAGATTTCGGGTGAAAGATGACATCTTGACAATGGTGGACAGCTACCTGGACGATCGAGTACTCATCGTTGAAACCACTGAGGGAACAGTGAGCCGCAAGATAACAGCTGGTGCACCACAGGGTTCGGTTATGGGACCTAATCTGTGGAACGCTGACTATGACGAGCTGTTCGAAATTCCCTTACCCCCGCAGGTGCATCTCACAGGGTTTGCGGATGATGTCGCAGCTACTATTGTGGCAGACAGCGTTGAAGAGGCCGAGGTACTGGTCGATTTCACCATCGAAGCCGTCGCGGCCTGGTTGGACCAGCACCATCTGAAGCTAGCCAAAGAGAAAACGGAGATGGTAGTCCTAACACGCCAAAAATGGTTCCCAGAACCGTTTAGTACAATCATCGACGGACTAACACTGACGTCTACAAAGTCAGTCCGCTATTTGGGCGTTCAGTTAGATGCAAAGCTGACATTCCGTGAACACTTGGAACGCACGTGTACAAGGGCTAGCAAGACTGTGTCTAGTCTATCGAGAATCATGGCCAATACTATCGGCCCACGTGCCAAAAAGAGGAGAGCTCTCCTGGAGGTGGTTCACTCAGTCCTGCTTTACGGAGCGGAAATCTGGGCGCATACATTACAACAGAAGACGTATCGTAAGAAACTGGCAGCAGTACAGCGGCGAGGAGCACTTAGAGTGGCTTGTGCCTATCGCACAGTTTCCGAAGACGCAGTGCTTGTTATAGCTGGAGCTCCGCCTATAGACCTTTTGGCGATCGAAAGGGCCAGGTTGTATAACCTCAAAAAAGGAGGCCTCAATGCCAGCGAAGCGAGGGCAATGGTGAGAAAGGACACCCTGAAGGAATGGAAAGTAAGGTGGCATGCGTCTGATCGTGGTAGATGGACAGCACGTCTGATCCCTAATATCGAGGGCTGGCTCGCCAGGAAACATGGCGAAACAGACTTCTTTCTAACTCAGATGATGACGGGTCATGGCTCGTTCAATGCATATCTCTTCAGGTTCGGTTTGCACACATCACCGACGTGCAAATACTGTCCGGAAAAAGCCGAAGATGCTGAGCACACCTTTTGACAGCAAAAATCGCCGAGAGGGACCAATAAACTTAGGAGCTAACGTCACGTGACGCAACACGGACTGGGTTGAAGTAATGCTAACGCGGTTCCGACCCAGTCTTCCCCGTGATCATATGCGGGGAAATGAGGAGAGGAGGTTTTTTAGTGGGTGGAAATCCCACACTACCGTCCATCATCTTTTAAACACACGGTGTCTTTGAAAGATTTTTCCTTCTCTATATAAAAAAAAAAAAAAAAAAAAAAAACATGTTTGTAAGTAATATACATATATATACATATATACATACAAATACACACACACACACACACATATATATATATATATATATATATATATAAACATACAATATATGTAAACTCGTATATATGTAAAGCAAACAAAATATTTATGAAGATGGATAATACATATAAAATACAAGTGGACTTACATTACGTTGGTTGGTTACATATAGAGAAGTGTACACAGCACTAGAGATTGGCACTAACATTTATACAACTAACTTGTCAACACTATGCATTTTTTATAATTTTTTGTATGATGTAAACAGAAGAATGATAGTTTTATTGAACAAAAATGTAAGTAGAATTATGTAATTTCTGCCACGACTTCTGTACTTTGCGAGTACCGAGGCATGTATAAACGCCAACACGTGTTTTGAGAGATTTTTAAGCACAGTCAAGTCTCGTTTCTTCACAAAAAACTCCTTTGAACTTGTCAACAATCTCCGCGATTCCGTTATTCCTGATAACTCCTTATTGGTTAGTCTTGACGTAGTATTTCTATTCACAAACGTCCCCCTACAATTAATTTTAGATGCCATCACTGCTAGATGGGACGAAATCTCATGTCATACAACGTTATCACTGCATTGGTTTCTCGAGTCCATAAAATTCATAGTTTCGAATACTTATTTCGAATTCAACGACCATTTTTACCTTCAAATATTTGGCACACCTATGGGTTCTCCTATATCCCCGTCACTCGCAGAAATTGCTTCACAACACTTAGAGTTGAAAGTTTTTAATTCCTACAATCTAGACCTTCATTTTTATTACAGATACGTTGATGACATCCTTACCTGTGTTCCTGTTAAAAATATCGAACTTTTATTTCATAGTTTTAACTCATTTAATGAGCATCTCTCCTTTACGTTTGAAAAAGAACAAGAAAATTCTATCAGCTTTTTAGACGTAAAAATTATAAAAACCACAGACAATCGAATTATCACTAATTGGTTCCAAAAACCTACTTGGTCGGGTAGGTATTTAAATTATCATTCTTACCACCCTTCTAGCATGAAGATAGGCACTATTATTAATTTAGTCGACCATACCATCCTACTCTCAGACAAACAATTTTGGCCCTCTAACTTATCCCTCATCCGCACAACTTTAATTAACAACTCATATCCACCGCACCTCATCAACTCCGTCACCTCCAACAGACTTAAAACCCTCAACAGTATGCATTCTTCTTTTTCCCCAGAAAAAAATTCTAAAGACAATAACTATATAGGCAACGTTTGTTTACCTTACGTAAAAGAACTTTTTCCAGTGTGGAAAAAACTTTTTCATAAGGTAGACATCAGACTAACCTGCAACATAGATCTAACTCTTAAATCCCTCTACGCAAACCTGAAATCTCCCACTAGTATAGAACGTACTTCCAACATTGTCTACAAAATAAATTGCAATGATTGCCCTTCTACTTACATAAGTGAAACCGGACAAAATTTAATAAAAAGACTCAAACAACACGACAATAATTCGAAAAACCCCAACCAAAACCAAACTATGATAACAGAACACATAAAAAATTTCAAACACTCCTTTAACTTTTGTAATGCCAGTATTCTCTACCATGAACGGAACACCATTCAGAGACGTTTTGCAGAATCTTGTTTCATATCAATATGTGATCACGCGGTGAACAAAAGATCGGATTCCTCCTTACTCTGCGATAACTACCAAGTAATACTAAATAATGTTTCCAAATTTATCTCCTCTGAACAAAACTAATTCTGACCTTACTAACCTTGCCAACACTTCCTAGTTTAACTTCGGCCTTGATACCCGAGCTTTACCTATCCATGCATAGCAAATTTTGAATAAACCTTAAAAATTTTTTATTGTAGATATTTGAGTTATTAGTATAACTACCTAGTAATACTAAATAACACTTCCAATTTTTTTCTCCTAATTCTAACCATACAAACCTAGCCTAACATTACTAGTTTCAACTCCGACCATTTTCTACCTACCCGCCCATAACAATCCTGGAATGACCCTTAAAAATCTCTCAAAACACGTGTTGGCGTTTATACATGCCTCGGTACTCGCAAAGTACAGAAGTCGTGGCAGAAATTACATAATTCTACTTACATTTTTGTTCAATAAAACTATCATTTTTCTGTTTACATCATACAAAAAATTATAAAAAATGCATAGTGTTGACAAGTTAGTTGTATAAATGTTAGTGCCAATCTCTAGTGCTGTGTACACTTCTCTATATGTAACCAACCAACGTAATGTAAGTCCACTTGTATTTTATATGTATTATCCATCTTCATAAATATTTTGTTTGCTTTACATATATACGAGTTTACATATATTGTATGTTTATATATATATATATATATATATATATATATATATATATATATGTGTGTGTGTATTTGTATGTATATATGTATATATATGTATATTACTTACAAACATGTTTTTTTTTTTTTTTTTTTTTTATATAGAGAAGGAAAAATCTTTCAAAGACACCGTGTGTTTAAAAGATGATGGACGGTAGTGTGGGATTTCCACCCACTAAAAAACCTCCTCTCCTCATTTCCCCGCATATGATCACGGGGAAGACTGGGTCGGAACCGCGTTAGCATTACTTCAACCCAGTCCGTGTTGCGTCACGTGACGTTAGCTCCTAAGTTTATTGGTCCCTCTCGGCGATTTTTGCTGTCAAAAGGTGTGCTCAGCATCGTCGGCTTTTTCCGGACAGTATTTGCACGTCGGTGATGTGTGCAAACCGAACCTGAAGAGATATGCATTGAACAAGCCATGACCCGTCATCATCTGAGTTAGAAAGAAGTCTGTTTCGCCATGTTTCCTGGCGAGCCAGGCCTCGATATTAGGGATCAGACGTGCTGTCCATCTACCACGGTCAGACGCCTGCCACCTTACTTTCCATTCCTTCAGGGTGTCCTTTCTCACCATTGCCCTCGCTTCGCTGGCATTGAGGCCTCCTTTTTTGAGGTTATACAACCTGGCCCTTTCGATCGCCAAAAGGTCTATAGGCGGAGCTCCAGCTATAACAAGCACTGCGTCTTCGGAAACTCTGCGATAGGCACAAGCCACTCTAAGTGCTCCTCGCCGCTGTACTGCTGCCAGTTTCTTACGATACGTCTTCTGTTGTAATGTATGCGCCCAGATTTCCGCTCCGTAAAGCAGGACTGAGTGAACCACCTCCAGGATAGCTCTCCTCTTTTTGGCACGTGGGCCGATAGTATTGGCCATGATTCTCGATAGACTAGACACAGTCTTGCTAGCCCTTGTACACGTGCGTTCCAAGTGTTCACGGAATGTCAGCTTTGCATCTAACTGAACGCCCAAATAGCGGACTGACTTTGTAGACGTCAGTGTTAGTCCGTCGATGATTGTACTAAACGGTTCTGGAAACCATTTTTGGCGTGTTAGGACTACCATCTCCGTTTTCTCTTTGGCTAGCTTCAGATGGTGCTGGTCCAACCAGGCCGCGACGGCTTCGATGGTGAAATCGACCAGTACCTCGGCCTCTTCAACGCTGTCTGCCACAATAGTAGCTGCGACATCATCCGCAAACCCTGTGAGATGCACCTGCGGGGGTAAGGGAATTTCGAACAGCTCGTCATAGTCAGCGTTCCACAGATCAGGTCCCATAACCGAACCCTGTGGTGCACCAGCTGTTATCTTGCGGCTCACTGTTCCCTCAGTGGTTTCAACGATGAGTACTCGATCGTCCAGGTAGCTGTCCACCATTGTCAAGATGTCATCTTTCACCCGAAATCTCTTCTCCAGCGCCTCCAGTATATCCTTCCACGATGCGCTGTTGAAAGCATTCTTCACGTCCAACGTGAGAAGTATACAAACTTTCCTAGACTTTAGGCTGCCAGCCCACGACTTTGTTGCGGTTTCTACAACTTCTTTGATTGCATCGATGGTTGATCGCCCTTTCCGGAAGCCGTACTGGCTTGAGGAGAAACCTCCGGAGGATTCAACATCTTTTCGAAGTCTGGCTTTGATAAGTTTTTCAAGCAGCTTCCCAGTTATATCCAGCATACACAGTGGTCTGTATGATGAAGCTGTTATCGGAGGTCCCTTTCCTTTGTCGAGAAGGACGAGTCTTTGTCGTTTCCAGACAGAAGGGAACGTTCCGGTCACAAGGCATGCATTGTAAGCATTCAACAGGATGTAAGGAAATTCCTGTGCAATGAGCTTAATCACTTGTGTTGGAATACCGTCAGGGCCGGGTGCTTTCCCTAGTTTCAGGGTTTTTGCTGCGGTTTGCAGTTCCGAAACAGTGAACTGCAACACATTGGTGGTGTTCTTGTAGCGACTCTTCTTCCGCGCTGGGTGGTTTGGGAAGAGCTCAGTAACGATCTGGTTCATCATAGCCGGGCTTTTTGGCGGCTCTGGTAAGGTTCTACCCAATCCTTTTTCGACTATATGGTAGGCTTTGCCCCAGACATCGTTATTGAGGTCGTTGCAAATTTCTGCCCACAGCTTGCCTTTACTGGACTTGATGGCTCTATTGAGCTCCTTCTTGGCCGCCTTGTACTCATTGGAGTAGTGGGTCTGAGCTGGGGAGTCCTTAGCAGCTCTTGTTGCTCTTAAAACGTTATACTTAAAACATTTTTTTTTAATTTTCAAAAATTTTTCCATGCTATTTCCATACAAACTTTGATTGAATTGCGCTCTATCTAAACGTTAATATTAAGAGCTAAAACTTTCAGAGAATTGTTTTTTATCAATTTGGAACCATTTGATCCCCTGGGAGCAAGGAAATTCGAAAATGACTTTTTTAAGGACCACCCTAATATATATATATATATATATATATATATATATATATGTATATATATGTATGTGTGTATATATGTATATATACATGTTTATGCGTATATTTTTGTGTATACGTGTATAGCTATAGTTACATAGATAGGTATGAGTATATGTATGTTTCATACATGTACATGTACGTCGTTGTGAATATGCATGCACGTTGCATATATGTATATGCGTATATTTATATTTGTATAGTCGTACATGTATATGTGTACATATATAGGTATATATTGTTGTATCTGTATATCATGTGTGTGTATATGTATATATGCATGTATATATATATATATATATATATATATATATATATGTGTGTATATGTGTATGTATACATATGTATATATGCGTAGGTTTATATGAGTGTACTTAGATATTTTTGCCTATATTTTTTAATTATTTATTTAATTCTAGTCTCTACTACCTTTCCTATCTTTTATATTTGGTTTGTTGTTAAGTGTTGCTGTTTGTTAATTTTCCTCTTATTGTATAGTTACTTTACCAATCCACATATATTATAATTACCTAGATATACTAATTTTCATACTGTTTTTAGATCCACTGATGATGACATTAAATTGAATGTCGAAACGTTTGGAAATAAAGATTATTTTATAAATCTTTGGCTTTTCTTTGTTTGATGTATCGCCCTCAAGAACTCACTCATATATATATATATATATATATATATATATATATATATATATATATATATATTAGGGAGGGCCAATTCATTATATAAGTAAAATTAAGCGATATGGGCACCTTTTTATATGAAATATATGTGTTATTTAAATGAATTTTGACTGCAAAACCATATATCGCAAATAACTTTTTAGCCAGCGAAATTTTCAATAAAATACTGTTTTTAATAAGTAAATGTATTAATTTAGGCATGTGAATAATTCAAATTGTGAATTTTATTTTTATTAAGATTATGTGCGGGGGTTTTTAAATCGGGTTTAGTTTGTTGTTATTTATTTCCATCAGAGTGCGCTAGTATTTTTTTATTATACAATTAATTCTAGAATGTAATTCTATAAATTTCGAAAATAATATATTAATGTGACAATTCCGCATAAATGTTCATTCAGTTCGTCACTAGGGCGTCAAGTATCAATGGCGAGTTCTTATTTAAATTCAGGCGCAAGTGCCAGTAATTTGAATCATATGCCCTCGCATGATCAAATTACATATGGACCAGCAGAAGAATTTACAGGAGTGAATCTTCCGACAATTATGGAAGTTATCAGGTATTATTTTTATTTGGCGGAAAAATAAAAAAAAAACAAAATAAAATGTTTTCATATAAAACATTTACTCCAAATGTGGTAACGAAATTGATTCAGACGTGGGAAAAAATTGATATTCCAATTATGGAGAAACGAAGTATCGCTAGAAAATTGAACCGATTGATTGATAAATATAAAAGTACAAATAAAAGCAAGTCTACCCAAGCATCATTTCAGGAGTTTGTAGAATCCACGAAAGAATTATTTTATATTGGAAAATGCAAATGCGATTTGCGAAGAATACTGTGTTCCTGCGGACTGATTCCAGAACTTTTAAAAGCGTTTATGATGGATCAACATAATGAGAGGAAATCTACGATACCAGAATATATTATAAAAATTGAAGATGAAGTATCAGAATCTACAATAACTAGCAATATTACTCCAGGTGAGACATATACTCCAGATGTTGATTTTGATTTTAAAAACAGTTCGGAAAGTTCACAAAATACTTCTCATATAAAACGTGGTCCATATAGTCGAAGATATAAGGCTCCAAGCTATGCCTTAATGTGCGACAGATTTGCAATTTCTGATAGAGTTGGTTCTGGCGTGGTGACGGCAATCCTGCGTGACCTGGGCATAACGGATGATTGGGGCAATCCTGTCATTATGGATAAAAATAAAAGCGTTCGTGAGAGGCAGAAAAATAGGCAAGCTCTACACAAACGATATGATTCTTCTGAATTAATAGCATTTTCATTCGACGGCCGAGAAAATGATTCTATTACCATGGAAAAAATCGATAAGAAGTTTCACCCACGAATGATTAAAGAAGCGCATTTAGTTATTTTAAAGGAACCGAATTGCCAATTGTTGGGTTACACAAAATTGGAAAATAAAGATTCGGAAAGTAAGGTAATCAAATTGAACGAGTTTTTCGCCGATAAAGGAATAGTTCTCGATTCTTTGATAGGCATATGTTGCGATGGTGAACCAGCAAATACGGGCGTAAAAAATGGGATTTTACGTCGATTTGAAATTCAGTTAAACAGGCCACTGCATTGGTTTGTGTGTCTTCTCCACTTTAACGAACTTCCACTTCGCAATTTATTTAACTATTTGGAAAAATCATTGACCACTGGACCACGAACAAAAACTGGAATATTAAGCAAACAAATTGAAACATGCGAAAATATACCGGTGAGTTATAACATATTTACTATTTTTAATACCCTATGTTCAAATTCAATATAATTTATTTTTTCCTATATACTGCCAGCCGGTAAAAGACTTTGAAACAATCCCACTTGAAAATTTGGCTGATATAAGTCCTGCTAAATCGACAACTGACTCAAGTTATTTAATAAAAATAGCTAAAGCAGTTGCTTCTGGAGAAGTATCGACAGACTTAGCTAACATGAAACCAGGGCCAATAGCACATTCCCGTTGGCTCACGAAGGCTAGTAGGTTACTTCGGTTATATGTAACTACTAATAAGCCATCCAAAAATTTGAAAATTCTGGCAAACTAAGTAATGAAAGTATATATTCCAATGTACTTTAACATTAAATATTACAACTCTGTGGTGTATGGTAGTATATTATTTTATAAATTTATTAGCTGGACGCAATATTTAGACTCGAATTTAAGACAAATTGTGAACAATGTTGCTAAAGAAAACGCATACTATGCTCACTCGGAAAATATTTTATTAGCAATGTTGTTTGATAATAAAAAGGAAATACGAGATTCAGCTATAAGAAAAATCTTATATTACCGTAATAATGTGGAAGACCTGACGCAATTGAGAGATTACAAAACACCCGAAATAAATTTTGAATGTACCGACTATACTAATATGATAGATATGGATGATTATTCAAATATATCCGAACCAGCCTTTACGCTAAATATTCCTCATGAACATCTAGTACAATATCTACAAAGCAATGAGTGTCCATGGAGTGACCCTAAAATTCCGGTCCACATTCAGGGAACTGAGAGACATGTTCAATTACTGGCTAATGTATCAAAACGCGTATTGGAGCAAAATCGCGAAGGTGTTATGACAGCGACACTACTATCTCGTGAAAAGCATCCTCGACTGGAAAGCAAGCAAGATTTCATATATTAATTTATTTAAATTGTATTAGCTAAATGTAAGAAATTTTATTTTAAATAAAAATATAACTTAAAGAAATAAAAATGTTGTATTTAAACCATGTCGTGTAAATAAATAATAGAATAAATATATGTCATTCCCAAAAACCCAAAAACAATATTTTTCTACAAAAGTAGTTTGACCTGTTTCGATGCAAGATTCTAGGTTAGGCTTACTCGCTAATGTCCCCTAAAAGTTTACTTGATGTAGTCTGAGGTATCCGTAAGTTACTGATTTCAAAAAGCCGGAAAATGTTTTTAACCTGTTTCGATGCAAGATTCTAGGTTAGGCTTACTCGCTAATGTCCCCTAAAAGTTTACTTGATGTAGTCTGAGGTATCCGTAAGTTACTGATTTCAAAAAGCCGGAAAATGTTTTTAACCTGTTTCGATGCAAGATTCTAGATTAGGCTTACTCGCTAATGTCCCCTAAAAGTTTACTTGATGTAGTCTGAGGTATCCGTAAGTTACTGATTTCAAAATGCCGGAAAATGTTTTGAACTTTTTTCGATGCAAGATTCTAGGTTAGGCTTACTCGCTAATGTCCCCTAAAAGTTTACTTGATGTAGTCTGAGGTATCCGTAAGTTACAGATTTCCAAAAGCCGGAAAATGTTTTTAACCTGTTTCGATGCAAGATTCTAGGTTAGGCTTACTCGCTAATGTCCCCTAAAAGTTTACTTGATGTAGTTTGAAATTATATATAAATACTGAATATTCTGTTAAAAAGGAAATAAATATACTGAATATCTTATATATAAAAATGGATCGCAAAATGTGTTGGTAAGCGCATAACTCAACAACGCCTGGACCAATTTGGCCAATTCTTCTTTTAAAATGTTCGTTCATGTCCAAGGATGGTTCTTACGGCGAGAAAAAATCGAATAATTGCCGGGAAAACCCTAAAAACAGCCCTTTTCTTTTTTAATCGAGTAGGCAACGAAATTTGTAGAAAAAACAATGATCTATGTCATGACTTTTTGTGTAGTTTTTGATAATCTGATTTTTAATATATTTATATAAACATAGAAATATCTTTCTATTAATTAACGTGCTATATTGGCAGCCAAAAACATTGATGTAAATGAATTAAATTTCAAAATTCAAGAACAAATTACAGGCGAATCAGTTGATTCGGCAACTAACCAAGACGATCCACCGGAGTTTTTAAACTCGCTGGATTTGCTAGGATTGTCACCTCACTTGGATCGGCAATTATAATGTTGCGAAATATCGACCAACCGCGCCTTTGCAATGGCACAAGGTTAGCGATAAAAAACTACCAAACAACGTGATGGAAGCAACTATATTGAAAGGATAGTATAAAGCAGAAGATGTTTTCGCACCGTGCATCCCAATGATTCCGACTGATGTCCCATTTGACTACGATTCCAATTTGAAAAACCCATGTTTCTCACATGGAAAATTGTATGTTGTCTGTTCCCGTATTGGAAAACCATCAGATTTGTTTGTCTATGCGCCAGGTAATCAAACAAAAAACATCGTTTATCACAAAGCACTACTATAAAAATTGAACTGATTTTTGAATTATGATTTACATGACTAAAATTACTTACTTTTAAATGCTTATAGTGTTTTATTTATTTATTTTTAATTCACACCGAATTATTACCAGGGTGACGGTTCTGTTCAGGATAATTTTTTGCAAAGAAATAGAAAAAAGGTAGGAACAAAACACCGCCACATTACAAATTTTTTTGACAGGACGAAGTCTGTCGGGTCGGCTAGTTTTATTATAAAAGAATCGAAATATTTATAGGTTGGAAGTTACTAATTATTTAGAGTATATTACAAAAATTAAATAAAAATAGCAACTTGCACGTATTTTGCACATTGACAACTTACACGTATTCGGCAAATTGACAACTTGCACGCATTCTGCAAATTGACAACTTGCACGTATTTTACACATTGACAACTTGCACGCATTTTGCATTATAGATAACTTATACGTACTTTGCTTATTTGCAACTTGTACGCATTTCCAAGAAATTTAGCAAAAAACATTCTCCCTATTTAGAATTTAATGATATATCATATATTTATATCAAAAAATTATGAAAAGTTTCTCTTAAAAACATATATTTCGTAAACTTACAAAATATTTATAACTATTCTCTTGACATTATGGTTATTGAAAGAAATAATGAATATTTCTAGTATTGGAATTTGTCGATAAGTTTTGATTTACGTGCTGACTCACGCACGTTGTACAAAATAGCTAGGTAGATACCGAAGAAGTGTCACATGTACAGCATGTACAAGTTTTCGACTGTCAAGCCTACTGATTGTGGCATGCTGCAATGCGACGGCTTAAGGCTTATGCTCTAATAGCGTGGGGTGACGTCAAGCCAACATGACGAATCCCCAAGCCAAGGGCTGAGTCTCAACAGATCGCAGCGTGGTAACTGCTCTACCGAGTACAACACCCCGCCAGGTACCTAAGTCGTTTACAAACGATTCCGAGTCTCTACATCGAACTAGTGACCCATGATCGACCGCTATAGGCAAGACAGATATAACGGACGGATATCGCCTCTGTCCAGCGCCTCATTCGGCTAAAAATGGCTCGTGCGATAAACGGCGTGTGCCGAATACCTAATAAATCACATTGTATTGAGCCTTTCGACTCACGAGACTCTTAGAGATATCGTTGCTTACTTTGTCTAGAAAGGATACGGCCTTAGAGGCGTTCAGGCACAATCCCACGGATGGTAGCTTCGCACCACCGGCCGCTCGACCGAGTGCGTGAACCAAATGTCCGAACCTGCGGTTCCTCTCGTACTGAGCAGGATTACTATCGCAACGACGATTCATCAGTAGGGTAAAACTAACCTGTCTCACGACGGTCTAAACCCAGCTCACGATCCCTATTTGTGGGTGAACAATCCAACGCTTGGCAAATTCTGCTTCGCAATGATAGGAAGAGCCGACATCGAAAGATTAAAAAGCAACGTCGCTATGAACGCCTGGCTGCCACAAGCCAGTTATCCCTGTGGTAACTTTTCTGACACCTCTTGCTGAAAACTCTTCAAGCCAAAAGGATCGATAGGCCATGCTTTCGCAGTAACTGTGCACACTGAACAACGGGATCAAGCCAGCATTTGCCCTTTTGCTCTACGCGTGGTTTCTGTCCTCGCTGAGCTGGCCTTAGAACACCTGCGTTATTATTTGACAGATGTACCGCCCCAGTCAAACTCCCCGCTTAGCAGTTTCCTCGAATCGGATCACGCTTGCGCTTGGCTCTAGAAAACCGTGACAGTCGGAACGCAAGTTTTCGACGCACGCTTTCCGCCCAATCGAGTAAGTAAAGAAACGATGAAAATAGTGGTATTTCACCGACGATATTACTATATCCCACTTATGCTACACCTTACATGTCTCCTTACAATGCCAGACTAGAGTCAAGCTCAACAGGGTCTTCTTTCCCCGCTAATTTTTCCAAGCCCGTTCCCTTGGCAGTGGTTTCGCTATAAAGTAGATAGGGACAATGGGAATCTCGTTAATCCATTCATGCGCGTCGACGAGGACGAGGCATTTGGCTTTTTTTTTTTTTTTTGGCTAGGAGGGGAATGCATTTACGCACACCGGTCGCCAGGTTGACCAGGTAGTGTGGGACTCGGCCCGAAGGCAATACCCACTAAACCTAACTCCTAGTATTGTGCCTGATGGAATCTTATGCGCAGGCACCACGCTGAACTCAGGTACATCCTACCCTATTCCTTGTCGTTTTATGGACGTTGTTTTTATCCATGCTCCAAAACCGTTCAGTCCACCAATCAATACACGCGTAGATATTATCTTTAATTCTTCTTTCTTAATGACCTTTCCTGATAGCAGAAAATTAGCTGACTCGTAGTGCCACACGCCTCTGTTGTTTAAGGTGACTGTCCCGTATACTACTTCCGATGTATTATATCTTTCCTTGATTAAGGCGTCCAGGCCCTTGTAGTAGTTGATCTTTCGTCTGTGGGCCGACTCCATATCCACATTGCTACCCACAATTTGGGTATCAAGCAGCATGGAGAATTGTCCCTGCGACGCTATCAAGTCCGGTTTTCGTGTTCCGTCTGGAGTGTGGAACAATGGTTTCCAGTCCACTCTGTAATGAGTCTTTTCTAAGGCTCGTTTCAGGTATTTAGTGACGGCGTTATGTCTGTCAATCCTTTGCCTGTGGCTCCGATGGCATGTTTGCAAAATGTGATCTAGTGTTTCGAGAGCGTTACACCCTGCTCTGCAGAACCTATCTTCATGGCGGCCTCTGGTTGTACGACTCCTGCACGGCATAGTGTTAATTCTGAGTCGTGTGCAGTTAATGAAGTCCCGACCAGATAGGATTTTGGTGCCATCGGTGATCCATCGGTGTTGTTGTGGAATTTTCGATGATTTGGCGAGCGATCGGCTATCTACTGAGTTATGAAGCAGTTTGGCCCATCTATCATCTAATAATTTGACCGAAGTTATAATATTCCCATTATCAGTAAGGCGTTTGACACATTTTTCTAATTCAAGTTGATGGTAACTTGATTCGGACCTTTCTAAATTTAGAAGTCTTCCCCTTCTTCTAAGAGGCACCAACCATCTTAGAGACGGAAGGGATAACCCACCGTCTCTGTCTCTTGCATAAAAGTACGCGTTAGTTGTGTCTGTTGGTAGCCTCAGCCAGGATCTTACGGCTTTTCTTATAGTTGTGTCAAGGCCTTTTAGAAGCCCAAGTGTGGTGTTACCCAGCGTCAATTGGTGGAGTAGTCTAGGAATCCCGACTGTTCTTAAAGCGAATAGCCGTTTCTGGGGTTTTATTGGTGCTTTGGATAGCTTTTCAATAATGCTCTGTAACTTCTCTTTCAGGTCGCACAATACGGCACCTTCCGGAGTAAAAGATACACCTAGATAGGTCCATATTTCTACCCTGGAGAGAGCAGGTAAATCACGACCACCACACCTGAACTTAATACTCTTATCAATAATCGATTTCTTTGCGTGTGGCACATTTCTGATGGTAATAGAGAATGACTTGGCGTTGTTAACTATAAGGCCACACTTTGATAGAAAGTCGTCAGCGTGGTCAAGCAGTACTTGAAGACCTTTTTGAGACGATACCACAAGGACAATATCGTCCGCAAAGGCTAAGATATTTAGCGTCATTCCCTCCATCATAACCCCGATCTCAGGTGGGGCACTTTCAATAAGTCTGTTAATAATAAGAATGAACAAAACTGGTGACAAAGGGTCTCCTTGTTTCACACCGCTCCTCGGACTAATGGGATCCGAGTACCAGTTTTCATACCGGAGTCTTGTCCAGCTATTCGTATAGATATTATTAATGTAATCCACACATCTATCAGGTAGGTTGTAAAATTTTAAGGTATCAATTAGTGCCTTATGTGATACCGAATCAAACGCTTTCGCAACGTCGATTGAAGCAATAAATACAGGTTTAAATTTTTGCCTGTGATACTTTAGTAAATAATCAAGTGCAAATATGTTATGTGCACATCCATCGATCGGCTGGAAAGCTGTTTGTCTATTATCAATTTTAATCGACTCTGTCATTCGTTTAGCTAGTATCTTATGGAAATGCCTTGTAATCACTGATGAGACCGTAATCGGTCTGAAGTCGCTGGGATTCTCAGCATTATCCTTTTTGGGAATCAGCGTAGTGTAAGATTCCAGTAGTTGTTCGGGGATGTTTTCCATGAACAAGAATATGTTATACAGGTTTACCAAGGTATTTGTTGGTATCGATCTTAAAAGGCTTGCTGATATCCCGTCCGGTCCGGGCGCTGAATTTTTTTCGCCCAATGTAGTTGAGTAATTTTGTATTGGTGTCTCCTAAGTTGTCTCTTATTTTGTCTTTTAGGGTGCTTTCCTCTTTTTGTGGTTTTGATGTGATTTGGTGGTGATTTGTTCTTCTGAGGAAAGATTGACTTAAGATAGTCAGTAACTCTTACTTTTAGATCGCTTAGCGTTATTGCGCTAACTGAGTGGCAGATATTCGTCAGAGTTTTATCATTAAATTTTTCTACTGTACTTGAGACTGCCTGTGACAGTGCCTCTTAGCGTTACCGGTGGTATCAGTAGTAACCGGAGAACAAGGCTCGGTGTTATTTTGGTTTGACATCATATTAACGAAATCAGCAACCTGGCTTTTATACTTCGGTGATCTCCTTTGGCCTTTAATGGCCTCCAGAGATCGACCGGGTGTAACAGACAGAAGGGCTTTGTTTATATGGGAAGCTTCCTTAATCACTAAAGCTGCTTCTTCCTTAGCCATGAGCGCTTGTTCCTCTTCCGTCCATCTGGCTTTCTTTGGCTCTATCGTCGCCATCCTGCTATCATACCACTCTTTGTGTTGTCTTTGTTCGTGCACTCCACGACCTACTACGGTATTAAATACTTTATTACAATCGGGATAGCGGCAAGAATGATTTCCTGTGTCAGTCAGTATGGAAGGGCCTGCGGGCCCCCCCGAGTTTGAATTATTCATCCGAGGCTTTGCATTATTACTAGAACCGACTGATAATAGGAACGAGTGGGTTGGCAGCCCACAGGTCCATAGGCACAGAGGTGGCTTAGTTTCCCCCCGAAGGGGTACTCACGGTGGGACCCACGAGGAGGAAGGCCACTTGCTAGCTGAGGTCCCGAAGAACGCCAACCACTCCCACCAAAGAGAGTCATAGTTACTCCCGCCGTTTACCCGCGCTTGCTTGAATTTCTTTACGTTGACATTCAGAGCACTGGGCAGAAATCACATTGCGTCAACACCCGCTAGGGCCATCGCAATGCTTTGTTTTAATTAGACAGTCGGATTCCCCTAGTCCGTGCCAGTTCTGAGCTGACCGTTGAATGGCGGCCGAAGAGTACGACTGACCGACCGAAGCCGGCACAGAAACCTCGCAGCAAGAAAGATCCGCGGGGGGCCTAGACACGGGACCGAGCTCGGATCTAAGTCATATGGACAATTTCACCTCGTCCAGGCCCGGCACATCGGCCTACGCCCGCTTCCCAACCAAGCCCGGCACGCCCCGATCCTCAGAGCCAATCCTTATCTCGAAGTTACGGATCCAATTTGCCGACTTCCCTTACCTACATTTATCTATCGACTAGAGGCTCTTCACCTTGGAGACCTGCTGCGGATATGGGTACGAACCGACGCGACACCTACCGTGGCCCTCTCCTGGATTTTCAAGGTCCGAGGGGAAGATACGGACACCGCCGCAACAGCGGTGCTCTTCGCGTTCCAAACCCTATCTCCCTTCTAGAGGATTCCAGGGAACTCGAACGCTCATACAGAAAAGAAAACTCTTCCCGTATTTCCCGACGGCGTCTCCAGGTCATTTTGGGTTACCCCGACGAACTCTCTTGCGAGGGCCCGACTTGTAAACGGTTCCGCTGCCGGGTTCCGGAATAGGAACCGGATTCCCTTTCGCCCGATGGGTGTGAAATTTTATTCAAAATAAAATACACCAACATCAACATAGGATTTCTCCTGGGGCTTAGGATCGACTGACTCGTGTGCAACGGCTGTTCACACGAAACCCTTCTCCACGTCAGTCCTCCAGGGCCTCGCTGGAGTATTTGCTACTACCACCAAGATCTGCACCGATGGCGGCTCCAGGCAGGCTTACGCCCAAACCATTCTGCGCACACCACCGCGACCCTCCTACTCACCAGGGCGTTAAAACGAACTATTATGAACGTTTCTCATGCCCTGGCGGCCGAGTATAGGCACGACGCTTCAGCGCCATCCATTTTCAGGGCTAGTTGCTTCGGCAGGTGAGTTGTACAACACCTTAGCGGATTCCAACTTCCATGGCCACCGTCCTGCTGTCTTAAGCAACCAACGCCTTTCATGGTATCCCATTAGCGTCGTTTATGCGCCTTAACTCGGCGTTTGGTTCATCCCACAGCGCCAGTTCTGCTTACCAAAAATGGCCCACTAGACACTCTGATCCAAATCTCTGGCTTCACTATTCAAGCAAGCCAGAGATCTCACCCATTTAAAGTTTGAGAATAGGTTGAGGTCGTTTCGGCCCCAAGGCCTCTAATCATTCGCTTTACCGCAAGGGCGAGCAACCTTTTTAACCCGCGGGCCAATTTAAATTTTAAAATTTTATGGCGGGCCGCACGTAATTTATATATACTAGCTGACCCGGCGAACGTTTAGCCACAGAGATTATTTTTAGAAAATCATTAGTAAAAGAAATGACTAACTAATTCTGAATGTATAATTTTGTGGTATATAAATGAGGGGCAGCTAACACAAATTACATTGTAATTTACCCACTGCAATGCTGAAATACTAACATCCATATTTGAATTATGCTATGCTATGCTTAGCGAAAAATTCAGTTTTCTCTCAAAAACAGTTTTATCTTGATATATAATATTAAATTTCTATTTTTTTTTGCTAAAATTGCTCCTTCTGCAAGACATGTACCGTTGGTATAAGTCTACAAATCAGTTATTTTTATCGGAATTAACCCTTTCGTTGCCAATATCTAAGAATTGTTTTTAAAATGTTGCAGCGGACAGATTGGATAAATTTAGGATTTTTTCTAAACTCAGAAAATCTTGATCGAATTTCAATTAAAAATGTTCACAAAAATGGCGAATATAGTTAATTCATCGATCATCGAGCTATATAAAAAATGATTGGACTACTTAAATGACTATTTTATAATAATGAAAATTTGGAGTTGTACGTAGTTTTCCATTCCGCATTAAAAAATGAAAATAAAGAACAAAATAATTGCTTTTTCTTTTTGAATAAAATTGAAGCTTTTTCATAAACTCAAAAGTCTGAACTAAAATTAAGTCAAAAGATTTATTGACTAAGCGCGGGAATAATGTAATTGCAACAAAATTAGAAAATTGCCACAAGAATAAAAATTCAAAATTAAAAAAAGTATTATTTTATATAATTACGAGTGTATAAGTGTTTATATTACTACGAAATAAAAACAAATAGTTAAGCAGAAAAACTAATTTACTTGAAAACTTTAATAAAAAATTTGGCACTGCTTTTTTATATAAGCTGATCAATATCAACCGTTTTTTTTTAAATTTCGTTCTTTATTTTAATTTTTTTAATGCAGAAAGTAGCAACGCGTATGCAGTTTTGCTATGTTTTACTCAGTTTTGATAGATGGCAATTTTTTATGAATTTCATGGTTGAAATTAATACAAGTCCACTAAAAATTTGTCTTAATTGGGTGTGTGACATGTGTTTTCAAATGTAATAAATATACAGTCAAAATTGGGACACAAAATATGGAAAAACATTTAAAAACTGGCACAATCTTCAATCTAGAATTTTTTCTGAATGGATTAATCATTATCCAGCGATTAATTATTATCCTTCTCTTCTGTGGACCTGTGTAATTGTTCGCACACATACGTACTTCCAAAAAAAATATCATATTTGGTTTGCGTTTTTTTCAGGGCGACGTTAGATTTATAAAAAAATTCGATGTTTACTGAAAAAATACAATTTTTAAATCTGTATTATTTTGCATGCTATATTATTTGCATGGTGAATAGTGAAGAAAACATTTACATGAAAACAGCTGTCTTGTTACCTTTGAACATTTGAAATCACAATTAAAATTTGTTCTCATTTTTTTCTTAAATATGAATAGCGAAACACAAGATTCTGCAAAAGATATTATGATTTATTACCAAAATTACGAAAGTACTACAATTGTTCTTTCATATCCAAAAACAATTTATAAATATCGCCATTTGGGTCGTATACTCCTTTAAGCATTGCATCACCATTAAGCTAACGTACTTTAGTATTGAAAAGCACATTCACGATGATTTTACCCTCGCGACTTTATAAGATTTACTTATTAAATTATTTTAAATTTAGAAATGCATTGTTGCTATGCTCTCGGACAAGTTCTCAATTTTTCTTGCAATTAATTAATATTTATTTCATCAGGAAATGCATTTTTCTGCGAACAACAGTTTTTACCAGTATGTGACTGATAACAAAATTAGTTCTTAAAGCCGTATTTGATAAAATATCTAGAAAAATAATCTGTAGTTAAAAAATGCTTGGCGGGCCGCAGAAAAGCATCCGGCGGGCAGCATGCGGCCCGCGGGCCGCGGGTTGCTCATCCTTGCTTTACCGGATGAGACTCGCTCATCGAATGCCAGCTATCCTGAGGGAAACTTCGGAGGGAACCAGCTACTAGATGGTTCGATTAGTCTTTCGCCCCTATACCCAGTTCCGACGATCGATTTGCACGTCAGAATCGCTACGGTCCTCCATCAGGGTTTTCCCTGACTTCGACCTGACCGGGCATAGTTCACCATCTTTCGGGTCCTAGCGTGTACGCTCTGAGTGCGTCTCTTCTCGCAATGATAGTGAGACGCCTCGGGATTGCAAGCACGCATCCGTAGATGCGGTCCGTCATCCCTCAGTTTACTTAAGCAAACCTTTACGTTCATTGCGCCTTTAGGTTTTGTATTTCCCAATGACTCGCGCACATGCTAGACTCCTTGGTCCGTGTTTCAAGACGGGTCCTGAAAGTACCTAAAGCAAAAGCATCGCTGACCGGTAATAGAGTCCGTTCGAGAACACGGTAGCTAACAGCTCGAGGCGGCATCGATGCCGGACTAGGTCCGACGGCCAATAACCGTCCGTGCTTGCAACCGGCCGAACGCTTAAAAGCGACCCTATACCATATCATTTATACCGTCTGGCAGTCGGCCGGAGCACGCGGGGTCTGGCGCAAATAAATTCGTGACAGGCTACCGCCGCGGTCGTAGATCGACACCAAACGGGTCGCGACGTCCTACTGAGAGAGAAGTGCATGCGAACGCCGCCTGACACATAAACCGACGGCGTATCGCGGGACGAATCCCGGTCAATCGCACGCCACTAAATGGAAGACAACGATAACATTGAATCTCTCCTTTCGATCTTTCGGGTTTCTCAGGTTCACCCCTGAACGGTTTCACGTACTCTTGAACGATCTCTTCAAAGTTCTTTTCAACTTTCCCTCACGGTACTTGTTCGCTATCGGTCTCGTGGTCATATTTAGCCATAGATGGAGTTTACTACCCACTTAGAGCTGCACTCTCAAGCAACTCGATTCTGAGGAGAGATCCTCTCAATACGCGCAACGGTCGCTACGGGTCTGGCACCCTCTATGGGTAAATGGCCCCATTCAAGATGGACTTGAACTCGCCGCAACGCACCGAGATAATCGGATCCTCCCTAACACTACATTTCCCAGCGTCCGTCTCCGGCCGCGGGATTTAGTGCTGGGCTCTTCCCTGTTCGCTAGCCGCTACTAAGGGAATCCTAGTTAGTTTCTTTTCCACCGCTTAGTAATGTGCTTAAATTCAGCGGGTAATCTCATCTGCTCTGAGGTCGTATTATGATTATGATGTGCTTGCAAACGTTAGTAAGCAAGCGCACACAAAATCGACGAGGAACCTTTGAATCGTCCAAATTTGCCGGAACGAAACCGCATTTCGAAGAGTTCGGGTTTCCGGTTATCGGGAGGGTCGCAAAAATATAAAATCTCTAGGACACACAACCCGCCGTAATCCCACAGAACGTCAACGAACGGAAATGTCCGATGTTGCAAAGTGGACTGGCTCACACGTTGAGTGAATTATTTAAGAGCACGCATATACGCGAAACTCCATCATTCGCCGGCAAGCCGTTTAAAGCAAGCGGCAGTCTGGTAATGTTATACGACTCTCAGCCAGAGGTGGTCCGGGAACAGTATCCGAGGACCGCAATGTGCGTTCGAAATGTCAATGTTCATGTATCCTGCAGTTCACATGTCGACGCGCAATTAGCTGCGTTCTTCATCGGCCCACGAGCCAAGTGATCCACCGTTCAGGGTGATTTTATATATATTTATACATTTTTCGATCGTGATTCCCTCGAAATCGTTTAAGATAACTCGAGCGATTCTGAAACTAGTATGATTATTATGGTTACAATTAGTACACCATAAAGCTTTCGCGTTTCGGTCCGAGATACAAAATCTCGTTTCAAAATTGAAATATGAATATTTCACTGTGTGTGAGATTGAAAAATCTGCTTTCGCTGATTTTTCATTTTCTTAAAACAACGCAATGAAGCGAATGTTCAAATTCGCACAATTTGAATAAAATGTGCAGAGTATATAGAATACTAACGCAAGCGTTTACTACAATCGACTTTAAAACACTAGACTTTCATCTAGCGCCCAAAGAATTGATTGAGCTATGCGTTTAAAGTATAATATTCAAAAAGAACGCCGTTTTCACAACGAACTTCGTCATTCGCTCAGGCATTTGGCGATACCGAGCAGATATACATGGCAGTGGTCTCACACAATGCATAAGAGCGCTAAGCGGTTGTAAACCGCGTCACGCTGCTTTTGCACACTGCGCAATATTTTGCGACTAGCTCCGGTCAAACGTTAATGAAACGAATGATCATTGCCCGATGCTTTTGCCCACAGTATATTATACTATAGGAGCGCACTTGATTACAGCAATAATTTGTCGAGTAATCACAAGATTTCATATTTGCGGTCCGCAGACCCAAATAATTTCAACTCGCTCCGATCAAACGTTCATAAAACGAAAGACCATCGCTGCGAGAAGCTTTGCTAGTTCTGCTACATTCACATATATTTGACCGTAGTCAATTTGTAAAATCCTATATTATTAAAATATATAGATTTCATATTTGCGGTCCGCAGACCCAAATAATTTCAACTCGCTCCGATCAAACGTTCATAAAACGAAAAACCATCGCTGCGAGAAGCTTTGCTAGTTCTGCTACATTCACATATATTTGACCGTAGTCAATTTGTAAAATTCTATATTATTAAAATATATAGATTTCATATTTGCGGTCCGCAGACCCAAATAATTTCAACTCTCTCTGATCGAACGTTTAAAAACGAATGATCCTTCCACCAGTTATCTATAGCCGCAAACCAGCATCGAATATATACGGGGTATATAATTCTAGATATGGCTCACAACATTATTAAAAGTTACGCTAATATATCATTGACAGACTAAAAGTATCGAATATGATGTAAAAACTACACCGGGGAATGATATCCGTACCCGCCTGAACAACATAGCGTACTTTAGCCTGAGCTTGCTCGCATCGCACTCGACACGACCTATTCCCCTATATAAGGCGCGCGGCCACAGCGTAAGTATTAGACTGAGTCCCAAGCGACGTGATTTTGACCTGCGGCGAGGCGTCGCTCCGGGTTACGGTGTGAATCGTCAAGACAAAAGTCTGGAAAAATTTCGAACTGTAAACCCTTATGATAGAAAATTTTTTTTCGAAAATTTTGTTAGATGTTCAAACAGTTTTATATATATGGACAATATGAATTATAGTTAATTATTGAGTTTTTAGGTGTTTGTTTTTTTTTTAAACTTTTGTATAAAATTATGTATTTATTGATTTTTATAGATCTCAATGAATATAAAACGAATTTATATATAGTTATATTATTTTTTATAATTATTTGTTTAAATTTTCTAATTTTACAATAAATGTTCAAACCAGTTTTCCTCGATTTTCTCTTAAACCGTAAAAGATACGAAAAAACTTTATTCGTACGAAAGATGCAGAATAAAATAACGAATAAAATGGTATATAAATGGTTAGGTGTGTTCATATAATTTTCTCTAGATTTTCCGATTTTTCCGAATTTTCACGACGGCAGCTCGCCTGTAGGCCACACCGTGCAAAATTCGAAGTTGTGATATATGGAAAAAGAACTAAGAATTTTGAGACCTTTCTAATGATGTATAATACTTTATATGTTTTCTTTAGAGAAATATCGAATCGTGAGGAGTGTTGCTTCAACCTAGCCGCACTTTGCATTTTGACAAGTTAACAACTACACAAATTGCTCTATACTATCTAAACCGTAAAAGATACGAAAAAACTTTGTTCGTACGAAAGATGCAGAATAAAATTACGAATAAAATGGTATACAAATGGTTAGGTGTGTTCATATAATTTTCTCTAGATTTTCCGATTTTTCCGAATTTTCACGACGGCAGCTCACCTGCAGGCCACACCGTGCAAAATTCGAAGTTGTGATATATGGAAAAAGAACTAAGAATTTTGAGACCTTTCTAATGATGTATAATACTTTATATGTTTTCTTTAGAGAAATATCGAATCGTGAGGAGTGTTGCTTCAACCTAGCCGCACTTTGCATTTTGACAAGTTAACAACTACACAAATTGCTCTATACTATCTAAACCGTAAAAGATACGAAAAAACTTTGTTCGTACGAAAGATGCAGAATAAAATTACGAATAAAATGGTATATAAATGGTTAGGTGTGTTCATATAATTTTCTCTAGATTTTCCGATTTTTCCGAATTTTCACGACGGCAACTCGCCTGTAGGCCACACCGTGCAAAATTCGAAGTTGTGATATATGGAAAAAGAACTAAGAATTTTGAGACCTTTCTAATGATGTATAATACTTTATATGTTTTTTTTAGAATATAGAAATATCGAATCGTGAGGAGTGTTGCTTCAACCTAGCCGCACTTTGCATTTTGACAAGTTAACAACTACACAAATTGCTCTATACTATCTAAACCGTAAAAGATACGAAAAAACTTTGTTCGTACGAAAGATGCAGAATAAAATTACGAATAAAATGGTATATAAATGGTTAGGTGTGTTCATATAATTTTCTCTAGATTTTCCGATTTTTCCGAATTTTCACGACGGCAACTCGCCTGTAGGCCACACCGTGCAAAATTCGAAGTTGTGATATATGGAAAAAGAACTAAGAATTTTGAGACCTTTCTAATGATTATAATACTTTATATGTTTTCTTTAGAGAAATATCGAATCGTGAGGAGTGTTGCTTCAACCTAGCCGCACTTTGCATTTTGACAAGTTAACAACTACACAAATTGCTCTATACTATCTAAACCGTAAAAGATACGAAAAAACTTTGTTCGTACGAAAGATGCAGAATAAAATTACGAATAAAATGGTATACAAATGGTTAGGTGTGTTCATATAATTTTCTCTAGATTTTCCGATTTTTCCGAATTTTCACGACGGCAGCTCGCCTGTAGGCCACACCGTGCAAAATTCGAAGTTGTGATATATGGAAAAAGAACTAAGAATTTTGAGACCTTTCTAATGATTATAATACTTTATATGTTTTCTTTAGAGAAATATCGAATCGTGAGGAGTGTTGCTTCAACCTAGCCGCACTTTGCATTTTGACAAGTTAACAACTACACAAATTGCTCTATACTATCTAAACCGTAAAAGATACGAAAAAACTTTGTTCGTACGAAAGATGCAGAATAAAATTACGAATAAAATGGTATACAAATGGTTAGGTGTGTTCATATAATTTTCTCTAGATTTTCCGATTTTTCCGAATTTTCACGACGGCAGCTCGCCTGTAGGCCACACCGTGCAAAATTCGAAGTTGTGATATATGGAAAAAGAACTAAGAATTTTGAGACCTTTCTAATGATGTATAATACTTTATATGTTTTCTTTAGAGAAATATCGAATCGTGAGGAGTGTTGCTTCAACCTAGCCGCACTTTGCATTTTGACAAGTTAACAACTACACAAATTGCTCTATACTATCTAAACCGTAAAAGATACGAAAAAACTTTGTTCGTACGAAAGATGCAGAATAAAATTACGAATAAAATGGTATATAAATGGTTAGGTGTGTTCATATAATTTTCTCTAGATTTTCCGATTTTTCCGAATTTTCACGACGGCAACTCGCCTGTAGGCCACACCGTGCAAAATTCGAAGTTGTGATATATGGAAAAAGAACTAAGAATTTTGAGACCTTTCTAATGATGTATAATACTTTATATGTTTTTTTTAGAGAAATATCGAATCGTGAGGAGTGTTGCTTCAACCTAGCCGCACTTTGCATTTTGACAAGTTAACAACTACACAAATTGCTCTATACTATCTAAACCGTAAAAGATACGAAAAAACTTTGTTCGTACGAAAGATGCAGAATAAAATTACGAATAAAATGGTATATAAATGGTTAGGTGTGTTCATATAATTTTCTCTAGATTTTCCGATTTTTCCGAATTTTCACGACGGCAACTCGCCTGTAGGCCACACCGTGCAAAATTCGAAGTTGTGATATATGGAAAAAGAACTAAGAATTTTGAGACCTTTCTAATGATTATAATACTTTATATGTTTTCTTTAGAGAAATATCGAATCGTGAGGAGTGTTGCTTCAACCTAGCCGCACTTTGCATTTTGACAAGTTAACAACTACACAAATTGCTCTATACTATCTAAACCGTAAAAGATACGAAAAAACTTTGTTCGTACGAAAGATGCAGAATAAAATTACGAATAAAATGATGTATAACTCGATATATGTCATAGTATATTTTTCATGAGATTTTTAAATTTTTCCTTTAAATTAAAAAATGTTTTAAATTTTTCGCTGGCTTTAAATTTATTTGCGGGTTATGCTTTTTTTACAATATTGTTTCAAATGATGTAAAAAGTTAAATTAGCGAGGTGCCTCAATTTGCAAAAAATTGGCCACCCTAATATATATATATATATATATATATATATATATATATATATATCTTCTATATATATAAAAATAAGTCGGGTTTTCCTTCCTGACGAAATAACTCCAGAACGCATGAACCGATTTCGACAATTTTGCATTCGTTGGAAAGGTCTCGGGCTCCGCAAGGTTTATAGCTAAGAAAAGTAGTTGTGCATGGCATCGTGCCTTAATGCAAGCTGCTGGAACTTCACGCACCGTAATTAAAAATTTGAGTAATGACATTAGTGAGAATTATCAGAATTTTACTTGGTTAAGTCAACGAGCAATTCTTGCCGCAAAGAATAATGATGTACACGCACTGAATTTCACCATTCAATCAAAAATTGCTGGCGATTTGGTGACATACCAATGATTCCGACTGGTCTTCCGTTCGACTTCAAACGATTGCAATTTCCAGCTCGCCTTGCGTTTGCAATAACAAGTCGCAAGGCCAATCGCTTAGTGTTTGCGGGATAAATTTCAAATAGATTATTTAGAAAATTATTGTTTTTCACATGGGCAGTTATACGTTGCCTGTTCACGAGTTGTAAAACCATCCGCTTTGTTTGTGTTAACGTCAGACCAAAAAACAAAAAAAATTGGTTTACCAAAGTGCACTTCAATGAAACGGAAAATTTGCGGATTCACTTTCATTTACTCAGAGAAGTTCAACTAAAAAACACTTCATTCTTGTAATCGAAATAAATTCATTACTGTTGTGTAATAAAATCAAATTTTTCTTTTTCAAATATAAAACAAACAAAAAATTTCTTTATCTTTTTCACGAAACCAACTGGTGGCGGAACGGAGTTCGTCGGGTTTGCTAGTATATATATATATATTAGGATTTAAATTTATATATATATATATATATATATATATATATTAAGATTTAAATGAACAAGGATTATTACACTTCCGTGCTTTAGCTCCGAATCTTGAGTGGTACTGGCAATAGCCGCGTGGAGATGGAGGCACGACTTTTGACCTTGATGGTAAGGTTCGGTACCTGGCTTGGGTGAGGGCTTCAACTTGCTTAGCTAACAAGTCAATCTTCGAATTTAATGTAGCGTTCTGGTTTTGAAGCTCCAAAATTTGTTCTGAAATGGTATGATTTATTTCTTTAGACGTGGATGGAACTTGTTTACTAACTGCTTGGATTTGATGCTGCAACGATATATCGGCGATTTTATCCGCCATGTCTGCTATTTTATCCAACTCGAGATTGTCGTATGCTGATATGATGGCTTGAATATTTTCTGGATGGAAGCCGCCTGATTCACAATATCTTGAGAATACTATCGTCGACTTTTGCCCCGCCTAGTGCGCGCAAATGACGCAAAAACTGCGATGGTCGTCTGTCGCCGATTTCTTCTCTGTCCAGTAACTGTTCTAACCTGCGATCTTCTGACATCGATACTCTCTTGATGAGGGTACATTTCAATGTTTCATACTTATTCTCTGTTGGTGGTTTCAAAATAATGTCTTCAACCTCGGCTGCGAATTGTGTCTCTAAGTATGCGATTGCTACGTAAAACTTTGTAGTGTCAGCTGATATATTCGAAAGCGCAAATTGTCCCTCAAGTTGCGCAAACCATAGCTGAGCCTTTTCAGGCCAAAACGGCGGAACTTTGACACCGACTCTTTCCACCTGAGATGGCGGGAAAGATATTTGCTCTGGCTTCTCCGGTTTTGACATGCTCGACTATTCTCACGTCAGGGGTCACCAATGTAGCAGGTACAGTCTTCTACTCCTTGAATCCACTGTGAGTTCAGGCAGGCAAGTGAAGGGCCGAGTATTGCTGCGCTGTGGTTTTATACCATAGAGGATAACGGTGCATGGCAGGGACGCGCAACCTGACGTAGTGCGCCAGGGCTGTGCAACCTTATCCTATATACACCTAAGTCTGTTTTTACACGGTCTTTTTGTACACGGTTTTGATATAACACGGTTTGAAAATTGAATATTTTTAATTTTTTTACACGAATTTATTCCATTTAGCACGATTTGAAATTTTATGTACCTAAATTTTTTTTGTCAAATTAAATTTTTGCGAAGTATGTTCATATCACAAAAAAGTATTTATGAAAGAAAAAAAAGTCTGAAACCATCGATAGTATCGATAGTTTGCGAACACTAGCTTAAAGATTTAAGTGAATTCCCCTTTAGCGCGTACAAACAATTTTTACTGGTCAAAGCAAATGTGAATAGCACTAATTTAATTCTTGTTCTTAAAAATTCTTGTTTTTCACCAATTTTAATAGGTTTTAGAGATCAGGAACAAATCACCCATTTTTGTATAAGATCAATGTCTTTTTTTACACGTTTTTTTTTTTACACGGATTCTTCTGGAACCAATCTCCGTGTAAAAACAGACTTAGGTGTATATATATATATATATATATATATATATATATATATATATAGGGTGGTCCTTAAAATGGTCATTTTCAAATATCCTTGCTCCCAGGGGCTCAAATGGTTCCAAATAGATAAAAAACAATTCTCTGAAAGTTTTAGCTCTTAATATTAACATTTAGATAGAGCGCAATTCAATCAAAGTTTTGTATGGAAATAGCATGGAAAAATTTTCAAAAATTTTAAATATGTTTTTAAATGAAATTTAGTGAACAAATGAATGAATAAAACTCATTTATTTGTCGCTAAGTTGTACCTAAAACATTTTTTTTTAATTTTCAAAAATTTTTCCATGCTCTTTTCATACAAACTATGATTGAATTGCGCTCTATCTAAACTTTAATATTAAGAGCTAAAACGTTCAGAGAATTGTTTTTTATCAATTTGGAACCATTTGAGCCCTTGAGAGCAAGAAAATTCGAAAATGACCATTTTAAGGACCACCCTAATATATATATATATATATATATATATAATATATATATATATATATATATATAATATATATATACACCTAAGTCTGTTTTTACACGGAGATTGGTTCCAGAAGAATCCGTGTAAAAAAGAAAACGTGTAAAAAAAGACATTGATCTTATACAAAAATGGGTGATTTGTTCCTAATCTCTAAAACCTATTAAAATTGGTGAAAAACAAGAATTTTTAAGAACAAGAATTAAATTAGTGCTATTCACATTTGCTTTGACCAGTAAAAATTGTTTGTACGCGCTAAAGGGGAATTCACTTAAATCTTTAAGCGAGTGTTCGCAAACTATCGATACTATCGATGGTTTCAGACTTTTTTCTTTCATAAATACTTTTTTGTGATATGAACATACTTCGCAAAAATTTAATTTGACAAAAAAAATTTAGGTACATATAATTTCAAATCGTGCTAAATGGAATAAATTCGTGTAAAAAATTTAAAAATATTCAATTTTCAAACCGTGTTATATCAAAACCGTGTACAAAAAGACCGTGTAAAAACAGACTTAGGTGTATATATATATATATATATATATATATATATATATAAGTTTGAGTATATATGCTTATTTGAAAAAAAAATCAGACATGTTCTAACACAATTACTGTGATTATTTTTTGTCATCATTAAAAAAAAAAATTAATGTAGACCTCGTTTGGTTCTACGTACTGCTAATTACCTCTTCTTAATTTTTTCAAAACGCATTAAAGCTTTTGCTTTCATAAAATTCATAGGATCTTGATCATTCAATAAACTACTACTCAAATCATCTAATATAAATCCATCAGTTTTTACATTAGATGAAGTAAGAATAGTTTCGATTGAACTAGGCTCACACATGACATTGGCTGAAGCATTGCGCAATAATAATGTTCTCAACGAATCGATCGTACCTTATGTTTGATCAAACTCACAATTGGCAGAGTAAGAATGGACGGCATGAAATTTATTAATAACAAGGGTTTTGTAAGATCCAATAAATGCACTGCATGTAAGATTTCTATTAGTAACACCATGGCTTCTGATACTACCAAAAAAAAATTCCAGAGGGTCTTGATTAAAATTTCGAATATATTCTAATCCTTCTAACGTCTTTATCCAATTTTGAATAATTGGCAAAGTTTTAACTCTATTGTTTTTGTTGTAGAAGCTTATGCTTTTTAAGATGCTTTTAGCTTCTTTCCAAAATAATAAAGGTTTGGACTTATCAGTCAAAGCACCACGTAGAACTTTATAATCTCTGGCAGAGTTTGGAACTGACCCATTTACGCTGTGAAACAGCTTGTCTACAAAATTGAGAAAATCAGCAGTTCCAGCGCCTTCTTGAGATTATTATCTGAAATATGATTAAAATACAATATAATAAGAAATGACAATAAAGTAAGTACAGCAAACAATATTTTCTTTTACTTACACTGCTTAGTAGCATATCTGTTCATCATAGATGATACGCTATAAGAAAAAACAACCGCAGCATCCTTTACTTTCATTTTTCTCATTTTTTCAGGATAAACATTATGCGCACGCAACTTATAGCACATTCGGAAGTTAGGTGATTCAGAATCAATTTCATATAATTTGATTATATGACTCCAAGATGCTCTTTTCAGTTGCTTTCTGTGAACAAATGTAATATCATATAACGAGAAGAGATTCCTTAAGCATTTAAGCATGTGCGGAGGATCATACAGTGGTGCAATTTCTTTATTGCCTATAAGAAAACCTTGGAGCTTGCAAATTCTAGCATCCAAAAAAAATGTGCCCTCGTCTCATCGAGCAACATGTTTATTGTAGCTGCATTTGTGGCATGTTGATTTCTTGCAGGTTCAAAATAACATTCTTGATGCAGACTTTCAGTTCAGGACTTTTAACACTGCTTTCAGCAAAGTCAAATGCTACAGATGTTTTAAAATGGCCACGAATGCCTTTAATCATGAATACCAAAGCATGATCAGTATACTTTGGCCTTCTCTCAAAGACTTCCTCAAAGCCAGTGATATTGTCCTTACTTTCATCATAGTCAATCCCTGCAGAAATGCTAATTTCATCAAACATGGGAACACAGTTTCTATTATGAGCATCCATCTTGGAAACAGAAATGCCTAAGATTTCTATAAAAGATTTATTAATGCCAGCGCTAATCGGAATTGTTGCTAATGACCTCGAAACAGTGCTTTTAGAAGGTAGGGACAAAAAGGTTCTCCAATATTTATAGCACGATGGGCTCTGTTTATACAATGCTATCCCAAGAGCCTTTTCATCAAGGTTGTATCTTCTTTTGGCTCCTTCGACTGATTCCTTAATTGGCATTTTATTGAAGTAGCAGTGATTGTGTTTACCACTTTCTCCATATCTTTTATGATATTACGGCTACATTTTTTCTTCAGCTCTACTCTGGCAGTTTTGTTATCTTTTATGACTCTTTTTGCACCTCTTTTCATTGTCATAATAACATCATAGAATTTCTTTGCTTGTGGAGTAAGATGCTTACGGTGCTTTACCCCTACACATTTTAAGATTTTCCTCATTGGTGCTTGAATATCTACTAAAATGATTGAATTAAAAAATGAACACAACAAATTTATCTTTTCAAAAAAAATTGATATACCAGATAGTCATATAGGAATGTGAGTAATATTGGCAGGAATATCATAAATATTTGTAACATCTGCAGGAGCAGGAACGGTTACAGGTATATGAGGAAATCGAGCAGAATCCACTGAAATTTAATTTAAATTTTAAAATAATTTTAAATAACCCTCAATAAGAAACAAAGCATCCATAACTTCAGAATGCAATGAAGAAATTTCATGTTTGATAACAATTTCTTCTGATGTAGATTGCACTGTAAAGTGCGTTGTAAAATATGATTGTTCACAAATTTCTCCTGGAATAAATATAACATATTTTATTCAGAAAATAATTGTCTTTCAATAATGGATCGCCATTGAAACCAGCCATGTTTACAGTAGGTAAAGAACCCACGATAAAGTTAGAACCATGCCAAGAACCAGGCATTCTGCATGTCTCGCTAAAATGCTCGGTGCACAATCGTTTCTTCTGGTAAACATCATCCCAACTCATGGTATTGTGGGGACCAAGCAGGCTGGTCATGATTGAGAAAAAACAATGGTACTTGTCATTTTTATTTTTCATATCGTAATATTTTTATAGTTAATAAATTTATATTTTTTTTATATGTTGGGAGTTTCTAATTTAATATATTGTCATAATAATTACAACTCCCACACTGGGCAGGGAGTGTGTGGGGATCAAGCAGGCTGGTCATGATTGAGAAAAAACAATGGTACTTGTCATTTTTATTTTTCATATCGTAATATTTTTATAGTTAATAAATTTATATTTTTTTTATATGTTGGGAGTTTCTATTTTAATATATTGTCATAATAATTACAACTCCCACACTGGGCAGGGAGTGTGTGGGGATCAAGCAGGCTGGTCATGATTGAGAAAAAACAATGGTACTTGTCATTTTTATTTTTCATATCGTAATATTTTTATAGTTAATAAATTTATATTTTTTTTATATGTTGGGAGTTTCTAATTTAATATATTGTCATAATAATTACAACTCCCACAGTATATAAAATCGGCAGCTGGATGCGTTTTAACCACTCAACGTACACCGACCTATTTTGCGTAAATCTATGCAAAATCGCTTCTTTACGCGTGTTACTGCAGCCAGGAACAATACATTTGCGACCCATAATCTCTAATCAAAAATCTATATTAAAAATATGAATATCTCGTGAACAGCACAATAACAAAACAATTTCGTCGGGATACACAAAACTCAAAACAAACGCAATATCAAAATGGCGTGAAAATATATATTTAGTATTACCAACGTGTAATCTTCATCGGGTCACTAGCGCCAAATCTTCGACTACAAATGGACCCCTAAGTATTCCTTCTGAACGAGGATTTTGTTTTAAGTGAAAAGGCCCTGGTGAGCGGGATGGATCCCGTAACTCGATTCAAACTTGCGCGATTATTAGTTGAAAGTCGTGCTCGCGCTTCACGTGTTTGTGATATCCTAATTCTTTCATGTTCATTTCAGCCGTCACGTTCTTGTGCAGTACGATTAGATCGGTAATTAGCTTGGTTTGTAGTATTCCGTGTTCTTCTACTTGAATTGCATCTACTGCAATACGATTAGATCGGTAATTAGCTTGGTTTGTAGTATTCCGTGTTCTTCTACTTGAATTGCATCTACTTGAATATTGTGTCATAAGAAATATTTTTATTTTTATAGGTAGATAACAAAACACTGCAAACAAAACAAAAGCACACTCAGGAGTAGAGTATAACCATGTGGGGTAAACATAGAACAAATCAAATTCAGCACACACAATTTAAAATACACAAACTCAATGAGAAGAGGCTGAACAAACTAAAAATACTCACAGACCTGCGACCTAAAGTACAGGTGTATAAAGTGCCTTGTCAAGTACCAGGTGCGTGCCAGAAACTGCCAACTGATGTACCGATGTGTGTGAACTGTGGCAACGAACACCCGGCAAACTACTCAAAGTGCAGTGCGCTTCTCAACTACAAGGAGAAAAAGGAAAGTGATGCTCTCAGGAGAAGACAAATATACAGGCCAGCACCAACACCAGTGCCGCTGACGAGGAGCTTTTCGTCAGCTTTAAATAACACCAATGTTGGCCCAAATGCAAAATCAGCGTTTTCTCAACTCCCTGTTCCAAGGTCATCATTTCGAAATATGATCCAGTCCTCATCTTTACCGGTTGAGCCTACACCATCAACATCACCGATCCGGCCTGCCTGCAGCCAGTCCGATCCAGATTTCAGTACACCAGAGGGACTTTTTGCTGCTATGGGCGAGATCAGGATTCTGTTTGCTAATCCCCAGGTAAAAAAATTTTTCAGTGAGCTTTATAAACTGACAAAATCACTAAACACCAACATGACATATAACGAAAAATACATTACAATACTTAACTTTTTAACAGCATCTCCATAAACCAAACGCGCGACTTACACATAATGCACTTTAACTCTAACGGACTTAAAAACAACGTAGACGAACTGAGACAGACAATAACAAATTATGACTTGGACATAGTACTGATTAACGAGACACACTTAAAACCTACGGACAGACTCTATATCAACAATTACAAAGTTTACAGAAACGACAGACAGACGGACGCACGCGGATGGGGCGGCACTGCGATTTTGATTAAGTCTAACATCAGACACGAGCAAGTGCCAAACCTGACAGCGGGCGGTTCTGAAATAACAGCTATTAATGTATACAAAGAGAGGTCAAAAAGTAACCATAATATCGATTTACATCCCGGCAAGCAGACTAGAACATACGGACTTACAAAGACTACTGGACTCGAATAGATTTGTTCTTATGGCAGGAGACTTTAACGCACAACACACAACTTGGAACTGTAACTTCAACAACGCGAACGGAAACAGACTTTACAAATACCTGACCGAACACAACACCACAGACGCACAACTACACTTTCCTGACACGCCGACCAGATATGCCACCGTACAGACACACCATCACAGCACAATCGATTTGGCATTGACAAAAAATCTACACGTAACATCGAACCCATAACAAGAACACTTTTTAACTCTGGCCATAATCCAGTTTTCATGACCATTTCAGACAGACTAGACGTCGACCAGACTCCCAAACGCAAATTTTTTAGATTACACCAGAGCCAACTGGCCATTTTTCAGAGACATCATCACAGACAACACACGACACACAATGCCAATCGATACCAACACTGACTTGAGGAGGCTGTAACACACCTTACGCTGACAATCACAGACGCCGTACAACAACTATACCACACTAGACTCAAGAACAACACCAGCCAACGACTTGCCAGAACATATTTTATTGAAAATAAAACTTAAAATCACACGAAGAAACTGTGGCAACGTACCGGTGACAGACTACTCAAGGAACATGTGAACAGACTGACAAAATTATTTCCAATGATATACGTGACCACCGAAACAACACTTGGACCAAAAGACTCGAGAACATTAATACTGACCCACACAAAATTTGGCAGACAGCAAAAAGACTGACGCAGAAACCAACATCCATACCTCCTCCACTCAAATAACTAACAACAATTACGCAACGACACCAGCAAACAAGGCGGAAATATTGCAAAAAACTTTGAGAACATACTAAACAAAATGCCAATATGTCAAACGCAGACCTGAAACAAGACGCACACGATACAATTCAAGATTTCACTGACCTCCACAGGGACAAAGACTTACGAATAGACACTGCCACTGCACAGTTTCCGAAATGAAAGACAATAGTTAAAAATTACCGAACAGGAAAGCACCAGGACCGGACGGACTACAAAACATAATACCTAAACAACTGCCGACGAACGCCTACATTTTACTTACGCGCATAATAAATAGACTAATGACAAAAGCTGCTTTCCCGCTTCTTGGAAAACCTCCACCATATTTCCAATAGAGAAGCCAAGGAAACAGCCAGACATACCACAGAACTACAGACCGATCAGCCTCCTCAACACAATGAGTAAGGTAGCCGAAAAGGTACTGCTCAAAAGACTGAACAAACACATAACACAACAAAATCATACCTGACACACAATACGGTTTTAAAGAACGACACTGCACACTACACCCACTGACAAAACTCATAGAAAATACAGTTCTCAATTTTAACAGACGAAACCATATCGGATTGGTGTTACTCGACCTTGAGAAGGCGTTTGACAACCATCTGGATGGACGGACTTATACATAAACTTATACAACTGAACTTTCCACCATACATTACAAGAACATTACACTCATACCTCTCAGACCGTAACTTTACCATACAAGTAGACAACGGACTTTCGACGGTTAAACAAGTGACGGCGGGAGTACCGCAGGGCCGATCCTGGAATCGCACTGTTTAACGTCTACATTCACGACATACCCACTGACGCCGACACAACGTTACTGACGTTTGCTGACGACACTGCCATATACAAATCATCACGATCTACTGACTACAAATAAACACAGTGGACATCAAATAAAATCGCCAGAATTCCCGGGCTGGAGCCTCGGGAAATGTCGCAAGACATGAACGTCTTGACGAGCACCGTACTAAAAAATAAGTACCAGGCGTTATCGGACCGCAGTGAAATGGACACGGATCGGGAGATAGACTAGTGCCGGATAGTAAAACGAAAGAAGCGGTTAAGGCAAACAACGCAGACAATGTGATAGGAAACCAGAACACTAACACTCAGAAGCCATCTACATCGAGAACGGGGCATTTAGCACCAAGAACACCACGTAACAGATCCAAAGATTCCACCTATCATCGTCAAAGGCCAGCTGGATTTTAAAAAGAAGCGGTTAAGGCAAAACAACGCAGACAATGTGATAGGAAACCAGAACACTAACACTCAGAAGCCATCTACATCCGAGAACGGGGCATTTAGCACCCAAGAACACCACCGTAACAGATCCAAAGATTCCACCTATCATCGTCAAAGGCCAGCTGGATTTAAAAGTGATCAAATATATAAAAGATACCACGAAAATAATTCTTAGGACTCAATTATTAAAAGCCACAATTACACAAAATTTTCGCGCGATACGATTGCAGAACATGAAAAAACAAAAAAACATTACTAAGGGATTGTGATTTCCAATTTTACACCTATACTATGCAGCACGACATCCCTGAGAAAATTACTATAACTGGCTAAATCCTGATATGACTGAAACGGTGGTTCTTGAAGAGCTGAAAGCCAAGGGCATTAAGGTGAAGCAGGTGGTCCAATTAAGAAGAAGGAATCGGACGGCAGTCAACGCAAACTCCCTATATATATTGTCCTTCTAGATAAGGAACAAGATATGGCCAAACTGAAGGAAATAAACAATATGGAAGGACATATATTTAAATGGGAAAGTTGCAGGCCACTAAATAAGACTATCCAGTGCCACAAGTGCCTGAACTTCGGTCATACCTCGTACACGTGCGACATGCGGTACAGATGCATAAAATGCACAAACGTGCACCCACCGGGAGTGTGCACGAAGCCACCAACCGAGGATCCGAAATGCGTGAACTGCCAAGAAAACCACCCGGCTAACTATTCTAAATTTCCAGCTCTGATCAACTATAGAGCAAAAAAAGACAAAGATGCGCTTAAGAGAAATCCAGCATACAAGCCAGCGCCAACACCTGCCCGCTGACGAGGAGCTTCTCGTCAGCCTTACAACAAACCAACGATGGCCGTAACAGCAGATCTGCGTTTCCTGAACTCCCGGTACCATCATTACCACGAACACAGCCCGGCCTCCCAGTATCCATCGCTGAAGATCCAGCCAAAACCAGAACCGATCCGGCCAGCATCCTCACGAATCCGCCTACCACCAGCCAGTCCGATCCAGACCTGAGTACACCAGAGGGACTATTTACTGTTATGGGTGAGATCAGGAAGTTATTCGCGGATCCCGAGGTAAGACAAATTTTCAGTGAACTTTATAAACTGACAAAGACATTGAACACAAATATGACTTACAATGACAAATACACAACCATACTTAACTTTTTAAACGGCATGCCCATAAATCACGCACGCGACATACACATAATGTACTTCAACTCCAACGGACTCAAAAAAAACCGTAGACGAATTGAAACAGACCATAACAAAATATGACTTGGACATTGTACTAATTAACGAGATACACCTTAAACCTACGGACAGATTTTACATCAACAAACTACAAAGTATACAGAACGACAGACCGACAAACTCACGCGGATGGGGAGGCACTGCAATATTGATCAAGTCTAATATCAGACACGAACAAGTGCCAAACCTGACAGCGGGCGGTTCTCTGAAATAACAACTATTAATGTATACAAAAAAGGTCAAAAAGTGACTATAATATCGATTTACATCCCGCAAGCGGACTGCACTGACGGACCTACAAAATCTACTTGACTCAAATACACACGTCTTAATGGCAGGAGACTTCAACGCGCAACATACATCCTGGAACTGCAACTACAACACGCGAACGGAATCCGACTCTACGAATATCTGACGGAACACAACCCACGGACGCACAACAGACTATCCTGAGACGCCGACCAGATACGCCCACCGTACAGACACACCATCACAGCACGATCGACCTGGCCTTGACAAAAAATCTCTCACATAACATCCGAACCCTAACTAGAACACTTTTCAACTCTGACCATAACCCTGTTTTTATGACTATCTCTGACAGACTCGACGTCGACCGTACTCCAGAAACGCAACATTTTAGATTATTCGAGAGCCAACTGGCCACTTTTTAGAGACATTATTACAGACAATATACGACACACGATACCCTAGAGACCAATACAGACATAGAGGAGGCTGTGACACATCTGACACGGACGATCACGGACACCATCCAACACACAATACCGCTGCGACACGCAAATACATCCACATTTGACACACTACCCACCCTACAATATATTAGTTAAAATTAAATTAACAAACAATATTAAGAAGCTGTGGCAACGTACTGGTGACAGACTACTAAAGGAACACGTAAACAGACTGACCAAAATTATTATAATGAGATACGTGAGCACCGGAACGATACTTGGACTAAAAAATTAGAAACCATCAACCTGACCGCACAAAGTTTGGCAAACAGCAAAAAGACTGACGAGGAAAACAACACCTATCCCGCCACTCAAACTACCTGACAACAAGCAGAAATTTTAGCAATACACTTTGAAAACATACACAGACAAAACGCCGACATGTCCAACGCAGACTTAAGACGAGACGTACGCAATTCTATTCAAAATTTTACTGAACAATTCAACGACAAAGACCTACGAATAGACCCTGCCACAGTTTTTGAAATAAAATCGACAATCAGAAAACTACCGAACAGGAAAGCACCCGGACCGGACGGACTACAAAATATATTACTGAAACAACTACCAACGAACGCATACATACTGATTACAAGAATGGTTAACCGTATAATGGCCAAAAGCCACTTTCCTGCTTCATGGAAAACATCAACCATATTTCCTATCCTGAAGCCGAGGAAACAGCCAGACTCTCCGCAAAATTACAGACCAATCAGCCTCCTCAATACAATGAGCAAAGAACCTGAAAAAATACTGCTCAAACGCATCAACAACACATCAGACGAAACAAGATTATACCAGACACACAGTACGGCTAAGGAACAGCACTCTACGTTACATCCACTGACACAACTAATAGAAAACACTGTACTCAACTTCAATAGACGAACCATACCGGATTGGTGCTGCTCGTTTCGTCGAGAAGCCTTCGACACCATCTGGATGGACGGACTGATACATAAATTCATAACGCTTAACTTTCCAATATCATCAAAAAATCAAAAAACTACTCTATTCTTACCCTCACAACCGCAATTTTACAGTACAAGTAGACAACACATCCTCGACGATTAAACAAGTGACGGCGGAAGTGCCGCAGGGCTCGATCCTGGGACCGTCCTTGTTTAACGTCTACATCCACGACATGCCCACTGACGCCGACACAACCTGCTGACATTTGCTGACGACACTGCCATTTACAGATCATCACGATCACCAACGCTACTGACTACAAAAATACAAGACATATAGACGCCCCTGACTGATTATACGGAAAAATGGCAAATTAAAATTAATCCTTCTAAAACAGAAGCAATTTTTCTTTACAAAAAGCCGTTGGTCCATTACACTTACTGACTTGACGAAACTAAAGGTCCAAGGAAGTCAAATACCTTGGCGTAACCTTGGACTATAGACTCAGCTTCACAAAACATGTAATACAAAAATTGGACAGGCTTATGGGATGTTAAATCTACTGAGACCTCTCTTGAACCACAACAGCCCGCTAAGCGTGAAGAACAAGCGAACACTTTACTACTTGACACTAATAAGACCGATACTGACATAACGCCGCTCCGCATGGAACGCGACGACTAAGACTAACTTACAAAAACTACAGACATTGCAAAATAAACACTACGACTCGTACTCAACAAAAATAGGACCCTGACTAGACATTACTACTCTTCAAAATACATACACAAACAGACTGACTTACCGACCATACTAGACTTTATATAAAGCTCACTGAAAATTTTTATCTAAATTTGGGGATCATCCTAATATTAACATCGCGGGCCTCGGCCAATACACAAGAGACGATATTTGGTATGGCAATCACGCCATGCCAAAATATATACTGATCGACCCATAGCGGTAAATGAAATTGGCTCGACACAAATTTTCTCCCTTAGAGTGAATAATTTTTATTATGTTTTTCTTCTTTTGTATTATTATGTGTTATTATAAATAGTGCTATGTGATTTTTTGGGGGGATAAATTTTCTTTCCTCTTTTTTTGTCACACAAATATGAATTTATTTATATATTCTGAATTAATTATTGTTTGCAAAACCAAATCCAATGAAGGATACAATACCTACGGGTAAAAAAGCCATGTTATAAAATGCAATGTACATACTTTTATATAATGAAATATATAGTCTTTGAATTGAAAATTGAAATTGAAATACTCACAGGATTTTGTTTTTTCATTGAATGTCATTCGATTTTTGTGTTAAGCATAAAGTCTGGAATTCACCCGATATCGATTTAAAATCGTGCTTTTTTAAAAGCAATCGGGTGTAATTCTCCCAAGATATTTAATATCTTGTCAAAATTATAAGGTAAACGTGCCTTCTGCTGACTCCTCTTTCCAAACACCGGATTGGTGTTGCTAATGGTTAGAGGATAAGCCATATTAGCAAGTGAATTTTTCTAAATTTAAATTTTTCTAAGTCTTTAGATTAACTTTATTCAAATCAGTGCTGTGCATATTGAAGAATACAATAATATTCCCAGGCAGGCCCCTGGGAAGAAATTAAAAATAATGAAAATGGAAGTATTAACGAGCGAGACCCTCAAAAGCAAATACAATGCGCTAAATGATCGGACTGATATGAACACGGACAGGAGGCTTGAGGAATACAAGAAGGTCAAACAGCTGAAGAAAGCCAAAAACAAGGAGGTCGAGAAAATTGATGTCGGGTCACAGCCATCCACTTCAGGCGTACAGGCAGCACCATCGAAGAAGATAGACATGAAGCAAGAGAAAATTTCGCCTATCATTGTAAAAGCTGAAATAGAGTTGAAAACCATCCGCTATATCCGGGATACAACCAAGATCAATTTCAGGTATCAGTTCCTAAAAAAAATTTACACAAGTTTATACCGATTCAATTACTGACCGCGAGCAATTAAAAAGCATATTGCTAGAATGCAATTACCCCTTCTACACCTACTACCTACTCTTGAAACACAATCTGGGAAAAAAATAACAATTACGGGACTCCATCCATCTATAACTGAGACAGAAGTCGCGAAGACTGCAACAGAAAGGAGCTAAAATAAAACAAGTGGTGCAAGTCATACGAAAACAGTCGGACGGTAGTCAACATAAACTACCAATATACATAATTTTAGTCGACAAAGACCAGGATATGGCGGAGCTGAAGCGGATAACCAATATTGGTGGACACATCTTCTCCTGGGAGACCTACAGACCACAGAACAGAGCGTTGCAGTGCCACAAATGCTTGAACTTCGGCCATACATCGTACACCTGCGACCTAAAGTACAGGTGTATAATGTACAACAGGTGCGTGCCAGAAACTGCCAACTGAGGCACCGATGTGTGTGAACTGTGACAACGAACACCCGGCAAACTACTCAAAGTGCAGTGCGCTTCTCAACTACAAGGAAAAAAAAAGTGATGCTCTCAGGAGAAGACAAATATACAGGCCAGCACCAACACCAGTGCCGCTGACGAGGAGCTTTTCGTCAGCTTTAAATAACACCAATGTTGGCCAAATGCCAAATCAGCGTTTCCTCAACTCCCTGTCCAAGGTCATCATTTCGAAATATGATCCAGACCTCATCTTTACCGGTTGAGCCTACACCATCAACATCACCGATCCGGCCTGAACCATCATCATCACAGATCCGCCTGCAATACTCGTATCACCAACCCGGCCTGCCTGCAGCCAGTCCGATCCAGATTTCAGTACACCAAGGGACTTCTTTGCTGCTATGGGCGAGATCAGGATGCTGTTTGCTGATCCCCAGGTAAAACAAATTTTCAGTGAGCTTTATAAACTGACAAAATCACTAAACACCAACATGACATATAACGAAAAATACATTACAATATTTAACTTTTAACAGCATCTCCATAAACCAAACGCGCGACTTACACATAATGCACTTTAACTCTAACGGACTTAAAAACAACGTAGACGAACTGAGACAGACAATAACAAATTATGACTTGGACATAGTACTGATTAACAAGACACACTTAAAACCTACGGACAGACTCTACAACAATTACAAATTTACAAAAACGACAGACAGACGACGCACGCAGATGGGCGGCACTGCGATTTTGATTAAGTATAACATCAGACACGAGCAAGTGCCAAACCTGACAGCGGGCGGTTTCTGAAATAACAGCTATTAATGTATACAAGAGAGGTCAAAAAGTAACCATACTATCGATTTACATCCCGGCAAGCAGACTAGAACATACGGACTTACAAACTACTGGACTCAAATAGATTTGTTCTTATGGCAGGAGACTTTAACGCACAACACACAACTTGGAACCGTAACTTCAACAACGCGAACGGAAACAGACTTTACGAATACCTGCCGAATACAACACCATAGACGCACATCTACACTTTCCTGACCAGATACGCGCCACCGTACACACACACCCATCACAGCACGATCGATTTGGCATTGACAAAAAATCTACACGTAACTTCCAAACCCATAACAAGAACACTTTTTAACTCCGACCATAATCCAGTTTCATGACCATTTCAGACAGACTAGACGTCGACCAGACGCCCAAACGCAAATTTTTAGACTACACCAGAGCCAACTGGCCAATTTTCAGAGACATCATCACAGACAACACACGACACACTATGCCAATCGATACCAACACTGACATTGAGGAGGCTGTAACACAATCTTACACGGACAATCACAGACGCCGTACAACAGACTATCCGACACTAGACTCAAGACAACACCACCAAGACGACTTGCCAGAACCTCATTTGAACTGACAGAAAATTATTTCCAATGAAATACGTGACCACCGAAACAACACTTGGACCAAAGACTCGAGAACTTAAATACTGACCCACACAAAATTTGGCAGACAGCAAAAAGACTGACGCGGAAACCAACATCCATACCTCCACTCAAATTAACTGACAACAATTACGCAACGACACCAGCAGACAAGGCGGAAATATGGCAAAAAACTTTGAGAACATACATAAACAAAATGCCAACGTCAAACGCAGACCTGAAACAAGACGTACACGAGACAATTCAAAACTTCACTGACCTCCACAGGGACAAAGACTTAATAGACCCTGCCACAGTTTCCGAAATAAGACAATAGTTAAAAAATTACCGAACAGGAAAGCACCAGGACCGGACGGACTACAAAACATACACTAAACAACTGCCGACGAACGCCTACATTTTACTTACGCGCATAATAAATAGACTAATGACAAAAGGCTGCTTTCCCGCTTCTTGGAAAACCTCCACCATATTTCCAATAGTGAAGCCAAGGAAACAGCCAGACATACCACAGAACTACAGACCGATCAGCCTCCTCAACACAATGAGTAAGATAGCCAAAAGGTATACTACCAAAAGACTTAACGAACACAGACACAACAAAAATTATACCTGACACACAATACGGATTCAAGAACGACACTCCACACATACACCCACTGACAAACTCATAGAAAATACGTTCTCAATTTCAACAGACGAAACCATACCGGATTGGTGTTACTCGACTTTGAAAAGGCGTTTGACACCATCTAGATGGACGGACTTGTACATAAACTTATCCAACTCAACTTTCCACCGTACATAACGCGAACTTTACACTCATACCTCTCAGACCGCAACTTTACCGTACAAGTAGACAACGGACTTTCGACGGTTAAACTAGTGACGGCGGGGGAGTACCGCAGGGCTCGATTCTGGGACCGTCACTGTTTAACGTCTACATTCACGACATACCCACTGACGCCGACATAACGTTACCGACGTTTGCTGACGACACTGCCATATACAAATCATCATGATCACCGACGCTACTGACTACAAAGATACAGACACACATAGACAAGCTAACTGAAGCTACTCTCCAAAATACATACACAAACAGACTGACGTACCGACAATACTCGACTATATAAAAAAGCTCACTGAGAATTTTATCTAAAATGTGGGGATCATCCTAATATTAACATCGCGGGCCTCGGCCAATACACAAGAGACGATATTTGGTATGGCAATCACGCCATGCCAAAATATATACTGATCGACCCATAGCGGTAAATGAAACTTGGCTCGACACAAATTTCTCCCTTAGAGTGAATAAATCTTTTATGATTTTTTTCTTCCTTTGTGTTATTATGTGTTATTATAAATAGTGCTATGTGATTTTTTTTGTGGGACAAATTTTCTTCCTCTTTTTTGTCACACAATATGATTTATTTATATATTCTGAATTAATTATTGTTTGAAAAATCAATCCAATGAAGGATACAATACCTACGGGTAAAATCCATGTTATAAAATGCAATGTACATACTTCATTATTGAAATTATATATGTTTTTGACTTGACTTGACTAAATACTCACAGGAAGGCAGAAGATCGACTCTGATACGAATCGATTCTAAGTATCGGTCTTATATTGCCTCTTTCTTGAACAAAGCGCAAATTTGTCAGAGGCTTGCTCGGCTTCCGACACAAAATTATAAGGCGAAAGTGCCTTTTGCTACTTTCTTTCCAAATTCTGGATCGGAATTGATAATGGATTGAAAGTCAGCACATTTGAAAGTGTTATTCAAAATTTTCTAAAGTCAGTACAGTATTTTATTTTCAATTTAATAAATTCAGTAGACATCGTAATAAAATCGCCAGAATTCCCGGGCCGGAGCCTCGGGAAATGTCGCAAGACATGGACGTCTTGACTAGCACCGTGTTGAAGAATAAGTACCATGCGTTATCGGACCGCAGTGAAATGGATACGGACCGGGAGATAGATAAGTACCGGGTTGTGAAACGCAAGAAGCGGCTAAGGCAAAACAACGTAGAAAATGCGATTGGAAACCAGAAAGCTACTACTCAGAAGCCATCTACAACCAGAGCGGAGCAGTTAACAGCAAAGAAAACCACCGTACCAGAACCAAGGATACCACCTATTATCGTCAAAAGCCATCTGGATTTGAAAGTGATTAAATATAAAAGATACCAGAAAATATATTTAGGGTCCAATATTTAAAGCCACAATTATACAAAATTTTCGCCGATACGATTGCAGATCACGAAAAATTAAAACATATTGAGGGATTGTGATTTCCAATTCTACCTTATACTATGCAGCATGACATCCCAAAGAAAATGACTATATCTGGCCTAAATCCTGCCATGACTGAAACGGTGGTTCTCGAAGAGCTGAAAGCCAACG